>NC_083423.1:10848268-11590768 GCF_020745735.1 Hemiscyllium ocellatum
AGGATACCAAAATAAATGGGTGTGCATGTTGTGATCAGGACATAGGGAATCTGCAAAGGGGTCTAGATATGTTGAAAGTGTTAGCAAAAACTTGTCAGATGGAGTTCAATGTAGGAAATAAAGGCTGTGCATTTTGGTATGAAGAATCAAAAGGCAGACTATTATTTAAATAGAGAGAGACTAAAAAATGATAGCACAGAGGGAATAGGTGATATTGTGCATAAAAGTTAGTATGCAGATGCAAAACGTAATTAGGATAGCAAAGGGAATTTTGTTGTTATTGATTAGGTTTGGAGTTTAAAAATAGTGATGACTTGTTGCAACAGTATAGGTTGAGAATGTAGTGCTGGAAAAGCACTGCAGGTCAGGCAGCATCTGCGGAGCAGGAGAATCGATGTTTTGGACATAAGCCCTTCATCAGGAAACGTCGATTCTTCTGCTTCTCTGATACTGCCTGACCTGCTGTGCTTTTCTAGCATCACGCCCTCGACTCTGCTGTCCAGCATCTGCAGACCTCACTTTCTGCAACAGTATAGGTGTTGATCAGGTCACAGTTTTAGTGCTGAGTACAGTTTTGATTCCTGTATTTCAGAAAGAATGTACTGACATTGGAGACATTTCAAAAGAGATTCAAGAGGCTGATTTCTGGAACGAAGGGGTTGACTTCTCAAGAACAGCTGAACGGGTAAGACCTTTATTAATTAGAATATAGAAGCGTGAAGATTGATCTAATTGAAACACACAAGATTCTGAAAGTGGAGATGTTGAGAAGATGTTTCCATTAGTGGGGAAATCTTGAACTTTGGGACAGAGTTACAGAATAAGGGGTCACATATTTAAAACCAAGATGCGTAGGAATTTCTTCAGCCAGAGGGAATGTCTGGTATTCTGTACCTTAGAGATTTCTGGAGGCCAGATCACTAAAAGTATTTAAAGAAAAGGTAGATAGAATTTTGTTGGGGATTTGAGGACTGTGATGAGCTAGCATGAAAGCAGAGTGCAGATCAGCCATGATCTTTTTAAATGATGGGCAGGCTTGAGAAAGGCCTACTCCTGCTGCTATTATTATGCTCTTATGTGGCTTATTTGTGGTTCATCCACCACAGACTGTGGAACAGGCCCTAAGGTTAACAAAGGAGGATTAGTAATAGTACTGTACCCCAACCACAAGCCACCGGTGGTTGATACCCAGACATTTTCATCATATCGTAGCAGACACAAAAACAACAAATTGCCTCTAATTTAGTAAAACACTCCATGAGGCATTGCAAGGTTGTAATTAGACAGAATTTGACACTGTATTGAAAAAGGAGTCACTTAGAGCAAGTGATGGATTAAAAAAAACATTTTAGAGGAGGATGCACAGTTGCAAAGCTTGGGTTCATGCAGATGACCAAGCTGGACCTGAGCTGGAAATGTGAGATGCTGACCCTTGATGTTAAGTTTTTATTCCCTCAGTACCGACTTTCAGCATTGATGGAAACTGTCTTTTTGCCTGATTGAAGTGACATACTCATGTTTATGTGGTGTGCAAGCACATGTATGTTTTATTTTGCAAAGTGGGAGAACTTAAGGTGATCTAGGTGAGGATCTCAAAGCAGCAGAGTCAACACCCTTCTAAAACACAACTCACTGGGTGTTGGGGCAAGGTGCAGGTAGATCCATGCTCTTGCACACAGATGTTGTTGTATCACCATGTTCTTACCAGACCATAGGGACTGCTCTCTTATTAGAGGGAAGCGACTGGTGGTGATTTAACCTGAGGGCCACCAGCCCTGAGGCCAGGAAAGAGGTTGAGAAGAAAAGTCCTTCATGGTAACCTCAAACCTCACTCTGTTGGCATCACACTTCTCTGCAAACCAATGATCCAGCCAACTGAACTAACCCAGTTCCCTTGGACACTGATAGTTCTTGTATAAGACAGTGAGCCTGACAGAATCCTTTGTATAGCTTGACCCATTGACATAAATAGGACAGTCTCTTGTGGGAGCTTGGTAGCCCTAGTTGACTGTTATAGTTGTTCTAGTTTGTTGGTCTTACTTCTACTCTTAACAATCATGTAACTTGTATTGTTGTGGTATTTCTAAGAAGATAGCAATGTCTTTTACCAAGTGTGACATAGTTAACTAGCCTTTACCTAATGTAATCTGTTGTCATGTATATATAATAATATATAATCAATGTATTACTACTCAAGTATGTGCCACAAACATATTAGTGGTTCATCATCCATCACTTAATACCAGTAGGCTGCATTGACAAATATTGCAAGAAGGGGTGATGGCAGCATAGCTACCCAAAGGAGATCCAAGTAAAAACCAGCTGCAGGCATCTCTTCAATAATGGTGGCCTGGGAGCAAGAGACAAAATGCCTGCTCAAAATAAAGTTGCAATGTAGAACCAAGGAATGAGTTGCATTCTTCTTTAGAGATTATGTTCTACACAGCACAAGGCAAGCAGCTATATATAACACCTTGGTAGTGGAGAATCATATCATTGCTTGGAAGACACATGTATGTGTTTTGTTTGTGTGGTGATTGCAAGGAGGAGTACATCAGTAGTATGTCCAAGTTTCCTGCCGTGACTTCGATTTTCCTGGGAGTAATGCAGTTCAGAAGGTTGGGGTAAGCTTGTTAGTAGAAACGTAGCAATGGTGGTGCTGATGGAGGCCATTTAGCCCATAGCATTGATACCTGCCAATTAAAAGTTATGTAGCTCGGGTATCCGTTGTTGTGGTTCTGCTCGCCGAGCTGGAAGTTTTTGCTGCAAACGTTTCGTTCCCTGGCTAGGGAACATCATCAGTGCTATTGGAGCCTCGTGTGAAGCGCTGCTTTGATGTTTCTTCCGGTATTTATATTGGTTTGTTCTTGCCGCTTCCGGGTGTCAGTGGACACCATATACAAACCACTACAGCTGAAACTGACACCCGGAAACGGCAAGAACATCCATCAACAGACAAACCGACCTGGACCCCACATACAAATCACTGCAGCTGAAACTGACACCCGGAAGCGGCAAGAACAAACCAATATAAATACCGGAAGAAACATCAAAGCAGCACTTCACACGAGGCTCCAACAGCACTGATGATGTTCCCTAGCCAGGGAACGAAACGTTTGCAGCAAAAACTTCCAGCTCGGCGAGCAGAACCACAACAATTAAAAATTAGCCAACCTAGTGTCAGTTTCTAAATGTTTATTCACCGCCTAGAGAATTTCCACACCTTTTAAGTAAAATGAGGATTTTTTTCCTCCATTACAATCCCCCTTTTCAGATGACGGGTTCCCGGCATCCACCAAGGGAAAAACCTTCTCCTCATTTCTCTCTAATTCTTCTACCAGCGTGGTATGTTTATGGCAGACACAAAGCTGAGTGGGTGGGTGTGTGTGTGTTCTGAGGAAGATGTAAAGTGCATTCAGGAGGATTTGGACAGACTTAATGAAAGGGCTAGAATGTGGCAGGTGGAATATAATGTAAAAAATGTGAAGTTAACCATTTTAGTTACAGAAACAGATGTGCAGAGTATTTTTTAAATGTTGAAAAGTTGGAAAATGTAGATGTTCAAAGGGACCCAAGTGTCCCTGTCGATAAGTCACTGTCGGCTAGCGTGTCGGTCCAGCACGTTATTGAGAAGAGTTATGGATTGTTAACCTTAATTATAAGAGGATGTGAGTACAGGAGCAGTGAAGCCTTACTTCAATTGCATAAGATCTGGGCTAGACTTCACCTGGCGTACTGTGTGTAGTTTTGGACTCTTTATCTCAGGATAGACAATACATCCCATGAATACATATTGTCAAAATTCTATGAGGATGGATAATTAGCTCCCATCTTTCTGTACCTTTCAGTTAGTCACAATAAATACTTTAAATTATTTTTAGCACTCGGCTATATCACACTACAATAATTCACAGGACAAGTCAATATTATGGAGCCAATTACAAGGCTTTTTTGGATGAAAGAACAATGGATTTTATTACTTCCTAACCCTGAGAAAAATTATAAAATACAGCATCAAACACACAAGCGCAGTTTTAAAAGGGGAGAGTGGATAGAAAAATACAACATCAAACACACAAACACAGATACACACACAGTTTTAAAAGAGGAGAGTCTATAGTAAAATAAGAAGATAAGGAATACATATTTTGAAAGTCATTGAAAAATCCTTCCATTGTTATAGTGGACCTAAGACCATTTAGTTCATGTCTTCAGTCCACAACTGTATCAAAGTTTGTAGAATTCCTGTAAGTTCTCTGTGAATGGCTGTTTTGTCTGATTTGTTCTATCGCCAGTCCTAGCTTTCGAGATGTTGAGAAGGAAACGAGGAGAGGGAGATATCTTTCAGTCCTTGCTGCTGCTACTCACTTTGCTCTCTTTCTCCTAACTAAATGCTGTTTTCCTGAAATAAAGTTTGTTTGTGTATCCTCATGTCTGCTGTTCAGACTGGATAATTGGCAGGATAATTTGATCTCAGTACATAAAACCTGCAGAGAGGTGTAAATCAAAAACAGAAAACAAGTTTTTTTCTTACTTCACAGCTGTCTGAGATTTGGTGTTTTTTGGTGAAATGTTAATTTTGGTTCAGACTGTATTTATCTCCCATTTATTTCAGCCTGATCAATTGACCACTTTGGCAATCTTAAATCCAGGTTCCTTCCTGTTGTAAACCATTTTTTCCAGAATTGTCTTGGTATAAAGGTATTATAGGTATAAAGGTATTAAAATCAGGGGTGTAAGTTGAAAACTGGCAATCTATATTTTACCATTATTGTGAATAATCTTAAAAGGAACATAGAGGAACCATCACAGTGTAAAATCACTATTCAATATGGATCCCTTGCTAAACAATGAGCCTAAATGAACTCTCATATACAAGAGTTTGCGTAGTCTGACTTCTGGTGTGAAGGTCTAAAGTGACGTTCCCACCTCAATGGAATGTGGCTCCAAACCCAGGTTGCATGTCCACTGTAGCAACAGCTCCAGTGCAAATGAAAAACTTGCCAATTTTACTGTTAAAGAAACCCTGAATTTTAAAGACAGATAAGGCCACATTCAGTAAATCATTCTCTAGGATAAGCTGGTTCATTTGTACCCAATGGCACTGCATAATTGTTTCAAATTATGCTTTAAAAAGTCTGTTAGTTAGTCACCTCTGATACACTTTAATATGAAGCAATCATCGCTGAGCCCAGTAGAGATCCTTTCCCTTCACTAGGACATTTTTAAATAGCCTGTGTAATAATGGATGTGCCTGAGGGACTAGTTCACAGTCAGCGAGACAAAAAAAAATCTAACACCAAAGAAAAATGAGAAGTGTTATATTTTTTCAATGAAAACAGCGGCATTTCAATAGATTTTGAGGGGATGATGGCAGGACTGCCCTACCTCCAATAATAATACATCAATCCTGTAAAGGCTTTTGAAATCTTCGAACAGAAGGCAGCAACTGTACCAGAATATAATTGTAAAAAGCTTCAGTTATGGGTTGGAAACAGAAGATTGGGAAGCAGTGTGAAGTAAAAAAACATTCAGAACGTTTAAAGTCTGTCTGGATACTTTAAAGGGAAATGTAACCTACTTTGGTGGGAGTGGATAATGTCAACTTGGAATGGCCAAATGGCTTGTACAGCTTTTTTTATTGTTCCTACAGTCGTTATAGTTATTTTAAACTCTTATCCTTCAGACCCCAGATGGACATGTAATGACAGCTTAATGAGCTTGCCATTGACCTGATGATCCAGAAACTTAAAGTCTATGATTTAATTAATGAATCAGGTTATTTTTCATTAATCTGTTCTGAGATGTTATGCTTTCCTTTATTGGTCAGTATATTGAGTATAGGAATTGGAAGGTCATGTTGCGGAAGGACATTGGTTTGGCCACTTTTGGAATATTGCATTCAATTCTGGTCTCCCTCCTATATGCAAAGAGTTGTGAAACTTGAAAGGCTTCAGAAAGGATTTACAAGGACGTTGCCAGGATTGGAGGATTTGAGCTATAGGGAGAGGCTGAATAGACTGAGACTGGTTTCCCTGGTGCTTCGGAGGCTGAAGGGTGACGTTATAGAGGTTTATAAAATCATGAGGGGCATGGATAGGATAAATACACAAAATCTTTACCCTGAGGTGGGGGAGTCCAGAACTAGAGGGCGTAGGTTTAGGGTGAGAGGGGAAATATATAAAAGAGATCTAAGGAGCAACTTTTTCACACAGGGGTGGGGGTGTGTATGAAATGAGCCATCAGAGGAAGTGGTGGAAGCTGGTACAATTACAACATTTAAAAGGCATCTGGATGGGTATATGAATATGAAGGGTTGAGAGGGATATGGGCCAAGTGGTGACAAATGGGACGAGATTAATTTAGGATATCTGGTTGGCATGGACGGGTTGGACCGAAGGGTCTGTTTCTGTGCTGTTCATCTCTATGACTCTATGTAATGACACAGCACTAAAGCTGAGACTTGAACCTAGCTCAGAGGCAGGGACACTACCCCTGAAATCCATTTGGTTGAAGTTATTTAGTATCTGAAGTGGACAGTTCCTCCCTATTTTTCATTTCCTCCCGTTCATACAGTTCTCTAGTTTCAAAAAGGGATAATTAACATTACCAGCATTAACCCACTGGAGGTACAGATCTGAGTGCGTTAATAAGCTGAAGGCTGCTTGCTGCAAGTCTTTAAAGACAAATATATCTGTGAAAATGTGGAGCTTGTGAGGAAAAGGTTAAACCATTACCTCTGGCAGCACAGTACTTGCAAGTTATTTTTCCCCCTCAGTGTTAAATAGAACGTGCCGTATTAAGCCCCATTCCGATGGCATTAACCGATGCTGATGGTTTGTATGAAACTGTAGACGCTGAGGTGACAGCACAGATTGGCTGCTGGGGGTGGGGTTACAAAAAAAATAAACAGAAGCCTAGGCAGGACCGAGATACCAGAGAGCAAATGCTCCAGCATGCTTTCTGCCTCCCTCTTTGCTGTCTCTGGCAGAAGCTTTTCAGGAAAGCCGCAGGTAGCCAGCACCCCATTGGGAAGGGAAGGGCGGGACAGAATGATGCAGCACTGACTTGCACTGACAGCTCAAGCAAATTACTGATGAAACCCTATTTATTTTGTGTTGTGTGTCTGTGTGTGTGTTTGTCTGTATGTCTCTGCAGAGCAGCTGAAAGATTCCAGAGTGAGAATTCTTAACAGTCTCCATTTATTTTCACTTCCCAGGACATAAACAAAAAAACAAACAAAAAAAAAGAAGACCAATCTATTAGAGTAACATTTACTTGAACCGAAGAAGAGTCTGGTAAGACCGAATTTATTTCCTCTTTTTAAATGTTTAATTGCATTTCCATTGTCAAGATCTTGTGTCAGCTTTGTGAATCTGCTGGAGCTCAGAGTGTCTCTCGTACTGTGATATTTCCGAAGAGCAGGTCAGGCTTGGTATGAGGGAGGGGGGGGGGGGGGGAAGTTGGTGATGGTGGGGTGTCATTGCCATTTATCTGACCTTTGCTCCTCACTCATAATAGGTGATAACTGCATCTGTGTCATTACTGACGATGTATCTCTCAGCACTGACTTGTCAGGTCGGTGTAAAACAAGGAATAGACTTCTCATTCCCGAGAACAGGCGTACATCTGAGGCTGTCTAGTCCCGGTTTTATTTAAGCTGTATTTGTCTTTTTTTGGGCCAGTCTTTTGTTGACTTTCCGCGAAGCAGTTTGCAAAGCGAACTGATATTCATCACTTTGTTCAGAGCGGTACAGTAGTGCCTTTAAGTCACTTTGTTCGCTGTATTTATGTATTTGTGCGCACGTATTCTAAGGATTACACTTTCTCTCCCTCTGGTGTAAGCTTAGCAAACTCACTATAGCCTGGCGAAAAAAAAAATCAGTGATTTTGTAACTTTGCAAACCAGTCTGCTGCCTCTTGCTACACGTCTTGAAAATTGCTCCTTGACAATTGAAAGAGTATTCAGCAGTATGTACCTCATTTCAATTTTCCAAAACATTCTTTCTAATTATTTTTAAAAAGAAAGAAACCAGGAGTGTGATTCCGAGAGAGGAGACTAGGCAGCTGTAAAACAACTGCGACAGATTCATGAATATCTATAGTTTCTAAAACCTTTATAATCTAAATCCAGGAGCATTGCGTAGTGATCAGATTACCCTCGTTTACCTGAGTTTACTGAGTCTGTAGCGAAAGCCGAACCTCAGTCTGTTTTGCTTGCCCAAGAAAACAGAAAATACTGAAAGGACAAAATACTTTGAAATAATCCCACACTTTGAAATAACTCTCCTTTATGGTTCTTTCCAAAGTAAAGCTTGGTGGGAAAATGGTGCCAAACTACGCAATGATTTCGCAAAACTGGTTTTAAAATGCCTTCAAAATTATATCATAAAACTTCAAAAGAGAAGTCGTGTTTCTTCACAAATTATTCACGAGAAATCCTGATGTATTGGTCGGGGCGGTCAATGAAACGTGGACTGTGCTGTTATTTCAATCAACTGCATGTCTTTAAATATATTAATGACAAGGGCACCAACTTAACCAGTAAACCCCAACAGAGACCCCAGCAGGGGCAATACAAGCGAAATAAACGAGCCAAATATTGCTATTTTGCAGCAGATCTGGATCTGTGTGTATTTGCATTTCAGAGCGTGGGGAAGGAGTGAATGGGCTGTAGCTCACGGCGTATTCACTCTGTCATTGAAAGTGCTCTCCAGCGCTCAGTGTCCGATTCACAACATTCAGCTCTCTCTCTCTGAGGAGGGTTCAGTTGGAAGATTCACGTTGAATGGGCGGAAACAGTGGGCAGAAGTGTCTCCATCCGGCCCTGACAGTCACGAATCTGACTTGCACCTGCAATTTATCCCATGGCTATTTGATTTACACCGAAATCGATTGTGGGCTATCTCAAACTTCCAGGCACAGGTTTGACTGTGTAAATGAGTTGGGGTAGCTAATGGCATGCTTTTTAAAGAAAAAAGATTGTGTTCAACCCTCCCCCTCAACCCCCTCCACAAATATGTTCCAGGTATAAATCGTTCAGATACACCAGATATTAAAACGGAAAGAACTGTTGATGCTGTGTTTCAGAAACAAAAGACCTGGCAGCATTTGTAGAGAGAAAGCAAGTGTTAACTTTTCAGGAGTGACCCTCCTTCAGAACTGAGGAGCTTTTCCAGTAATTTCTGTTTTTGCTTCAGACATATGTGCTTCAGTGTGAATCCATGTTCCTGGAGGCTGGGAGTGTATTGCAATATAGGGTTGCTTATTGCAGCATTTTTAAAAAAAAATCTTGTAGCGGGATATTAACCAAGGTAATAACATCACATATACTCTCAAAATTCAAATAAAGGAAGTGATATTGTGGGTGATTGCACCCAGTCGGTAATATTACATTCAATATTGGTCAGTGTGTGATGTGGTGTTATTTCCCTCGAGAGAGTGCAGCACAGAGCCAATACGGTCATGTTTGATCTTGGAAATATAAATCATAAGGAAATGTTAAGGACACTGGGCTTGCAGTTACTGGAAAAGACGAGATATTGATGTGACCTCATAAATACTTCAGGAAAATTAAGGCAATTGATGAGTTCCCCGTGACAAATTGTTCAGACCCATGGAAGCCAGAGAGAAAGTCAGATTCAGAGCTTGGGTAGCGATTCAGACAAGTGCATTTCAAACAGAGGGTTTAAGCAGTGTGGATATTGCAGAAAACAGCCTTTATTTACATTTTGGAAACAACAAGGGACTAACAGTTCCCTGTCAATAATGTTTCCTTTCAGGTTAGTATGAGGGCACATGCTAACTAGGCAGTAAGATTATAAGCAGCAGGACACTAACAGGCTTCAGCTGTGACATAGAGCTTTGGTATAGTTTACTACTGTTGTCTCAGAGCTCAGAATTCAATTGTTCTGAAATCTTCTTAGTCAGATAACTGCACTTGTTACCTCTCATGTTCCCATCCACCATCCTGCCATTCACAACTTTAATTTGCTGGTTTCCTCATTACACTGAGACCTAAGTTTAGAAATAATGGCAACTGAGATGTGCAGGAGATTGTGACTTTGCTGCTGAGTTTTTTTTTAATGCAATTGAAAGGAATTAATGGCTGTATACCTTGATACACCTCTCACGCAACTAAATAACCGCTGAGCTGATGGCAGGTTCTCTACTCCTAACTGGGGAGCATACACTATGTGCATTGAAAAGTTCATAGCTAATGCTCACAAATTTTAAAGGTTGCAAGTAGAACTTGAAGTGCAAAAGGAGATCCTTTCTCCAATTTAAAGAGCACTGTACAAGTGCAATAACCTTGTTTTTGGCCAAGTCTCTGCAAACTACAGTAAGAATCTGGGACACCTTTAGTCAATAAAATCACTTTGCACACCTCCTAAATGTGTATGCGTGTCATTTCATATAAATACGCTATAAATACAGGAAGCATACTTGTCTGTGTATGTCCCTATAAAGTTTCTTAGAATGCTCTTGCTATAGTATGAAAGCTACATAGAATTACAGAATTTTACGCAGAGTGTTGTGAATGCATGGAATGTGTTGCCAGCTGTAGTGGTGGAAGCAGAGACATTGGGGACATTTAAGTGACTGCTGGACATACACGTGGATAGCAGTGAGTCGAGGAGTGCGAAGATTAAGTTACTATATTTTACATCAGGATTAAATCTCGGCACAACATCGTGGGCCAAAGGGCCTGTTCTGTGCTGTACTTTTCTATGTTCTATAGTTTATAATATAGAAACAGGTAAAATAAAACAAAAAACTGGAATTATGAAACGCAAACAAAAATTGCAGGAGAAATTGAGATTGGCAGCATCTGTGGAGAGAGAAAGCACTTCAGGCCCAGTGACCTTTCTTCAGAACAGAAACCGATGATTTGTCCCAACTTGTTTTTGTTGGTATTTGTGTCCCACACAACCTTGTTCTCACTTCTCTTCATCCTATCGTATCAGTATAACTTCTGTTTCTCCCTCATGTGGCTTACCAATCTGAGTTAAAGTATAAGCCACACCGATCGAAAGGGATGATCATGAGCAGAAATTTACCTCACATCAATTCCATGGCCTGTTGATTGGCAGACCATCCTACAACTATTATGTGCTGCAGTTGACTAAATTGGCTCATTGCGGAACCTCTGCTTGTCACTTTGGAGGAGGCCATGCCCTGCCTGCCCTTATGGCACCCTCATCATACCCTGGGCACTGCCAGGGCTGCAGGAAGAGGATCTTGGCTGCCATTGAAAGATAAATCTCAGGGTTTCCAGGATAGGGAGAGATCCTAGAGCCCAGAGAGGGTGGTTTGGAGGTGCCAGGCTCTGTTTGGACAGACAGGATGTGTGGAAGGAACGGGTAAGCTGGCATTTGGGGTACTGTCTCGATATACTCAGGGCACCTGCTGAATGATGCCCCCTCACCTTGCTTTTTCCCCACCTTTTATTCATGTAGGCCTTCAAAAGCGTATTGCCCACTCCCATAAAACTTCCCACACCAGGTATATTTTGGCATGACCACTGTATTGTCGGGATCAATCAAGCATTTAATGCCCTGGATTCATCCTTTATCATTCACTTAGGCATGAAGAGTGGGCAGTCAATTCTGGCACTGGCCCAGCCTCCGTAAAGTGGGGTGGGTGGAAGGTAACAATTTATGACAGGACAGAGGGTAGGTGAGATTAAATGATGAGTCAACGCCAATGGGAAACAATAATGAAATAAGTGGAGAATGCTGAATTGGGTCTTGATGTGGTGTAAATGGTCACTTCGGTATGTAGGAAATGGAAGCATATGCAGTATGGGGAGGAGGAGAAGGTGTTTTACGGCTTAGATGAAATAAAGCAGGTTGACTTCAGTAGTGTGGACTACCCTACAAGCTGCGCATAAATTAGGGGCAGTTCAAGAAGCAACTCATGCCTCCTCCAGTTCCAGCGCCAGTGATGAACTTTAGTGTCGGTGAACTGTCACAAATAAAACAAATGGAAATCACAGAAAAAGCTTAGTTTTATTCCTACATTCGTTCCACCCAGGAACTTCAGCACCAATATTTTATGTCTAACTCTGAGATTTAATGTAATTTCTGCACTCTAACCTTAAGCAGAATCCCTTTCAGGCATGGCTAAAGATCAAATGCAGGAAGGTTGAGCATTCGTAAATATCTGAGAAAGACATTGACATTTCTTTGGAATAAGTGGATTATGGAAATTCACAAGAAAATAATGTCACATGTAACTTCAAACAAAATGGAAGTACAATGTAGATCATAAAACAGACAGTTCAACTATTAATATGATCAATGTGAAAGTCCAGATACATTACACTCAGCTTCAGTGATGCTGGGTGTAAATACATTGGCAATTAGTCACATTTAACAAGGTTACAAGACCCAAATTCTGGCAGTAGACTTCAATATTGAATCAATTGCTTTTAATGGACATTAATGCTGCTTTAAGTAGACCTTACAAGCTATTGATTTACTGGAGACCTCAGCTTTGGAATTCACAATTTTATTTAGAATATACGTGTGTATCTTAACTCCAACAAAACAATCAGGACATACAAGAAAAGCATCAATGGAAGTAATAGTCAGTTTAACAAACCAACAATCAAAGACAAATCATTTATAGGCAGCTTGCACCAGTATCAATCAGGAAGAAGTTCTGACACAGTATCAGCATGTCTTTAAATTGCTATTAACCCACAGTTGACAGTTAATGTATACACTTCGCCTCCAGCACACACATACCAATAGAGACATGCTTCCCAGATTTAAGTGAGTCTATCATTGGTGAATGTGCCTTCACATGAAATGTTCTAAGCTCTAGAATTCCCTCCCTAATCATTTCCAACATTTCTTTCTTCCAGCTGGAATGACAAGGGCAGTGGATATGTGGCAGACTATATCTGCAAGCGCCCCTCCAAGCCACTCCCAATCTCGAATTACAGATATATCGCTGTTCCTTCAGTATTACTGGATCAAAATCCTGAAACTCCCTTCCCAACAGACTGTTGGGTAATTCACCAAATGGACTGCAGCAGTTCAAGAAGGCAGCTTACCCCGACCTTCTCAAGGGTGTAGGATTGGGCTAATAACATTGGCACACCATGCAACACCCACATCCCCACATCAACACTTTCCTTAGAATTTACCTCTCTGCCGAGGCTTTCAGTTAGTTGTCCTGATGCCTCCATGCAAGAATCAATGACAAACTTTGATTGATAATGCTCCTGGGTAGGGCCTTGGGACATTTTTACTACATTTCTTGTGAAAACTTGCAATAACTTAGGGTGGACATGGTGACCCAATGGTTAGCACTGCTGCCTCACTCCGCCAGGGACCTGGGTTCAATTCCAGATCTTAGCCTGCTGGACACACTTTCCTCAATCCTGAAGAAGAGCTCATGCCCGAAACATCGATTCTCCTGCTCTTTGGATGCTGCCTGACCTGCTGCGCAACACATTTTCAGCTCTGATCTCCAGCATCTGCAGTCCTCACTTTCTCCTCAATTCCATCTTGGGTGATTTCTGTGTGGACTTTGTACATTCTCTCTGCCTATGTGTGGGTTTCCTCCCACAATCCAAAGTTGTGCCGGTTAGGGTGGATTGGCCATGCTAAATTGCCCATAGTATCCAGGAATGTACAGGGTGGTGAATTATCCATGGGGAATGGAGGGTTATAAGGTAGGGGAGTGAGCCTGGGTGGGATGCTTTATAAGGGTCAATGTGGACTTGTTTCTACATTGTAGGGATTTTATGGAATGACGTGTCACACTCTCCTTGATTTCTACAGCCTGCTTTGATAACAATCTCAATTGAGCCATTCTCAATTATCCTGTGTTTTGTACCGGCTTTACCATTCCACAACCTTTTCCCCTACTCTGTACAGTGCTTGCAACAGCAGTGATATTTTTTAATAGGCTAGTTTCAGAATTGTGCATTTGTGTAGGCACAGGATTCTGAGGAGCCATTTGAAAAAAAGCAGAAGGATTCTGTACTCACTATTATGGAATTACTTGTATGTATTTTTAATTGACCTTCACAAGGGAAGAGATGCCTTGTGTATCAAAATTCTCAGCTGTTGATATGATGCTGGCTTTGCAGTTTATTGACTGAAACTAGAAACTGGAACACAGTAGGCCATTCACCCTTTTGAATAAGCTCTATTATTGATCCTAACTCCATTGACCTGCCTTTATTCCATATCCTTTGATACTCTGACCTCATAAAAATCAGTGGATATCTATTGTTAGGTCCTGCTAGAGACTGGTAAGTTCCATTAAGAGAAATGAATTTCTCACTGATCAGCACAGGATAATCAAATGACAGCACTGTATGTTTCTAAGAATGTTATGATAACAAACAAAAATAACTGTCAACTAATCCCTATTTTATAGGTAACCAATATGCTTCTACAGTCCAGGAATGGTACTCCCTATGTCATTACCATGGATGTTCAATCCCTTTACATGCCCATCCCCAACCAAGATGGCCTCAGGGCTCTCAACTTCTTCCTGGAATGTACTCAACAACTGAGCATCCACAGACCCTTGGAGTAGAGAGTTACAAAGATTCACAACCCTGCAATTAAAGTAATTTCCCATCTCATTCTAAATGAATAAACATGGTAGATAAGGTGAGGGCACATCCACCACCACCTTCATCCATCTGGCTGAGCTAATCCTCACACTCAACAACTTCCCTTCTAACTCCTCTCATATTCTTCAGGTCAAAGGGGTGGTCATGGATATGCACACTAGGCCCCAGTTATGTCTGTCTCTTTGTGGGGTATGTGGAACATTTCCCTGTTCCAGCCTCATTCTGGCCCCCACTCACAATTTTTTCTCTGATATGTCGATGATATCATTGATGCTGTTTTCCTCTCTCATCCAGAATTGGTAAAGTTCATCAATTTTGCCTCCAATTTCCACCTCTGCCTCACTTTCACCTGTCTATCTCCCTTCCCTTCCTCGACATCTTTGTTTCCATTTCTGGGAATAGACTGGCCACTAATATCCGCTGCAAACCCAGCAATGCCCCCTTAACCTGGACTGTACATCCCCACACCCTGCTACCTGTAAAGACTCTGTTCCATTCTCTCAGTTCCCCCTTCTCCGTCGCAAATGTTCCAATCAGGCCAATTTCGAGAAGGGAGCCTCCAACATGTCCACCTTCTTCCTTAACTGAGGATTCCCCAGCACCATTGTCAACAGGACCCTCAACCAAGTCCGACCTAACTTCTGCATCCCCGCGTTCACCCCCCTCGCTTCCCTCTCCAGCAGTAGGATTCCCCTGTCCTTACCTACCATCCCACCAGCATCTACATCCAGGCGATCATCAGCTGCCATTTCTGCCACCTCTAGTGAGATGCCACCATCAGACACATATACCCCTCCTCTCCCTTGTTCACCTTCTTAAGGGACCATTTCCTCCAGGACACCCTGATCCACTCTTCCATCACTCTCAACACCCCCAGCAGCCCTACAGCACCATCCCCTGCAACTGCTGAAGGTGTAACACCTGTCCATCCCCCCCCCCCCCCCCCCCCCACCCCAGTATCCAAAGGCCCGAACACACCTTTCAGGAGAAGCAGCGCTTTACTTGCACTTTGCATAATCTAGTCTACTATATTCGCTGCTCATACTGTGGTCTCCCTCTACACTGGGGAAACGTAGCGTACACTGGGGCATGGAGCATTTACATTCTCTCTGCAAAAAAGACCCTGAGCTTCCAGTTGCCTGCCACTTACGTATATTGCCCTGTTCCCTGCCCAGCGTCTCTGTCTCAGGCTTACTGCAGTGCTCCAGTGAAGCTCAGTGCAAGCTGGAAGAACAGCACCTCATTTTCCACTTGGGGATCCTCCAGACTCAATATTGAGTTCAATGTCTTTAGGGCCTGAAATCCCCCGTGTCTTAGCTCCCTTCCCCACACACCAGGCCTTATTGTCATTCTGTTATTAATCTGCCATTATGCACTACCTATTGTTCACCACTAACAGTCTCCATTAATAGCTATTCACCCTCCCAGCCAGATCATTATCAACCCCTTTGTCTGACCAACTGTTCCTCTCTCCGCTTGGGCTCTATCCTCACCTGTTATTTCTCTTTTCCTCCACCCTATCTTCTGCATGTAAACCAACATTCTACTCGCTACCATCAGTTCTGAGAAAGGGTCACCAGATCTGAAATGTTAATTTTGATTTCTTTTCACAGATGCTGCCAGACCTGCCGAGCTTTTCCAGCAACTTCTGTTTTTGTTTCTATTAGATGAATTATACTGTGCTGATCAGTTTGGTTTCAGCTTAGTTCAATTGTTTGTCTTCCAGCCTCCAATTCAGAAGGATAAGCATTCAAGTTAGGTGTTGGGCTCACAATTTAAACTTAACTCTTTAGTAATGATTTGGAGATGCTGCTGTTGGACTGGGGTGTACAAAGTTAAAAATCACACAACACCAGATTATTGTCCAATAGCTTTAATTGGAAGCACCAGCTTTCAGAGCACTGCTCCTTCATCAGGTGGTTGTGGGACCGGATGAAGGAGCAATACTCTGAAAGCTGTTTCTTCCAATTAAACCTGTTGGACAATAACCTGGTGTTGTGTGATTTTTAACTCTTTCGTGCAATTCTCAGGGAATGTTGCTTTGTCTCATTTGTCCATTCTTTTGATGTGGTATTAAAGAAGCTGCCAGAGGAAGGGGTGGAGGCTAGTACAATTGCAACATTTAAAAGGCATCTGGAAGGGTTTATGAATGAGAAGGGTTTGGAGGGAAATGGGCTGAGTGCTGGCCGGTAGGACGAGATTGGGTTGTGATATCTGGTCGGCATGGATGAGTTGGACCGAAGGATCTGTTTTGGTGCTGTACATCTCTATGACTCTAAACCGAAGTTCATAACTTGCTTTTTCTAGTGTTATCAGTGGTAATTAATGTTCACATGGCACAATGTGATGGAGAGAGGAACATTCCCTTACTGGTCTGGTCAGTCTCTGCCCCTCTGGTTCAACAAGTCACTCATTGCTACTTCAGCAGAAGTGGGTACTGCAGATGCTGGAGATTAGAGTCAAGATTAGATTAGCCCTGATGAAGGGCTTTTGCCTGAAAAATCGATTTTCCTGCTCCTCAGATGCTGCCTGACCCGATGTACTTTCCAAGCACTCTAATCTTGACTCATTAATGCTTGCTGTGCACAAATTAGTGCTCCTTTTGCCGAGATAATTGCTGCCACTGCGCTATGAAATAATGCATAAGTAAAACATTGTCGGATGCTCATGAGATACGTGATGAAGTATCATATCAATGCAAATCTTTCTCTTTTCTTTCATAGGTGACACCAAGCTTGGGGTTTATAACTTGTAGGAGGAAGGGAAAATTGAGGGAGGTAAGGATTTTCATGGTTTAAGGTGCTGGAAAATGATTGGCTAGAAGACTAGAAGGTACTCCATTGTTACTTTGTTGTTTAAATACAAGTAAGAACAGGGAGCTACTTACAAAAATAATAGGTAAATGGCAGATTAGATTTTAAAAACTAAGTAAGCTTTGCATGTTAAGAGATATTCACAAATGGTTGGATGTATTTTTTGCAAAATTACAAAATAAACATATTCAATTGCTTGACAAACTCTAACATACTTGGAATGCATATGTTGTTGAAAAGTGCTTTAAGAATTCTTGCAATTGGCAAAGGTGCTACATAAATGCAGAACTTTCTTTAAGCACTCTGTGGAAATCCAATAACATGTGAGTAATGGCATTGGAGCAGAGCCAACTTTAAGTGACAATTAAACACTCAAACGCAGCCTCCATTTTTGTTTTATGTGCTCATTCCATTTTTAATTAGTTTTACTCTTATTATTTTCTGATTGATCTAAAAATTTCCTCACCCAATTTAATTCATTTTATGTCTGAACAAAGCCATTACTTACCTGACTTCTTTTTCCTGGCTTTAACCATCCTCCTTGAAACTGATTGTAATTTCATTAAACTGGTACAGGACGGAAAGTGCCCCCTAAGAAGCACTTGGGTTCATTTTACCATGACTTGAGTACCAGAAAAGTATAGATTCACCTGGACACATTGCAGATGTACTAAAACCTGGAAGGCTTGTCATTGAATGAATTATCGTTTCAGCAAATTCCCAGGAGCCCAATTGTGCTTAGATTAGATCAGTTATCTCTCAGAAGAGAAAGGTTGAATGTCTCCAGTTTATTCGTAAGTCTGTGTGGAATGGATTTTGGGATTGCAAAAGAATCATCTTGTAATCACTGTCTGATGCTGACTCCTGGATGAGTCATCCAGAACTTTAAACTAATGGACATAGTGTAAACTTAAGCAGGTTGTTGATCTGAACTGTGAGCACAGAGGTTGAATGCACAGGAACAATATTAACTGAACTGAAATGCAGCAGAAGTTTACCATTTCTGCCCTGATACACTTAGAACAGTGGATATGAGGGTTGGTCCCCAACAGAAGCAGTACTGATGGAGTGCTGCACTATTCTTGATGCATGTTTCAGATGAGAAACATGCATCAGATGCATGTTCCGTCTGTCCTCTAAGAAGAGATGAAAAGATTCCATGGTACTATTCAAGGAAGGTTCACCACAATGTCCTTGCAAGTGTGGATCCCTCAACCAACATCACAGAATAATTGGTCATGATAACACTGCCGTTTGCAGGAACTTGCGGATGTACGTTGGCTTGTGCGTTTCCCACAAGATTTCTAAAGTACTTCACTGACTGTCAAGAGTTTTGTGACATCCTATAGCTGTGAAAGGAACTACATGAATACAAAGTCTCTCTGTCTGTCAATGGATTCTATGATAAATACAGCTGGTGAATAGTGGATTGAGAATGGGATTGATAGTTCAAAGAATACAATGGACAAAATCCAGCACGTAAAATTGTGACAGTAACTGGAACAGTTCTAGATTGTCCAAGCCAGAACGCACAAGACTGACTTTGCTTCCATTGACTGTTTCAATCATATCTGGAAGTGCTGTGCAAAGATCACGAGAAGGATGTAAAGATAGTCCAAGAAGGAATGGAATGAGGAAAAGACATGTCACAATTCCATAAATTTATCCCAGTCTGAAGGGAAAGTGAGCACTGCGATGCTGGAGAGCAGAGTCAAGAGTGTGATACTGGAAAGGCACAGCAGGAGAATCAATGCTTCTGGCATAAGCTATTCATCTTAATAAAGGACTTATGCCTGAAACGTCGATTCTCCTGCTCCTTGAATGCTGCCTGACCTGCTGTGCTTTTCCAGCACCACACTCCTGACACTGATCTCCAGCAGCTGCAGTCCTCACTTTCCCCTTTCCCTATATAATTCTCAAAAGAGAAAAGAGTGAGGGTTTATTTTCAATTTCTGCTGCTTTAATTACAGCATTTTATTCAGATGGTGTAGAATGTCAAGCAAATTCTACATCTTAACAAAAAAAAATCCATGAGTTTATTTTTCTTTTCAGTTTTTTAGCGTTACTTTTTGGTATTAATTAAGGAGTGCAGACACAAATTTTGTGAAATAATGCCATAATTGGTTGAGAGGTTGGTCCCTTTAAGAGCTCATGATACATGCGCTGTGATCAGACACGTTTGAAGGCGTGTCAAAATGTTTAACAATGGTCCATTAACTTATAAATATGAGGTGTGCAGATGCATTGTAATGTAGACAGGCAGGAAGCTGGAAGAACACAGCAAGCCAGACAGTGTCAGGAGGTGCATAATTCATCTTTCAGGTGTAATCCTCCTTCATAATTGAAATGTTACACCCAAAACGTGGACTTCTCTACCTCCTGAGGCTGCCTGACTTCCTTGTTCTCCCAGCCTCCCGCCTGTCTACTTTGGATTCCAGCATCTGCAATTTTTTCTTGTCTCTAACCAGATATGTTTAGCGTAACTGTGTAGATTCTTCACCCATTCAGACCAGGCTATGTCACACTGACATTTCCACTTTTGGCTATGGGAAGGGTGGCACTGGAGAAGTAGGTGCAGTATCGTACATTGTGCTACAATGAGGCTGTGGTACTTGGTAGTGAAGGCAAAAGACAGAGTATCTGAGCGTTGCCAAGAATATTGTAGCCATTACCACCTTGGTGAATTATAACTGAAAGAGAGTCTATCTTCATTCTGCTGACTCCAGCATGAGTTCTGGGTTGGCTCACCAATAACATCTGAGCTGAGGAACCCTCCTCCACTGTCTGGCTGCCATCTATCTGTGTTGGACCCACCATTGTCAGAGTCGCCACTCTTTAGACGCCATTTCTTCACTGCTGGGCCCACCTCGCCATTGCCCACTGCCCATGCTGAACCCAAACCCACCCCACCACAACCAGGAGTCCTCAGCTCTGCTGCCAGGCCAGGCCACATCAAGCCAAGAGTCCCGCCTCTGAGATATCACCCTGCTGGCGCCGCCATCTTGAAGAGCCCTCTACTTCCGACCGCTGGAGGGCTTCGCCACCACAGACAGCCCTAAATGCCAGGAGGATATCCTTAGTGCCACCACTGCCACCTCCGAGTGCCAGGAGGCTGCCACCACTCCCTGCGTGACCCGCTCCATGTCACCGTAGGAAAGAAAAAAGAGCAGGAGTGAAAAGGAAAGAAAATGGATGGGAGTAGATGAGGCCCAGGCAAGAGCCTGCATGTAGCCCTGCTGCCCTGCCACTGTCTTGGTGTCATTGCTGTAGAACTGAAGGCAGTGGCTAGAAAGAAGTGTTAGCTGTAATATATTCTATCCCATCGCGGGATATTTCTGCCTGCGGTGCAGTGTTTGACTAAACATGGGTAACATGTTGAACTGCTATGAAAGGAGGAGGAAGGAACCAGGTTGGAACTTTACTGGCAAGCCTCATGAGTATATGCCTACTGGCTTGCATCAACATGAATAGAGCTTTGTATCTGAGCAATCATGGAGCAAATTAGAGATGGATCAAAGAAAAGGGAGCGCTTGGCCCCTTGGCTCTCGACAAATCTCTTAAAAGGTTTGTGCTTTAAGGAACTTATTCACTTCCTTTCTAACCCACAGTAAAGGAGCTAATTCTCCCCAGTTACATGCACTAGGAATACTGAGATGAAAATAGTCTGAAACTCTTGCAACAAATTACTCTAATCTCCAGCCTGACTTTTTGCACTTCAGCACAATTGCTCAGGGGTGGCATTAAAGACTAATAGGTGCTTTATTTGGATGAAAGGCTCTTTTTATACCGAAGTGTTGAAGGTAAAGGCAAGAAGAAAACATCCTTGCCTTGCTGGTGATGAAGCTGAGTGTGCTGAAGAGGTGTTACTCCGGAATTAACGTTTCTTTGAAGTCTTCAGTTAATGCGTGTAAAAGTCATTTGAAATTAACAATTCCACTAGGGAATGCATTTGCATTCTCTCCTGAGCAAGGCCCTTGCTCTCGCCGTTTATACATAATGCAAATCAGTCTAATCGTAGTCTATGTTCCAAAGGTATGCAGTCGGGTCATGCCATGATTTCATTTACAGTTTCCTCGGAGGAAGGTGGCTGAGGTACTTCCCCAGGTAAGGTGGGAGATCACCTGCAATGCTCAAACACTCCTTTATGGCAGAAAGCAATGCCACATGCCAGTCCTCCCAAGTAACCATAACATCTAATTTTGCCAGCATGAAGTAGGAAGTGGATACAGTGGAAATTGAATAAGCTTTTATAAAATGTGGTTCCAACAGGAAGGCAATGACTGCTACTGTCATGCACAATTTAGCAGATATGAATCTTGAATACCCTAAGTGTCCATTGTCAGCAAAAATGACAGGAGAGGAACCTGGTACAACCTCAGACCTGTCTCAGCCTTGAGAGCAGACTAGATTAGATACAGATGCCTGTAGACAGGACAAGAAAAAGACCGAGAATGGAAGATTTCTGTTTATTGTACAGGAATAATTGTAAGTTTGATTGTAGGGTATAAAGTTTTCTGGTTTTCTGTAAGTGTCAGACAAGTATGGTACAGAGATCAGAAAGATGTGAGGCACAGCTGGGAGAGAATATCAGAGAGATTTCTGTTTAGCCGGACAAAGGCTAAGGCACCAAGTTAATCTGCAAGCCTGAGTCCTCCAGTGGTCTGTGCAAGGAGAATTAACCACAGAAGTGGACTTCCTCCATTCTTAAAGGGTATCTAAATGTTGATAGTTTCACAACATTACCCGCCTTCACCTGAAAGATTAATTCCAATCCTGGATTTATAATTTTACACCAGGTGACAATATCAACACAGTATGCCAGATTTCCTCATCTTGCTGAAGTTGGCTTCTCATTATCTAGTTGTGATGGCAATATTTAGATATTGATGGGACCCTGTCAGGATCAATTCATTTGGTAACTCAGTTATTTTCCAGGTTTTCCTGATGAACGGCTTATGCCCAAAACGTCGACTCTCCTGTCCTTCGGATGGTGCCTGACCTGCTGTACTTATGCAGCACCACACTCTCGACAGTTTTATGTTTAGCCAAACAACACATCTATTAGTGCCAAACCACCACCTAACAGTTGTTTTGTTGCTTGTGATCATTGACAGACTATTAGAGCTGGTCGCTCTTACCTGTTCAGGTATTCCAAATTAAGCTTTGTCCCTTTTTAAAGATTTTAATTCTGTTCTGGTTAATATTCAAGAGAGCATATTGAAAATAAAGTCCAATTCACTCATCATGGGTCACCAATGTCCTGCAGCTAAAAAAAAACTTGCCTTTTTATAATATATTTTACTGCTTGAAGGTGTCTTACAGTTAGTAAAGTATTTTTGAAAAGTTGTTACCTTGGCAATGCAGGAAAACACAGCAACCAGTTTCTGCACAAAATGAATACTGTATCTGTTAATAGAATCATAGGATTCCTAGTGTGGAAGCAGGTCATTTCCTGATGAAGGGCTTATGCCCGAAACATCGAATTTTCTGTTCCTTGGATGCTGCCTAACCTGCTGTGCTTTTCCAGCAACACATTTTCACCACAAAGTCCACACCCACCCACGCCCAGCCCATAGCTAACCCACCTAGCAGGCACATCCCTGGACACTATGGGTAATTTAGCACAGTCAATCCACCTAACCTGCAAATATTTGGACATGAGAGGAAAATAGAGCACTCAGAGGAAACCTACGCGGGTGAGGGAAGAATGTGCAAACTCCACACTGACAGCTGCTCAAGACTGGAATTGAACATGGATCCCTGGTGCTGTGAAGCAGCAATGCTAACCACTGAGTCATTGTGCCACCCTTAATGACCAGGCAATCTCTTTGCAGGTTAACTTTGCATCTCAGTCTGAGACTGGCTATACAGAAATCTGTCTGATATTATATGCTGGCTATGCCCCACATCTGTCCGATCTCTGTACCATATTTGGCTGACACATACAGAGGACCAGCAAACTTTATACCCCTGCAATCAAACTTATAATATTTCCTGGAGAATAAACAGAAATCTCCCATTCTAGGCACTTCTCTTATCCTGTCTACAGGAATCCGTATCTACTCTTGCCTGCTCTCAGGTGTTGATTGAGGGATAAATATTGACAGGACATCAGGGAGATCTCCCATGCACCAAGACAGAAGAGCACTGACAAGACCACACTAATGCAATCTCTTGGGATCTTGCTCCTTGTGCTTTGACCGACCACACCAGTCAATGCAAAGGTAACCAAGAGAGAACATTGGCTAGTGTTCAGAAACCACGTGCCACATGCAACTGGAAAACTCACTACCTTCCCACCTTTGGGAACCATTACAGACTACTCCAAGGTCAGAATGTCTCATCTCATTGGGCATCCTGCTTTGAGTACTACTCCGCATCCAGGATGAACTGTGGGAAACAGGGACTTCAAGTTCACCATGGACATCCAGTCCCTAAACACCTCCATCCCCCATCACGAAGGACTCAAAGCCCTCCGCTTCTTCCGTTCCCGCCGTACCAACCAGTACCATTCCACTGACACCCTTCTTCAACTGACTGAACTGGTAGTCACTCTGAACAACTTCTCTTTCCAATCCTCCCACTTCCGCCAAACCAAAGGAGTAGCCATGGGCACCCGCATGGGCCCCAGCTATGCCTGCCTCTTTGTAGGATATGTGGAACAGTCCATCTTCCGCACCTATACTGTCACCATCCCTCACCTTTTCCTCTGCTACATCGATGACTGTATCCGCGCTGCCTCATGCTCCCATGAGGAGGTTGAACAGTTCATCCACTTTACCAACACCTTCCACCCCAACCTCAAATTTACCTGGACCGTCTCAGACTCCTCCCTCCCCTTCCTAGACCTTTCCATTTCTATCTCGGGCGACCGAATCAACACGGACATTTACTATAAACTGACCGACTCCCACAGCTACCTAGACTACACCTCCTCCCACCCTGCCCCCTGTAAAAACGCCATCCCATACTCCCAATTCCTTCGTCTCCGCCACATCTCCCAGGAGGACCAGTTCCAATACCATACAACCCAGATGGCGTCCTTCTTCAAAGACCGCAATTTCTCCCCAGACGTGATTCTTGATGCCCTCCACCGCATCTCCTCCACTTCCCACTCCTCCGCCCTTGAGCCCCACCCCTCCAACCTCCACCAGAACAGAACCCACTGGTCCTCACCTACCACCCCACCAACCTCCATATACATCGTATCATCCGTCGTCTTTTCCGCCACCTCCAAATGGACCCCACCACCAGAGATATATTTCCCTTCCTTCCCCTATCAGCGTTCCGAAAAGACCACTCCCTCCGTGACTCCCTCGTCAGGTCCACACCCCCCACCAACCCAATCTCCACTCCTGGCACCTTCCCCTGCAACCGAGAGAAATGCAAAACCTGCGCCCACATCTCCCCCCTTACTTCCCTCCAAGGCCCCAAGGGTTCCTTCCATATCCGCCACAAATTCATCTGCACCTCCACACACATCATTTACTGCATCCGCTGCACCCAATGTGGCCTCCTCTATATTGGGCAGACAGGCCGCCTACTTGCAGAACATTTCAGAGAACACCTCTGGGACACCCGCACCAACCAACCCAACCACCCCGCGGCTCAACACTTCGACTCCCCCTCCCACTCCACTAAGGACATGCAGGTCCTTGGACTCCTCCATTGCCAGACCATAGCACCATGACGGCTGGAGGAAGAGCGCCTCATCTTCCGCCTGGGAACCCTCCAACCACAAGGGATGAACTCAGATTTCTCCAGTTTCCTCATTTCCCCTCCCCCCACCTTGTCCCAGTCAAATCCCTCGAACTCAGCACCGCCTTCCTAACCTGCAATCTTCTTCCTGACCTCTCCACCCTCACCCCCACTCCGGCCTATCACCCTCACCTTGACCTCCTTCCACCTATCGCATTTCCAAGTCCCTCCTCCCTACCTTTTATCTTAGCCTGCTGGACACACTTTCCTCATTCCTGAAGAAGGGCTCATGCCCGAAACGTCGATTCTCCTGCTCCTTGGATGCTGCCTGACCTGCTGCGCTTTTCCAGCAACACATTTTCAGCGCCTACTTCAAATTCCTTGCCCTTCATGACAAATGGCATTCACCCAAAAGGTTTGCATGCCCTCATTCCCTTCATTGAGACTGGTGACCAAACCTCCCCCACCCCCCCACCGCCCCCCCCCCATTCCCATTGGTTTGTCTTTCAACACTATGGAGCAAAGTGCTGCTGTTATCACCTGCCACACGCCGATTGTCCTTCCCTAAGTTTGTTGAGGCCAGTTCTGCTGCAGAGGAGCGAGACTCAACAAGTCTGCAGACCCGAATCACAACACCAATTATAACGGAGGAAATTACCTGCCAGTGTTACCGCTATAATCACGCTTTAAAGATTTAGTGCATGTTCATGTGCGTCCTCTCAAAACTTATAGTTTGTGAATATGTGTCAACAATGATACAGAACTTACAGTCAGGATCACTGGCACATAATAAAGTTGCAAAACTGGAGTGCTTCCATCACTCAATATAAAAACACACAGAGTTGAAGCACTGTCGTGACGATGTGTTTGTCCCCATATGCCAAGCTGAATTAAAGTTTAAAAAGCACTGGACTTCAGAAAAGAAAGGAACTTCCATTTTCTGACTCTTTCTCTAACAGGCTTAACAAAGTGTTTTAAAACCGTGGTGTGTGGAATTGGTAATATGAACTAATTTGTGTGAGGTAGGTGATAACCCCCTTCAAAGAGAAGGGCAAATAACTTCATAAATCAAATGTAGGAGTGAATTCCTGCAGATGCTGGAATCTGAACGGAAATCAACAAATGCTGGCGATCACTGCGGGTCAGGCATCATCCATGGAGAGAGAGAGCCAGCTAACGTTTCGAGTCCCGATGTCTCTTCATCAGACCCGCTGTGAGCTCCAGAATTTGTTGTTTTCAGTCAAATGTTGCTTCACGTAGAGAGTGATAACAGCAGTGTTTGAAGTACAGAATGGCATGGCAAACAAGATTCAGCTCCAGCTCAAGAAAGCAAGCTGCAAAAATTAGACAATTGGTAGCGTTTTGTACTGTACATTTTGTAATAGTTAAACATTTTCCCATTCTAACTCAGAAGAACGGGATGAAAGGGGTGGGAGTGGGTGGAGAAAGATGCTCTCTTTGTCCACAATGTCAAAGGCTCGTATGTGTAGCCATGGTTACTATGCTGTGACAATGCAATCCAGTGCATCGTATGTCAATGCACTGTCATGTTTTCGCCTATCTATTATTCTGTTTGCTTTGTCATTGGGAATGTAAAACAACAACAAAATAAAAAGTGGCAGCCCCAAGTACTATAATGTTGCCACATGTAGACATAACGTCAGTGTTTAGCTTGGCATATTCCCTACTACAGTTGCCCAAGGGGTAACTATCATATCATAACCCAGAAGATAATTGAATGAAGAATTGATTTTATTGCCTGTAATAAAAAGCAGGTCTTATTACTTTTACAAATTACTTGTAATTACAATCGTCTAGAGGACAGCTGATCAATTCAGCAGGGACAAATTAAACAGGAATACACAAGACCACTTTCCTCCTGTGATTTAACTCCTTTCAGTTCATTGCTCTGGGGATGCAGTGATATGATATTAAAACCTATTAGAGAGGCAAACCAAGAGCTTTGCTTTGAGTCATCCTGGTCTGTATCACAGCTGGAAATCCATCGTCATGCTCCGCTGTTTCCAATCAAATTCCAAACGAGTGAAGTTTCTACTTGCCTGACTCCAAGCACCCGCGCACTCCCGGAATGAATGCATTCCACCCATCTGATACCAGGATGTAAGACTGGCAAAGTTAAAGCTGAGGCCCCCGATGAGATATAGCCAGCCATTTACTTTGTCAGTAGAGGTAACCCATCCTCCTTATCCTTCCTGATCCATAGTGTCATACAGCATAGAAACAGAGCCTTCAGTCCAACCAGTCTATGCTGACCATAATCCCATACTAAACTAGTCCCACGTGCCTGTGTCTGGCCCATATGGGCGGCACAGTGGTTAGCACTGCTGCCTCACAGCGCCAGAGACCCGGGTTCAATTCCCACCTCAGGCGACTGACTGTGTGGAATCTGCACATTCTCCTCGTGTCTGCGTGGGCTTCTTCTGGGTGCTCCGGTTTCCTCCCATGGTCCAAAAATGTGCAGGCCAGGTGAATTGGCCATGCTAAATTTCGCGTAGTGTTAGGTGTAGGGGAATGGGTCTGGGTGGGTTGCTGTTCGGAGGGCCGTTGTGGACTTGTTGGGCCAAAAAGCCTGTTTCCACACTGTAAGTAATCTAATCAAATATTTTTTTATTTGTGTACTTATCCAAATGTCTTTTAAACATTGCAACTGTATCCAAATCCACTGCATTCTCTGGAGGGTCATTTGACACATGAACCATTCTCTGTGTAAAACTATGCTCTCTAGTCTTGAAATCCACCATCCTAGGGAATAGACACCTGCCATTTACTTTATCTATACATCTCATTATTTTATAAACCTCTGTAAGGTCACCTCTCATTAGATCCTATTAGTAAGTCCATCAACTATGGACAGCATAGTATTCGGTACTGAATTGCCATTGAAACTAACTTTTCCAATCTTCTAATTTGGAATTATATCTGCAGGAAAGAGTTGAAGGCAGGGGTAAGAGTTTAAAGGTTGCATACACATAAAGGGAACTTCACGTAGAACGTCAACTAATAAGGTGTTGATGCTACTTGATAAATGTCACTACATGGCATCTAGGTTAATTGTTCTTAATGTGTGAATACCATCAAAGGGTCTATTCAGCAGAAACTGACCAAAAAAATGTAAAGATGCAATGAAACTGCCCATATGGGCAATAATGAGTTACCAGAGAATGATATAAATTCAACTGCAATGTCTTGTGAGAATTTTCTGATGGTCATAAAGTACTCAGGCTTCACTCTGCTGTTGACAATGTCATCTCAATCCTTGATTGGAATTTTGCTTTGTAATTGTTCCTAGGAATCCATTAGTTTTTCAGATAGGTTTTTAAGATATTGCTCATTTTTATAATCAAGGTCAAGGGAAGAGTTTTTTTTAGCGTCTGCTTTCTGAGGTTTGAGAATTCACTGAATAAAATAATCTGTGATTTTGTTATTAATCAAGAAATAACCCAATGACTCATTGCCTATATACACTGCCTGTTGGGATAGAGATGCACTCAGTTCTTCCCCCACCCCAGGACTGGCACGGTGGCTCATTGTATGGCACAGCTGCCTCACCGTGGAAGGAACCTAGTTTTGATTCCAGCGTCGGATGACTACACATGTGGAATTTGCACATTCTCCCTGTGTCTGCATAGGTTTCCTCAAGGTGCTCTGGTTTCCTACCACAGTCCAGAGATGTGCAGATTAGATGCTTTAGCCATGGGAAATTCAGGGTTATAGGGATGGGGGTTGGGTCAGGGTGGGATGCTCATTGGAAGATTAACAATGCACTAATTGGGCTGAATGGCCTGCTTCCACACTGTGAGGGTTCTACAATCTGCCATTTTGGATCCAGTAGATCATAATGCTCTAAGCAGGGTGATAGAAGAGAAGCTGCATTTAAAGTGCCCCTTCTGTGTGCTGTTGCACAGCAGTTTTGTGTGCTCATTGATGTGAAGTTCAAATTCACTAAAATAATTAGACTTCAGGAAGGACTAATGCCCTGGACCCAGTGAAGCTTACATCATATATGGAGAACTAGAATGTGTAGTGAGGGCAGGATCTGACTCATTAGGTAAAAACAATGACTGCAGATGCTGGAAACCAGATTCTGGATTAGAGTGGCATGGAAAAGCACAGCAGTTCAGGCAGCATTCGAGGAGCAGGCAAATCGACGTTTCGGGCAAAAGCCCTTCATCAGGAATACCTATATTCCTGATGAAGGGCTTTTGACCGAAACGTCGATTTTCCTGCACCTCGGATGCTGCCTGAACTGCTGTGCTTTTCCAGCACCACTCTAATCCAGAATCTGACTCATTGTTCCGCTTCTGTGGTCAAATACTGAAAATTAAGGGGTGGTGAGATATATTTTCATCACTTAATAAAAAGGGTTTATAATGAATTGGTCAGAACCAGTCATTGCTTAGTGAGCAAAAAGTGAGGTCTGCAGATGCTGGAGATCAGAGCTGAAAATGTGTTGCTGGTCAAAGCACAGCAGGTCAGGCAGCATCCAAGGAGCGGGAAATTCGACGTTTCGGGCCGGAGCCCTTCATCATTCCTGATGAAGGGCTCTGGCCCGAAACGTCGAATTTCCTGCTCCTTGGATGCTGCCTGACCTGCTGTGCTTTGACCAGCAACACATTTTCAGCATTGCTTAGTGAGCAGCAATCTCACCTCTGATCAGAACGGTGTAACTTCAAGTCCCACTCGAGTGAGTATGTTGATTAACATTCCAGAGGTGCTGTCCCTCTGATGGGAACTTTAAACCAAGATATTGTCTGACTATTCAGGTGTGTACACCTGATCCCTTGACCATGTCCAAGAAGCAGGGGGACTGTCCACATTCTATTGGCTAATCTTTGTCCTTCAGCCACCATCCGTACATTGCTCACATTGGCTGTCACATTGTAACAGTGACTACACTTAAAAAAAATACTTAATTGGCCATTAAATGCTTTGGGACGTTGAGAGGCCATGAAAGCGCTATCGAAGTGCAAGTCTGACCTTTTATTTGAAATTGCAGTCTGGCACAACAAGCTGCTGATTGTCTACGAGCCTGCTTTGTGGTTCTCTCATTGACCGATTTCGCTCCCATTGTTAACCCTCAGTCATGAGCAGTGGTCACGACATTAAACCATGACTGAACAATGACACTATCTAGAGAACCACGAGGTTCAACAGATGATGCAATCAGCAGTGTGAGGAAGCAAATCCTTTTCAAGGCTAAAATTAAGATCTGGACTTCAATCAACAAGACGACCTAAATTTAAACTATGAAGCGTTCAGAAATTGATGACAAAATAGATTAAAGTGTATCAGGCTTCAATGAAATTTCAAAAGCAGATTGTAGAAATGAAGGCAGTTCTACAGCTAGATGACAGAGATGTGGAAACCACATTATAAACCTTGTCAATGGTTGTAGCTCGCAATTATCCGTATCAGCAGGGAAGCTTCTATTCTGCATCTAGAAGTGCAAATTAAAGACTCTGTCATCCGTCATTTATATTGGGGGAGGTGCAGTGACTGGAATAAACTGACTACTTTATATTTTTATTTCCACATAAATGGCATTTTCCATACCATTAGGATACTGTGATAGGTTGCTGCCTAGCCCCACAATTTTTGTGTTTAGAAAACCAAAGGGTTCCTTTTGAATTGGGCTGGCACCAGGTTACATATCAGTTCAAACAAATCTTCGGTAAAAAGTGCATGATCGACCATCTTTCTTCCTTCCTTAGTTATAGAGTCATAGAGTTGTACAGCATGGACACAGACCCTTCGATCCAACTCATCCATGCCGACCCAATATTCTAAACTAATCTAGTCTCATTTGCCAGCATTTGGCCATATCCCTCTAAACACTTTTTATTCATGTATCAGTTCAGATGCCTCTTAAATGTTATAATTGTGTCAGCCTCCACCACTTTCTCTGGCAACTCATTCCATACACACCACTACCCTCTGTGTGAAAAAGTTGTCCCTTAGGTTCCTCTTAAATCTCTTCCTTCTCATTTTAAACCTATGCTCTGTAGTTTTGGATTCCCCTAGCCTGGGAAAAAGACCTTGACTATTCACCCTATCTATGCCCCTCTTGATTTTATAAATCTCTCTGTCCCCCCTCACCCTCTGACACTCCTGGGGAAAGCTGAGCTGTGTGGTCCCTAACCCATGATGAAGAATGCCACAAGACTTAATACATGTAGAGGTGGGCAATGTGTAATTAGAGGACTTGTGGTTAACCTGATGAAGGGTTTTTGGTTGGTAAAACACTGTAGTTGTAGGAGGGGAATGGAAATCAGAAACAGGCAAAGATTTCCACCGCTTGGAGACTGTGGAAAGCAGTGACGTTGGGCAGAACACAGAGCAATAAGACTTGATTTCAAATAATGATAACCTCCTGTATATTTGCAGCAATTTTTGGATTCAGAGAGTACAAACTATTAGGCCACAAGATGGATTTTATAAGAAAAGGTTATGCTGTTCTTCAGTAACTTGATTTATAGCTTCATAAAGTTATACTCTTGGTAGTGAATTTTGAATTTCAAAATGGGTTCAACAAAAGTGGGAGTGAATTCCAATTTGAGTTTCACCAATATTCTCAATATAGCTCAGATTGCAACAGTACACTGCTTGTTGTATCCATTCGTGAAATATAATGCGGATTACTACTCCTCAGAGTCCTAGCTATGTATTGTTTTCTAAATAAGCAGTTTGGGAAAATAAAGAAACAAAGCATCTACCTAATAATGAAAGTAGATAGAGTAAATTTCCCTCTTCAACACTTATGCGTGCTAAGCTCTACGCTGGGAATGCTAAAGTCTGAATTTTATTGTTCCTCCATGTCTCTCCATTGGCCAGACTTTTGATATGTAGACTGAACACTGTCAGGTAAGCATAACAATTTCTTACAGCCCTTGGGTCAGCAGGAGTGCTGACACAGGCCTTGATGTTCCTGGTGGTTATAATATTGAATAACATTGCTAACTTACCTCTTGCTATGGTTATCAGACAGTTGGGTGAATTCTGTCAGTGGAGCCATGGTTCATGAAAAGAGAATGTGCAGGTTCCATTGCGTATCACAGGGAATTCAACTCTGTTTAGTTGGTGATTCAAAACAATAAAGATCCTCATTCCCGTAATATGTCTGATTACATCCACTTTCTTAGTTGTTTGTAGAAGATATGAGAACAGCAATTATAGCTATGCTGTTTTTGTGCCAAATTCTTATTTGTGCTTACTCAGCAAAGGAGGAAGAACAGTTTAAAACAATACAAAAAGAAATCTCTAAGGAGCATTCTAAGCATTTGCCCCCAAAACAGAGCCCATCATAATTTCTGCCCCAACAGAAGAAGGCAAATGATTGAGATGCAATTTTTTTTCATAAAAACTGCTAAGTCTGAGCCTTGCCATTTATCTCTGGGAATTAGTTTCACATCTCACCACTGAGTGATGAGATTAAAGCCCTCCCTGTCTTCAGGTTGTCGAAGCCCAGTGTGAATTAAATTTGAACAGTCTCTATCTCTAACCTCTACATTGCCGAGGCCTACTGCATAAAACCAGTCCTCACTCAGCATGAAATTGGTAATGTCACTCAGAGAGACCACGGGATAGATGCCGAGAGAAATGGAAAATTGCTGCAGTCAGTGACGCTTTTCTTTTGCTGGGGCTGAGGCACAGTGCTGGAGCAGAGTGCAAGAGATATTTATTTTGTATCTAACTCTACTATGTTTGATGTGAAAGTGTTCAATACATACAGTGAATGCCCAGTAGGGATGCCAATCAACTTGCCGTTACTAGTATCACTCATGGAGCCGCAGAGTCATACAGCACAGAAACAGACCCCTCGGTTCAATCAGTCTGTGTTGAATATAATCCCAAACAAAACTAGTCCCAACTGCCTGCTCCTAGCCCATTTCCCTCCAAGCCTGTCCTATTCATGGACTTATCTTTTAAATGTTGTAAATGTGTTCTTATCCACCACTTCCTCAGGAAATACATCTCACATGCGAAGCACCCTCTGTGTAAAAAACTTGCCCCCCCATGTCTTTTTTTTTAAATCTCTCTCCTCTCATCTTAAAAATATTTCCCCGGTCTTGAAATCCACAATCCTAGGGAAAAGACACTTACCATTAACCTTATCTATATTGTGGCAACCAGTACAAAATATCATAAATGAGAGATTATAAGGCATGATATATTTTAACAGACCCCTGAGTACAACCAGGTTAAGGACAGGTTAGAATTCGTGCTAAAGAATGCAAATTATCTTGCAATTATATATTCTCTGCTGCACCAGTAACAAGATGACAAGATTGGACACAGTTCAAAGGCATCAGAAGTTCACAAAAGTCTTAACTATGTTTGTAATGAAGGGAAGAGCACTTGCTTACAGATTAATTGGAATGGAGGGAGACATATAACACAATTATAGTAATTTATGCCTGTGGACTATTGTGTTCAAGTTGAGCTAAGGGATAATTGTGTGTTGTGAGAAAAGGGGTGTTTACATGCAGCCACAAAAATCAGAATTTGTTCTCATTTATATATTTTTAAAAAAAGCAACCTTTGTTCCCAGGGCACAGTTGATATTGTTTGCCAAAAGAATACAAGAATGTGTCAGCTTGTGAATGTTACACTAACTAAGAAACGACCTGAACGTATTTTGTGAAAAATCAAAAATCAAGCAAACTAGTCGAGAAAAATGTGAGATTATTCAAGTAACAAAACAGTGCAGGAGCTTGATTGAGAAATGATTTGTTCTGTCCACTTATCTAGGCAAGAGAAGCTAATGGGTAACCTGATGGAGATTGTTAAGATTATGAAAGGATTTGGTTTGGAGATCCCGGTGTTGGACTGGGGTGTACAAAGTTAAACATCGCACAACACCAAGTTATAGTCCAACAGGTTTATTTGGAAGCACTGGCTTTCAAGGTGCTGCCTCTTCCTCAGGTGGTTGTGGAACATGACCACAACACAGAATTTATAGCAAAAGGGTTATAGTGTCATGGAGTTGTAATGATACGTTAAACAACTTCAGTTAAAAATCACACAATCACACTTAATTTAGATTAAGTCTTTCATCTTTTAGAATGGGATATGGTGGCTTAGGTTCTTTAATACGTAAATCGCAGAATTATATTCTCAAAGGGTAGGGTATTCTCAAAGGATTTGGATAACACAAAATATCCTTATTGTAGAGGAATCCAAAATTAGGTGCATAATTATGAGTTGATCACGAGCAAATCCAGTAATTCAACAAGTTATAAATAAAACTTGTTGTGTTTGAATTTTTAGTAAATTCAGGCAAAACGTAATTATTCAAAAAATATTAAAATATGGAACTTGCTACTACAAGAAACAGTTGAAATAAAATAGTGAAACATTTAAACAGAAGCAAGATAAATGCAAGGGAGAAAAGATGGGAAGGTTGTGTTGTTAGAGTTGAATTAAGATGTCTAACGGTAGCGCGTAAACACTGGCATGAGTTTATTGGGATGAATAGCCTATTTCTGTCTCATGTATTCCACGTAATTATTAGAAATCATGATGAAGATTATGATCGTTTTCACACTCTAATTTTTCTCTGATATTCCCTCTAAAATGCTCATTCTGTTCTACCCCACTGTGCAGCTTTAGTTACAATGGAAACTGAGATGATTTCCAAACAGCACATCGGTGGTAGGTCTTCAGTTCAAGAACGACTGAAGAACATACCAATTTCTATCGCCTTGGATAGAACAGTGGAAATGAAAATCATTACATCAATTAGGATACAATTAGATGACACAGATAGATAGAATATATACTTGTTTCCATATGGATAAGTTAAGCCAGAAGGCCTTTCACACATTTATCTATTTTGTGAACTCAATGTAACTCAGAACTCAGAATTCAATGTAAATACCTTCACCCACCAGAATTATGCAAAAACTGTATTAAATGAAAAATAACCATAAGAAAGCAAAGTTAATAATCACACAACACCAGGTTCTAGTCCAACAGATTTAATTGGAAGCACAGGTTTCAACGGGTTTAATTGTGCTTCCAACACTGGGGGGCGGCACGGTGGCACAGTGGTTAGCACTGCTGCCTCACAGCGCCTGTAGACCCGGATTCAATTCCCGACTCAGGCGACTGACTGTGTGGAGTTTGCACGTTCTCCCCGTGTCTGCGTGGGTTTCCTCCGGGTGCTCCGGTTTCCTCCCACAGTCCAAAGATGTGCGGGTCAGGTGAATTGGCCAAGCTAAATTGCCCGTAGTGTTAGGTAAGGGGTAAATGTAGGGGTATGGGTGGGTTGCGCTTCGGCGGGTCGGTGTGGACTTGTTGGGCCGAAGGGCCTGTTTCCACACTGTAAGTCTAATCTAATCTAATCTCCAAATCATAAGAAAGCAGTGACAGAGTGTTCCTGGTGGGCTAATGTTCTTTTTGTCATGGCAGTACATCTCAGTAATTTTGTGTTTGTTATGATTTTTAAATGTTAGGCATTTCACTGAAAAGGGGAATTTTAAGGCAAGCTTATTGATAACAGAGGATTATTTTGCACAGACTATAATGATTACCCATTTTATCACTGGTGACCGTGGTTGCCTGTGAGCAAACCAGATTGTTTGATTAGTTACATATCAAAAACTGGTAAATTGATCTTGGGAGAAAAAGTTAGGCACACTCACCAATACTCCGAATGATCCACTTTCAAATTCCAAATTGTAGAGATCATGAGGATAACAACTAAGTGCATGGGATGATCATTGACTAAAGGACACAAATTAGCAAGGGGGCTCCAATACAAAGACATATACTGGAATGTTGAGACCCTGGTGAACATCTAAAAGGTTGTTTTCATGCATTTAGAGTAGATAGCTTAGTCTCATGTATCTGTCTGTGAGCTGTGTAACATGCCAATCTTACAACAACATTGAACCACTCACTCCTTTTGACAGGTCAAGTTAAACTGCTGAGATACCGGCATTTATTTGATTACTGTCTGCTGATTAATTTCAGCTTGTTTTCACAATCAGCTGTGATTTTTTTTTAGATTACTTACAGTGTGGAAACAGGCCCTTCGGCCCAACAAGTTCACACCGACCCACCGAAGCGCACCCACCCAGACCCATTCTCCTACATATACCCCTGCACCTAACACTACAGGCAATTTAGCATGGCCAATTCACCTAACCTGCACATCTTTGGACTGTGGGAGGAAACCGGAGAACCCGGAGGAAACCCATGCAGACACGGGGAGAACGTGCAAATTCCACACAGTCTGTCGCCTAAGGCGGGAATTGAACCCAGGTCTCTGGCGCTATGAGGCAGCAGTGCTAACCACTGTGCCACTGTGTCACCCACAAACCACTGTGCCACCAGGCCGCCCACAAGCCACTGTGACACCGTGCCGCCCAAGGTATGTCAGATTGTAAACATCCTTCTCAGTATTTTGTTGATCAAATTTTCCCTCCTCTGTTTCTTTATTCTTTTGTTGTTGTTATTTTGAAGCTCCATATGTACCATCCTGGATAATCTTTCTCCTCCCTGCATCTTAGGTTAGATTAGATTAGATTCCCTACAGTGTGGAAATAGGCTTCTCTGGTTTTAAACCATATTTCCTGTTGTAATTCCTTCCAGTGACCTGAAAATTGCAGAATTTGTCTCATCTCTTTTCATTGATTCATAGAATATCTACATTGTGGAAGCAGGCCATTTGGCCCATCGAGACTATGTAGGCATCCCAACCTATCCCTGTGATCCTGCATTTCCTGCAGCTCACCTATTTAGCCTGCACATGCCTGAACATCATGGGCAATTGAGCTTGACCAATCCACTTAACCTGCACATCTTTGGACTGTGGAAGGAACTGGAGCACCCAGAGGAAACCCATGCAGACATGGGGAGAATGTGCAAACTCCACACAGACAGTCACTTGAGGTGGAATTGAACCTGGATCCCTGGTGCTGTGAGGCAGCAGTGTTAACCACTGAACCTTTTCTTCTTCTTGTGACCTGCAAGCTCTTGACCTTGTCTAATCATCATTTTCTGAAGATCTTCTTATCTTTTCATGCTGAGTACAAATACGTAGTCAACTATAAAGTCTCCTTTCTGGAAATCTATTGTTCAGAGCACCAGTTGTTTGGAAAAGCTTAAGAGCAATTTCAACTCACTCATGGCATAATCTGTAGTGGAGCACTTTGGGAGCAAAAAGATTGAAGGTGTGGTAGTTAGATAATCAAAACAATATGTTTTGCAGTGTTTTATCACTATTTTATGTTTCAGGTTAAGGGTGTCTCCTAGTGCATGCACTTGTGTTAGGCAATTCAACATTGTTCTGTAATCCAGAAATTTCCAAAATCCAGAAATGACTTGGCCCCACTTATAGAGTCATAGAGATGTACAGCACAAAAACAGACCCTTCGGTCCCATTCACACATGCCGACCAGATATCCTGAATTTAACTAGTCACATTTGCAGGCATTTGGCCCATATCCTTCTAAACCCTTGCTATTCATGTACCCAGATGCCTGTTAAATGCTCAAAATCACACCACACCAGGTTATAGTCCAACAGGTTTAATTAGGAGCACTAGCTTTCAGAGCGCTGCTCCTTCATCAGGTGGTGAAGGAGCAGCGCTCCGTAAGTTAGTGCTTCCGAATAAACCTGTTGGACTATAAGCTGGTGTTGTGTGATTTTAAAATGTATACACCTCAGTCCAACACCGGCATCTCCAAATCATGATGACTGTTAAATGCTGTCATTGTACCAGTCGCTACCACTTCCTCTGGCAGCTCATTTCCATACAAGTTCTATCCTCTGTGAGAAAATAATTGTCCCTTAAGTCCCTTTTAAATTTTTCCCCTTTCAGCCTAAACCTATGCCCTCTAGATTTGGACTCCCCCATCCCGGGGAACACACCTTGTCTATTGACCCTATCCATGTCCCTCATGATTTTATAAACCTCTATAAGGTCATCCCTCAGCCTCCGACGCTCCAGGGAAAACAGTCCCAGCCTGTTCAGCCTCTCCCTATAGCTCAAACTCTCCAACCTTGGCAACATCCTTGAAAATCTTTTCTGAACCCTTTCAAGTTTCACAACATCTTTCCTATAGGAGGGAGACCAGAATCGAACACAGTATTCCAATAGTGGCCTAACCAATGTCTTGGACAGATGCAACATGACCTCCCAACTCCTGTACTCAATGTTCTGATCAGTAAACAGTTAAAAATCACACAACACCAGGTTATCGTCCAACAGGTTTAATTGGAAGCACACAGCTTTCGGAGCGACGCTCCTTCATCAGTTGATTGTCCCCGGCAATTACCTGATGAAGGACCGTCGCTCCGAAAACTAGTGTGCTTCCCATTAAACCTGTTGGACTATAACCTGGTGTTGTGTGATTTTTAACTATGTACACCCCAGTCTAACACCGGCATCTCCAAATCCTAGTCAGTAAAGGCAAGCATACCAAACACTTTCTTCACAAGCTTGTCTGCCTGCGATTCTACCTTCAAGGAATTATGAACCTGGTCTCCAAAGTCTCTTTCTTCAGCAGCACTCCCTAGGACCTTACTGTTAAGTGTATACGTCCTTGTCCATAAGTATATAAGAGGAGAAAGTGAGGACTGCAGATGCTGGAGATCAGAGCTGAAAATGTTGTTGCTGGAAATGCGCAGCAGGTCAAGCAGTATCCAAGGAACAGATGCTGCCTGACCTGTGCGCATTTCCAGCTACACATTTTCAGCATAAGTATATAAGAGCCTTGTTGAACACCTTATTGAAGTTCATACAGATCATATCCATTGCTCTGCCTTCATCAGTCCACAAATACTCATGTAGGAGAGGCTACAGTGTATTTAAGTGTCCACCTCCCTTTTAGTTGTAAGGGGAAATGTTTGGCAGGAAATCCACTTCCAAAATGCATCATACAGTTTCAATTCTGATTCCCTAATCTGCATGACCTCTTGTGTCATAATGTGCTCAGCTATAGATTAGATTAGATTAGATTAACCCATTAACCCAACTAGACCCAAACTGGCATCTGGAAAGCATTTTAGACATTTGCAACCAGCTGACCTGGTAGACTGTAGGAACAGGAAGACGCATTCACCCCCTCAAACCTGTTCTGTAATTCAATTAGCTCATGGCTATTCAGCCTGACTCCATCTACCCGCCTTCTTTCTCTGACTTAGGAGAATAGCCACATGAAGAGAGAAAAATAGCAAAGAAAATTACAGGGAAAGCAAAAAGATTGGGTTCGGTTGAACTTGCAGAGAGCTAGCAGCACTTCAATGGGCAGATTGTCCTCCTCTTGCAACTAAACTATGATTCTGTGATTTTTATATTGTTGCCCATCAAGGTAAACAAAAAGTTCTGGGAATGTTGAGCAAATCTGACAGCACTAATGGAAAGATAAATAGAGTTTAGTATCTCAAGTCCATAAAGTCCAGCATGTTGTAAAGACACTTAACGATTTTTACTGATGCAGCATAGAAAGCATCCTCTCTGGATGCATCACGGTTTGGTATGGTAAATGCTCTGCCCAGGACCATAAGGAACTATAGAGAGTTGTGAAAACAGACCACATCTCGTGAGTTAACCTTCCATCCATTGTGTCCATCTGTACTTCTCACTGTCTCGGGAAGACAGCCAACAATAAATTATAAACACACGTACCAACAGATTCGGGGACAGCTTCTTCCCTGCTGTTATTAGATTTCTCAAATTTCAAATGTTAATCTCTCTCTTTGTGCACCTTCTCTGCAACCATTACACTGTCTTCCTCACTCTGTTCTATTACCCTAATGCACTTTGTATGGTATAATCTCCCTGTACTGCACGCAAAACAAAACTTGTCCCTGTACCTAAGTACATATGACAATAATAAATCAATTCGAATCAAGTCAGTGACTTTTCATCAAAACCAGAAAAGATTGGACACGATGCAGGTTGTAAGCAAGTACAGAGTCAGGGAAAGAAGGCAGGCAGCAAAGAACATATCAGAAGGTCTCGCAAAAACTTATCATTCTCCATTTTGAAATTTGTGTTACATGTGGCTTCTTTGCTTAAAAATCTAGTTTTTACCCAGCTCAGTTTAATTTGGAAGAATCTGCTCATGAATTGATACCATCAAGCGATATTTTATTGGAAATCCTCTTCATCTCTTCTAGTTTCAGCTTTTGTCTGGTGTTTTAGTACCATAGTTATAAACTGTGATATACCTCCAACCTTCAACAAAAGCTTTCCGCTTAGTCTTAACTGGCCTGTACTTCAAGTAATTCTGTAATCGAAGCCTTGACTCTATGCTTAAGAAACTTTCACGTTTTACTCAATTGATCTGTTGCATATCGTCACCACCATGGTTCATACCAACTCTCAAATTCCTTTCTATGGAGAGGAAAATAAATCATTTGCTGTACTCCCTTATTTGTAATTTATGGATGACACAATAGGTTGTTGGAGACAAAATAATTGGAGGATGAATTTTGAAGACAGCACAATTGGTCTGAATGGTTTGGAGTTTGCTGCAAGAGCTTTACTCAGAGGTTATAAAACATATTTTAATGAGTTGTGGCAAAATAGCATTTCAAAGGACAACTGTCCCTGCTCAATTTTAACAGCACCTGAGGATATGTCCAGTTTTTGTGTACTTATATGTTGAACAGCAGGATTGATCAGAAGGCAATGATCTCAGCAAGAGATCGGTTGACAGTGTAATGTGTCCTGAAAGCCCCTTGATGAGATGACAACATTTGGAATTACTCCCATCTGTCCATTAATTGTTTTGATACAGAGTACAGATATTTGCAGGAAGCTTGGTTCTGTCTAATATTATGCCAGTAACATTATGCTTTGTGAGATGTCGGACAGTGGTACCATGTTCTGAATGCAATGACACTGACAGGGAACTGTCAATGGCCTAATGGCCATAATGTTATGAAATGACTGTGGAGTGGCTAATTTCTGAGATATTGCTATCAATCCTGCCAAATAAATTGGAGAATACAACCCCCTTTATTATGAAAGGGTGACCCCTAATTTGAAAACAGTGCCCCCTAGTTGTGGACTGAAGAGGAACTATCCTTTCCATGTCCAACTTGCCAAAACCATTCAGGATCATATACACTTGAATCAAGTCACCCCTCACTTTTCCACACTCCTGTGAAATCAAGCTCACAGCCCATTCATTCCAGATATGGATCTCATAAATCTCCACCAAACTGTCTCCAACAGATTTACATCCCTCCTTAAATAAGGCAACAAAAAACTTTATGTTAAATTATTTATTCACAGATGTGGGCAGCATTTATTGCCCATTCCTAATTACCAAAAGGCAGTTAAGAGTCAACCACATAGCTGTGGGTCTGGAGTCATGTGTAGGGTGTGAACAGCAGATTTCTTTCCCTCGAGAACATTAATGAACCACAGGACAATCAACACATGGTCACCATCAGGCGAGCTGATTACTGAGTTTAAATGTCATCAGTTGTCATTGATACCCATATCTCCAGAATTTTAATTTGGGTTTCTGGATTAATAATCGAGTGACATTTCCATTACACCACCAAAAACTACACACTGTGATCGCAATGTGGTCTCACCAATACACTGTATATCTGGAGAGGTATGTCCTTACTTTTATGTTCAAATCCCCTCATAATAAAGGATAGCATTCCATTAGCTTACTTCATGATGTGTTGTATCGACACACAAATAATGTACTAGAACACCTAAGTCTCTGAATTCTGCAAGTTGCTTCCATTTAAGTCTCTGTTTTCTCAGTCTTTCTTAGACACAAAACAAAACTGCAGATGCTGGAATCCAAAGTCGTCTTCCTGACAAAGTGAACAACTTTATATTTTTCCCGCATTGCATGCAGTTGGTTAGCTCTTGGCTGGCCAGCTGGTTTATAATGGAGAATGAAGCCAGCAGCATGGATTCAATTCCCAAGTAGGATTTGCTTTCTCAATCTTTTCCTCTCTCCTGCGACATAGTGACCCTCAGATTAAACTGCTGTCAGCGGCCTACCCATAATGAGAGAGCAGTCATATGGTAATTTTAAAAATTACACTCCATCTGCCAAGTTTTTATGGACTCACCCAACCTATCTATATCCGCCTGTAATTTCCTAATGTCTTCTTCACCACATATTTGTTCCATCTATCTTAGTGTCATCTGCAAATATGAATACCATGCTTTCACTCCACTCATTTAAGTCTTGATGTAATTTGGACATAGTTGAATCTCTAGCATAGACCTGATTCCACTCAATGCATTCTGGCAAGCAGCAAAGATCCTTTTATGCATGCTTCCTATTTTCTGCTGGCTAGCCAAGGCTCGCATGTCCTACCACAGATAGGTTGAGTGGGTGCATAAAGATCTGGCAGATGGAGTGTAATTTGTTATAATGACCAGACTCTTAACAGACCATAGGACTGCTCTCTCTCTCTCTACACTCTACACTATGAGCTGTTATTTTCCACAGTATCCTTTGATGTGGCACTTTATCGAGTGCCTACTGGAAATCCAAGTATATTATGTCTACAAGCTCTCCTTTATCCACAGCTCATGCTCCTCCTTCAAAGAATTTTAATAAATGAATTAAACACAATTCCAGTGTCACAAAACCATGACTCTTCCTGAATAACTGGATTTTTTTCAAGTATGCAACAGTAATTTCTTTAATAATCAGTTTTAATACCTTCCCCATGGCAGACATCAAGCAATGTGGCCTGTAATCTCCTGTTTTCTGACTCCCTCCTTTCTTGAATATATCTGTGATTGTATTTGGCGAATTTGCTATTTTCCAGTTTGCTTTCCTAAATCTAAATAATTCTGGAAAATTAACACAAATGTATTTACTACCTCATTTAGCAACCTCTTTAGGGTGGAAGTCCATTGGAAATTGGAGACTTAGCCCACAGTTTGCTGAGTACCATTTCCTTCATGCTTGTAGTTTTGCTAAGTTCCGATCTCCCTTCCATCTTCTGATGCAGCAATTACTAGAATGCTTTTTGTTTTCTCTGTAATGAAGTCAGAAGCAAAATATTTGTTCATTTTCTTATTATCTGCTATCAACTCACCATTCACATTCTCTCGGGGACTAACACTCTCTTTACGTACATGTTTCCTTTCTGAATTCCTGTAGGAATCCATGCTATCCGTTTTTTAACATTCCGAGCCAGCTTCCCTCATACAGTTCAAGGGGCATGTGAGGATGGTCAATAACTGTTGATCCAACCAGCGATGCCCACATCTCATGAATTAATGATGATTTTAAAAACGAACCCACACCTTTATCCCTGCAGCAACATTGCCAGCTACTCTCAGTGACTCCCACCTCACGAAGACCTGCCTGACCAGTCCTGTACCCAAAACCCGATGTATCTGAGTTGGGAGTCATCAAAGTGACTACATCCTGCCAGTGCAGTCCCGGCAGTCACCATAGTTCCTGATGGTGCTGCTGAGCAGCTGGCCATCGTGTGGGGCCAGCAGCTGTTTGGGGCAGTCCACTGTCCTCAATCAAGAAGGGAGCACTGGAGGCAACAATTATTTGCCTGCCACCAAGAAATGCAGTCCCAGATGCCACGTGTCACTGAGCAGGTCCAAACTTTCAAGACTGGGGGAGCATATTTTTAAGGTGAGAAGATAGAAATTTAAAGAAGACATGAGGGACAATTTTTTTACAGAGAGGTGATTCGCGTGTGAAATGTACTTCCTGAGGAAGTGGTGGATGCGTGCACTGTTACAGTGTTTAAAAGGTAAGTCCATGAATAGGAAATGATTTGGAGGTGTCAGTGTTGGGCTGAGGTGTACAAAGTTAAAAATCACACAACGCCAGGTTATAGTCCAACAGGTTTATTTGGAAGCACTAGCTTTTGGAGCACTGCTCCTTCATCAGGTGGTTGTCATGAAGGAGCAGCGCTTTGAAAGCAATTGCTTCCAAGTAAACCTGTTGGACTATAACCTGGTGTTGTGTGATTTTTAACAATGGATAGGAAAGGGTTGGAGGGATATGAGCCAGGAGCAGGAAGGTGGATGGGTTTAGTTTAGTTTAGAATTATGGTCAGCACAGACTGGTTGGACTGAAGTGTCTGTTTCCAAGCTGTATAACTCTGTCTGTAAGTCATGAAATCCAGCTCAGAGTCGAAAGGTTAGGTTAGATTAGACTCCCTACGGTGTGGAAACAGGCCCTTTGGCCCAACCGACCCTCTGAAAAGTAACCTACCCAGACCCATTTCCCTCTGACTAATACACCTAACACTATGGGCAATTTAGCATGGCCAATTCACCTGACCTGCACATCTTTGGACTGTGGGAGGAAACCAGAGCACCCGGAGGAAACCCACACAGACACAGGGAGAACGTGCAAACTCCACACAGACAGTCACCTGAGATTGGAATGGAACCTGGGACTCTGGTGCTGTGAAATAGTTGTGCTAACCACTGAGCCACTGTGCCGCCCTTGTGGCACTGGTAAAGCACAGCCAGTCAGCCAACATCCGAAGAGCAAGATAGTCAACGTTTCGAGCATAAGCTGTTCATCAGGACCCCCCACATTCCTGATGAAGAGCTTATACTCAAAACATTGACTCTCCTGCTCCTCGGATGCTGCCTGACCTCCTGTGCTTTTCCAGCACCACACTTTCTGACTCTGATCTCCAGCATCTGCAGTCCTCACACTCCCCCATAAAATCCAGCTCTTACACTAGGAGTTTCAGTGTGTTCTTACTCATTATCCACTCAAGTAACCTCTCTAAAAGTGTAACTGAATCACGGCCAGGCTGAGCTGTTCTACTTGAGGCCATTTGAAATCTATTAAGGTGAAGTCGCACAAGGACTAAGTTTTTTTCTAAAAGCTTTAGAAGAGATGGATTCACAATCATCTCAGAGTTCTGCAAGTCAGATCTTTCTCAACATAACTTTATGAGCAACAGAGGCATTTCAAGAGCGTAGTAAAGTGTGTGTGAGTCACCTGAACATGTGGATGACCGTGAAAACTTGAACATTGCAATACCAGCTTCACAACATGTTGGCATTCGAAGAAATGGAAAGCCGAATGTTTCTTCCCAAGAAGTATGTGTCATTTTATAACCATTACACAATTAAACAGTTTCTGTTTGTAGCAGAAAAGAACTGGAATAGTTTACCGAATATTGCCTCATAAAATATTGCTGTCTTTCTTGAGTTATTGGTTCTTTCTCTGTGAACAAATCAGAGTTATGAGTTAAATAATTGATTTTTAATCCAATACTTAAGTAACTATGCGACAAGTCTATGCACATAAAATGCTTCAATTTTTAATAGAGCTGAACTATAAATAGTAAATTGTGCTTCAGTGCACGATTGAAAAAACGTGTATCAGACCCTTAAACTGGGCAAAGAGAAGTTTAATTTGAGGGATGTGTTTGCCACCATTTTGTTTTGCTTCAGCACAGAATAAAGTAGAGGGAAAATGTAATTACTGCTTCCAGTAGAAACTGGTGAAAGACAATAGTAATTAATGAGTGTCGTAGAGATTTTACAGAAGACAAAATGAATCGAGATGCTGAGAGACCAAGTTTGGATTTTATTTGCTTGTCAAAGGAAGGGGCAATTGAAGGAGGTCAGGGGCTCCTCTGGTCTGACCACCCAGTGACTCCTAAATTGAAGGATTCAGAGAACTGAGTTTTTGCTGGAAAATCTCATCAGGTCTGGCAGCATCTGGGGAGACAAAGCAGAGTTAACATTTCAAATCCAGTGACCCTTCTTCAGAACAGGTTCAACAAATAAATAATTGCAAATTTCAAAATATGGAATAGAACTATCTCTTGAACTATTTCTTATCAGCTAAACCCTCATTCTTATTTCCCATTACAGGAAATAATTTCACTGTATCCATTCTGAATCATCTTAATGCTCTGTCCTGAAAATCTCTCAACCTCTATACCCTGAGGAATTCACACCCTGCGATTCAGCCTGTCGTTGTAACTTAACTCTCTGACCCCCATTTTTGTAGCATTAATAAAGGTACAGAAGCTTGAACACATGCAGCAGCAGCTTCAGGAGCAGCTTCTTCCTGGCCGTTGTTAGACTGATGAATGGACTCGAGCTGAAAAATGTGTTGCTGGAAAAGCGCAACAGGTCTGGCAGCATCCAAGGAGCAGGAGAATCGACGTTTCCTCAATTTCTCCGAGTTGATTTTAACCTACTGTGAATCCTCTTGCAAGGATGCCTTCCTTGAAGAAGCTGTCTTCCATCTTGGATGCTGCCTGACCTGCTGCACTTTTCCAGCAACACATTTTTCAGCTCTAATCTCCAGCATCTGCAGTCCTCATTTTCTCCTCCCTGATGAATGGACTCTCCAGCCTCAAATAATGCTGACCTTGCTAACGTTGATCTTGCCTAGTGTACACTGTATCCCTCTGTCTATGCCTTTTTGTTCTGTACATCCTTGCCTACTACAATCTGCCTGTACTGCTCGTAAACAAAGTTTTTCACTGTTGTTCCCGTACATGTGACAATAAAAAAAAACAGTCAATCAATCGATCAAATAGAGGATATAGATTAGTAGGAACTGACATATCACACGTCTTGCCTTTTCTCCTGTCCGTTCGTCAGTTGAACATGAAATGAATACACTTTTAGTTCACACAATGATTTTATGCCCATTTTGTACTAGTCCAATAGTTTTTTTTGACACCAATGTTATTCCTGTCTGACAAATTCATTTCTTTTTCTGCATTGTCTGGAAATTCTGTCATACAACATCAGCTTGACCAGTGATAGAATGTGGAGATAATCGATATGAAAGCACTGGAGCTGACAGAATGAGAGCACAATGTAGTAAAGATGTTAATCAGCATAGTTGCCCTCTGTATAGTTGTGCTGTGCTGCCCATATTAATGAAGACTGAGTGGTTGGGAACTTTTGCCTTTGAGGGTTTCTGCTGAAGAGGTGCATCTGAGACATCATTGCAGGCAGTATCTGTGCTTTGGAGATTGGACAAAGGACAAGGGTGAAGGAAAATCTCATCTCTGCACCATGCTTAACACAATTGTAAACGTGGTCTTTATAAACAGGATTAAGATTTCATTACTGATACAGCGCAAGAAAAATCTTATCCAACAGCAAGAAATTGCCAGAAAATATTTCAGGTGAAAAACCTGTAGGAGCAGCAATGTGACAATCTACGGTATATAAAAAATGATACATGGAACGCAAATTTCATTGACAACTCTTTGGAGACATTTTACTCCTGTAGGTGGCATTGCTGAAGGCCTGTTCAAGGTTGAAAATGTTGAGTTGTGTAATACAGGAAAATAGTAATTACACAATCTGCCAATAATGCACAATCTCGGCAGCTGAATCCAAAAATGCACTCCAAAATGCATTCAGAAATATATTTTCATTGCAATTTTTTTTCAGTCACTGAATTTCACGAAATATGGCTTCAACAAAAGAAATAATTTGCCTGTATCAAAATGAGGATTGTGTACTATCTCTTATAACTTAAAGCTTTTATTTGGAGGTCATCTTCACTCCCAAAAGCAAGGCTTGGATATTTATGCTCAGAGCTGCAATTATGTGATCAGAATTTGGCTAGTGTCATCTGAGCATTTATGTGATTTTGAGTTTCACAGGAGCACAGAATCACAATGGTGTAGAAGGAGGACATTCAGCCCATTGTGTCTATACCAGCTTGTAGATGGCCTGGTGGCTCAGTGGTGAGCACTGTTACTCACAGCACCAGGGACACAGGTTTGATTTCACCCTCGGATGACCTTTTTGTGTGGACTTTGCACATTCTCCCTATGTCTGCATGGGTTTCCTCCTGTGCTCCAGTTTCTTCCCACAGTCCAAAGACATCTGGGTTAGGGGGATTGACATTGCTAAGTTGCCCATTAGTGTGCAGAGATGTGTGGATTAGTCACAGGAAAAGCAGGGATAGAATGAGAGGGCAGGTCTGCGTGGGATGCTCTTTGGAGGGCTGGTGTGGACCTGATGGGCTGAATGGCCTGCTTCCACACTGTAGGGATTCTATGACTATCTAGTCTAGTTCCAATCTCCTACTTTTTTTGTCCCACGTCCCTGCACATCTATTACTATTTGAACAAAAATTCCAATGTCCTCTTGTAATGTCTCTATCGAACCTGCCTCATTTTCAGGCAGTGCATTCTACACCCCATCAACTCTGTGTGTGAAACAGCTTCTTTCTCACATCATCCTTGCTTTGTTTGCACATCACTTTAAATTTTGCCCACTCCTTTTTGTTCCTTTTACCAGTGGAAGCAGCTTCACCTTATCTGCTCTATCCTGCCTACTCATGATTTTGAAAACGTCAATCAAGCTTCCTCTCAGCCTTTTGCTCTCCAGGGAGAACATCCCTAACTTCTTCAATCTATCCTCATCACTGAAGTTTCTCAGGTCTGGAAATATTCCAGTGAAATCGCTCTGCACTCTCTTCAATGCACTCATACCTTTCTAGTACTATGACACCCATAGCTGTACACAGTGCTGCAGCTGAGGTCTAACTAGGGACTTAGCGGGATGTTTCAACATTGTTGAGCTGTATGGGATTAGGGGATCATCTTTTCTACCTCCTCACACTTTCTGTTCAATAGACAAATTTCAGAATTCTGATAACAATCACTTCAAATGTTGTGCTTTCATTTGAAAAAAATGTGTGGTTATCTGTGAATAAGAATACAAATAGTGATATTTTAATTACACACTGGCTTTCAAATTGACTGCAATGTCCAAAATCAATGACGCTCTTTTCAAAAAAGCATCTAAAGAAGGAGAGAGAGGGAAGGAAACTATTTGAGTATGAAGATTCTGTATCCTCTATTCATCTGTGTCCGATATAAATCTCCCAAGCAAACGGAAATGAGGGGCAGTAGGCACAGAGCCAAGGTATGAAGGGAGAATACAGGAATTGACTGAACTTCAAGGAGGAAGAGGTGGTTTTCAGAAGGTGAATGTGCAACGGGGCTGTAAGAGGGATGGGAACGTGGTGCAAATGAAGGTATGGGGAAAGTGCAATGAAACAACACATCTCTCTCAATGCTATACCACCTCCCCCTCCATTCCAAACTTCATCGATTGGTGGTTCTTTTATCTCCATCATATAATGTTACATGAACCATTGTGGCCACTCAAAAAGAAAGGAGACAGTGACAGAAGGAAAGACAGAAGAGAATAGAGAGAAACAAAAGTAAAAACAGGGGAGAGAGGCAAAACCAAAAGAACAGAAGACAGACATCAAAGAGACAAGTTAATGCCTACATCTCTGACTGACCATGTGGAGAGAGATGGACTAATATCAGAATAACAGCTGGAATAATTGCTGTATCTATAATATACAAGTTTTAAAATTCTTTCATGGGAAATGGATGAAGTTGGCAAGGCCAATATTTATTGTCAATTACAATTTGCCCTGGAGAAGGTTGAGATGAGTCACCTTCTGGAATTATTGCAGCACTTGGATTGTAAGGACACCCATGGAGTGCTCCCACAGAGAGTTTCAGAATTAGACCCTAATACAGTGCAGGGACAATAAGATACTTCCAAATCAGGGCAGTATGTACCTCATGGTGAGTTGGTGGGGAATGAGCTTGCAGTTCCCTGTATTAGCTGCCCTTGTCCTTCTAGATGATTGAAGTCATCAGTTTGGAAGGTGCTATCAGAAGACCTTTGATGAGTTCCTGCAGTGTATCTTGTAGATTTTACATACCACTGCCATTGTGTCCCACTGGTGAAAGGAATGTGGTGGTTTTGTGGTAATGTCACTGTGCTAGTAATCTAGAACCCTGGGTTAATGTTTTGGGGACCCAGGTTCAAATCCAATCATGGCAGAAGATGAAGTTGGAATTTGATAAAAATCTGGAATAATAAGTTAGTTTAGCAGGAATATTGTAGTAATTTTTAGAGTTAATTCACAAGGGGTGATAGTAAAATTAAAGATATGTAGGTGAGCCTAATCTTAGAGTAGGATAAAAGGTCAGCACAGCATCGAGGGCCGAAGGGCCTGTACTGTGCTGTACTGTTCTGTGTTCTATTATCAGTTGCCATAAAATATCTTATGGTTCGGTAAAGCCATTTAGGGAAGGAAATTTGCCGACCTTACCTGGTCTGACCTACATGTGACTCCAGACCTATATGGTTGACTCTTAACTGCCCTCTGGGCAATTGGGGATGAGTAAGAAATGCTGGCGTAGCCAGAAATATCAGTGTCTCATAAATGAACTTAAAAAGAGAATGTTGTAGGTGGTGGATGTGCTGCTGATCAAACAGGCCGGTGTGGAGCTTTGTGAGTGTTGTTGCCATGCTCATCCAGGCCAATGGGGAGTATTCTGTCACAGCCCTGACCTGTATTTTGTGGCTGGGACATCAGGAAATGAGTCCCTTGCTGTAGAATTCTGATCTGCTCTTGCAGGTCAGGACATCTTGTTACAGTTCAGTTTCTGGTTAGTGGTACCCAGGATGATGTTAGTGGGTGATTCTGTGACGGTACTGCCATCAAAGGTCAAGGGGTGTGTCGATTTAGATTATTTCTTGGCCTGGCACATGTGTGATGCAAATGTCACTTGCCATCATCAGTTCAAACATAAATGCAGCCCAACTCTTGCTGCATTCTCACACACTGACTGCTTCACTATCTGAGGAGTCATGAATGGTGCTGAACATGATATCATCATCAACAAATATCCTCATTTCTGACACTACAATAGATAGAAGGTCATTGATGAAACAGTTGATATTAGTTAGGCCAGGGACACTACCTTGAGGAGTTCCTGTAGTACTGTCCAGCAGGGTGGCACAGTGGCTCAGTGGTTAGCACAGTTGTCTCACAGTGCCAGCAACCTGGGTTTGATTCCAGCCATGGGCGACTGTCTGTGTGGAGTTTGCACATTCTCCCCATGTCTGTGTGGGTTTCCTCCCACAATCCAAAAATGTGCAGGTTAGGTGGATTGGCCATGCTAAATTTCCCCTAGTGTTCAGGGATGTGTGGATCAGTTGCCTTAGTCAGAGGTAAATGTAAGGGAATGGGTTTCTCTTTGGAGGGTTGGTGTGGACTAGTTGGGCTGAAGGGGCTGTTTTCACACTATAGGGATTCTATAATTGTCCAGCCACTAAGAAGATCAACTGCCACCAACAAATACTAACTTCATTAAGTATGATTCCTATCAGCAGAGAGTTTTCTCCAGTTTTCATTTACTTCAGTTTTGCTGGGGTTTCTTGATATCACACTTTGCCAAATTCTGCCTTGATGTTGAAGATACTCACTTCACTTCTAACTCAATTTGAACCAAGGCTGTAATGAGATTGGAGCTGAGTGGCCCTGGCGGAACCCAAACTGAGCTTGAATGAGTAGAGTGTTCCATGGAAAGTGACTTTTAATAGCATTTCTGACAGCCCCTTTCATCACTTTTCTGATGATCAAGAGGAGACCAATAAGGCAGTAAGTGGCCAAGTTGAATATGTCCTGCCTTCTGTGCACAGGACATATCTGTGAGATTTTCAAAATAGTTGTGTCAATCACAGTTTTGTAGCTGTAAATGAGCATTTATTTCCACAGTTGATCTATCTATAGTTTATCTATTTAACCAAATAGATCATCAGTGGAAATAAATGCTCATCTACAGCTACAATACTATCATTGACACAACAAAAAATTAAACATGTATCAATTTAGCTGATTTTCATTTGAAATTTTTAGAGTTAATACTTTAACATGCCTGCCATAAGGAATTATTATTTTCTTGTTTCTGAAATTCTAGTTAAATGCACGACCTGTGTATTTAATAATCTGATTTCTAGATGATATCTCAAGGTTATCAATCCTTTGCTGCTGGTGAAGTGTTGATAGTTTATGAATGTATGTATACTGTGCACTCTGCTCCATAGGATGTTCTTGTTTGTGAGCTTAGTTACAGACGAGTGTTCTGACTTCATTGTAATGTTGATATCGTCCTGTTGCTCTGTGATCTGACTTTTAATGACCTTCTGTCGACAGGTTTTCTGTTGACCCGTTTTGACGAGTAGTTCACCAGAATGGATGAGGCAGTGCTGGCGATTGGTGACTTTACTGTGTATTTTTTTTAAATGTAGGTATCTTTTGACACATGTGCAAACCTACTGATGAAGTGATCATTCTTACAAGCCGTCAAATATTGATAGTTAAGATTCACCTGGAATAATAAATAGGGAAAGAAGGACTGTGCGGGCTCTGTTGTTCAGGCTGCGGTTCTTGGTTACTGTGATTGTGAGGATGCACCAGGGCTGCAGTCTTTTCCATTTTGCTCCACAGACAAAGATTCTGCACCATAACTAACACATCAGGGTTATGGCATTGGGTTCTGTGGTGACAGGGATAAGATATAGAAAGCCAAGATAGGAAAGCCATTTGGTGCGGTATGACCTGCCTGTGTTGCGTGCAAAACAAAACCCTATACTATACCTAGGTATGGTGGGATGGCACGGTGGCTCAGTAGTTAGCACTGCTACCTCACAGTGCCAGGGACCTGCCTCTAGCGACTGTCTGTAGAGTTTGCACATTCTCCCCGTGTCTGCGTGTGTTTCTTCTGGATCCTCTGGTTTCCTCCCAAATTCAAAGATGTGCAGGTCAGGTGAACTGGCCACACTAAATTGCTCATAGTGTTCAGGGATGTGTAAGTTAGGTGCATTAGTCAGGGGTAAATGTAGGGGAATGGGTCTCGGTGGGTTACTCATCAGCGGGTTGGTGTGGCCTTGTTGGGCCAAAGGGCCTGTTTCCACACTGTAGGGAATCTAATCTAACAAGGTACATGTGACAATAGTAAATCAAATCAAAGTCTTAGTGGAAACAGCATTGGGGTAACTGTGTGCTATCAAAGGAATGTTGAGAAAATACACCAATGCACATTCACTGACTATTCTGCCTCTTATGAAGAAATATAAATACAAGAAAGTATTCTGGGTCCTGTATTCTCCCACAGTAATCTTAAATAGCCCAACAAGAAACTCTTTGTGCAATTTGTTCAAAATAATTCCAGTATTGTTTCCAATTGTGCACAATCGAGGGCTCGCATGTGAAAGCAGCACTAAATTAAGTTGAGAGTCCTCTCAGCCTCACAACTACCTCTACCTCCCATGGTCAACTCTTTCCAGTTCAACTTTGTGTCAGGAAGAGATAAGATCAAGTTCATGCATCTTGGTGTATCCAAATCCAAAGTCTGGCTTTGAATTTTCATGAGAAGTGAGGGGAACAGGAGAGTGAAAGACAGGAGAGGTAGCACATGAGGATGAAAGCGAAGTGGAAGGAACATACAGAAGGAAGAGGGAAAGGGTACAAGATGCATCTAAAGAGAGTGGCAGACAGAGGGGTGAAGCAGGGAGAAAGTGAGAACTGCAGATGCTGGAGGTCAGATTCAAAACGTTTGATGAAGAGCTCCTGATGAAGAGCTTATGCTCGAAACGTTGACTCTCCTGCTCCTCGGATGCTGCCTGACCAGTTGTGCTTTTCCAGAACCATACTTTTTGACTGAGAAGGAAGAAGCAGCTTACAGGAACAGGGGAGTAAAGGATGGAGGAAGGCAGAGACAGGCACACAGAAGATAAAGGCAGAAAGTTGATGAAAACCATACAAAGAGAAAATGGAATTCGTGTAGATTTAGTATTTTTGGTGGCACAGATTTAATGAGCTGAAGTTCCTCATCTGTGCTGTCTGATTCTATCAGGAACAGAACCAATGGAGGATGAACAGGCAGAGAGAGAGAGGCAGAAAGTGTCAGTGAGAATCAAGCAACGTTAGACAGTCAGTGGCGCACTGTCTCAGAAACCCTTTATATTGATAATGGGGAACAGCACAGACAATTCTTTCTGTTCATGTAAATGTTTCGGTGTGACTTATCCTCCTGCCTCATGCTTTTATCAACTGGCGAGAGGCAGACTCGCAGAAATTCTCTTGAATCACATCAATGAACCACCCCTCCAGCAACGCCATTAAAGCAGAACAAAGGTTATAAGAGAGACTTTCAATTAACCATTGAGGAGGGGGGTTGTAACCTAAATGGCTCCTCACAGGCTGCCTGTCAACTATACTTCAAGTGCATGAATACCAGGTAGACTGAAGGGTTAGGGAGCACCACTGTTGGTTAATGCTGCATTTTAGCAATTTTTAGAAAATGTTTAGATGTTACTGAGATCATTGCATCTGGAAGTACATTCCACATCCCACAGAGGCAAGCTCTTTAATTCCTGAAGGCATAAGTGCACTTCCAGATCATCCAGCCGAACTATATTGGGATGATGTCTGTCAAAAGCCATAAAGTGTTTCGGTGAAGCTTAAACAAATGCTTGGAACACTTTCCCCTCCAGTGATGGTATCCTTCAGCAATGTTGCAAGTGTGTTTGTGCTGTTTTGCCGTAGGAAATAAGGGAAGAACTTTAAAGATATCAACAATGTGGTCTTTCCCGACCGAAGCCATAGATTACAAGCTTTCATGGTAGTTGGAGAGTTTCCCAGCTGTGTCCAGGCTCCTCTGCAGCACCGTCAGTTCATTCGGGGACAAACTTGACAACATTTGTAACAGATGTTTTATAAGATTTGACTGGGCGATTCAATCACGAGAAACTATCTCCAGCAGAATGGGGTTGCAGTTCAGAGAATACAGAGTTACAGGGATTTGACAAAGCAAAAAACCTAAAGGCAACCTGAGGACTACAACTGTATGCAGAAAGTTGCAAAGTCTGGGTGCACTGCCTGAGCAGGAGGTAGAAGTTGGTGCAACAACAACTTTCAAAAGGAAACCTCATAATAATTTGAAGAAAAAGATCTGCAAGACTTTGGGGATTTGGGAAAGAAGTGCAATAAATTTGATAGCTCTTCGATAGAGCAAAAAGACTAACCAACATCTGTGCTGCAACATTCATAGAAATCATAAAAACTGGCAGCAGAGAATAAGGACATTCGTCCCTTTGAGGCTGAGAACGGACAAATAACAATCAATCATCCTGATACTGACAGTGGGAGTATCATGGTCAGGATGGTGATAATGAATGATAAAGAATGGTGGAAACATCATTAGTAATGATGATGGGAATGTCATAGAACATGCAATACTTCACAGGTGTTCACTATCTCTTTCAATTCTCTAACATGCAGGGGCTTCGAATGTCAGAGAACATACTCTGCAAAGTTGATTTTCAAACAGCTTTCAGTATCAGATAGATTGTTGTGTTGCATTTTGTGCACATTTATCTCAAAGTCATATTCATCACAGTCATGACTTTCATTCATCATATGTATACCATCACCACGAATGCATCCAATAAGAAATTCAAGAGAATCATCTTTGCCCAGTAAGAGGTGAGTACATGGAACTTGCTAATGAAAGGAATGGTAGAGTTGAATCAAGCCAATGTATTCATGGGAGGTTTGATAAATACATGACAGAGAAAGGATTAGATGGCTGTGCTGATGGGGGTGAGCTGAGGAGGAGGCTAAATTAGAAGTAAACATTGACATGGACATAATATCAAATCACCAAATGTACGTGAATTAAATGCAGAAGTTGGCCATTGAATTGAATAAAATTTATTGTCATGAGTACCGAGGCACAGTGAAAAGCTTTGTCTAATGGGAACAGGGGTGGCACGGTGGCTCAGTGGTTAGCGCTGTTGCCTCACAGCATCAGGGACCCGGGTTCAATTCCCATCTTGGCCAACTGTCTGTGTGGAGTTTGCACATTCTACCGTGTCTGTGTGGGTTTCCTCCGGGTGCTCCGGTTTCCTTCCACATTCAAACGATGTGCAAATCAGGTGAATTGGTCATGCTAAATAGCTGCATTAGTCAGGGTAAATATAGGATGGGGGTTTGGGTCTGGGTGGGTTATTCTTTGGAGGGTCAGTATGGACTTGTTGGGCCAAAGGGCCTGTTTCTATATTGTAGGGAATCAAATCTAATAAGGTCCTTCGGCCCAAAAAACCATTTGGCCGTTAGAGACTGCACCACCATTCAACAGGGTTATGGCAAATCGAATATGGTTTCAGCTCTATGTTTCTTTGTTGTATGATTGGTTATAGATTTGCCTTGCTTGTGGTTAAATTCCCAACAAACTGGCAATGGAAAGGAGTGAAAGTTAACCCTTTCAAGGCTGGAAATGGTCATTGTTTGTTATTACTGCCATTTAGCACTGGCGGGTATACCTATCCCTTGAGATTTGTTACCAGCCTTTTGAGTACTGTCCAGCTTCATTCACACCTCTCTCAAACTGACCTTTGACAGCAGTAATGTTATGAAAAGGAAGAATTCTCTTGCAGAATGCTGACTGACTTGACGTGCAATGCCCTCAATGTCCCTTTCTATTTTAAGAAGGAGAGAAGGAAACATTGAATATAATGGACATTGGAAAAGGAAATGGCCTCTTTCCTTGTCTTGAAGGATCCTTGGTATGAAGGCAAAGGACCATATTGGTGGCCAGAGTTACACATTTTATTGTGATGGGGTTGGATCTGCATCTGCGTGGAGAATGAAGGGAGAGGCAGAATTGTTATCTGATTTCTCTCCAGCTGATCAGGTGCTTGTTGGGGGTATCATGGGTAGCATGGTGGTAATTGGTAAGATTGTTTGGAATGCCATGGATAAGGATGTTGGGAATGCTGAAAGGGAAGGATGATGGGAATTTAATATGTAAAGATGAAGGGAACGTCACGCCAAGGATGGTGAGTATATCATGGGAATACTTTGGGTAAAAATGATGGGTGTCTTGTGAGTAAGGATGTTGGGAATATTCTGGGTGAGGATGATGGAAATGTCATTGGAAAGGGTGGGAATGACATGGATGAGGATAGTGGTAAAGATCGTGCAACTGCCATGGCTAAAGATGGTGGAAACATCACAGGCAAAGACAGGTGTGAGATTATTATGGGTTAGGGTAATGAAAATATCATAGGTGTGGATGTGGGAATGGCACAGGTAAAAATGGTGTGATTGTAATAGATAAGGATGGTGTGATTGTAATCGGTAAGGATGACGAGATAGTAATAGGAAAGGATGGTGGATTGTAATGGGTAAGGATGGTGGGACTGTAATGGGCAAGGATAGTGGATTGTAATGGGTGAAGATGGTGGAATTGTAATGTATAAGAATGATTGGATTGTAGTTGATAAGGATAATGGATTGTAATGAGTAAGGATGGTGGATTGTAATGAATAAGGATGGTGGATTGTAATGGGTAAGGATGATGGATTGTAATGGGTATGGATGATGGGATTATAATAGGTAAAGATAGTGGATTGTAATGGGTAAGGATGGTGGGACTGTAATGGGCAAGGATAGTGGATTGTAATGGGTGAAGATGGTGGAGTTGTAATGTAAAAGAATGATTGGATTATAGTGGATAAGGATAATGTATTATAATGAGTAAGTATGGTGAATTGTAATGGGTAAGGATGGTGGATTGTAATGGGTATGGATGATGGGATTATAATAGGTAAAGATAGTGGATTGTAATAGGTAAAGATGGTGGGACTGTAATGGGCAAGGATAGTGGATTTTAATGGGTGAAGATGGTGGGATTGTAATGTATAAGAATGATTCGATTGTAGTGGATAAGGATGATGGATTATAATGAGTAAGTATGGTGAATTGTAATGGGTAAGGATGGTGGGATTACAGTTGGTAACGATGATGGATTCTAATGTGTAAGGATGACGGGATTGTAATGGGTAAGGACAATGAGATTGCAATAGGTAAGGATGGTGGATTGAAAAGGGTAAAGATAATGACTATAACGGGTAAGGATGGTGAATTGTGATGGTAAGAATGGTGGACTGTAATGGGTAAGGATGGTGGATTGTAATGCGTAAAGATGATGGATTGTAATGGGTAAGGATGGTGCATTGTAATGGTAAGGATGGTGCATTGTAATGGGTAAGGATAATGGATTGTAATGGATAAAGATGTTGGATTGCAATGGGTAAGGATGATGGAATGTAATGGGTAAGGATTTTGGATTGTAATGGTCAAAGATGATTGTAATGGATAAAGATGATGGATTGTAATGGGTAAGGGTGATGGATTGTCGAGAGTAAGGATGTGGGGAATAACAGCAGCCTATGTGGTTAATTATCAACTTTCAATCTCCCAGGCTCCAATAATTTGCTTTCTAAGAAATTTATCCCACCAATCAATAAAATAAAATATTGTTTCGCCAAACTACTAAAGGATTAAGTATGTTTTACTCTCAAACCTAAAGCAAAATGTTCACCAAACAGTGATTCAGCTGCCCTGATTCCTAAATATTTACTTGTAAAAGGTTATTATACTTATGCTTTGGTGTCACTGGATAATGTTGGCTCGTTGAATCATTGTTTATAGTCAAACTAAATAACGCAAACAGTTACCAGTGTCACTATAACATAAACAACGCTGGAATTTGATGTACGGTATGGGTACGTTCTCTAAAAATAAGTCTCCATTCCACTTATTTTATGAGTTTATTCCCTGTTGGTAAGGAGTCAAGTATTTAAGATTGAGGTGACAAATTTGTTTGCTGTGGTTATGAATCTTTCAAATTCTCTGCCATTGAGAACAGTGGATATTCAGACTCTGAGAATATTCAAGGCAGAAATTGCAGGATGTTTTTGGAAACAAATTGAAGTGGGAATAGTGAAGGAAGGTGCAGCTAAGGTAGAAGATCAGTCATGACCTTGTGGAATAGCAGAACAGGGACAAGTAGCCAAATGGGCTACTGTTTCCATTGAGGAAAGCCCAGTGAGCTTGCTGCACCATTAAATTAGACAATTTACCTCAATGCCATTGATCTCCATATCCCTCAATGTCAGTATTCTCCAGGAATCTATCCATTTCATCTTGAACATGAACATGCAACAATAAATCAATTAAATCAAATCAATAATTGAGCCTCCACAGCTCTCAGGGGTATCAGATTCCAAAAAGTCAAGAAATTCTTCCTCACCTCAGTCTGAAGTGGCTTATCCCTTATTCTGACATTATGCCCATGGGTCTGGACTCACCATTCGGGGGAAACATCTGACATACATCCCCCTCTCCTGCCCTGTATGAATTTCAAAGAGACTACCTTCCATTCTTTGAAACTCCAGAGGCCACACGTTTCCTCAATTTCTCAGTTAGGCGACAGTCCACCATCCCAGTTGATGAAGGGCTTATGCCCAAAACATCGACTCTCGTGCTCCTCGGACACTGCCTGACCTGCTGTGCTTTTCCAACGCCACACTTTTCAACATATCCCAGGGATTCACCTGTTAAAGCTCTATTACACTCCCTCTATGGCAATATATCCTTCTTTATATGAAGGAGATGAAAAATACACGTAATATCCCACCTGTACAATTGCAACAAAACATCTTCTATAATATAGTTGGTTCTGCATGTTACTTCAATGCAAATTGGCTTTAACAAGATAGAAGAATTTAGACTGTTATTAGCAGAATACGAACTTTCCTTACCTATATTGGCTATAATTCCAGCCCCATCAGTTTAAATGATATGGCTAGCGCGCCATTTTCTAATAAGACAAAATTGCACAAGAACAGAACTATCATGTTATATAAGAACCGACTGTATCCTGTAAATTTGCAGGGCAGATGTAGGAGAGGGGCTGGGAAATAACGAGTTATAGCGAGGGACAGCGCATTGAGTTATTCTTTTAGAATACCCACACCTATAGCACACCTTTATTGACACTTTACAATGGGAACATAAAGGGCAGACTGAAACTCGAAGTCTGTAAATGTAAGGTTGTCACCAATAAAGTCAATTCTGGAGGTTTTAGGAAGACCTTCTTCACTCAAACAGTGGCTAGAATGTGGAGCCCGCCACCCCAAGCTGGAGGCTCAATTATTGATTTGATTTAATTGATTTATTGTCACATGTTCATGTTCAAGATGAAATGGATAGATTCCTGGAGAATACTGACATTGAGGGATTCGGAGATCAGTGGCATTGAGGTAAATTGTCTAATTTAATGGTGCAGCAAGCTCACTGGGCTTTCCTCAATGGAAACAGTAGCCCATTTGGCTACTTGTCCCTGTTCTGCTATTCCACAAGGTCAAATAGCATACATGCATTTAGAAGGAAGCTACATAAACACAAAGGAGAAAGGCACAAACATTTATGTTGATCAGGTGATGAGCAGGAGGGATGGGAAGAAGCTTAGTTATACAAATTGAGTTGAATAGCCTGTACATTAAAAGTAAAAGCAGACATGAAACCATGGTGGCTGTTTGTAGAGAAGGCTGAAAACCTGATTGAAAAGATAGTTTATAGAAGCTTCTAAAGGTAGAGAGAGGTCAGGGGAATTTAAAGAAGACTGTTTTGGAGAATGGTACTGAGGTGACCAACGACTTTGCCCTTAATAGTGAGATGAAGACGTGGTAAAGTTATGCAAAAGGGCCAGACAGGACAAGGTGGGTTTTTAAGGAGCAGGTTGGAAGAACGTGGAGCAGACAACAAGGAACAGGAATAGGAACAAATTACCTCAAGATGCTGGAATCTGTTCAGAAAACAACAAATGCTTGAGATCACAGCAGGTCAGATAGCATCCATGGAGAGAGAGCAAGCTAACATTTTCAGTCTAGATGACTTCATCAGAGCTCACTACAGCTCTGATGAGGAGTCATGTAGATGAGAAATGTAAGCTTGCTGCCTGTCCGTGGATGCTGTTTGAGCAGCTAAGGATCAAGAGAAGGTCTCTCAGTAACTTGAGTATGCTCCCACCTTCCAATAAGATCACGGCTGATTCGATTTTAACCTCAACTCTATAGTTCTGCATATCCCTGATAATCTTTCATCCTTTAGGAATCAAGAATCTATCTCCTTCTGCCTGTTTAAAGATGCTGCAGCCACCGCCTATTGACAAGTGGAATTCCAAAGACTCATGACTCCTAAAACAATGCTCCTCATTGCTGTTTAAATGGGTGCCTCTTCTTTTTTTAGACTTTGAGCCCTAATACTAGATTCTCCCATGAGAGGAAACATCATTTCAACATCCACTTAGTCAAGTCCTCCCAGATTCTTATAAGTTTCAATTAAGTCACCTCTGCCTCTTCTAAACTCCAGAAGATGCAGGCCTAGCCTGTCCAGCCTTTCCTCATAAGGCAATCCACCCATTCCAGGTATTAGTTCAGTGAAGCTGAGACCTAAATCAAAGACAGATGCTCACTTGTCATTGCCCCATTTGAAACTTCCCTCCTTGCGCTCCATGGATGGTATGGTGGCTCAGTGGCTAGCACCGCTGCCTCATGACACCAGGGAACCAGGTTTAATTCCAGCCTTGGATGACTGTGTGGAGTTTGCACATTCTCCTCATGTCTGCATGGATTTCCTCAGTTTCCTCCTTCAGTCCAAAGATGTGAAGGTTTGACTGTAGTAAATTGTCCTGTAGTGTTCAGGAATGCACAAATTAGGTGGTTTGCAGATGCCGCTGTTGGACTGGGGTGTACAAAGTTAAAAATCACACAACACCAGGTTATAGTCCAACAGGTTTAATTGGAAGCACACTAGCTTTCGGAGCGACGCTCCTTCATCAGGTGATTGTGGAGGGCTCGATCGTAACAATTCTGTGTTACGATCAAGCCCTCCACAATCACCTGATGAAGGAGCGTCGCTCCGAAAGCTAGTGTGCTTCCAGTAAAACCTGTTGGACTATTCCCTGGTGTTGTGTGATTTTGAAATTAGGTGGGTTAGCCATGGGAAATGTAGGGGTACAGGGATAGAATTGAGGAGTGGGTCGAGGTGAGATGCACTTCAGAGGGTCAGTGCTGACTCAATGGGCCAAGTGGCCTATTTCTGTAGGGATTCTATTCTAAACCCCTTATCACAGAGAAAATGGTGGCTTTGAGGGGAGAGAAAATTTCTGTTCAGTCTTATTGTCATCCACTTTTGCGAAACATCCACATGAATGGCCATCCTGCCAGTAATCTGTAAATATTAAGGCAGGAGGAATTCCCCAAGGAGAGGTCATACAAAGGACTTCACCTCAGCAAGGCTACATTTAAAAAAATGAGCTAGTCAATGAGAGATATTACAACATTAAAATTCAAATTCTGCAATAGAAATACTATTGCAAAAATAGAATGATTTATTTGTTTATTCAGCAATCAATGAAGGTTTTATTTTGTTAAAGATTTCCTTATAGGCCAATAAAAGCCCAAGAAACTAGATATTGCAATTTTAATGCAGCTATTCTCCTTACAAATTGTAATTGCGTAGTATCCTGTCATTAGAATGAAAAATTCGAGATAGATTATTATTGATTCACAGCTGAACAGCAATAATTTTTGTGACAGCGCAGAAATAATATTACAGTCTTATCACAATACCCATAAAACAACAGAATGTGGAAGGGTTCAATAAATCTTCACATAGACTGGGTCTAAAGCCACCTGCATTACTCATCCATCTGACTGCTGTTGAAAGGCTGCCAGGCAGAAATCACTTCAAAGATTTCATTCATTGAAAAATTAGCGAGAGAAGCAAACTTTCAAACTATCAAGCAGCTTCTGAGAACAATGGGGGAGATTTTTTGCCAAGAAAAAAATAATTTGAGTGATGCATGCCATTGTGTGAGTGAGCAAATTGATCAGTAGCCCCTAGCGAGACAGAGATAGCCCAAGAATCGGAGTACAGGGCAAGGTGCTGACTGATCTGTGGCATTTCACTGATGTAAAGTCTCACACTTTATGATCATTCAGGAAATGGGTATGCAAGACGGCGGTGCTAGCATGTAGGCAAAGTCAGGGATTATGGGGCTGTATGTACAACATAAGGCCTCATCCTTCTCTCCCTCTGTCCCCCTTTTCCATCCTTTTCTATTCCTTGTTTCATCTTCAGACAATGTGGGAAAACTGGGGCGGTGTACGAGGGTCATCGACAGGGCTGATGGAGTCCAGAGCAAGGATTCCTGACTTTAGTGGGCCCGGAGCCTGCGCTCGGGAATTGGCCTAAAGCATGAATGAAGGGACTAGGTGGTTGTAGGTGTGATTGATGGATTTGGCTTGAAAAGTGGCTGGCTGTGGCGGCGGTGCCTGGAAGCAGTCTCCTCGCATCCATAGACCCTCAGTGTAGACTCGGAAACTTGGTGGATTTTCAGCTGTGGCAGTGGCTGTGCGTGGAGCTGGGATTCCTGGCTTCTGTAGCTTGAATTGTGGCTCAGCGAGCCTTACGTAGAAGATAAGCTCTTTTTTATATTATTTCTTTATTCCTTTCTTTTAACTCAACTGGTGCTTGATTTTGGCAACAAACACTTGTCACTACATCTTTCTAAATATATGTGACAATAAATAAATAGTCATAGAGTCCTACAACATGGAGACAAGCCCTTTGGCCCAAACTGGTCCATGCCAACCAAAATATCCATCCATGCTAACCCCAAGCTGCACTTGATCCACACTGCTGTAATTCTTAATAATCCTTCTAATCAAAAAACATCATTATATTTTTTTAACCGTGTTGCAGCAAGGGGCCAAGTTTTAGGAAGGAGTATTGGGTGAGAGCAACAGTAGGGTGTTGCAATCGAGGATCAGCCATGATCGTGTTGAACGATGGGCTGAATGGCCTACTCTTCCTTCTATCTTCCATGATTCTGCGTTTCTATAATACATCTTCCACATGAATGTTCCTTCCCGTGCATACCAAAATGGTGGAGCACCGGTATGACACTCAACATTGGGAACGTTTGCGTTGGGTTTGGTCCGCACTCATCCACTCTCCATGTAAGCATTTTCAAGTGGCCACAAGAAAGGTGACAAGAAAGTGGGTCATTTCCCCTCCCCTAATACCATACCCCACCACTCCCTGAGAAGCTGATGCTAATTATAGAACTGCTGTCACTACCTCCCTGGTGAGTTGCTAAGTCAGCATAGAACAGCTTTTAAAGTGAGAGAGAAACGTTGGCAGTCCATCACATTATTCACAGTTTAATAATTGAAAGGAACAGACTGTCGCGTCAGCTCTCATCTTTTCAATCACTTAAACTCTCACTGGCAGTTGGAGCCGTAGCGAGTAGTGTTTGAATATGCAGGTGTGGAACTCTGCTTCCCCAACCTTCACAAAGATGTCAGCAGGCAATGAGAACTATGTCTTCCTTGATTTCACCAAAGCAGTGTGAAAACATAACTGATATGGCACTTCATCTGCTGTATTTTTCTCACTCGTCACATGAAACAAGAGGTAGCAGTTTCACCCCTCAAACGTGATGGCTTAGGTGAAGGGACTGACTGTATTGCCACTAAGTGTGCTGACGATACAAAAAAAAAGCAGAAAATCAAGTTGTGAGGAGGACACAAAGAGTCTGCAGAGTGATACAGGAAGGTTAAGTGAATTGGCCAAGGTTTGGCAGATGGCAAATAATGTGGGAAAATGCGAGGCTCTCCACTTTGGTGGGAAGGACAGAAAAGCAGAGTGTTATTTGAAAGGAAAAAGACAACAAAATGTGGCACCTGCATATTTTTGTGTAATGTGTGAGATCAGTGTGTAATGTTGTGGAAGAATCATTCAGTGTTCTGTAAAAATTACCTGGAGATGCAGAAAATCCCTCACAAAGTTAAACTTTAATTTGCAAACTTTAATGGCTTACTGATTGCCTGCCAATCCTTTGTCTTGCTGCAGCTTATCCAGTTGTTATTCCTGCTCTTATCGGATAACATTAGCATAACCAATGATACTGGCTTGCTCTGTTTTTCGAAACTATTCATCATCTGCCACACTGATTCCCTACATTTCACTTAACCTATCACATTACCCCACCATCATCTTCAGCATTAGCTCATCTGCCAGTGATTTAACTAGCCTATCACAGTGCACTGCCAATATCTGTTGCAGGAACCCTGTAATATGATCCCGGGCATGCATTACAACACCAAGCCAACTACATAACTGCCAGAGTAACTTCAGTTAGTAAGTACAACAGGTCATGGTGCCTGCAAAACAGGATGTTGGCCTTCATTTGAATATAAAAATAAGAAAAACTTGCTATACTGTACATGGCACTAATGAGACCATGTCCAGAGCACTATGTGCAGTTTTGGTTACTGTACTGAAAGAGGGACATATTTGCAGTGGAGTCAGTTCAAAGAGATGTACTACATTAATTCCTCAGATGAAGTCTATGGAAGAAAGATTGAGCAGCTGGCACCTGTACTCAATGGAGTTTGGAGGAATGAGAGTGAATTTTATTGAAACATAAGATTTGAAGGATAGGGAGATATTGACAAGCTGTTTCCCTTAATCTAACACTAGAGGACACAGTTTCATACTAAAAGGTCTTCAATTTAAGACAGATGTGAGGTGGAATTTTTTTTCTTCATTGGTCAATAATCTCTGGAATTCTCTCCTCTCAGCAAGCAGTGGAGGCTGGATTATTGAATATATCAGGGCTGGTTGATAAGCGAGTTAAAGGTTAAAGGGACCTGGCAAGAAAGTAGAGTTATGGCCGCACCATACCTGCAATGATCCTACTGACAGTTGGAGCATAATTGAGCCTTATAATCCTGTTCCTATTTCTTGTGTGTTCAAATCCTGCCCTTTGAGAATCCAAACGAGATGGAATAGGTTTGGTTAAAGGGAGCTAAGAGAGGAATAAAGAATAAGATGAAAGGAGAGCCTTACTGCAGCTGTAGAACGTGCTAGTGGGACCACATCTGGAATACTGTTTTGATCTCTTTATTTAAGGAAAGATAAATATCTATAATATATTAGATATTTCATTGGAGGCAATTCAGAGAAGTTTCACTAGATTGCTCCCTAGGAGCAACATAACTTGTTCTTTCACTAAGCGACATTGATTTAAGGTAAAAGGGGGTAAGTTTAAAGAAGACGTGGAGTTACAATTTTGTTTTAGGCAGAGGCTGGTAAGTGCCTGGAATGCATTGCCATAGGAGGTGATGGGGGGAGATACAATAGCAATGTTTAAGAGGCATCTTGACAGATACATGAATAGGCAGGAATACGGAATGGGCAGAGGCAAAGAGTTTTAGTTTAGAAACTATTCCTGTGCTGTACTCTTTTGTATTCTTTGTTCCAGGTTAAGATTCTACTCAATGGAGTTAGAAGAATGAGAGGTGATCTCACTAAAACATACAGAATTCTTGACAGGGTCAATGCTGAGAGGATGATTCCCCTCAAGGGAAAGTCTAGGACCAGAGGGTATAGTCTCAGAATAAAGGGATGTCAATTAAAGGCTGAAATTTGGAAGAATTTCTTCTCTCAGAGGGGTGAGAACCTTTGGAACTCCTTCCAAAGAGAGCTGTGGGGGCAGAGACGTTGTGTATACTTACAGCTGAAATAGATTCTCGATCAGTCGGGAAACCCAAGGTTATGGGGAAAAGGCAGAAAATGGATATGCAGAGTATCAAATCAGCCACGATCCTATTGAATGGCGGAGCAAGCTTGAGGGGCCGAATGGCCTACTCCTGTCCCTATTCCTATGATTCAGTCAACCTTGAAACCCCACCTGCCGTTTTGATCCTATTCCATCTCTTGTGGAATATCTCAAGGCAAATTGTGAGAAAAGTTTTTTAAAAGCTGGAAAACCGAAACAAATATGGACAATGTTGAGGGTACATTGAAAGCTCATTAGTAACAAGGAGCCACTATTTTGGCTGTACACTCACCCAAGGAAAGGGGTCCACCCATGAAGAGTAACACAGAATATAACAAGTCTGTGGAATCTTCACACAATTGAAAGCATCTGTTCAATGATGAACATATGATACAAAGTAGAGCTGATGGCCTAGTGGTATTATCACTGAACTGTTGGTTACAGATAATAGGCAAGGGAACTTGGGTTTGGATCCTACTGCAGCAGATGGTGGAATTTGTATTCGATAAAATCTAGAATTAATAATCTAATAGTTGAAAAAACTCATCTGGTTCATTAATGTCCTTTAGGGAAGGAAGCTGCCATCCTTACCTGGTCTGGCCTCCATGTGACTCCAGACTCTCAGCAGTAGGGTTGACCCTTAACTGCCCTCTGTACAGCTAGGGATGGGCAATAAATGCTGAAGAAGGGTTTTACCTGAAATCTCGCTGTCTGGCTTGCTGTATTCTTCCAGCTTCCTGCTTGTCTACTTTGGATTCCAGCATCTGCAGTTTTATTTTACTCTAAATAAATGCTGCCTAGCAAGCAACACCCTCATCCCATGAATGAATAAAGAAAAAAGAAACATTAGACAGAAACAATAAATGTATTTGATCCAGAACTTAGATTGGATGTGGTGAATGCAGGAAGATCCGAGGATCAGGGCTTGGGCAAAGTGCAAACTACCATGGAAACCTGACCAAATATTTCATTGACTTAGCTGAATAGTTGCGTTGAGAATAAGAATTCTGCATTCCCTCATCACACACTGTCATCCTGAAAAGCTTGTTCAGAATCAGCTCTCCAGCTATCTCCTTTTCAAAGTAATAATCAATGTCTGCTTTCGACAAGACAGCATCACACATTCAACAATCTATGGACGGAGGAGTGTAACTCTTTTGCTTGAGGCTTGTTAATTTAGTACTCATGTTCTTGAGCTCTGTGATTACTGTCCAAGTTCAGTAATGTGCTTACATTTAGATTATCCATGGCTCTCAGCATTTTAATAGCCATCATTGTGTCTCCTTTTAATCTCTTTTCGCTAATGAAAACAGGTTCAATTCCACCCTTTTTGTTGTAGAGTCCTAATACTCAGAATTTATTCTTCTCATTCCCCTGTGAATCCTTATCCAGTCAACAGTCTATTCAAAGGCAGCATGCTCAAAACATTGGCCTGTAGCAGTCCAAACATGGAGCCAAAGCAAAATGTTGTTGCAGCTGCTGGAAATCCGAGGTAAAATCAGAAAATGGAAACATTTAACCAGCCAGGCTGGATCTGTTAAAAGTGAAAGAGAATTGATCTTTGAGGTTGAAGAGAACTGAAAATTGTTAAAAGATTCTGTTTGCAATTTGGTCTACATGGTTATTCTGGATTATTGTTGAAGAATGGCACATATGTCAAGTAGACAACTCCTGGTAACTCTGCTTACAACGGAAAAGGACAAGAGCAGCAGATACATGGGAATACCACCACTTTCAAGTTCACCTCCAAGCCACTCACCATCCTGACGTGGAAATCGTCATTCCTTCATTGTCGTTCAGTCAAAATCCTGGAAATCCCTCTCTAACAGCATTGTGGGTCAACCTACAGCAGGTGGACTGAAGCGGTTCAAGAAGGCAGCTCATCACCACCTTCTCAAGAGACGGGCAATAAATGCTGGCCCAGCCAGCAATGTCCACATCCCATGAGTGAGTAAAAACAAGGAATCAGCACCAGTTTGTTTTGGAGAGAAGATCTCAGTCTTTATGAATGGAGCTGAAATCCATTGTTCAGGCATAATACGTTCACTAAATTCAGTAGTTTGAACACTGGTCTCAGTTCAACTCAATTTATAAAAAAAGCCTTGCACTTTTCTGTCTTTGATGACAGCGGATGCCTCACTGTGCTTTACCACCAATAAATTACTTCTGGTGTATCGTCATGATTGTAATCTCAGAAATGCAGCAGCTAATTTATACATTTCAAGCTCCGACAAACCACAATAGAAATGGATCAAATAATAGGATTTTTCCCTCATGAACTGAGGGATGAATATTAGTCAGACCACCTCAGATAACTCCCCTGCTTCTCTTTGAAATAACAGTGGTGCAATCTCTTCTCATGCACCTGAGAAGGCTTGGGTTCACTTCCCAGCTGAAAGACAGCACTTCTAACTGTACAGCACTCCCTACACCCCACTTTGGAGTGCTGTTCATGTTTTTGAGTTCACCTCTAGTGTCAGATTGATATCCATATTCTATCAATATTTATATCAGTAATGCTACCTAACCCAGGCATGATCTGCTGAAATGATAGTTGAGATATTGAAAATCCGTAAAAGGAAATAATCTGAAAATGAATCTTGAGAATTTCACGTGATGGGACTGTGGCTAGATACTTGGGAAAATTGGAAGCTTATTCCAATGTAGAATTATCCTTCAATGAAGGATTGTAGTTTGTATTGATGGCTATTTGGTGTTTGGTCTTTGTCAAAGGACATCAGGGATTTATTTCTGTCAATTTCCACCCATCAATACCAAACTCATAGAATGTGGTCTGTCCATTTTCTTTGTTGTAGTGATTTCCATTCCGAATCTTTGATCAAAGATGTGACATTGGTAAATCTCCCATCCTGATCTGTGCAACACATCTTGGATCACTTCAATCTTATTTACATCTCTTCTTGTACAAGGCTTCCACACACAACTCATCCATCCCAGATATGGACAAACAAGTGTTTAACGAGGTACAATTCTCCAGCTTTGTGCATGTAGGGATCAGACACAACCAATGTAACTGCTTCCCCCATGGAGAAAGGCAAGAGTGCCCATCACCACCTTCAATAGGAGTGCTTCTTCCAGAACCCTCAATTCAGAAGAAAAATGCAAAGCAATGTAGAGTTAGGAACACAGGGGCAGGAGAACGCATTTAGGCACTTTTTGGGTCTGTTTCACCACTTAATTGGTTGATACTCCATCTACCCACCCTGATACCGTATGCCTATTGCTCAAAGTTGGTCAGCAGTGAGAAATGATTATTCCAGCCAGTATTCAACTGTTATTGCTGATGGCAGGGTTATATCCATTATATTGAAAAAAAGATAAAACATCAAACTGCTTTCACAATCATTATTACGTACTTTATCTCCTCTTGCTGAATTTCTAGTTAATTGACCCTCCTTTCCCAGGAACACTTCTCCACCAACCCCCCCTCCCCCCGCACCGTTATGTACAAGTACAAATTAATTAGAATGCAATGCAGTAAGACAAAGAGCACATCTGTAACATTTGACAGGCAGGACACAACCCAGGCTTATCTCTGTGTTACTGTAATGCCAGCCGCTCTCTGTGCCAGAGAGATAAGACAAGTTAGCCTGGTGTGTAAACTCCTGATTGAGCTGTGATAAAGATTCCTGGATATCAAAAGAGCTTTTGTGTTGGTCGAACTTAGTTTTGGACGATTTGATAGACTGGCGATAATAATGTAGTGCTCTGTGGCACAATTTCATGGGATGTTTATGAGTCCTCCAAATAAATTGTGAGAATTAAGACAGTGCAGCGATGAAGCAATAATGGAGTGCTTAGTCCTGATATGTTATATGCTCAGCATAGCAGTCTTGTTGAATGGTGATTCTCACCTGCCCACAGTGCCTGAAACTGGTGAAAATAGGCTTCAGAGAGCCCCAAAGGACGTGTCGATCATAGATTGGACTCAAACTATCCTAACAATATTGCCATCTCTCAGTGCTTATGTAGAAGTCAGCTGGGGAGTTTGCGTTTGGTTAAAGAATCAATTTTAAGTATGTGGTGTGGCTGGATATTTTAAATCTGCTTTAATTTTTCTTTCATAACTGAATTAACAGCTTCGCCCCTATCTTTTATCTGACAGTTTTTGCCAAAAGACATGCTGTTGCATTTGATCGACAAGACATCAACAGGTATTTCCAGTGCGTACCTCTTTCTGTTCCATCAGCTGTACTGTAGAGGATTAACAGTTTAGAGACCTGGTCAAATCTTGCGAGAGAAGCTTAGAATCTTTCCCTGAAGTAGCAGAAATGTGTATAGCCAGGGAGCAGATTTAAAATAATTGGCAGAAAGTTAAGAAAGAAGTTGCATATTTACCCAAAGTAACGCAGTGCCTTAAGGGCTAGTACAGATAGAAAGCCTTATTATACTAAATGTGCGGATATGTACTTGTAAGCTGCAGGGCAATGCTCGAGAACAGGGAAGTGGTGTTGTGCTGGAGACAGGTCTTTTATACTCGGTGAAAACAGGATGGGCTGCAAGACCTCCTTCTGTATTGGATAGTTTCTGTGTTTATGATCTAGAGACATGAGCTGCAATCCTGCAATGGTGTGGAAGCTGGAGGATTTACTTCAGCCACAAGAATCTGAACCAGTGTTAGAAATGGTAACCATAGCAGAATCTGGTGAGCAGCTGGTGTGAGCCCAGTGCCTCCCCTTGTAAACCGATGGCATGATGTGTCAATCAGGCCAGCAGCCAGCCTTACCCCTAATCAAAACCCCAGGGTCAGATGGTATGCCAGCTGAGAGGTCCCCAGCCAATCAGAGGCCAGCCACTTTATAACACAACCATGCCACTGAGATGATGGTGGCTGCTGTCGGAACTGCACCCTCCGAGGTCTTGGATTGAGTGATGGTGGGGAGGGGGTAGAAGTCATAGGGGAGGGAGATCAACCATGATGGAAGGGGCTCACACCTCCTGCTTCCCAATGCCACGCCCCTCAGGCAGATGTTAAATGCATTTGAACCTCCCACCATCAGAATCAGGTGGGTTCGTTGATTACACTGTCTATATGGCAATGGCCTCACCTGCCACATGGTTAATTCCAGTGGTAGATTGATGGTAACATAGTAATTGGGAGCAAGAGTAGGCCATTTGGCACTTTGAGTCTGCCATAGCACCCACATCCCTTGAAATAAGTTCAGTGTTTTCTGAAGAAAATTGAAAAATTGCACAATATTTTTGTTTCTTGTGCTTAGCAGAGCAACAACAACATTCTACCAGGCCATTGGGGCAATGTTACCAGGACGTGTCAAAGTCAACGGTTTACCAAGGATATATGGGTCATAACCCAGTGGCTGGCTCATTCTGCAGAACATCTTTGGCTGATCCATATGCATCATATGATTAATAGATATATACCCAAAAGACATCCTATATCTCTGTAGAACCTATAACGATATTAGAATGAGGAACACAAAACAGGATGTATTTTCCCTAAGTGTCTAATTTAGAACTATTGAATAGGAGTCTGTTAAACATGAAACAGATAGTTTTCCTAAGTAGATAGCGTACTGACTACGATTAATGAACCATGGGCAAATACATTGAAATGGCATCAATACAGAATGCTCTGCTAATTTGTTATTGTATCTGTATAATGGAAAGTTAATACTCTCTTAACTCTGAGTCATAATATTGTGGACTCATGTCCTGTCTGAGCAACAAGCCTGACCTGAAACTCCAGTGCAGTATTAAGCGAGGACAGAACTGTTGGAGGTGTTGTTTTCCAGAGGCAACATCAAAGAGATCTCCATTCAATCTTTCAGGCAGTTGTACTTTATTCCAGGGCACTACTAAAGAAAGAACAGAGGTGCTCCCTAGGCATTCTGACCCAACATTGATCCTTTGGCCCACATTGCTACAGAAAAGTCAGATTACTGGTCATTATTGTAGTGATTGTAATGAGGTCAGCCAGATACACCTCACAGAATTTGCGTTTCCTGACTGGGGTTGTTAATCTGCTCCAATCAGGGAGCCCTGGCTGACAGATATGAACTGGAGAGTAAGGGGTTCTGTTCACTCTGAGAGCTGGCTGTGAGGGAACTGGGTCAGTGTAAAGGACTCTCCACATGTAAGTAAAGGGTGACTTGGTGACAGGATACCGGTCTCTGTGGAATTATTTCAGTTATCACATCTGACTTTAAGGGATTGCTGAGTACAGATTGATGACTGCATTTCCTTTTCAAAAGTGTTTGGCTGCAAAGCACATTTATGGTAATAGGAAAATGAAGCAGTAGCTGGTTAGGATCTGGAACACACTGCTTGAGAGTATGGTGGAGGTAGGGGCAATCACAACCTTCTAGACAGAATTGGACTGTTTTCTGAGAATGATAGATTTGATTTAATTTAATGTTGTCACATGTACCTAAGTACAGTGAAAAGTTTTGTTTTACAAGCAGCACAGGCAGAACATGACATACAGATCATGCGGTGTTGGGACAGACTGAGGCATACAAGGTCAAAGCTGCACAGGAGATGCACAAAAGCAAGATCAACACTGGGTTTGAAGTTAGCGAGGTCCATTCAGCTGCCTAATATTAACAGGGAAAAAGCTGTTCTTGAACCTGTTCGTGAATATGTTTAAGCTTCTGTATCTTCTGTCTGATGGTGGGAAGAGAGCATTACCGGGTGGGAGGGGTCTTTGATGATGATGAGCCTTTCTAGAGCATTGAGAAGTGTAGGTGGAGTCCATGGATGGGAGGTTGGCTTTGGTGATGGTGAGGGCTGTGGGTAGAATGGGCAAGGTTACAGGGGAGAAGGCAAGGCAGTGACACTTGGCCAATTGCTCCCAAAGAGAGCTAGTGCACACATGACAGGCCAAATGGACAGCTTCTGTGCAGTAATGTCCTGTGTTCCTGTGACTGTGATGTTGTGAAAGGGATTAGATGAATACAGGGTCTTGCCTCCTTCTCTAATGTTTCACCAAACTTGCAATGTTAAGCCGCATCATAAGATTAGCATGGGGTTCTGGTTAACTAATGCTTCTAAAAGTGTTTAGCAACTGATGAATATTATAAGACGACCTGATTCATTTGCAGCATACCATTATGGATCTTACAAACCAACAGAATTATTTCTCTTATGCAGTTGAATATTAAATGCTGATTGTAAAACAAAAAGGAAACGTGGTGCTTATATTTGAAAATGAAGCTTAGGTCCACACAGATAAAGAACACTAGGCACATCTATCAGGATAATTACCCAGATCACTAGTCCAGAACAACCATCTATTATGAAAAGTGTTTAACATTTTGGCCCCAGTGGTGATAATTTTTCTCTAGTACTGTTGTGAATTGGTTTAATCAGTCTTTTCAAAAAAAGTCATGTCTATCAAAAACACCCACAGTGATTTTAACTCGAAATTATTCATGTTTGAAAAGATTAAATGATCCCAATAAACAAAATACTAAATAACTGGAATTAATCTTTTTTTCTCTCTGTTCCACACACATGCGCAAACAGACATGCACAAAACACAGTGCACACATGACCACAACAATAATGTGCATTTGTATTGCACTGTAACATAGGAAAATAAAATAGCTCAAGGCACTTCCTAGACATTTTTGGAAATAATTTGCTGTTTGAGGTGCCCCAATATCTTGGTTAGAGAGATGGATTTACTAAGAGTATTAATGACTCGATGACTCAATGAAGGTGGGCCTAACTTGTGTCTAGGCTGGTGGGATCCCTCTCTAAAAAGAGATTGGGCAAATTCTTTTTACTCTGTATCCCCTGGGATCTTGATGAATGACAGATGCTATCACTGAAACTTACAAAATACTAAAGGGACAAACAGGACAGATGTAGATAAGATGGTTTCCCTTGGTCAGGGAGTTGAGAGCCAGTTTAAAAATAAGGGACCCGAGGGGCAATTTTTTCACAAAGAGAGTGGTTTGTGTGTAGAATGAATTGCCACAGGAAGTGCTCAATGCAGGTACAGTTACATTTAAAAGATATTTGGACAGGTACATGAATAGAAGAAGTTCAGAAGAATATGGACCAAATGCAGGAAAATGGGACTACTTTAGTATGGGAAACTTAGTTGGCAACTTTAGGTTAGAGCAAAGGGTTTCCGTACATGTCTGACTCCATGACTTTAAGTTACAGAAATATTGGAATTGGGACAGGGTGTTTCAGAGCACTGGCTTACATAGCTGTAGTAAGCCAATCTCCAATGGGATGAAGAGAACATAGAAATACAAAATTCTTGAGTAGAAGACAGAGTCAGCTCAGAGGGGAACGTAAGACTGATTGTGGTTACATACACGGGGAACCTAGAGGCTCTGGTGAAAGGAAATAAAACACAGAAAACAGGAGCAGAAGTAGGCCATTCAGCCCTTCAAACTTGCTTTGCCATTCAATAGGATCTTGGCAGGTCACCTGTTCAGTACCTTGTTTCTGCATTCACCCCATACTCTCTGATCCCTTTCGCCCTATGATCTATCTCTAACTCCTTCTTTAAAACATTCAATGTTTTGGCCTCAACTGCTTTCTGTGGCAGAGAATTCCACAAGTCACCATGCTCTTTCCTCACCTCAGTCCTAAATGGCCTACCCCTTATCTTTAAACCATGACCCCTGGTTCTGGACTCCTCAGTCATTAGGACCATCCTTCCTACATTCACCCTGTCTAATCCTGTTGGAATTTTGTCATTTTCTAAATACCAGTGAACAGAATCCTAAAAAATCCAGTCTTTCAGTTCTAACAACGCAGTAACATGCTTCGTGGTATGTCATGTTTCACATGATCTGAGTTAAGATGGAGTGTGTGATCTTGATACACTCAGGTCACATACTCTGACACTGTGGTGATGCTATCAGATGTTTTTTACACTGACATACTGTGATTCTTAAAGATGTATTGCCCATGAGACATGACACAACAAACTAAGGTCAGGAAATGAAAACATGGTCTGATTTCTTTGGCTTTGATCGGTTGGGGAACAAGGCATGAGCAGCCTAGTGGTAATATTCGTAGGATTTAGGACCTAGAAGCTGGGATTTATGTTCCCACTATGACTAATCGTGGAATTTTAAATCAATAAAACTGAGTAAGAATAGTCACTTTACTAATGATCTTGAAACTACCAGGTTACTTGAAGATCCATTGACTTCACTAATGTCCTTTGGGGACATTACCTGGTGTGGTCTGCTTGGTACTTTAAATCCAGAGCAATGTGGTTGACTCTTCCATGCCTTCTGAAATGGCTTTTATGCAGTGGCTCAGAACAGCACTATGGTGTCCTAGAACCACTTTCTTGTTCCAATTTTAGTATATGTGCTGCCGAAGCGGGCACTGGACTTCCACAGTTCAAGATGACGGCTCATCAACACCTTCCTGACCACAATTGGAGATCAGATGTGAATAAAGACTTTGCCAGAAATGCTGACATCTTACAAATAATCTTTTTTAAAGATACACGCTTGTGCCTTCCAACTGAGCTTTTTAACTGGGAATAGGTATTGCAAGAAGGCAGATGGCATTGATTGCTACAACAAAGGCTGGAATTGGTGTAGGATAGGGGTAAGTACAAGATCATAAGACATAGAAGTAGCAATTAGGCCATTCAGTCCATCAAGTCTGCTCCACCATTCAATCATGGCTGATAAGTTTCTCAACCCCATTCTCCTGCTTTTTCCCCATAACCCTTGATCCCCTTGATACAAGAGCCCATCTATCTCAGTCTTAAATATACTCAATGGCCTGGCCTCCAAAATCTTCTGTGGCAGTGAATTCCATAGATTCATCACTCTGTGACTGAAGAAGTTTTTCCTTATCTCCGTTCTAAAAGGTCTTCCCTTTCGTCTAAGGATTTGCCCTCACGTCCGAGTCTCTCCTACCAATGGAAACCTCTTCCCAACATCTACAGCGAATGTTAGGATTGCAGCTCCTAATCACTTCACAGTGATCCCTATTAATAAAGCTATGTGCCTGGCCAGACATCCAGAGACAGCAATGTCAGACTGTATCCCAATCCCCTCACACCCCTTACCACAGTGTCCAAACTCGTAAATGAAAAGTGACTGTCTCGACAAGGCACTGAGAAGCTATCAACAACCAACATATCTAGCCCTCAGAGAGGAAATGTGAGGAGAAATCCCAGCAGAGTTAAAAGCTTCGAAAGTTTACACCTTATTATTTGATGGGCTTGTTCCAAACGAAATTGAACTTGCGTGGAACAGGAGCAAATTTATATCTCAATCTCTTGCTAAGACCAATTTCTCTTTGTAGATCAAGCTGTGGATAGTCCTGAGGTCCAATGGAATTTAATGGTAATATATCGTAAAGATCACAGGTTTAGCAAAGGGGCTTGTACTGAAATCTTCTGCACCTTGCTATCTCTCTTTATAGATCAGTAGGGATTTGCTGAGACAGATTGACAGTGTGCTGTGCGTGATTCTGCAAGATTTACTCCAGATTCCTGGCATTAATGTTCCTGTCTCCATTATTTTGTGTCAAAAATAAATTTCACTTTTTCTGGTTTGAATGTGCTGTTTTTTTCTTACTCACTTGATTTTCTGAAAGGAAATGGGTATCCTGCTTGGAAGTGGCAAGTCCAGATGGGTACACCATATAGCACCAAGGTAACTGGTAGAAGACAACTTGTATGTGTAACATCCAGCAGTACATCATTCATCACCCTGGGGCTCTGAAATCTCAGGTAAGGGAAGCACCAAATGGTTTGTGCTTCAACAACTGTAGACCATGACGAGGTACACCAAAGGCACAAACTGCTTCTCTTTGAAAGAAGTAAGTTGGCTTAAATCTGGATTTACACTGCACTTCCAGCACAACCTCAGAGAATATCTTCAAGGAAGTTCAGTGCAATCTGAGCATAATATTGTAAAGAGTTGGCTTTTACGACATTAGCGCCAACTAAATGTATTTTCAAGGATAGAAGGCAAAGCAGTCAATTTTCACACAGCAAGTTCCCACAAACAGCACTGTCACATGTGCTCTAAGATTGTGATTGATGAATCCATTTTAGTTTCTACTATGAAACCAAAATCAATATGCTTAATATCCGTCACATTTCTCAATTTCCCATTATCTGAGCTGTAATGTATCTGAAGTAACTGCACAGAGGCTGGCATCCTGTCATCAAGTCGCGGTTTACTTACATTTGCACAGTATCTGGGCTCTGACCGACCAGCTCAGAGCATGTCCCTAGAATGAGGAGACTCTCTGAATCTTTTGTTTCTTTTTTTTATTTTTATTTTCTTTTTTCTTGACTGGGCCTACTCTTCCCCTAGCTAATCTCTTGAACCTAATATATATGTACAAAATGCCTTGGGATTTTCTTTAATAAAATAACTCTACAGAGACTGGTATCCCATCACCAAGTCACCCTTTATTTACATGTGGAGAGTCCTTAACAATGATCCTGCTCCCTCAGAGCCAGCTCTCGGAGTAAACACGATGTCTGACATTCCTGTTTATTTTTAAAATTTTTTTTAAAACTCCCACACTACTGCCCAACTGCGGTAGTGCTTATTTTCCCCAGCACCTATGTTCTGTGTATGCATCTGTGAGACACAGTGAGAGACACAAGGTGCGTGAATCTTTATTCAATTTCCACCACCAGGAAAATAGGAAAACACCCGAGTGGCCAGTGACAAGCAATGCCCTTCACAAAAGGCAATGCTGTGTGATCAAACAGTGAAGGGGAGGGCAGGGATTAAATCAAAATAGAGTTGGATGGGGAAATATTGCACACTCTGCGGTACCCACCTATTCCCGAACAACTCCAGGGTGTTGGTGGACACCGCGTGCTCCTTCTCCAAGGACACCCAGACTCTAACGTAACCGCGGAAGAGGGGCAGGCAGTCGGCCCTAACGACCCCCTCCACGGCCTGCCGCCTGGACCTGTTTATGGCCAGTTTGGCCAGGCCTAGGAGCAGACCCACAAGGAGGTCTTCAGACCTGCCCTCCCTCTTCCATACCGGGTGCCCGAAGATCAAGAGCGTGGGACTGAAATGCAACCAAAAGCAGAGGAGGAGGTTTTTCAGAAAATCAAAAAGGGAGTGCAAATGCCCACACCCAATATACACGTGGTCCATGGACTCCACAGCACCACAGAACAAGCAGTTGGGCTGGGAGTCCATGAACCACCATAATCTGCGGTTGCAGGGGACCGCTGCGTGCAACACCCTCCACCCCAGATCCCCGAGAGAAAGCGGGAGGACTCCCGCGTAGAGAGCCCTCCACTGGGGATCCTCACCGCCCAGTGGCTAATGGGCACACCAAGGCGTGTCCGGATGGTGGATGAGGGAGAAGAGGTGGACGGTGTGCAGCAGCAGTCTATACAAGGCTCGCCTTTTCATCCCTGAAAAGAAACAAAATTAAAATTCCGGAGGTGGCTCAGTTTGTGGGGCACAGGCTCCCGTGGGAAGTACAGGACCTTGGCGCCAATGTGAAATTCTGTCTGGGCTGGGGTGAATCTTCTGTTTCTTTATTTTTTATTTTTAGTTTCTTTTTTTTCAATGACAAGCAGTGCCCTTCACATCAAATCCAGCTACTTTTCTTTTTGGGAGGGCAGGCACTCCTGTTTTTTTTTCTTTTTCTTTTATTTTTTTTTAAACAGATCCCCTAACACTCCTGTTTTTTTTTCCTAACCCCCACACTACCCCTAACTGCGGTAGTGCTTATGTTTTCCCCAGCACCCATGGTGTGTGTGTGCAGGTGTGAGACACAGTGAGAGACACAAGGTGTACGAATCTTTATTCAATTTCCACCACCAGGTAGATAGGAAAACACCCGAGTGGCCAGTGACAAGCAGTGCCCCTCACAAAGGGCAATGCTGTGTGATCAAACAGTGAAGGGGAGGGCAGGGATTAAATCAAAATAGAGTTGGATGGGGAAATGACGCACTCCACTCCCTGCGGCACCCACCTCTCCCTGAACAACTCCAGGGTGTTGGTGGACACCACGTGCTCCTTCTCCAAGGACACCCGGGCCCTAACGTAACCGCGGAAGAGGGGCAGACGGTCGGCCTAACGACCCCCTCCACGGCCCGCTGCCTGGATCTGTTTATGGCCAGTTTGGCCAGGCCCAGGAGCAGACCCACGAGGAGGTCTTCGGACCTGCCCTCCCTCCTCCGTACCGGGTGCCCAAAGATCAGGAGCGTGGGACTGAAGTGCAACCAAAAGCAGAGGAGGAGGTTTTTGAGGAAATCAAAGGGGGAGTGCAAACGCCCACACCCAATATACACATGGTCCACAGACTCCACCGCGCCACAGAACAAGCAGTTGGGCTGGGAGTCCGTGAACCACCGCAATCTGCGGTTGCAGGGGACTGCTGCGTGCAGCACCCTCCACCCCAGATCCCCGAGAGAAAGGGGGAGGACTCCAGCATAGAGAGCCCTCCACTGGGGATCCCCACCGCCTGGTGGCAAATGGGCACGCCAAGGCGTGTCCGGATGGTGGATGAGGGAGAAGAGGTGGATGGTGTGCAGCAGCAGTCTATATAAGGCTCGCCTTTTCATCCCCTGAAAAGAAACAAAATTAAAATTTCGGAGGCGGTTCAGTTTGTGGGGCACAGGCTCCCGTGGGAAGTACAGGACCTTGGCGCCAATGTGAAATTCTGTCTGGGCTGGGGTGAATCTTCTGTTTCTTTATTTTCAACCCCCCCCCACACACTCCCACCTAACTGCGGAATCTTCTGGTTCTTTTTTTTAACTTTTTTTTCTTTTTTCATTTTTTTCTTTTCTTTTCGTTTTCTTTTTTTTTCTCCCACACTACCGCCTAACTGCGGTAGTGCTTATTTTTCCCCAGCACTCATGGTGTGTGTGTGCAGGTGTGAGACACAGTGAGAGACATAAAGTGCACAAATCTTTATTCAATTTCCACCACCAGGAAAAGTAGGGAAACACCCGAGTGGCCTGTGACAAGCAGTGCCCTTCACATCAAAGGGCAATGCTGTGTGAACAAACAGTGAAGGGGAGGGCAGGGACTAAATCAAAATAGAGTTGGAGGGGGAAGTCTTCTGTTTCTATCTGTCAGCTAAGGCTCCCTGATTGGCCCAAGTTAACATTACTAATCAAAGGTTTCATAGCCTATAAGATCCACCTGGCCCTGGTTCCAATCACTACGGTATCATTTACATCTGTCACCATTTTCCTTTTCAGAAACTCCCAGAAGATTTATAACCAGTTTTTGTATTTTGGTTAGTTTACTCTTTTCCTATTTTTTCCCTCTCAGCAATTTTTTGATCATCTTTTGCTGGTAGCTAAAACTGTCCCAATCCTCAGTTTATAACTACTGTTCACAACCTCATCAGCTTCTTATCCAAGTCCAATATTATCCCACACCTCTTTAACAGCAGGTGGATTTCTTTTGAATTTAGTTTTTATTTGACATTTCAGTGAGGAATCACTGAGAGTTATGATACATGTCTTTTAAATTTTGAAATGCTCTTTCACCAACATACCATTCAATCTAAATTTCTCAATCTGTGTCAATCACTCATCCTACGTCACTGGCTTTATTTAAGTTCAATGCTCTAATTTCAGACTTGGGTCCTTCATTCTCAAACTCATGAAATCACATCATCCAAAGATCATTCAACAGAGGATCCCTTACTGTACGGTGACTGACATAACACCATAGAGGTCGGTATCCCATCACCAAGTGATCCTTTTATTTACAAGTGGGGAGTATTTGACACTGATCCAGCTCCCTTAGATCCAGCTCTCAGAGTGAGCAGAATCTCTCATGATCCTGCTTATGTCTGTAGGCCAGGGCTCCCTGATTGGAGCAGGTTAACAGCCCCAATCAGGAATCTCATTTTCTATGAGGTCCATCTGGGTGACCTCATTACAATCACTACAATTACTAAATAACTGTCTCAAAGCACAAAGCAGAAACTAAAATAGCTTCTTCCTTGGATGGTTCCATGACGTTTGTTGTCAGCCTTTCACAAATGCATTCCACAAACTCATCCTCCAAACTGATTTGATTTTCCAGCCTGAATGAAGATTTGAGTTTCCCCCAATGATCATTGCCTTGCCTTTGTTACAGGCATTTCTTAATTGTCAATTAATACTTTGCAGTTAAGAGGCTTACAAAATAGCCCTACTTTCGTTATTTCTTCTCTAATCACCCCCCATTGATTTCCTGTTCTTGCAAACCAAGATCCTTCATCTTTACTGTTCCTAGGTTATCCTTTATTAGCAAACTGTGTCAATCCAACATTCTTTTCCATTTTGTCCATCTTTTTAAAACATCAAATAACGTGGAATATTTATTTTCCAATCTCATCATCAAGTAATCATGTCTCTGTAATCGCTACTGGTACTAAACTGTTCAGTAATATTTATACCATTAATCCAACTATTTTATCATGAAAGGTTCACACATTCACATTAATTTTACCATTTTACTTTGGTTTTGCTCCGAAAACTAATAGGGAGAAAGTGAGGACTGCAAATACTGGAGAGTCAGAGTTGAAAAGTGTGGCGCTGGAAAAGTACAGTAGGTCAGACGGCATCTGAGGAGCAGAAGAGTAAGCCCTAAATACTGATAGACTAACAGAAAATGCTGCAAACCCCAGCAATAGTGATCAGCACCTTCCCATTTTCAGACTAAATCCGAAAGTGAGCAGGTTAGAGGAGAGAACTTCATGACTGAGATGTGAAAGCTTGCGACATCTTCTGGACGTCAGGAATCCAATCCTTGGCCATCCCATAGTTGCCGTGATACCATGATCAATTTGGTCACCTGGAGGCCTCATCCAAATGGGGAGCAAGAACAATATATCTTCCAACATATGAACACAGGAAATAGAAATAGGAAATAGAAGTGGAAGTAGATTATTCGGCCCTTTGAGCCTGATCTGTTTGTGGTTTGAATTCCACGTTCACATCTATCTCCAATAACCAATGATTCTCCTGCCTAATAAAATCTACCCATTTCCATTTTAAAAATATTCAACAACCCCACCTCCAACATCTTCTGAGTCAAAGTCACACAAGCCTTTGAGAGAAAATGTTTCTCCTCATTTCTGTCCTGAAAGGGTGAGTCCTTATTTGAAAACAGTGCTCCCTCGTTCTGGACGCATCCACATGAGGAAACATTCCTTTCACATCCACCATGTTGGATCAGGCAAAGGCTCAGGCTTCTCCAGCCCTGTTTGTGAGGTTGCTCTTCTTGTCTAACTCACAGTCACTCCCTCTTATCCCTTGATGAGGTGAAAGTGAGAACTGCAGATGCTGGAGAATCAGATGTCAAGAAGTGTGGCGCTGGAAAAGCACAGCAGGTCAGACAGCATCCATGATGCCTGAAACATTGACTGTCCTGCTCCTTGGATGCTGCCGACCTGCTGTGCATTTCCAGTGCCACACCTTTTGCCATCTTATCTTTTGACCACTAACCAGGCCTACACTGCTATCTAAAGGATGTGTCTGCCTCCAAGATCAAATTTTCCCAATAACTTATTGCATCCTTAATGGCCACAATGTCTGCACCTCAAATTTCAGATCAACCACGCTGAACTGAGGTTCCTTGAGATATGGATACTAACTGTGAAGGTGCTTAGCAAAGCAATGAGGTTTTCCACATAAACTCACATATGCTGCAATCCATTTTCACCAGCAGCCTCATGTTGTTTGTTTGTTCACTTCAGTCAGTTAGTCAGTGTGTTTGGTCAACTTACAATTAAAGCTTCATACTAAGGGTAGCCAGGCAACAAAATCAATGGCCCATCCAATATATCTCAATAAATAACTAAGGGTCAATCAAGCAAGAAGTAATTGGAAGGTGGTGCCCTTTGTCTATTGGAGGAACATACCCTCTTTTGACAATATAGCATCCCTTTCCTTTCTGTCTGCCTATGATTCAAAGGCCACCAATTCCTTTCCCAAAGGAGAGCATATATTCCCCATTCAACACCCCAGGCTACACCAGGCCTCCTTTGTGGAACTGTCTGCAGTCCTGGTAGTATCCACTACTGAGCTCTGGCGCTGTTGTGACTATAGAGGCATGCAAGACTGTCAGGTTGTCTGTTGGTTTCTGAGGGTGGAACGTTCTATCAGGGAAGGGCATACGTCCAACTGTCCAGCACTGCAGCCTAACAGCAGCACGTTGTGGCTACAGATGGTTGCACAGAGGAGTTGTGACCATTTTAGGGAGGGGAGTCTTCCTTACAGGCTGAAAGTTGATGAGTTGTGCACACACCTTTGACATGTGTGAAATCCCACGATCGTTATAAGTTGATTAAAAGCAAATCATCAACATTTCACATCAGCAGTCAGTATCCTACAAATAATTTATTGTCAGAGCTTTGCAGAAAATATTTTCACTGGAGTTGGCGAAGAATGTAAAATGAGCATTCTGAAGGAACTACAAAAGTTATCTCCCAGCTGAGTGGGATTTTAAGGCAAATTCAATTTATTGATGTACATTTCAAGGCATTGCTTACTGAGTAGAGCTTTGAATTATTAATTATTCCTCTGATGACTTCAAATTTGCGTTATCCTTTGTCAAATTCCAAGGCGCAAGATATTTTTAAACAGGCGAGCAGACACAAGATTATTCAAAGCACTGTCAAATCTTCATAGGGGGTCAGGACATTTTGCAGCGATCTATCCCCTACCATCTTAACCTAATGGAATTCAGGCAAATGAAGGTCACTGACTCAATGAAGGATCTTCTTTAAATGACAAGGTGACACGCCACGTGCTGTGTGGTTATCTGTTGTAATGGTGGATCAACAAAGCAACAGAGTCTTTGTCTTCCCCCAGCATTAACTGGCAGCCTCATAGCCACCATTAGACCTGGTAATTTGTTTTTAACCATTGCACATAAAAACATCAGCACAAGCATGGACTGGTTGAGCTAAATGGCCTGTCAACATGCAGTATATCCTTCATAATCCTCTATTATCCCAAGGCACCTCTTCAGCCTGACATAAGACACCACCCACTGGGATTGACAACACATCTCACTCTCTGTTGAAATCAGTGTCAGGGCTTTAAGATGAGGCCCAGATGTTACCAGGGAAGTTGGTAGCCTATTGCTGGACCGTTCATGTGGAGACCCAGGTAATGTTCTGTGGGACCTGGATTAAAATCCCATCACAGCAATTTGCATTCAATAAAAATCTGGAATTAAGAATCTAATGGTGACCATGAATCCATTACTGATTGTCAGGAAAAACCCATCTGGGTCACTAATGTCCTTTAGGAAAGAAAAACTGCCATCCTTGCCTAGTCAGGCCTACACGTGACTCCAGACCTACAACAATGTGGTTGACTCTGAACTATCCTCTGGGCAATTAGAGATGGGTAATAAATGCTGGCCTAGCCAGTGGCGTCCTCATCTGGTGAATGAATTAAAATAAACCTCAGCACTCCCATCCCTTGATTGCTGCTGCATGTCTTCTCACATTCTCTCATGGGAAATGGGCATTGCTTGCTGGGCCAGCGTTTGTTACCCATCCAAAGTGTCCATAGGCAGGTGATGGTGAACAGCAGCAGTCCATTCAGTGGGCAGGTTCACCCACAGTGCAGCTAAAAAATGAGTCCCAAGGACTTTGGCCCAGCGACTGTGAAGGAACGGCAATATATTTCCAGATCAAGCTGATGTATGGCTTGGCGGGGAAACTGTATGGTGTTTCCATCTGTCTGCTCGCTTGTCCTAAGGTGTCATACTTGAAAGACTCTGTTTAAAGAGCCTTAGTGAGTTACTGCAGTGCATCTTGTAGACACTGCTCTGCTGCACATTGACGGCGGAGAGAGTGAGTGATAAAGGTGGTGGACAGGGTGACAAACAGGTGAGCTGCTTTGTCCTAGATGGTGTCAAGACAGGACATGATTAAATCACCTAAGAATTTTTCAGTTGTTTGGCCGAGTATAATCCCACTGTATTATCAACTCTCATTCTACTCTTCAGCAGTGAAAACCACATTCATTATGGTATATGTCTTGTAGTGGCTTTCTGGTTAAGTAAATAAACCCAGTAGAATTGTACCTGCAACAAAGCACAGATTGATGAATTGGCATGTACAAGTTGATCTCCAAACCAATCAATTTTCCAAATCGACTAATAAGTAGCCTAGCCATAAGATTGTACAGTAAATTTACTTCTGGATTTGAGTTCCATATATGATCTAGGTTGATTCTCTAGCACAGTTTTGACAGCGTAATACATTGTCAGAGGTCCAGATCTTTAAATAAGATGTTAAACCACATCTACTTATCATTAAATATCTCTCAAGATTCCATTGACGATCTTCAAGGGAGAATAAGAAGTTTTCATTACTTCCTGGTCAGACATCTCCCTTCACCAAAACCACTAAAAGCAAGCTAATTATCAACTGACTTTGCTGTTGTTTGTCAGATCTTACTGCCTCCAAAATGGTCACCATATTTAGCTCGAAAGCAAAGGAAATTTCTACGTGAGGTGTTATAAACATGTCTTAGAGAAATGGTAGCATGATGAATAAAATGCCTTTATTTGTGTTTTTAATTAAGAATTGGAGTTCTGTTTTATAGCTTTTTGTGGTTGAATACCAGTACAACCAGATGTACTTTACAGATTAATAGAATGTATCTCTTCATTCATCAAATGAACAAGACAAAAGATTGTAGATCTTTCAATGAGGAGAGTTGTTTGGAAGCCAAGTCAGAGATAGAATGTTCTTTGTTTTGGCATCAATTAAATATAGCTCTTCCAGATGTCGCCTTTAGAACCGGAAATAACTTGCCTGATGCTGCAAAGTCCAATTTTATAGAAATGAGTGAACTGTGATCAGTAATGAGGCTCTGGCAAGTACTGAGACCCCATACTTCCCTCCATTCAACCACCATTATTTTGCCTAAAGCAAATGTGAGGTTCGCCTGTTTTGACAAATGGATCAGCAGAACAGGCTAACATTTGGATAACTGCTGGCTGCCACCCTTCAGAAAGAGTATTAGATTATCTGATTGAGCAGGAATTGGCTCTGTTTACTTTGCCTAGCCTGGTCAGGTCCTGTTGTTGATTTTCAGTTCTTCACATAAGTGAGTTGCCACTGCCAACTTCCACCACAAAGCACAGGGTGCCACTTTATTGTTTCACATCAAGAAGATTTATAAGTATGTCTGATTACATTTTTTGGGGATTTATAACCCATTCCTTGTAATACTGTGCAACCTTGTATTGGCTGCTGTGGCCATGTCTTCCACTTATGCTAACTAAAAAGATTTTTTTTTCCCTTTTCAAAAGCAACCCTCCCCCCACTTTATCTCGGTGAGTGTTTCTGTTAAATCTGAAACTGCAGAGGAATAGAATGGCAATGGCAGGAAGGGATAATACCCTTCCTTCAGTTCTACACACAATCACAATGAACTTCCACAGGAAGTGGTGGATATGGGTACAATCATAATGTTTAAAATGCAATTAGAAAAGTACATGAATAAGAATAAGAAATGTTTGGAGGGATATGGGCCAAGCGCAGGCAGGTGGGACCAGTTTATTTTTGGATTATGGTCAGCATAGAATGGTTGGACCGAAGGGTCTGTTTTCATGCTGTATAGCTCTATGACTCTGTTTTGTAGGTGAAAAATGGATGTGAACCTCTAATCAATCACCCTTGATCACAAAAGGAAGAAACATGCAGGAAAGATAAACGTATGATCAAAAGCTTCTGGTATGCCTTTCCAGGAATTTCTGGCTGCTGTCCATTAAAATAGGTATCCTTGGTAGGTTACTCAGTGGTTCAAACACAAGGGTTATGAGACATGAGAAAACCATATTCAAAAAGGCAAATTCAATCAAATGTCAATTACTTTGTTAAGTTCAGTAGAAACACAAGCCAACAGTCAAAATGCCATTCACAATATACCTACGAGCAATGCATCCATTAGTCATATCGAGAATTGATAGCTATGATTGCACACAAAACAGTCAACCTGTCTACTAATGTTATGCATTGGCATTTCAATTTAAATGAGAAAATGAGGACTGCAGATACTGGAGATCAGAGCTTAAAAATGTGTTGCTGGAAAAGCACAGCAGGTCAGGCAGCATCAAAGGAACAGGTGAATCGACGTTTCGGGCATAAGCCCTTCTTCAGGAATGAGGAAGCTTTCCTGAAGAAGGGCTCATGCCCGAAACGTCGATTCTCCTGTTCCTTTGAAGCTGCATGACCTGCTGCGCTTTTCCAGCATCTCCATTTAAACATAATTACTTCTTGTAATGGTTTTAATGCATTTCTTTCTAAGGTGGGTGGGATGTTTTAATACCATGGGATAGTGCACTGGTGATGGGGAGTAAAAGGCATTGAAGTGTTAGATTAACCATGGCCATATGAATGGCAGGACAGCTCAATGGGCTTAATGGCCCTCTGTTACTGTGTTGATAAAATTATAATGTCCAATCAAAATCCACCTTAAGCTATAATTGTCCGATGATATGCCTAATACTTTGTTCAAACAACAATATTAGAAACACCATAACATTCGCCATTGTTTAAACCATATCAGTAAACGTCCCCCTCCCCCAAGCCCAGTTCATTTTGGATGTGCTATCTTTAAAAGATTATAAGAAATAGGGACAGGGGTAAGCCATTCAGCCCCTTGAGCCTGCTGTGTGATTCAAGAGGATGCTGGCTCGTCTGACATACCTCATTTCCACTTTTCTACCATTTCCATGTAATACTTGATTCTGCGACTGATCAATAATCTATCACAGTCTTAAATATGCACAAGGACTCTGCCCTTACCGCTCTCTTTGATCTTGTTCCAAAAGAGACTCACAACTCTTTTGGAAGTTCCTCTACACCTCAATCTTAAACTGGCACCCTTTTATTATGTGACTGTGTCCTCTGGTCTTAGACGATTGGTAAATGTACCAGATTCATATACCAGGATAATAAAGAATGGAAGCCTCTAATGTTACTGTCTTTGTGCTAGTTGTTGCTGAGAGAATTAAAATTTATCCGATAAAGCATATTTTAAAAACATATGTTCTAGTTTCTCTGCATTTCAAAAGGAGACAAACTTTTGTCATCCATCAAAGTCAATTTCTATCATTCTTTTACAGCTTCAAATACCTTTGACAACTGAGATGAGCTGAAGTAGCACTTTTAAAAATATTTTCAATTGATTAATCTTTGATCTTTCTGTTCTGAGACACAGTGGCTTCATGTTATTAAGACTGAGATGGAAGAAGCATACAGTCTCCCACAGTTTACCCTGTTCCCAAATTGATCAGTTGTACGATTTCTCAATATTAAACTTAGAATTAAACGATAAATCAACTAGTTCACTTGAATAAACTTAGAATTATTGATTTATCATAAAACAAAATGTATTCAATGAAGATGCAACACTGATTAACAGAGTATGTAACATGAATGTATAAATGATTACCGTTAGAAATAACCCAATATACAAAAGTTATTGGAAAAAAAGTCAAGGGAAAGCTTTCTCTATAATGATTCACTTTTGACAAAAACAGTTCTTTGGCTAACAATTGTTAATTGCTTTATTTGTTAATGGGATGCGTGCATCACTGGCTAGGCCAGCATTTATTATCTGTTCAGAACTGTTAAAAGGCTGTCAGTTTGGAGTTACATATAGACCAGACCAGGGGAGGATGGGAGATTTCCTTCCCTTAAAGACAACATTGAACCAGATGAGCTTTGCAGACAATTAACTGTGGTTCCACAGTCGTCATTAGGTGTCCTCTTTTTGTTTTCAATTTGAAGTCAAATTTTGAGCATCTATCCAGATTGAGATTTGAACACAACAGTAGCCTGTGTTATGGACTAATAGGTGAGTGATAGCTCCATTGCATATTGCCACCCCTTGTTCTGCACACTGAAAATGATAAGGTGTAGAATGTTGAAGCACGGTTGTCAATTAAACAAAGTGACACATATAATAGGTCGCTAAGCACACACACAGTTGTCTTAGGGATCTTTGCAGGCAAAGTCATTCAGGAATTGTCAAGATGAATTCTCTCAGCAGCTCAAAGAGTGTTCCACAGATTTTTTTAAAACAAACAGAAGATAGGCTGGGTAGCCTGTTCCTCAGCAGGCTTTTCCCCAACTAAAATACAAACAATCTCCAAGCAAAGTGAGATCCCTCCCAGTTATAAATGCTGCATTTTTCCAGCAATTGAATAAAACCATGGGACTTGCAGGAAATGTCTTGTTACAAAAAAGTTCCAACATCCAAAATATCTTTTCCATGATCCCCTTTTATAAAAATAAAACCCATGTATCTCCACCCATTAGGGTAGTATGGTGGCTCAGTGGTTAGTACTGCTGCCTCACAGCACCAGGGTCCCAGGCAACTGTCTATTTGCACATTCTCCCCGTGACTGCGTGGGTTTCCTCTGGTTTCCTCCCACACTCCAAAGATGTGCAGGTCAGGTGAATTGGCCATGCTAAATTGTCCATAGTGTTTGGTGCATCATTCAAAGGGAAATGGGTCTGGATGAGTTACTCTTCAGAGGGTCAGTGTGGACTTGTTGGGCCGAAGGGCCTGATTCCACACCGAAGGGAATCTAATCTAATCCACAGAACATGAAATAAATCTCTTTTTCCGCTAGCCTTTAAAATATAAGTCCATGGCAGAAGACTGGAGGTTGACAATGTGATGCCATTATTTAAAAAGACTGTAAGGAAAACCAGGGAATTATAGATCGGTGAGCCTTACGTGAGTGGTGAGTAAGTTGTCGGAGAGGTTTCTGAAAGCCAGGATGTACATGTATTTGGAAAGGCAAGGACTGATTAGGGATCGTCAACATGGCTTTGTGTGTGGGAAATCATACCTCTCTAAATTGAGTTTTTTGAAAAGGTGACAAAGAAGAGTGATGAAGGCAGAGTGGTCTATATAGACTTCAGCAAGGCATTCAACAAGGGTCCTCATGATAGACTAGTTAATGAGGTTAGATCACATGGGACCCAGGGAAGCTAGCCATTTGGAATCAAAGTTGACTTGAAGGTAGGGGACAGAGGGTGGTGGTAGAGGGTTGTTTTTCTGACTGGAGTTCTGTGACCAGCGGTGTGCCACAAGGATCAGTGCTGGGTCCATTGCTTTCTGTCATTTATATAAGTGATTTGGATGTGAATATCGGAGATATGTTATGTGGTGTAGTGGACAACGAAGAAGATCATCTCAGAGTACAACAGGACCTTTATCAGATGGGTCCATTGGCCGCGAAGTGGCAGCTGGAGTTTAATTTAGATTAATTTGAGGTGTTGCATTTTGGCATGGCAAACTAGGTCAGGACTTATATAGTTAGTGGCGGGGCCCTGTGGATTGTTGCCAAAGAAGGTGGCCTAGGGGTACAGGTTCAGGTGCAGGGTTCTTGAAAGTAGAGTCGCAGGTAGACACGGTGATGAAGAAGGCATTTAGCAAGTTTGCCTTCACTGGTCAGAATATTGGGATGTCATGTTGCCACTGAACAGAATATTGGTTAGGCCATTTTTAGAATACTGTGTGCAATTCTGGTCATCCATCTATAGGAAAGGTGTTCTTACACTTGAAAGGGTGCAGAAAAGATTTACGAGGCTGTTGCTGGGACTGGAGGGTTTGAGCTATATGGAGAGGCTGAATAGGCTGGGGCATTTTTCCCTGGATTGATTGATTTTATTTATTGTCTTGTGTACTGAAGTACCGTGAAAAGCTTTGTTTATGAGCAGGACAGTCAGATTATAGTAAGCAAGGATGTACAAAACAAAAGATTTGGACGGATGAATACAGGTAACATTGTACACAGCATAGAAGAGAGAACAATGTTAGCAAGATCAGCATTATATGAGGCTCGATAATCTATTCAATAGTCTAATAACAGCCAGGAAGAAGCTGTCCCTGAACCCACTGGTACATGTGTTCAGGTTTCTATATCATCTGCCCAGTGGAAGAGTTTGTAGTAGATCATTACCAGAGGCTGAAGGGTGACCTTAGAGAGGTTTATAAAATCATGAACGGCATGGATAGGGTGAATAGCCAAAGCCTTTTTCCTAGGGTGGGGGAGTCCAAACTAGAGACAATAGATTTAAGGTGAAAGGGGAAAGATTTAAAAAAGGACTTGATGGGTAACTTTTTCATGCAGAGGATAGTACGTATGTGGAACTAGCTGCCAGAGGAAGTGGTGGACGCGGGTATGTTTACAACATTTAAGGGGCATCTGGATGGATATATGAATAGGAAGGGTTTAGAGGGATATGGATCAAATGTTGTCAAATAGGACCAGGTCTGATTGGGCTGTCTGATTGGTGCTGATGGAATTGGACTGAAGAGTCTGTTTCCATGCTGTATGACTGTATGACTATCACAAGATAAAACTTCTAAAACATTTTAACATAGCATTGAAAGATGCATTAGTTTTGAGCAGCTTTATCACTTTTGCACTTTTTGCTATGTATTCCATAATCTGTATGTGTTACAGGGCAATTCCTGTGGTGTCTGTGATGAAAACACAGTTGTTACACCTGTATATGACTTGGCATTTTGTTTTACATTTTGATACACCAGATTAAATGGCTTTGCAAGTCTTGATCTCAAATTTCTCCAGCTGTAATCATTTTGTCTATTCCAACATGTACCCCCTTATAATGTCACAAAATTAAAGGTAAATATTTGTTCCTCACAGTTTCTGGTGAAATCATAATGCACTTTCAGAATGATTTGACATTTTCACCAGTAAAGCAGAACATGAGTAACCTTACCACAGTCGTTTCAAATTTATGTACATGCATGCACCAGATGTTGCCATCTCACAAGAATTGTCCTGAGGTCTCCAAGAATTAAAAATGTCTTTAAATGGGCACTGATCCAAGTAAATAGGAGAAAGTGAGGACTGCAGATGCTGGAGACTCAGAATCAAAAGTTGTGGTGCTGGAAAAGCACAGCAGGTCAGGCAGCATCCGAGGAGCAGGAGAATCGACATTTCGGGCCAAAACTCTTCATAAGGAATGCGGAGAGGGAAGGGGGCTGAGAGATAAATAGAGTTGTGTGGGCGGGGGTGGGGCTGGGGGCAAGGTAGGTGGGATGGTGATGGGGGGATGCAGGTGGGAGGTAATTGTGAAACTCAGGAACAAAAAATACATTGGAAAGTGTGGAGTTGCTTTTATTTTTCACTTTCTGGGAGAATCTTTGCTACTTCATTGTATGTGTATTTGAAGTCCAGGGAGGTGGAAGGGGGTCAGCTGGGTTGGAAGTCATGATCAGGTGGTCACTTAGTTCGTGTTTCAGGAGTTTATCCCAAACAGAGTTGGTAACCTGAGCTTACAAGTGAACACACAAAGACATATCAACAGGATTGCTGCAGACCCAAAAGTGTACATTCTGCAGCACAATTTTCCTAAATATTTCATGACCAGCACAAGTGGTCACTGAACTTTAAGCACAAATTACATTTAGGGTGAAATAACTTGATGAGGACTGGTATCCCGTCACCAAGACACCATTTATTTACACACACAGACACACACACAGACTCGCACAATCACAGACACACACACACACATACATTTATTGTGTTTGTAGTCCTTTCAGTTCTTATTTACCATTTCTTTACCATTTCATAGTACATGACACTGACCCAGCCTGGATATGGGGGATTTTAGCGATGGAGAAAGGTTGGAGAGACTGGGCTTGTTTTACTGGAATGTAGGAGGTTGAGGACCAACCTGAGAGAAGTTTATAAGATTGTGAATGGCAGGGGGAGAATGCAAAGTATGAGGCTTTTCCACAGGGTGGACGGGTCAATTGCTAGGGGACACAGGTTCAAGGTGCAGGGAGGAAGCTTAAAAGAGATGTGAGAGGGAAGGTTTTCACACAAATGCTGGTGAGTGCCTGAAATGCACTAACAGAAGAGGTGGTGGATGCAGACACAATAGCAGCATTCCAGAAGGAGCTGGACAAATCCATGAAGAGGAAGGTAATAGAGGGATAAGGATCTTGTAAGTGAAGACAGTTTTAGTATGGAAGGGCAAAATGTGTCAGTGCAGGAGGGCCAAAGGGCCTGGTCCTGTGCTGTATTGTTCTTTGATCTTTGATTGGACTAGGTTAACAGCCCCAGACAGGGAATTCATTTCTATGATAACCACCTGGGTGACCTTATTGCTACACAGGGCAGTTTGAATACCTTTATTCCTCGCCCAAGTTTTTAAAAAAAAGTTTGCTAGAAGGTAACCTCACACACAAAACGGCGCATGTGAATTAATTCGGGGTTTGCACTGATTATAATTAGCCAATGAAGCCCACACCTCAGAATGATGCAGCTAAATTTAAACTGGTTCTGTTCGCCACAAGGTAACATGTTTAAAAGCCTTCCGAATATAATTAATTTTTGTTTTAGAAAATTGCTGACCATACTCAGATATAACTAGGATATTATTCTGTATTTATTTCAACAGTCACGTTCAATCAGGTTATGACATGTGGAGGATTGATAGCATGATGAAAAATGCTTACTTCTTGTGATAAATCCTCTTTCTGCTGTATTAATCAAACCGGGTCAGGTGAACTCTATCGAGAAATTATTTCCAAAGCAAACTTTTTTTTTAATAATGATGCTTTAAAACTCTTCATTGAGATCAAATTAATATGAGCCAAAAATGAGGAGGAAAATTACATTTCCAATGGGTGTACTTGTGGGTACATTTCACACCATTTTGCAAATTGTGCCATTGCAGTAAATATACAACATTATGTACCTCAAGTGATAACAAGAATACCATTGGCTGCTGAAAGAAGCAATCAGAATGCAGCTGTTGGGAGTCATGCCCGACAGCCTCCATCCTAAGGTATGTGGGTTTTCTGCTCAATGAACCATGAAGAGCCATCCAAGGGAATGGCAGAAGTGTAAACTAATCCATGTACATTGCTCGTGATACCCATTCCTTTCAAGATGTTGTTAGTAATGCCAAAAGAGACATGTGCATAGTGACTTCTGCAGGGATTTTTGCACCAGCGCAATGTTAGTTCAGAGATATGTGTTCCTTTTACTGACCCAAATCCTCTTATGCTCATGGTCAGGTGGTCCTCACAACATACTGCTCTATACCAGTTGTGCGATTTCAGCTGCCAACTTTCTAGCAGTCATAGAGTGCAGAAAGAGGCCATTCAGCCCATTGAGTCTGCACTAACCATCCCAAAGGCATCCCACCCTATCCCTGTAGCCCCACATTTACTACGATCAATCCACCTAGCCTGCACATCGCTGGACACTATGGGGCAATTTAGTGTGGTCAATCCATCTAACTTGCACATCTTTAGACTGTGAGAAAAAGCCAGCGCACGCAGAAGTAACCCATGCAGACATGGGGAGAACATACAAACAATCACCCAAGGTTGGAATCGAACCTGTGTCCCTGGTGCTATGAGGCAACAGTGCTACCCATTGAGCCACCATGCCACCCTTAGTCCATTTATACCTTAACTTCTTGGACTGTGGTAAGTGATTGTGTCCCACAGGAAGTGTACATTTTGACACCAGGCCAGCAAAACCTTGTCTTGGAAGATCTTCAGTGAGACAGTATTAAACGTATTCAGTATTAGTATTAAAAGTATTTAGTATTAAAAGAATTTGAGCTCTGAACTGGGTGCCTGTCATTGCACACTGATCGGCTGTGTTAGACAACTGTGGGTTCAAATATTCACTTTGGAGGCTTGGAACACAACATCTAGATCGATACTGTAATGCAGTATTAAATGAGTGCTGCATTGTTAGTGGAACTGTCTAACAAATGGAGCCTTATAACAAGGTCTTCCCTGCCCACACAGGTTAGATAAAAAATAATCCTACCCAATTTCTCATTGCGTTGGCCAGTGCTTGCCTCCCAACACCAGTGTCACAAAAAAACAGGTTATAAAATGCATTGCTGCATGTGGGACTTGTAATGCACAAATTAGTTACCATCTCCCCATCTTCCCACATTACAATTATAACTACACTTCAAAATGTACTTTATTGACTAAAGCATCGTGGACATGCTGAAGTCACAGGGAACAGCATGTGAATGCATGACTTTGTAAGTATTTTCTAACTGACCTAACACAAGGATGAGTTACATGCCTCTGAAGAAGGTGGGACTTGAACCAGGCATCCTGGTTCAGAGGTAAGGACAGTACAGCTGCACAGAAACCCAATGCAAGTCACTGTAAAAACAAACCAAGGCAAGTCATTGTAAAAAAAACTCAATGCATGTCACTGAAAAAATAATTCTTCAGCCTGTTCAGATGTACCAATACATTCTAATGGAGAAGGTGGGACTTGGACTCAATCCTTCTAGTCCAGACATAAGGACATTACCACATGAGCCTCGGTGCACATTACTGTAAAAAAATTCAACCTGTCTTGGAGATGTTACTTTGACCCAGGCCTTCCAGTTCAGAGGTAGGGACACTATCACTGCATCACAGTAGCCCCATGCAAGTCTTTGCAGCCACCCGGTGGTGAATAGGGGGTTTCAGGTGCAGTACATTACTGTTGATGCTAAGTCCCAGAAATCCGAGCTGCGAGGTGAAAGTCAGTGCTCACTATCGGCAGCATTTTCTTCCAAGTGGAGGTTTGGGAATCCAAGGGTTAAGCAGAACAAAATCAGACTCAGGAATTCAGCAAACAGCTGGTGCTCATAGATTCAAGGAAAATCAAAAACAAATCTTCCATTGAACTGACGCGACTCCACATTCAAACTTAATGTTTGTGTAATTATGTCGACATTTATATATTTTTTGAAAGAAGATCCATTTTCCGTTGCTTGCTCTGCATCTTACATGCCCTTTTAATCTGAGGAGGTGCTGATAATTAACCTCCTTAATTCTGTGAAAATCTACAGCAATTGGTACCAAAAGCCCTGGCAATTCCAGGGCTGTTTGAACTTGCTAAAACTCCCTCTGATTCACAGGCACCAGCGGTCTGTGAACTGAAGTGACAGTACTTTAAGTGAAGCGCCTCTGACAGTATGGGAAACAGAAACCCAAGGGAAGGCTACTGGGCCCAGTGGTGAATATGGCTGCTACATCCACAGGATGAGGATTAGGGGACTTTGCATACTTTTCTCAGCTGTTGGCAAATGGGCACCTTTCTCGTAATAGCCCACAATCTAATCTCTGGTCTAGCCTTCTCAGCAGCTCTGTCCCCCCACTCTCACTCCCCAAGATCCGCCATCCATCACACAAGGGTCAAAAAGATATCATTTACATGGACAGGGATTGAGACCTGAATGAGCTGCTAGGGCAGTGCTGTCGAAAAATCACAACAGTGCAGAAGGAGGCCATTTGGCCCGTCGTACCTGCACTCGTTTTATCCCTTGAAGCCAACTTCCTGCCTTTTTCCCATATTCCACCATACCATTTCTATCCAAATAACCATCCAATGCCCTCTTGAATCTCTCAATTAAACCTGCCTCCACCACATTTCGAGGCATTACATTCCATATCCTAACTACCCACTGGGTGGAAAACCATTTTCCCATCTCACTTTTGCTGTATTTGTACATCACTTTAAATCTTTGCCCTCTTCTTCATTTTTATGAGCAAGTTGTCAATGGCGGAGGGAGAGGGTATGGTTTCTGAATGGATCAATTAAGAAAGAAATTGCTGGTATTTATGAAGCATTCATGTTAAATTGCAGGAGCTAACTTTTTTAAAAAATCATTCAAGAGATCTGGAGAAGGTGGTGATGAACTACCTTTTGGGACCACTGTTGTCCTCGGGGTTTTGGTATGCAAACAGTGCTGTTAGGAAGGGGTTCCAGCATTTTGACCAAATGTCATGTGCTGACATACATCAATGCAACGTTCAGTTTACTCATGGGGAAGTTGCTTGAAGGCAAGTCCCAATCTCGATCATGTTCTAAAGATGTCACAATCCTCTACTATTTTAGCAACCATGCCCTTTCTGCTAATATAATGCCTTTGGCTTTCATATAAAGCTTAATACCGTTGTGACAAGAGCCCATTAGATCTGCTGATGATGGAGACCCAGGCAATATTAAATTGAAAGCTTAACTACACACAGGTCCTACATGACCAATCCAAACTCACTCATCCCTGATCTCCACTGCAAGCAAATTTCAATCACCTTTTCACAACATCCAATTGGATCACTTCCCATTCATTAACTGCATACACTGCTCCCAAGTACACGAGTGCATGGGACGTTCTTCATGCTGAATTTATAAACCATTCTATTCTGAGCATGACAAAATATCCAGACATTTTTAACCCTTTAGATGCTGAGAGGTTGTATTAAGAGCAGACCTTAATGCTTCTCAATTTGGCTCCTTTATTGCATGGGTAACTCAGTCATAAAGTCAGATATTCATACAGCACAGAAACAGACCCTTCGGTACAACTCATCTGTTCAGACCAGGTTTCTCAAATTGAACTAGGCCCATTTTCCTGCATTTGGCCCATATCCCTCTAAATGTTTCCTATCCAAGTTTCTGTCCAATTTATCTAGTTGATTTTAAATGTTGCAATTGTACCAGCCTCCACCACTTCCTCTGGCAGGTCATTCCATACATGCACCACCTTCTGTCTGAAAAGCTGCCCCTTATGTCCCTTTTAAAACTTTCCCCTCTCACCTTTAAGCTTATGCCCTCGAATTTTGGATTCCCCTACCCTGGGGAAAAGGCCTTTGCGATTTGCCTTATCTATACCCCTCATGATTTTATAAACCTCTGTAAGAATTAGAATTCTAATTCCAATTTTGTAAACCTCTATAATGTCACCCCTCAGCCACATATACTCCAGGGAAAAAAAATCCTGGCCTAACCAGCCTCTCTTTATGACTCAAAGCCTCCAGTTTCAGCAGGATCCTGGTAAATCTTTCTCCCACCCTCTCCAGTTTAATAACATCCTTCCAATAGCAGGGCGACCAGAATTGTATGCAGTACTCCAGAAGTGGCCTCACCAATGTCATGTGTAAACAACATATTGAGCATAATTGAACACCATTGCTGCATTGAGGATATATTATCATTGCCATGAATGGGGGATTTGATTTGACTTTTTTACTTCCTCGTATACCGAGGTACAGTGAAAAGTGTTGTCTTTCTTTACAGGCAGGCTGTTCTATGCATCAGGGTAACAGAACAGAGTTCAGGATACAGTGTTATAGCTACCTAGAAGGTGCAGGGAGAGGCTAACATTAATGTGAAAGAGGTCCATTCAAAAGTCTGAGAACAGGAGGGAAGAAGCTGTTTTTGAATGTGTTCATATGTGTATATCTTCTGCCCGATGGAAGAGAGTACAACTGGGGTAGGAGGGGTCTTTGTTGATGTAGTTCGCTTTCCTGTTGCAGTGGGAAGTATAGATGGAGTCAGTGGATGGGAGGCTGGATTGCATGATGGACTGGTTTGTTTTCACGATTCTCTGTCGGTTTTTGCGTTCTTGGGCAGCGCATTTGCTGTACCTGGCTGTGACTTATCAGGATTGGATGCTTTCTATGGTGCATCTATTAAAATTTGTAAGAGTCTTTAAGGACATGCTGAATTTCCTTAGCCTCCTAAAAAGTTAAAAATCATGCAACACCAGGTTATAGTCCAACAGATTTAATTGGAAGCACAAGCTTTCAGAGCACTGCTCCTCCATAACCACCTGGTGAAGGAGCGTCGTTCCGAAAGCTAGTGTTTCCAATTAAACGGTTGGACTATAACCTGGTGTTGTGTGATTTTTAACTTTGTACACCCCAGTCTAACACTGGCACTTCCATAATCATAAAACGTTAGAGGGGTTGCTGTACTTCCTTGACTATCTTGTCAATGTGGGTGAACCAGGGCAGATTGTTGGCGACTGTCACTCTCAGCAATGTAATGCTTTCAACCATCTCCACCTCACCATCATTGATGCAGACAGGAGTGTGCCCTCCACTCCCTGAAGTCAGTGACTATCTCCTTCATTTTGCTGATGTTGATGGAGAGTTTGTTGTCTTTACGCCAAACCATTAAGCACAGCAGGGGTGGTGTCAGAGTTCTGTCCATGATTCCAGGTTGATGTTGATCTTTTTGTTCTGCTTTGGAGAGGAACGGTGTGACATTGGTCACTGGTCAACTTTCAACAACAAGTGAACTGACTTTTCAATTTAAAAGTGTTATAGGTTGCAAGCTTTGACAAAATGGCTGTCTATACATGTAAACATGCAACTTTCTTTCATTCACAAGTGCCAAAGCATCATTCGGATGTTGTTGAGTAAAAAAACACACACACACACACTCAGTCACTCTCACATTCTCTTAATAGAAAGGTCCTCTGACCACACATTGACGAAAACAGACGGGAATCAAACTAGTCAAGATGGGATCACCATAGCAGATCAATGATGTGTGGGAGCTGGGCTGATATTTTTGCTTTGAGTGAAGGTACAATTACTCAGTAAAGTCATTGTCAACAACATAGGATCCCTCCAGTCCAGCAAGAGGCCTTTCAGCCCATAATATCTGCACCAACCCTCCAAAGAGCACCCCACCTTGTACTGAGACATTTACCATGGCTAATCCACCTAACCTGCACAACCTTGGACACTACAAGGACAATTTAGCATGGCCAATCCATTTAACCCGCACATCGAACAGGGAGAATGTGCAAACTCCACACAGACAGTTGCCCGAGGCTGGAATCGAACCCAGGTCCCTGACACTGTGGGGCAGCAGTGCTGACCACTGAGTCACCATGCTGTTACAGTATGCAAGCTGGCCGATCCTTAACAAAGGACAAAGGATTGCTGGACTTCTTTAAAATTCTCTTATCTTATATGAAGACCACACAGAAGGCAGGGTCATTAATGCAACAGCTTGTCCCATCCCGGAGGGGATGGAGTAATTCAGAGCATCCGACAACAGTAACTCGATTCCTTGATATCAGTTTTGGACAAACTCAGGCAGATACTTCAACAAAACAACCTTTTATTTTCTGCATGTAAACATATTTGTTCCTGTTTCCTATGTTTTTCTTAATAGACTGGCTAATTTATTCCATAAATGTCAATCCCTGCTATCTTAATGCAACAATTAACCCTTTGTTTTGGGTACTTTCTTTATGGTTACTGAAGTAAAGTCACCATGGACCATTAGGCTGCTTTCTCACTGGAGAGAGAGAAAATCTGTTTCATTCATTCACAGAGTGAGGGCATTTCTGGCCAGGCCAGCATTTATTGCCCATTCCTAATTAAGTTAAGTATGAACTACAAAGCTGTGGTGACACATGTAGACCAGAGCAGGTAAGGATGAATGTTCCTTTGCTAAACGACATTAGTGAAGCTGAAGGGATTTTCATGATAATCAACAACGGCTTCATGGTCATTAAACCCTTAATTCCAGAATTTTTACTGAATTCAATTTCTACAACCTGTCACAGCAGGGTTCAACCTGGGTGCTCAGAACACTACCTGGGTCTCGTGATTAATTCTAATGCTAATACCACTGAGCCATCACCTCCCCAAATGTCTGGTGAATTTAACCTGAAAGGACATGAAGTGAGGAAAGTGAAAACACTTTCCGGCAGACGTCACATTAGGGATGGCAAACTACAACTCTACAATGTATAACTGCATTTCTCTAACACCTATTTCAGTTAAACAAATCACCTAATCCATGATGTTGGCACAGACTGGAATTTACAGAAAATGGCATCTTTAATTGGGTGAAACAATCCAAGTTGCTTCACAAAGTGTTGTCAAGTGAACTGAATCAACATTTAAAGCAAGTGACTTAAAGCTTGGGTGAATTTTTCAATTTTAAGGAGTTTCTTAAGGAAGGAAAAAGAGTCATAAAGTTGTACAGCATAGTAACAGACCCTTCAGTCCAACTCGTCCATGCCAACCAGATATCCTAAATTAAGCTAGTCCCATTTGCCAGCACTTGGCCCTTATTCCTCTAAAACCTTCCTATCCATATACCCATCCAGATGCCTTTTCAATGCTGTAATTGTACTGACCTCCACTATTTCCTCTGGCAGCTCATTCCATACACGCACCACCTTCTGCGTGAAAATGTTGCCTCTTAGGTCCCTTTTAAATCTTTCCCCTCTCACCTTAAACCTATGCATTCTTGTTTTAGACTCTCTTAAACCTGGAGAAAAGACCTTGGTTAATCACTCTATCCATGCCTCTCAAGGTTTTAGGTGAGAGAGAGAGAGAGAAAGAGACAGGCAAAGAGGTGTAAGGAGAGCAGAATTTAGGACTGAGGCTAGTTCTGGCCTATTTGGCATTTTAGTTCTTTCCCACCATCTTCAAGTTAATGTGATGGGCTAATGTATGTGAAGGCTACCTCCCAGTCTATCTTGCTTGGTTATTTTGATCCTTGAGCCTATCAGTTTTTAGTTGCTCAAACTCTGTGGGCAGCAGCATCTACATGAGATTCCGGAATGACCAAGCTCTGTGTCCCCTTCCCCACACCCTCCCAGTGACTTCCCTTTCACCATTGGAGGACCTGTACGAAGAGACATGTGTTATCCAAAGACACCAGCCTCCTCATTCTTGGGATCCATGCGTGCGTTAGGACCCCTGGTCCCAATGGGTTCACAGAGAATGGCTATTCTTCAACAGGCCCAAAGTCACAAGCAACATAAGCAGGATTCTGAAGGGAATGTGCATCCTGTCCCTTACAGATTTCTCAGTGTAAGATATGAAAATAGACACTGGGGTCATTTGCTGTCACTTGGACAGGGGAGAAATCTGAGCCAGAGTCTTCCTAATGTAGGGAGTGAAGGATCTAAGTTGGGTGACAGAATCCTTCTGTTATACACCTTAAGAGCTTGATATCCCAAAGAGTACTCCTCCTGCCCCTGGCCTTTCCCCGCCACCTTCCCCACCCTCCCCCGACCCCCAAAAAAAGACCTCACATTATTTTGGTGCTGCTTTGGGGATGAGGACTTTAATTACAGGTCAGCCCGTCTTTTGATGCATCAACATCACTGCAGCATTTTACAAAATGATTTCCCGGGATTTGGTATCACAGGGCTGGGTCAGTATTCACGGTCTATCACTTATTGCCCTTGTCAAAATATACTTTGTTCATAAACTATATATTTATGTCACAAATACAATTCAGTTCTGTACAGGAGCACATCAAGGAAATAGTCATACATTGGAGTTTGACTCTTTCCAACAAACCATAGACTTCTGTTGAACCAGATTTCATTTACATGCACTTGAGGCACCAAGAGGGTCCGATAACTGAACGGACCACTATTTACCTTCAGCAGGAAGACCTCAGACAGAGGTCTTTCCAAGCTGCACCATGGCAGCAGCTGCCCCAGGCTTTAGTACATCCCCCAGCATGTAGACATGGACCTTGGGATTTGCCAGTCTGCAACACCTTGGTCAGGGTCAACTCCTTGTTCTGGAAGACCGACAAGTTTCGACCAAACCAAGGAGCGTCTTTCACCGAGTCGATGGTCTTCCAGGTGCAATCGATGTTTGTCTCAGTGTGCATCCGGGGGAACAGGCCATAGAGCAGAGTCCTGCATCACAGAGCTACTAGGGGAGGACATGGTGCTGAGTTGCCTCTTTGAAAATGCTATGTTACATGATGATCTGCCCCTGTGGTGTGAGCCTTACCTCAAACTATAAGGGCCAAGTAAGATTGCATTTTGGAGACAGTAGGAAATATAGGGGCTTTTGTTCTGTGCTGCTGTGGATAAGATGGTGAATAATTTTGATTTTAGATGTGGAGATCTTGGTGCTTTCACAAATGTTCCCCACACAAGGAGGAGAAAGTAACAGGGAGGCATTGCTTTTTTCATAAATTAACGCAAAAGATTCCAGAATGGATGAAACTGTTTGCTCTTCCTGCCAATACCAGCATAGTTTCAACAAGGCAATGTGATGCAATGTATATCTGCTATTTTTTTCTCGATGTAAAGCTTGCACTGTCAATGGTATATAAAACTACTTTGATAGTGTCCTCACCCTGTTTTTCAGCAAGGATGCAATGTGATTGATGTCCAAGTTCACCAATATCATGTTGCCACTGGGAAAAAGCAATGACCCCAGTTCTCTCCCCTGAGCCCACTGCTGAAAACTCAATGCTGTAATATTTAAGGCCACTATGTTCCAATGAGCCAATGCTTTTAAGGGGCACCTGAACGCAGGCTTTCAAAGAACTCGGTACAGTGAGACACTCTCCTGTGGATTGCCTAACCTAGTAATGGTGATCAGATCTGACAGGAACCATCACATCTCAGTTGCTGTGCATAGATCCATTACAGGAGTGGACAGGTGAATACAAATAAATAGACAAGCTAAATGTCAAAGGGTTGTGATCGATCGGGGAATAACGCAAAAAGCACAGAAGATAAGAAGGAACCTTTCATGACCTCACAGTAGAATGCCACAATGGAGATCTGGCTTTCTTATAACTGGAGTTACCAAACTCTGTTTATTTTAGATTCCCTACAGTATGGAAACAGGCCATTTGGCCCAACAAGTCCACACTGACCCTCCGAAGAGGAATCCACCCGGACTCATTCCCCTATGTTATGTTTCCCTCTGACTAATGCACCTAACACTATGGGCATTTTAGCATGGCCAGTTCACCTGACCTGCACATCTTTGGACTGTGGGAGGAAACCCATGCAGACACAGGGAGAATGTACAAACTTCACACAGATAACATCCCTCAGGTGACTATGTACCCAGGTCCCCACTGCTGTGAGGCAGCTGTGCTAACCACTGAGCCACCGTACCACCATGCTCTGTTGTGTCAAGATTCATGGGAGATGAGGTGGAGAGTAAGAGGGAGGGGTGGTGGGAGTGGGTATTGCAGCTGCAAAGGTTTATCTGGTCACATTCTGACTTTCTATCATAAAGGTGGGGTGTTAAATGCCACATCCAAGGATTGGGCACTTTATCTACTCTTTTAAACTTACCTAAAATTAACTTAAACAGCCCCCTGAAGGGGCACTGTGCCAAAAACATAATCAGTGTGTGAAAACTTATAAAAGGTGAACGGAAACTCAGTAACTTAAAATAACATTTTCTTGGGAATGATAAATCCAACTCCTGCAGTACCCACTGGTGTTTAAAGACCTCCTCCCAGTCTGTAGACACCACTTGCTCTCTCTCAATGGATACACACGCACAGATGTAATGGCCAAAGAGGGGTGGGTGAGTCAGGAACGATGACCTCCGCACCACACCCTAAGCCCAGGATGAAGCCTGCCCCTCCCCACACGGGGTCCCCATAAATCAGGAGCATGGGGCTGAAGGGCAACCAAAGCTCACAATCCAGAGTAATACTGAGATTTCTTGGAGAGACCATCTTTGACAGCGGCTACCTTAACAGTCCTCGCTGAGCATCTAGTTAAGGATCCCACAATGTTGAATGAAAGAGGTGTCTGAGAAAGGACTTGATAAGGCACTGAGTGGAATCGAAAGAATTATTCCGAGCGCCTGTTCTAATTTAGTGCACAAAGCTAGTTGCACAGGTAGCAATTTGTGAAAGACAGGTTTGTGATTGATAGTAAAGAGCACTTCTTCAACCAAAGTATCTGAAAGTTTGGGTTGGAAAGGAAGTAAAACAACTCTCCAGTCATCCAAGAGGCAAATGCTGGGTTGGTGGGCCATTAGGGTCCATGGATGGTGAGCTATACTGACCTCCCTCGTTGGGAGTTTATTTTGTAATCACATATAGCCAATGAAAACATGCCATGGTTGCTAACACCAACGCTGCGATGATGATTGGCAACTAGGCATGCTCACTACTTATTACTTCCATTTGAACACGGGCAGTTTTTTTTAAACCAATTATTAAAATGAAAACACAAAGTTCTATTTTGTTGAGCACATTATTTCTCTTAGCTGACGTACTCTTCCAATAAAATTATTCTTCTAATTATTATTATTAGGTATTTGTCACTGTCGAAATATCATTGCCAGCATGCATGTTCCTGAGAGCAGCCTAAAAATAAAACCGGTGAACTCGTTTATTAACCTCAGTGCCATTTACAAGACATTTCTTCAGTAAAATGGCAGCCAGTTGCCATGACAGCAATTGGTCTCCACTGTGTGAAACACTTTGAGACATTTGAACTACTTTAGAAGCAAATATTTCTTCTAATTTTCGCTATTAGGAGTGCAAGTACTATTTATACATGTGGGGCATGGATTGATACTTTGATAAGGCCTTTGTTGTTTTTTGCTGGTCTGAAGAAGACTCGACATGTTAACTCTGTTTCTCTCTCCGCAGATGCTGCCTGACCTGTTGAGTTCTCCAGCACTTCTTTTTTAGTTTCAGATTTTCAGCATCTGCAACATTTGGTTTTCATCTGCTGTTCTAGAGCCTTGCTAACAATACTCACAGTGGTGGTGTCACCAGACTAATAATGCCAAGTGCCAGACTAATATTGTGGGGAAATGGATTTGAATTCCCCATGGCAGGCAGTGAAACAGGAATTCAATGAAAGCCTGTTTTGAAGAAAGCTAATCAAATGATGGCTAAGTAGCCACTGTCAATTTTCATAAAAACCTATCTGATTCATTAATGTCCTTCAGGGAAAAAAATCTGCCATCCTTACCTGGAAGTCAAACAGTTAGCATCGACCCAGCAGATTTCCACCCAGGACAGTCATTGTACTGAGGCATCCTAGAGTACCCCATTTTGTTAATCTCCCCTGCACTGCTTCACGCAACATTCTGCACTAACAGACATATCTGAGTCACTTTCCCAAAGCAAATAAGGTAGGACAGAGTGGTGGCTACTAGTGGCCTGTTGTGCATGAGTGTTAATTAGTTGTAAGCACTGGGAACAGGTTAGGGCTCCTTCCCAAGTGCACAATCTTGACACCCTTGAAAGGACAAGCACACCAGGAGCAAGAGGAGCTTTGCCACTTGCAAATCCCCCTCCAAGATGCACAATGCTGACTTGGAACATTTTAGGGCCAAATTCCACCGCTGAACGTACCGTGACAGGGACCACAGGGGTTCAAGAAGGCTGCTCACTATCGCCTGCTCAAGGGCAGTGAGCGATGAGCAACCAATGTCAGTCTTGCCAGACAGCAAGACCTGGAGAAAAAAAGTTAATAGAAACAAAATTTAGATCATGGAGTAGAAAAACTACTCAATTCTTATTCGTTCAATATTGGGAGACTCTGTATGAAAAGGAGTTGGGGGTGGGTGGGGAATGGGTTAGGAAACAGTAGTGACCTCAGCTACGCCTCTCTTTGTGGTTTTTCACCCCTGGGATTCCTTGAGCCCAGCTGTAGCTCGATGTTTTCCAATGAATCTGTGTTATGACGGGCCTCTGGAGCAGGTAGGACTTGAATCCAGACCTCCTGACTCTGGGGTAGGGATGCTACCACTGCACAAGCACCCTTACCGGTATGAGCGTATTGAATAGCCTTCCCCACCCAACAGGAGCACTGCACACATTCTTCCCTCGGTGGTTTTTACTGAGCGAGCCTGCCTGTTCTGTTCCAATTAGTGCAGCAACCGATTCTGTTCAGAGCTGGGATGTGACAGCTCGACTCTTACAAGCACTGGAGCCCCCTCAGGCCAAGCTGGATTCAAGTATATGTCCCAGAAATGACTGCATCTCGGCCAATGCAGGGCACTCACACTTACTCAGTACAATAAATCACCAGACTTCATTAGCGCAGAGTCGGCAACTTGAGCTACTAATACCTTCTCCAACTGTGCTTGAATCTTGTTAGGGAAAAGTCATCCTGGTAACACTCTGCTCCCAGGTTATTTCAAATGCAAATCTGCAAGAGGAAGTGGGAACAATTAATGTCAGTTTGCACGGCTGATTGTGATACAGGGTTGTCATTTTATATTTTCTCCCGCATCCGCAAGAAACTTTCACTCCCAGCAAACTTCCTGATAGCTGGATAATTAACACCTGAGAGAGTTTGTGGACTGTGCATGTTAGATTTTTATTTAAATTGCCTTACGCTGCATAGATTAACATTTTCAAATATGATGTTCGAGAGGGAAAAAACAGCATCAGACCCATTACGGAGGCTAATACGCAGTTTGTTATGTTAACAGCCCAGTGCCATTGCACATAACACCACTTCAGATAGTGCAGGAGATTAGAATCAGAGAATCCCCACAGTGCAGTAAGAGGCCATTTGGCCCGTCGAGTCTGCATTAACCCTTTGAAGATCATCCCACCCAGACCCATCTTCGTATTTTTAAATCATGGCTAATCCAGCAAGCCTATATATCCCTGGATACTGCAGACAATTCACCATGTCTAATCCATCTAACCTGCACATCTTTGGACTGTGGGAGGAAACTGGACCATCCAGAGGAATGCACACAGACACGGGGAGGAAGTACCCCAAACTCCACACAGACAGTCACCCAAGGCTGGAATCAAACCTGGATCCCCAGTGCTGTGAGGCAGCAGTGCTAACCACTGAAGAAAGGTCACTGGACCCAAAGTATTAACTCAGCTTCTCTCTCCACAGATGCTGCCAGACATGCTGAGATTCTCCAACAATTTCTGTTTTTTGTTTTATTGAGGTTAATTTAGGCCTTTCTGTTGAGCAGTTTCATTTTCTGTCCTGAAGTTGCTGACTCAGATGGGGTCAGGGATCCACAGGATGCCATGATTCAAGCAGTTCAACCAAATGTTCGATAGTGAGGGGTCCCAGAACCCAGCAGCTACTGCTGTCCCCCACAAAAACAGAATCATTTTTCCAGCGTCTGGGTGAGTGGATGGATTGGGAGTTGGAGGGAGCGAGGGGAGGGGTGGGAGGGGGGTGGGATGTGGTAAAGAAAAGTGTTAACTGCACCAATCCTCCAGTAATATCTATGGAGCGTGCACACCAGCCATGATTGAATGGCAGGGCTGACTCAGTGGGCTGAATGGTTGAATTTCTGCTCCTATGTCTAATGGTCTCATCATCATCATGACGGATCTCATGGGACTAAAGCCTGATGGTAGAAAGCATAATGCTTCTGCACAGACTTAACAAATCATCATGCATCAAGGTTCTAGCCTTGTGTCATTACTCATCTGACACCAGCTCCTAGGAACTACTAATAATATTCCTATAGAATGGGGGAGGAGAGTGCTTGAGTGGATTAGAGAGTGGAATGTGGTAATTGGACGTTGTTGGACATTGGGCCAACTGCATTGACATGGGCACTGGCAATTTTTCACACAGTTTTTGGCTGATATTACACCATTTCTGTCTTCAAAGAAAAACTTGCATTTATATGGTGCCTTTCACAAATTCAGGATCTTCTGAAGCATTTCACAGCTGAGAAAACACTTTTAAAGCCTTATCCCTGTCGTAATGGATGAAATGCAGCACCCAGATTGCAAACAGTAATCTCCCACAGGTAGCAATATGCTCATGACTGGATGGTCTGTTTTTAGGCGAGGAAGAGGTATTGGTCAAGACAGCAAGGAGAGCTCTTTTCTTCTTTAAAGTAGTCTCATGGGATCTTTAATTTTTACTGCTATCCATAAGTTCCCCTCCAAGCCACTCACCATCCTGACTTGGAAACATATTGTCATTCCCTCACTGGGTCAAAATCTTGGAATTCCCTCCCTGAGGGCATTGTGGGTCTACCCACAGCACATGGACAGAAGTGGTTCAAGAAGGCAGTTCATCCCCACCCTCAGAGGCCAGATATAGCCTTTGCTTAATGCTTCAAATGACAACATCTGCAAGAATGCAACATTCCCTGAATTACTGCATCAACTTAGATTCTGTACTCAGTTTTCTAGTTTTCTTGTGAACCTATAAAATCACAAAACATAGCAGCAGAAATTTGGCCATTCAACCCATCGAGTCTGCTCCGCCATTCAATCATGGCTGATAAGTTACTTAACCCCAGTCTCCCGCTTTCTCCTCAGAATCCTTGAATCCCCTTGACAACAAAGAACCTATCTATCTCTGGCTTAAATATACTCAATGACCTGGCCTCCATAGCCTTCTGTGGCAGTGAATTGCATAGACTCACCACTCTGTGGCTGAAGAAGTTCCTCCTTATCTCCGATCTAAACAGTCTTCCCTTTACTCTGAGGCTATGCCCCCGGGTCCTAGTCTCTCTTGCCAATGGAAACATCGTCCCAACATCCACTCTGTCCAGGCCATTCAGTATTCTGTAAGTTTCAACTGGATCCCCCCCTCATCCTTCTAAGCTCCATCGAATATAGACCCAGAATCCCCCAGATATGTTAAGCTCCTAGGATCATTCTCATGAGCCTCCCGCAGGGCCAGTACATCCTTCCACGCTCTTTTGGAACAGCATTGAGAGAGAGTAGACCATTAAATCTTTGCTGGCACCCTTGGTGATTCAGGGCAGATAAAAAAAAGCATGAAAAGAGAAATGAGGTGGAAAAAGAAAACATCTTAATAAATTGAAACCACAAAATCACAGTGACATAAGGGAGCTTGCGATTTAAAAGTAATGGGTCAATGGGCACGTCTGTCATGGAGACAAGACACTGTTGCGCATTTCATGCATCTGAGGCACAGCTTATAGCCACAGGTTGGCTTTTCAAGGCTTCATGTAGTTATGAATAGAACGAGCAATCTGACTCTGAAAGTGCAGGTGATGACAGGCACTCAGCACTACACTGGCTGGAACTGCTGGTGATTGACATGTCTGTTTCTCAGCTTGTTCTTAATTAGATCCAGTGCATTGGCTGCTTCTGTGCTGGTTCATCTTTTTCCCTTCAAGAAAGCCACAGTGTGAGAACAACTCAAGGTGGTTCTGTGCTTGTGTCATCGCTAACAAGCCATTAAGTGCTTGCAACAGCAGTCTCAATGCCAGGGAGAATTGTTGGAAAGGATATGAGGGGAAATGGGTGAAGTGTAATTTTAAACTAACCTGCCCAGTGCACATGAAACTGATGGAGAGAATGAGCAGACAAGGTGTAAATGTGTGGCCGATCAAATGCAGCTGGCCTCCCAGCGACCTGTTCAGGACCCCTGTAGTGAGCATTCCACCCCCCCACCACTCCCATCGAAAGAACTGATTGCCCAGCTAGGGCTGTTGTAGCACAGAGTGTTGGTGGGAACTGAGGGAACGCACAAACTATAATTTTTCATTTCACAGCAAGGAAATTAGGGGCGAAGAGCTCACAATTTGTCAACCTGTGAGTCATCGTTGAATCAGAACTCACATTCCAAGTCAACTTTATATTAGATTATTAGATTAGATGAGGTTAGATTAGATTCCCGACAGTGTGGAAACAGGCCCCTTGGCCTAACCAGCCTACACCTGACCTGCACATCTTTGGACTGTGGGAGGAAACCGGAGCGTTATACTTTATGTTTTATCTCTCCATTGGATGAGGACGTCGTTGGCTGGGCAACATTTATTGTCCCTCCCTAAGTGCCCAGAGGGCAGTTAAGAATCAACCCCATTGCTGTGGGTCTGGAGTCACATGTGGGCCAGACCAGGTAAGGATGGTGGTTTCCTTCCCTGAAGGGCATTAGTGAACCTGCAAAGTCAAACTGCAAAGCTCATTTGCGTGCATTCTCATGAAGAAGCTATTTCAGCTTTTAGGTGACTGAGCTCCTGCCAATGGCTGGTAACAGAGCATGATAAACCGAGTGAAGATTCCACCACTGACATCCCATCGAGCCCTAAGCAGGATTGGATGGTCCTGCACATGTTCAAGATGTAACAGAAGCAATCCCACTCCACCCCAAACAATCTCTTCATTTTAACCAGGTTTCAAGAATCAGCTGAGTTGATAACTGTCTAATTCTGACAGACAACGATTTGGATTCAAATCTCACTGCAGATGTAATCAAGCAGAGCCAACATGGTCTCACCATGAAGAAATCATGTCTCTCAAATTTATTTGAATATTTGGAGGAGGTAACAAGCAGGATAGCTAATAGGGAGCCAGTGGATGTAATGCATTTAAATTGCCAAAAGGTGTTTGATAAGGTACCACACTGAAAGCTACTTAGTAAGATAAGAGCCCTTGGTGTTGGCGGTTCTGTATTAGCATGGATAGAGAACCAGCTAACTCATAGAAGAGAGTCAAGATAAAGAAAGGATATTTTCAGGATGGAAGCCTATAATTTGTGTCGTGCCACAGGGATCAGTGCTGGATTAAATGACAAGTTTGTAAAATTTTATAATTTTGTGAGAATTATTTACAATGGTCATACAGTAGTAATCACTTGGATGAGGGAAGTGAATATACTATCAACAAGTTTGCAAATGACACAAGAACAAGTGGGAAGACAAGAGGTGAGGATGATACATAGACTCTGCAGTTGGACACAGACAGCCGAAGTGAGCGGGCAAATACTTGATGAATAAAATATAATGTGTTAAAATGTGAAGTTATACACTTTGGAAGGAAGAATGGAGAAAAAAATAATTGAAAGGTATAAGATTTCTGGGGGACTTCACAATAGAGCAGAGGGTATAATCCCAGAGTAAGGGGCGACCCATTTATTGCAGAGATGTGGAGGGTTTTTTCTTTGGGATTGTGAATCTGAGGAATTCCTTCCTGCAGTAAGCTGGCGAGGTTCTGTTGTTAAGAATATTAATGGTTGGGGAAGTGCTTATGCCTGAAACATCAATTTCCCTGCTCCTCGGATGTTGCCTGACCAGCTGCGCTTTTCCAGCACCGCACTGGTTTTGACTCTGATCTCCAGCATCTACAGACCTTGCTTTCTCTCAGAATTTTAAGGGGTCAAGGTTTATTAGGAAAAGGCAGGAAAATGGAGTTGAGGATTATCAGATCAGCCCATGATCTCGTTGAATGGTAGAACAGACCTGATGAACCAAATGGCCTACACCTGCTTCTGCATCTTACAGTCCAGCAATTGAGTATAAAAATCAAGATTGACACTTCGGCACAGTACAGCAGGACAGCTACACTGTCAGCGGTGCTGTCTTTCCAATGCAATGTTAAAGTGTGCCTCTTGCTGAAAGAAAAACTCACTTCGCACCATTTCTGAAATGGGTGCAGGAATTCTCCCCAGTGCACTCTCGCCAGTACTTGTCCTTTAATCGAAACCATGAAAGCAGAGCTGTATAAGCATATGCTCTGCTTCTTAACTTTGTTTTTCTGACTTATGATTAGACTGTGTATAGTTGTAATGTAACTTTGTTTTTCTTCATCTCTCTATTCTGTAACTAAGGATTGTACTTGGGTACTCCATCCCGAAGATGGCACTGTAAGTGGCGACATAAACATTTCACTGTACGGTTTTGAGTACATATGACATGAAAGCTAATTGACTTACAAATGAGGAGCAGGCCATTCAGCCCCTCAAACCTATTTCGCCATTGAATGAGATCATGACTGGACAAAAAAATAATTCCCTCAAACGGTTTTATTGGTCAGAGCATTACATATGGGAGTGGGGAGGTCTTGTTGCAACTGTACAGGTTAGGCCACTTTTCGAATATTGTGTTCAATTCCAGTCTCCCTCCTATCAGAAGGATGTTGTGAAATGTGAAAGGTTTACATGGATGTTGCCAGTGTTGGAGGGTTTGAGCTGTCAGGAGAGGCTGAAAGGGCTAGGGCTATTTTCCCTGGAGCACCAGAGGCTGAGGGGTGACCTTATAAAGGTTTATAAAATCATGAGGGGTATGGATGGGGTAAATAGACAAGGTTGAGAGTGTGTTGCTGGAAAAGCACAGCAGGTCAGGCAGAACCCGAAGAGCTAGAAAATCGACGTTTCAGGCTGGAGCCCTTCTGATGGCATCAACGTTCCTGCTCCTCGGATGCTGCCTGACCTGCTGTACTTTTCCAGCAGCACACTCTCAATTCTGATCTCCAGCATCTATAGACCTCACTGTCTCCTAAATAGATGAGGTCTTTTACCTGGGATGGGGGAGCCCAGAACGAGAGGGCATAGGTTTAGTTTGAGAGGGGAAAGATTTAAACGGGACCCTAGGGGCAACTTTTCCCGCAAAGGGTGCAGCGTGTATGGAATGAACTGCCAGAGGAAGTGGTGGAGGATGGTACAATTGCAACATTTAAAAGGCATCTGGATAGGTATATGATTCGGAACGGTTTACAGAGATATGGGCAAGTGGGACTAGACTAATTTAGGATATCTGGATGACATGGATGAGTTGGATTGAAAGGTCTGTTTCCATGCTGTACATCTCTATGACTCTGTGAACTCCATCTTAAATGTGAGATCTCTTATTTTTAAACTGCTTCTCTAGTCCTAGTCTCTCCCACAAGAGTGAACATCCTTTCAAAATCCAACCTGTCAAGTCCTCTCAGGATCTTGTATGTTTTAAAGAGATCACCTCTCATATAGGTCCAACCTGCCCAAATTTTCCTCAAAACATAAGGCCCTCATGCTACGAATTATTTAAGTGAACTTTCTCTGAAGTGCTTCTAATGCAACAATGTTGTTTCTTTACTAAGGAACTTGTGGTCATTTTCATGTTGCTGTGGGAATTGAAAACTATTTTATTGATACATCTAGGGGACATGAAAAATAAATGCAAGTGTTTCTTTCACTGAAAATTAATCTTATCATTGTTACCCATCCCTCATTGCCCACTCACCGTCTCGTTGGATCTCAGTTTTGATTCTGTCTCACCCACTGCAAGTTTCACCAATCTGTATCACAGATAGAGGTCACGAAACTGCTGGTTAAAACTGACCTGCAGCAACTGACAGTAAAGTGGTCAGTCAATAACCATTTGAATACAAGCTGTTTACAATGGCAAAGGCAGGTTGCAAAAGATGGGAGGAGCATAAGCACAAGCATGGACTGGTTGGGCCAAATGGTCTGTATTTCTGCTGTTTACCCAGTCAGTTGAACTCTCAGCCCCACAATGATAGGAAATACAAAGTCTGCACTCAGCATCCATATTCAGCAGAGGATGCTGAGCAATGATCGGGACTGATCCCGGCTCTGTGTTCTCCACTCCCACAGCCGAACACACACACACCCCAGGAAGCTGTAATCTCAGACAAAATTGGCCAATTAACTTGATGGAGATCAGTCTGATGAGTCCCAAACTGAAGTCAGCTGACTGGGCAGCACCCAGCAGTATCTCACCAGCTGAAGCTGGCTAGATTCCCTCAACCTTTCTATTTGGCTTAATGAAGATCAAGGTATTTAATTTCTCCTTAATACATTTGGTTCGGAGCAAGACAGCGTTCTGGAACAATGGAAGAAAGGGATAACAAAAAAAAAGCTAATCTGTCTTCTGCTTTTATTCTGTGAAAAGAATGCATTACATCTAGAATTATTATGCCATCAGTTCCATAAATGTTCGCAAATTAGTTTTGATATCAAGATGGAAAACTCCACTGTGGATTGAAAGCATGGTGCCATTCTGATTTACTGCAACTATTGCTTTACTGTGCATAGTTTGAGTGGCAGCCTGTTTCTCAAGGGATTGGCTTTTCCTTTACGTCTTTGTGGTTCCACTTTTAAATGACGATTTTATTTCATGGAATTGAAATTATATTGTTGTAAAGCGAATTTGTTCAGTCAACTAAGCCCCAGCAAGTTGGTATGTGGATGTTTTAACGACATCACACAAGTGGTATGAACAATAAAGAAACCGGTTTCTGAAACACAGCTGGGGTTTGACGGGTCGGGTTGATGTCAGATTTGGATGTGGCACAGTACACGTGTAAGTCAGACTGAATTTCCAAACACTGAAAGGAACCATCTGATATAAATGAGCTCTCTCAATAACTTGATGGCCAAATTCTTTCAGGGTAATCTGGAAATGTTTATAATCCATGTTAACATCTCGATATAACCACAATTGTCATTAGGAGCAAAGAAATCTTTACATTTATGCAGCTCCATGTTTGATGTTTGAAGTAATTCAGTGCAACAATTTTCCCTTGAGGGGGTCTAATGTAAGACCCTTTGCACCATAGTCAATGGATGATTGACCTTATTAAAGTAAACTTACAGGGTAAAAGCAAAGTACAGTGGAGGCTGGGGATCTGGAACGAAAACAAAATGTATTGGAGAAGTTCAGCAGGTCTGGAAGCATCGATGCAGAGAAAAATAGTGTTTCAAGCCCAATGAGGCTCTTCAACATTCACTTAGTAATTGAACTAACTGATTATGGGATGTTACTATCTCATGTAGTTGGGTGGCACAGTGGCTCAGTGGTTAGCACTGCTGCCTCAGCACCCGGGACCTGGGTTCGATCCCAGCCTCGAGCGACTGTGTAGAGTTTGTACGTTCTCCCCATGTCTGTGTGGGTTTCCTCCCACAATCCAAAGATGTGCAGGTTAGGTGTATTGGCCAGGCTAAATTGCCCACAGTGTTCAGGAATGTTTAGGTTGGTTGCATTAGTCAGGGGTAAATATAGAGTAGGGGGATAGACTACTCTTTAAAGAGTCGGTGTGGACTTGTTGGGCCGAGGGGCCTGTTTCCACACTGTAGGGATTCTGTTCCATGAAAGATGCATAAAATATCAGTTCTGGTGAGTTGCCTGTGGTGTCATAGTCCCACACTATATCATCATCTGCTTTAAGTTCATTGAGGCACTTTCTGGGCCCCTATTAGAACTACACAGGGAGACGCTGGATCTGTTTTCCCTGGAACGTCAGAGGCTGAAGGCTGACCTTATAGAGGTTTATAAAATCATGAGGGGCATGGATAGGGTAAAGAGACAAGGTCTTTTCCCTAGGGTGGGGAGTCCAGAACTACAGGGCATAGGTGTAGGTGAGAGGGGAAAGATATAAAAGGACCTAAGGAGCAACTGGTCGTGCTTGTATGGAATGAGCTGCCAGAGGAAGTGGTGGAGGCTGGTACAATTACAACATTTAAAAGGCATATGGATGGGAATATGAATAGGAAGGGTTTAGAGAGATATGTGCCAAGTGCTGGCAAATGGGACTAGATTAGGTTAGACTACCTTGTTGGCATGGACGAGTTGGACCAAAGGGCCTGTTTCCTTGCTCTGTATCTCTATGACTCTAAATGGGGAAAAGCAATCACGGCCATAAGGATATCTGTGATTTCCCTGCAGAGTTACTATGGGAGATCTAAGATTCCCTCAGTGCCGTACACCCCCAACTCTCCCCTCAGTCGCAATTCAAGAGCTGTGAATGGTACATTTTGAGACATTTCTTCAAGATCTGCGAAGATGTTACATGAAGGCAAGTCTTGTTCCTGAGTGGTTTTGGTTGAAAGATTGGGGCTGATTAGCTGGTTTGCTATGAAGAGTGATGCTTACAATGTGGGTTCAATTCCCACACCAGCTGAGATGCCCATGAAAGATTGTCCTTCTTAACCTCTCCCCTCACCTGAGGTATGATGACCCTCAGGTTAAACCAGCATTGGTTGTCTCTCTCTCTCTCTAATGAGAGAGTAGCCCGATGGTCTGGTAAGGCTATGGTTAATTTATGTTCTTGGTTGAAAGATCTACACTGAACACAACACAGGAAGAACCCCAACATTCCCTATTTCCCTGATGCTCATCAAATAGCATCTAGAACCCTCAGCACCTACCTTAGCCACGTGAGTAGGAAGTACACACTGTCACAGATGGTAAATATCATGAGCTGAATCCCAAGTGAAAGGCTTGAAGGAACAATAAGTTCTCCGAATAAGACAGCCTTTCAAAGAATGAATAACCTAGTACTTCTTATAGGATTGCTAAAAGTGAAACAATTCTAGTCAACCTGTTCAGCGAGGTTATTACAGACATCTGGAGCAATTGGAACTTCAACCTAGACCGAGGAGAAAGTGCGGACTGCAGATGCTGGAGCTCAGAGATGAGAGTGTGGTGCTAGAAAAGCACAGTCTGTCAGGCAGCATCTGAGGAGCAGGAGAATCGATGTTTCAGGCATATGCCCTTCATCAACTCATTCCTGATGAAGGGTTTATGCCAGAAATGTCTATTCTACTGATCCTGGGATGCTGCCTGACCTGCTGCGCTTTTCCAGCAACACATTTTCAGCTCTTTCCTCCGCAACCCATGTTAGAAACTAGTAATTAAAGTGACTATGTCTCGCTTTCTGCCTGTACCTGACTGTCGGACTATCGCTTATTACACAATTAATTAGTACATTTCATTTAAACTCACTGAGACTACAGTGCAGCAGCTGCGATATCAAAGGAGCAGCTGCTTTGCATTTTTAATTGACTGTAATATTGTATACTGAATAAAGGTTCAGGAATTACAGTTTCAATGGCATACAATTGATTATTTCACTCACTGCAGATGTAGAAGGTCTGATTAGCCTAATCGCTAGCCTTTTGTAATGCAATTTAATAGTGTCAACTTAATTTAGTTGGAAGGATTCTCACTTCTAACTCAAATAGTTGACCACCTTTTTATTCATTCAACAGGTGTATCACCACCAAGAACTTGTTGCCTATTCAAAACTGTTCTTGAAAAGTTCTGGTAAACCATCAGTCCTAATGCTGCAGGCTCATTCCTCAATTGATATTCAAAGAGGTTAGAGCTGAAAATGTGTTGCTGGAAAAGCGCAGCAGGTCAGGCAGCATTCAAAGAACAGGAAATTCGACGTTTCGGGCATAAGCCCTTCATCAGGGCTTATTCCTGATGAAGGGCTTATGCCCGAAACGTCGAATTTCCTGTTCCTTGGATGCTGCCTGACCTGCTGCACTTTTCCAGCAACACATTTTCAGCTCTGATACTCCAGCATCTGCAGACCTCACTTTCTCCTTCATACAAAGAGATTACTAAATCTCCCACAATCAACATCCTGGGGGTCACCATTGACCAAAACCTCAGCTGTACTAACCACATAAATACTGTGGCTGCACAAGCAAATCAGAGGCAAAGAATACTGCAGGGAGTAACTCATCACCTGATTCTTCCAAATCTGTCCACAACCTACAAGGCACAAGTGTGATAGAATGCTGCTGAAAATGTGTTGCTGGTTAAAGCACAGCAGGTTAGGCAGCATCTCATATTTGTCCTGGATGACTGCAGCTCCAACAGCACTCGAGAGCTCAACAACATCTCGACCAAAGCAACCCAATCAATTGATATCCCGTGTATCAACATCAGCATTCACTCCCTCATCACTGCTGAGCCGTGACAACAGCATATACCATCAAGACAACGCACTGGAGTAATTCTCAGGCTCCTTCAACAGCCCCTTCCAAACCTGTGACCAATTGATCTAGAAGCACAAGGGCAGCAGATACATGGGAACACCATCACCTGCATGTCCCCCAGTCAAGCCACTCACTATCCTGACTTGGAAATATATCGTCAAACCTTCACTGTTGAGAGGGGGAGTGAGAGAGAGAAGAGTGAGAGAAGTGAACGCGAGTGAAAGAGAGAGGCGATGGGGGTGCGAGTTGGGTGGAAATTACAGTAATAAATCCCATCAGCCAATACCTAAAATGAAGCTTAAGTGATTCATAGAAGAATTTGGATGCTTCAGTTTTAATGGGTTGTGTTACCTTGTAATAATCATTACCTATATTCCACCCGACACCATGCACTTGATGCATTTGTACAACAATGAAAAGCAATTGTAGTATCATGCACTTGGCCTCACAAGTAAAAGTAAAATACAGCAGCTACTGGAAATCTGAAATAAAAACAGAAAGTGCTGGAGAAACTCAGCAGGTCCAGCAGCACCTATGGAGTGAGAAACATATTAATGTTTCAAGTCCAATATGATTTCTTCAGAACTACTGAAGAAGAGGCACACTGGATTTGAAATGTTAACTTGGTTTCTCTCTCCATAGATGCTCCCAGACCTACTGAGTTTCTCCAGCATTCTAGTTTTATACTTGACTTTTCAAATTGCCCAGGATCTGACTCATAAAACTTCTCCTGTCTTTGTTCTCTTCAGTCTTTCCAATTCCCACCCATACTTCTCTCAATTGACTCTTACGTATTTCCTACCAGCACATTGACTGTTCCTTTCAATTCCTCAACCATGCCAGAAAGTCCAAGTTTGAGAGTTTTGCAGAGTAATTGAGAGAAGGAAGACCCAGTCCCCAGCATTTCTGGCAGTGATACTAGTCTAGCACCCGAACAAATCATGTAGTCAAAGGGAAAGCTTGTCCAAATCTTCTTTTCGATAGACCTCAATCTGTTATGTTAAATCAAGAAATATTTCTTGCATAGAGTCATAGAGATGTACAGCATGGAAACAGACCCTTTGGTTCAACCTGTCCATGCCGACCAGCTATCCCAGCCCAATCTAGTCCCACGTGCCAGTACCCGGCCCATATCCCTCCAAACCCTTCCTATTCATGTACCCATCCAAATGCCTCTTAAATGTTGCAATTGTACCAGCCTCCGCCACTTCCTCAGGCAGCTCATTCCATACACTTACCACCCTCTGCATGAAAAAGTTGCCCCCATAGGTCCCTTTTATATCTTTCCCCTCTCACCCTAAATCGATGCCCTCTAGTTCTGGACTCCCTCACCCCAGGGAAAAGACTTTGTCTATTTACCCTATCCATGCCCCTCATGATTTTGTAAATCTCTATAAGGTCACCCCTCAGCCTCTGCCACTCCAGGGAAAATAGCCCCAGCCTGTTCAGCCTCTCTCCATAGCTCAAATCCTCCAACCCCAGAAGCATCCTTGCAAATCTTTTCTGAGCCCTTTCAAGTTTCACAACATCTTTCCGGTAGGAAGGAGACCAGAATTGCACACAATATTCCAACAGTGGCCTAACCAATGTCCTGTACAGCCACAACATGAGCTCCCAACTCCTGTACTCAATAAGGAAAGCATACCAAATGCCTTCTTCACCATCCCATCTACCTGCAACTCCACTTCAAGGAGCTGTGAACCTGCACTCCAAGGTCTCTTTGTTCAGCAACACTCCCCAGGCCCTTACCATTAAGTGTATAAGTCCTGCTAAGATTTGCTCTCCCAAAATGCAGCACCTCGCATTTATTAGTCCAACTATACTGATTATAGGTGACCCTTTTAGCACAGTGATGCTTTGTGTTGGTTTACGGACACAGTAAACCCCTGGTAGAGAAGTAGCATCTTGAACAAAGAAATTTCAGATTGTCCAAGGAACCTGGGACAACTGTTACAGTTATAACTGTTCCAAAATGACCACAGGATGCAAAACACTGTCATTTCATCATTTCTGCCCTTAAAGGCTAGACAGCTACATGAAGGCACAAGATGCAGTGAATTGATTTCTCTTTGATGTCATTCATATTGGCACGGCAATATAGACATTAGGGGCTGCTATCTTGTCAGATGGATTAATTGACGTTGTATACAGCTGTCAGCCTTGACTGGTGAGATCATTTCTCGACACAATTTGTTGCATGAAAAATGGTTAAAAGAAGCCGTCTTCAGTGGTCGAAAAAGTTTGTTGCCATGGTAATTTGCTGAATGGTTTGAAGAACTGTGTTATACCCCCTCTGTTTATCAATTTATGCCACCACTAACCTGATCTGTAAACCTAGAATCACTTCACAATCACAATCGATAGTACTCTCTGAGTCAATTGTCTCATTGACAGAAAGGCCATTGCTGCTTTATGTGTCATATGCCTCTCAGCACCTAGGAGCTCTCTCAGCCTTTTAACTCCTGCTATCCCACAGTGGTTCATCAGGTTTGAGGGGAAAATGTCTCATATTTGATGGTTATGAGTCAGCAATGACGTGCAAACAAAACAATGGTCAAACAAATGTAGGTTTTGTCCTACTCATCAATGTCATATCTTCAAAATTATTCAAAGGCTTCAGAAATGTCTGTTTTTCAAATCATTCCATGCAGTCAATGTGTTGTGCCACACAGTATTTATTCAACCCATAATCTGACTATCAAAAAAACTATCCATATTTATATTCAGAAAGTTGCCAAAAGTTGCAGATGCTGCAAATCCAAAATGAAAGCTAAAATTGCTGGGAAACTCTTAAGCAGGTCAGGCAGCACCAGAACTTGTTAAATGGAAAATATCAAACTGAAATGTTAATTGCTTCTCTCTCAACAGATACTGACTGAATTGCTAAGAGTTTCCAGTGTTTTAGTTTATTATCCTAGACCTAGACCACTCAATGTTACATTTGTCAGAAACTTTTAAAAATAAAGCAAATGGTTTGAAATGGAGTTGGCAGAGTTTTCAGACAAAAGGCATTGTTTTTTTTGTCTCCTCTGTGTGATCCAACTGGCATCCATTAAATTAATGGCCTATTGGTGATTTTAAAGTGGTGTTGCTTGACACGGGGCCATTATCCAGAAATCCTTAATCCTGGAGTTATCCCTAATGTCCATCAGACATTAAGGACACTAAGGTCCATGAGGGAAGACCAACCTCATCTATGCATCTTGTTCAAAAGCTCCAATTACTTTCCATAAAACAATAAGATGTCTGAGGAGAGATAGGCCATTCAGCCCATTGGGTATGCTTCACCATTCAATGAGATCATGGCTGATCTAATGATCCTCAACTCCAATTTCCTGCCCTTTCACCATAACCTTTGATTCCCCCAATGATTAGAAACCTGCCTAACTCAACCCTTTAGATACTAATGACGCAGCTTTATGTGTTAAGGAATTCCACAGATTTACTACCCTCTGAAACTGGAGCACCCAGAGAAAACCCACACAGAGAATGTACAGACTCCACACAGACAGTTGCCTGAGGCTGGAATTGAACCCAGGTCCCTGGCGCTGTGAGGCAGCAGTGCTAACCACTGAGCCACCATGCCACCCTGGGATCAAGCTGGTGAACCTACCCTGAACTGCTTCAAATGCCAGCCTATCTTCCCTTAGATAAGGGGACCAAACCATTAAAATTATTTCAATTGTATTAGACTATAACACGTAGGGCAGAGTAGGCCTTCTGGCCATCAATACTAACAGGTCTTTGTCATTTCCTGTTGGTTCTACCAATTCCCAAAGATGTTACAGCAAGCTCCCTAGAGTTTTGTGGCATTAGCTTTAGAATGTGTTTAGTAGACAGTTAATTATGGAGAACAAAAGACTCCACAAGATGACACAGTGGCTCAGTGGTTAGCATTGCTGCCTCACATTGTCAGGGACCTGGGCTTGATTCCATCCTCGGGCAACTGTCTGTGTGGAGTTTGCATTTTTTCCCCATATCTGTGTGGGTTTCCTCTGAGTGCTGTGGTTTCTTCCCACAGTCACAAAGATGTGCAGGTTAGGAAAATTAGCCATGCTAACTTGCCAATAGTTTTCAGGAATATGTTGGTCAGGTGCATTTGTCAGGGGTAATTACAGGATAATGAGGACTGGGTCTGGGTGGGTTACTCTTTGGAGGGTCAGTGTGGACTTGTTGGGCTGAAGGGTCTGTTTCCAAATTGTGGGGATTCTATCTATACTCTTTCTTTAAAACAATAATCCTCTCCCACCACCAACACCTCCCCGCCACCCCCACAAGTAATAACAACAAGCAATATCAGATTAGTTCTTCATTGGTAATATCTACTTCTGTGTTCCAAACGTTTATCTTAAGGTAATCACTCCATATTGTACCAATGCAGCGTTCACAAATCAGAATTGTTACAACACTGAAAGAGGTCATTCAGTCTCTTGTGTCTGCACCAGCAGTCTGAATGGTATTCCTCATAACACAAAAGCCAAACCATCCAATGTTCTATAATCATTGTAAATTCTCTTTCAAGTCTGAATTAAGCTGCGATGGCTTCCGTAGTCAAATGAGGAGAGGTTATTTCTGGAACTGGATTTAGTGGCTTGAACAGGTTTTAGGGGTAAAGGTAGAGAGAAGATTCCTTATTCTTCACTGGGGTGACATGGTGGCACAGTGGCAGCCCTGCTGCCTTGCAGTGCTATGACCCTGTTTCAATCCCAGCCTCAGGTGACTCTGTGTAGAGTTTGCACGTTCTCCCCATGTCTGTCTAGGTTTCTGCTGGTGAAAGAGTTCCATCAAAGCCTCCAGATTCAGCAGGAGGACCATCTAATAAAAGCAAGTGAAGTCTGAGACCAGGAACTGAAGGCTGTGGAGGTCAAGTCATTGAGTGTATTTAAGACAAGAGATAGATTCTTGAATAGTAAGGCGATCAAGGGTTGTGGAGAGAAGGCAGGAGAATGGGACTGAGAAATATATCAGCAATGATTGAATGATGGAGCAGACTCAACAGGCCAAATGACTTAATTCTGTTCTTATGTCTTATGGTCCACTCTGCAGGCACCCTGCCTGTATTCCTGATGAAGGGCTTTTGCCAGAAATGTCAATTTTCCTGCTCCTCGGATACTGCCTAACCTGCTGTGCTTTTCCAGCACCACTCTAATCTAGATTACGGTCTTAACCAACTTCATAAAAAGTCCGGCAAAATTCTGCCAAAGCCTTTTATGAAGGACTGGACATATTATTCGGATGTGAGAAAGCATCTCTCTTACTCTCACCAGTTCCTGTTACCACAACTCTCAGATGGCCAATGTTCTGGGGGAGGATGGAGAAACCACTCCATAGATGCTCTGAAGCTCTCCTTGAAGTTCAGCAGCATTAACATTGATGACAAAAAGAGTTTCGCACCAATCGTTCAAAATGGCAACAACTTGTCCCTCAAGCTACATTTTGCTTTCGGTCCAGGCACCTTAATGATGAGGAGACAGTGAAGCTCAGAGTTGAAAGTGTAGTGCTGGAAAAGCACAGCAGGTCAGGCAGCATCTGAGGAGCAAGAGAATCGATGTTTAATGATGAGGCGGAGCGGTGTTCAGGGAAGGAAAGAAAATAAATATATATTCTCTCATGGGTCATGAGCATTCCTAACCAGGCCAGTGCTGATTGCTCATCCCTGGTTGCCTTTGAGATGATGATGGTGTGTTACCTTCCTGAATTCTCTATTCCAGGTCTCACTACAGGCATGTGACATCCTACCCCACGTACCCAGAGATCCGTGGGTCCAGAATCAAACTGCTCAATCCCATAACATCCGAACTCAAATCGAGGAATGGCAGGGAACAGTCTCAGTCTGTGTTTAATCTTTTGGAACTATAAATGTGGGCAAGACAGTGTGTGCCACCAGAGATGCCCTTGAATTGCCCTTTGAAAGAACACCCTGTGATGCCTTTCCATCTGATTGTTGCCTCTTTTGCTAAAGGCAGGCACGGCTTCTAACTTTCCAGTCTCAAAATAGATGATGCCCTGATTTGGCAAATCTTCTGATTGCGTTACAGAATCATGGACTTTGTTAGTGTGTAACGTGTGATCTCTGAAATCCTGGTTCTTTGATGGACAAGGTAAAAATCTTGCGACATATGTTATCTCCATTAACTTTTGTTTTACCAGAGACACTGACTGTGTCTACCACTCCTCTCTTTGTACAGTGAGGGCAGTGTGACAATTCAGTCATCATAATTGAGAAGCTTGCTCTTGTGTTTATTTTCAATGCTTTTAAAATCAGGAGCATTGCAGCTCTCCAATATTCTCTCATTTCCTCAACACAAAAGCTAAAATTAAGTGCATTAAGTCACTGGCAGCTTCTTTGCGATGGACAATGACCCAATCAAAAGCTGTTGATTGCTTCTTCATTGCAGCACACTGTTGTCATCTTCAAACCCATTAGAATTGAAATTGTGTACCATGAAGCATAATATCGTGCTTTAACTGGATTAGGCTGAGCTGAATTGTTTATAAAAGTACAGTTCATCCATGCTAACACGATGAGCTGAAGGAGAGTCATGTTTACTCACATGAGGAAAATGAACATTTAGGCTTTTATCAACATCCAGCAGTGCTCCTGCTAACTAATCTGCCCCAGTCAAGGTGCAGTGCAATGTATGAACTGGGACGCATGGCTACATCAGCGTGAATTACTGAATGTGGTTTCTCAGCAGCCTGTGAGGATGAAAGAAAAATCCTCAAGTCCCTATTCAGAAAGAAGATGGTGTGGGTCAGTGCCAGGGCTTGTGTGTTTATGTAAGCTAGGAGTGTGAAAGAGCACAGAGATTTCGGAGCCCATATGCCAATTCATGGACAGGTACAAAACCAAAGATCGATGAAAGTCAGCCTTTACCTCAAAGGGACTGGAAAACAAAGTCGGGGAAATTAGACTATGGTCAGGTTTGACACACTTAGAGTCCTGTGAATAGCCCTGGACCTTTCAAATCAGCAAGTTAATGTTCGTCTTGGAAGGTGTGCAGTGAAATATTAACCAGAATGATGCTGGAGCTAAATAACATTAAAGTACGAGGGTAGGTGGCATAGACTAGGCTTATACTCCCAAGGCATGATTGAGGATGGCACAGTGGCTAGCACTGCAGCCTCACATCACCAGGGTCCCAGGTTCAATTCCAGCCTTGGGTGACTGTCTGTGTGGAGTTTGCATGTTCTCCCTGTGTCTGTGTAGGTTTCCTCCCACAGTCCAAAGATGTGTGGGTCAGGTGAATTGGCCATGCTAAATTGCCCATAGTCAGAGAGTAAAGAGGTTACTCTTCGGAGGGTCAGTGTGGACTGGTTGGGCTAAAGGGCCTTTTTCCACACTGTAGGTAATCTAATTTATTTGAGGTGGTCAAGTTGACGAGAGGATTTGATAGGAACCAATAAGAGAGAAACTACTTCCACTAATGAGTTTCTGCAGAATACGGGGCAAAAGCTTAAAATTAGAGCTAGGCTGGTCAGAAATAAAATCAAATGGCATTCCTTCACCTAAACGCTGCTGATTTGGGCTAGTTTTAAAATATCCAATTTTGAAATATTCAAAACTAAAGTGGATAGATTTTTTTGGTCAGTTAAGTGCACTAAAGGATATTGAAAGACAGTGGGTAAATAGAGTTAAGGTACACATGAGCTATGATTCCATCCAATCACAATTCGAATGTGTAAATGGTGGTTCCGTGGTTAGCACTGCTGCCTCACAGCACCAGGGACCTGGATTCAATTCCGCCCTTGGGTGATGGCTGTGTGCAGTTTGCACATTCTCCCTATGTTTGTGCAGGTTTCCTCCAGGTGCTCCAGTTTCTTCCCACAGTCCAAAAATAAACAGGTTAGGTGAGTTGGCCATAGGCAATTACCCATAGGATCCAACGGTGTGCAGTCTAGATGAATAGCCATGGGAGATGCAGGGATCGGGTCTGGGTGGAATGCTGTTTGCAGGGTCAGTGTGGACTGGAAGGGCTAAATAGTCTGCTACCACACTGTAGGGACTCTACAAAGTGGAGTGGCAATGTACTCAAGCGAAGCAATCTTTAATTGTGATTTATTGATGCATTATGAATATAATATTGGAGTCATAAGGTGAATTGCATTTTGTGTGTGTGTTTATTGGTGGTTCTTTCAAGTATGAAGGGCATGCTGGATGACCTGCTGGGACCTAACAGTGTTACTCACTGTGAGCTGGAGGATATGTTGTTTCGTAACAGTAAATTTATTGAAATGTGCGGGCACCTCCTGAAAGTTGTGGCAGCACTGGGGTGGGATACAATGTTTTAATGGCATTTATGGGGTCCTGTGATCTGGCAGCACTGTACATGGAGAACACATTGTCCGAAGGAGACAAGAAGATGAAGCCTTTACTCTGCCACTAGTCAAAAACTAAAAGTAAGTGTAAAGTCAGTATAGATCTATTGGACCATGGGACTGCTTTCACACTGGGGGGGGGGGAGAGAGAGAGAGAGAGAGAGTACAGGTGGTGGTTTAACCCAAGAGTCACATCAACCAGGCAAGGGGACAGATTGAGAAGGAGAGTCCTTCATGGTAACCTCAACTCCTGTAGGAATTGAACCCATGCTGTTGGCATCACACTGCATCGCAGCCATCCATCCAGCCAACAGAGCTGACCCACCCCCGCACAACCTAAAAAAACTCAGCATCTATGCTCCTGATCTGGAAGTAAGATTGACAGTTTACTGTTCTTGCTGCATCTCTATGCTAATGATAACCCAACCAAACGGCACTCTGTTCTCATTCTGTATAAAATGATGTCTCTTTTTGCCAAGTGTGCCTCTTGCTTCCTGGTTTCTGATGAGTACAAGACTAAAAATTTCAACTTCTCGTCTCATTTTAGAAATGTTTCAGTTCTGAAGTACCAAACACCTACCTATATACCTAGGAACTCAAATCAAATGAGGAAAGACTTGTTAGTGGGTTTTGTTTCTAATACTTTGTAGTGATTGGAATGCAGGCCAGGTGGATCGCAGTGACTATGAGATCCTTGATTGGGTTTGCTGACTTGGGCCAGTTAGGGAGTCCTGGCTGACAGATAGAAACAGGAGATTGAGAGAGTCTCCTCAGTTCAGGGACTGGCTCTGAGCTGGCTGGTCAGTCACATGGTACAGTGCACATGTAAATAAAGGATGACTTGATGACAGGATACCGGCCTCTGGGCAGTTAGTTCTCTCCTGAATGTGAATCTTCACTGCAGTTCAGTAGCTGTATTTATAAATTCAAAGAATGAAAATCACTTATATTTTACAGATATTTTGCAAATGAGCAAATAAACTGGATCACTCTGTCATTTTTGCCTTTTATTTCTGTTTACTTTTTTTTCTCCATCCCTCTATTTAGAGCACATTTGGAAACTTGTTGAAGCTCATTATTGTACACAAACCATTTTGTGAAGGAGTCCAATAAGGTGGGCTTTAAGTAAAATACAGACACCAATAATGTCAACAGGAAACACTTTTACAAAGGTAGCAGTTAGAATGGAGAATTCATGGTCATAACTAATAGTCAGGGTGAAAACATTTGCTGCATTTAACGACATGAGGGAGAAAGGGCCACAAGGTTATGCTGTAAGGGTTAGACCAGAGGTGGGGAACCTTTTCATGTTGGAAGGCCGCATTATATTAGTTGTAATCTAATAAGGCTGCATCCAAGAAACTTCAATTATATATTCTTCAAACTTCACATTTTTTTAATTGTGACGGTCAGTCTGAGAGGATTATTTTGTTGAATTTTCTTTTACTCTCTAGTATTTTAAATACGTTCATTTTAAGATTGAAATAAAAATAATAAAGGACCAAAAAAAATTAATAAAAAATAAAAGATTTGTTCTGCAAAATTTGGATTCATTCAAAAGGCCACACATGATGACCCAGAAGGCCGCATGCCTTAAGGCGGCAGGTTCCCCACCCGGGTTAGGCAATGGGAGATTGGTTAGCAAGGTTAGATCTCTTGTAAAACGGGGAGAGCTAGCCATTTGGATACAGAACTGGCTCAAAGGTAGAAGACAGAGGGTGGTGGTGGAGAGTTGTTTTTCAGACTGGAGGCCTGTGACCAGTGGAGTGCCACAAGGATCGGTGCTGGGTCCTCTACTTTTTGTCATTTACATAAATGATCTGGATGTGAGCATAAGAGGTACAGTTAGTAAGTTGGCAGGTGACACCAAAATTGGAGGTGTAGTGGACAGCGAAAAAGGTTCCCTCAGATTACAACAGGATCTTGACCAGTTGGGCCAATGGGCTGAGAAGTGGCAGATGGCGTTTAAATCAGATAAATGCGAGGTGCTGCATTTTGGGAAAGCAAATCTTAGCAGGACTTATACACTTAATGGTAAGGTCCTAGGGAGTTTTGCTGAACAAAGGAACCTTGGAGTGCAGGTTCATAGTTCCTTAAAAGTGGAGTTGCAGGTAGATAGGATAGTGAAGAAGGGGTTTGGTATGCTTTCCTTTATTGGTCAGAGTATTGAGTACAGGAGTTGGGAGGTCATGTTGTGGCTCTACAGGATATTGGTTAGGCCACTGTTGAAATATTGCACGCAATTCTGGTCTCCTTCCTATCGGAAGGATGTTGTGAAACTTGAAAGGGTTCAGAAAAGATTGACAAGGATGTTGCCAGGGTTGGAGGATTTGAGCTACAAAGAGAGGCTCAACAGGCTGGGGCTGTTTTCCCTGGAGCGTCGGAGGCTGAGGGGTGACCTTATAGAGGTTTACAAAATTATGAGGGGCATAGATAGGGTAAATAGGCAAAGTCTTTTTCCCTGGGGTCGAGGAGTCCAGAACGAGAAGGCATAGGTTTAGGGTGAGAGGGGAAAGATATAAAAGAGACCTACGGGGCAACGCATTCACACAGCGGGTGGTACATGTATGAATGAACTGCCAGAGAATGTGGTGGAGGATGGTACAATTGCAACATTTAGCATTTGGATGGATACATGAATAGGAAGGGTTTGGAGGGATATGGGCCGGGTGCTGGCAGATGGGACTAGATTGGGTCGGCATGGACGGGTTAGACCGAAGGGTCTGTTTCCATGCTGTACATCTCTATGACTCTCGATGAGAGGTGAAGATGGCTCAGAGTCTACAAGAGAAGTTCAGAACTAGGAATACTGTAGTGAATAACTCATCTCCTAACTCCCTAAACCTGTCCACCATCTTCAAGACACAATGATGGAATGTGATGGAATACTCCCTATTGTCTGGATGGGTGCCACCTCCAATAATACTCAAAAGCTTTACACCATCAATGCCAAGCATCCTCGTCTTTTGGCACCACAACCACAAATATCCATTCCCTCCACCAACACACTCAGGCACTATCTACAAGGTGTACTGAAGAAATTGTTGAGACAGCAACTTCCAAACCCATGACCATTTCCATCTAGAAGGGCAAGGAAAGCAGATACATAGGAACACCATCCCTGAAAGTTTTTTCCATGCTAATCACCACCCTGACTTGGAAATATGTCACCGTTCCTTCACTGTTGTTGGATCACAATCCTGGAATTTGCTCCCTAATGGCATTGTTGGTCAACCTACATCACATAAACTGCAGCGATTCAAGAAGACAGCTCACCACCATCTCCTCAAGGCCAACCTGGCATGGGCAGGAAATATTGGATCAGCTGGTAATGCCCATTTCCCATGTTCCATGACTGAATTTAAAAAAAGTACCCTACAACACTAGTGTAGACCCGATCGGCTGAATGAGCTAGTTAGAGTCATCGAGTTGTATAGCACAGGAACAGGTCCAACATGTCCTAAATTAACCTGGTCCCATTTGCCAGTACTTGGCCTATATATCTCTAAATCTCTTCCTGTTCATATACCCATCCAGATGCCTTTTATATGTTGTTATTGTACCAGCCTCCACCCCTTCCTCTGGCAGCTCATTCCATACACACTGTGTGAAAAAAACTGCCCCTTAGATCCTTTTTAGATCTATCCCCTCTTTCCTTTGCCTTCTAGTTCTGCACTCTCACACCCTCAGGGAAAAAGACCTTGGCTATTTACCCTATCCATGCACCTCATGATTTAATAAGCCTCTATAAGGTCACCTCTTTGCCTTAAAAACTCCCAGGAAAATAGTCCCAGCTGTTCAGTCTCTCATGTTGAAACCCTCCATTCCCAGCAACATCCTGATAAATCTTTTCTGAACCCTTTCAAGTTTCACAACTTCTTTCCATTAGCAGGGAGAATTAAACCATTTAGCAGCTGTGGATGTGAAACATGTACTGGAGAAGGTCCAAGAAAGTTGTACAGGGACAATGCTACAACTTCATGCTATATCCAACAGAAAAGGATGAACAACGTGGATCGCTGTTTCAAAAGAGATAGTTGAGGAGTGACCCAACAGAGCTTTTTCTGATTAAGTGTTCACAATGTAATTACATGCAGAGAAGAGAAAAAGTACAGGTTATATTTTCTGTGCTACATATTTGATATAGAGCCACAGCAACTTGAAAATTGTTCTCCGTAGAAAGAAGATATCAATCTTCCACTGAGAAAAATAAATTATGGCTGGTCTATAATTCCAGCATAAACTAAAGCTCCAACAGGTACAGTGCAGCCTATCATGTTTGGCATGAATCTGATATTTCTCGGTCTCTCTCCCTCTCCCACAGACTTCTTGTTTTCAGAGAACTGTTCCAAAAATCTATGTTTGGATAATGTTCTGAAATTTGACCTTGAGCTGCAAATCATTTCGAGCATTTCCAAAGAGGTATTTTCGAAGCAGAAGAAGACAAGGTTTCAGCAGCGAGGACATTATGTACAGTGTGCACATGGCTGTCTCAAAGTTCTGAGCTGAATAAATTCAAGGCCAGGATATTGTTGTGTAGCTGAGGACTTGGAGTAGAAACATTTTTGAAGGTGATCTTCTTCTCCCATCCAAGTAACACAAGGTAGACAGCGCATCTGCCCATGTCTGATTCTGTCATGACATTTTCCTCAAACAGCAGTTCCATTCAATCCCTACTGTGTGGAAACAGGCCCTTTGGCCCTGTAAGTCCATACTGACCCTCTGAAGAGTATTCCACCCAGACTCATTTCTCTACCCTATTACTCTACATTTATCCCTGACTAATGCACTAACCTACACATCCCTGAACTATGGGCAATTTAGCATGGCCAATTTACCTAACCTGCACATCTTTGGATTGTGGGAGGAAACCGGAGCACCCGGAGGAAACCTAAGCAGATAAGGGAAGAATATGCAAACTTCACACAGATAGTCACCTGAGGCTGGAATCGAACACGGGTCCCTGGTGCTGTGAGGCAGCAGTGCCAACCATTGAGCCACTGTGCCCCTACATTCTGAGGCCACCACTCCACATTAAGTGTGGCTGACCAGGAGACTGTCCCAGTCTCACTGTCTGTCACAGGTGTATCAGAAGGGTTTACAGGATGACTGTCAACTGTCCATCTTCTGCAGTCATCAAATCCCACAGTGAACCCAGAGCTCCTGACTTAGGGGCAGAGACACTCCCACTGCACCAGAAGACCTCCAGTGAAGCTACTAATAGATGAATAAAAATGGTAATTGAGTGAATTTTTAAAATGGGATTGCAAAGCATGTATGGGTAGAAAAGGTTTAAAGTGATGATTTTGTGGAGAATCACACAATGAATTATGACTTTAAACAGCTAACGCTGATACCCTCTACCTCAGGGTTAAATCCATTTATTTAGTCACAAGATGTGGGCATCATTGGCTAGACCAGCATTTATTACCCAACCCTAATTGCCCAGAGAGCAATTAAGAGCTAACCACGTTGCTTTGTGTCTGGAGTCACATGTAGGCCAGAGCAGGTTAGGAAGGCAGATTTCCTTTCCAAAAGGGTATTACTAAAACCAGCCTGGATTTTCCTCTGATAATCAATAATTGTGCCATGGCTGTAATTTGATTCTTAATTCCGGATTAAGAACCAATTCAATTATTAATTATTAGATTGATATCCCACCATCTGCCATGAACACATGCCCTCAGAATATTGTCTGTGTTTCTAGATTAATAACCTACTGATACACCACTAGGCCATCCTCTCAGATGTCCCAGTGGAACAGTTTTGGTTGTGCCATTGCCATTGTTGTTAATTGAACTTCCCTCTTATACTTTCTAAACTCTACATATGCCATTCTACTCATTCTCCATATTACATCCACCTGATGTTGAAATCCTGAATATTTATGAAGTCATGAGGGGCACGGATAGATAACAGTCAAAGTCTTTTTCCTGGGGTGGAGGAGTACAAAACTAGATGGCATAGGTTTAAGGTGAGAGGGGTATGATTTAAAAGGGACCTGAGGGGCAGGTTTTTCATGTAGAGGGTGGTGCATGTATGGAATGAACTGCCAAATGAAGTGAGAGAGGCGGATACAATCATAACATTTAAAAGGCATCTGGATGGAAACATGAATATGAAGAGTTTCGAAGGATATGGGCCAAATGCTAGCAAATGGGGCGAGGTCAGGTTGGGATGTCTGATTGGCGTGGACAAGTTGGACCGAAGGGTCTGTTTCTGTGCTCTATGACTCTGTTTGTAATATTCCTTCACATGGGAATTTTCTTTTCCATGATCCACACATCTTGGGTAAAGCACATTTTTACCTGTACCTCTGCAGCCTTCAAGATTTCAAAAACCCAACTCTTTCCAACCTCAGCGTGGACCAAAATTGTGAAGCGATTCCCTTGACCTCTCTCACTTCTTGTAAATCTGGCAGCTGCGGTGAAGCCCAGATCAATGATGCTGAAGCTTTCTTGCATGGCATTGTTGTATTAAGAAAAGGGATCCTGACGGGGGCAGATTTCTTTAAACATTGCACGTTCATACATTATCTTTTAAGAGAAGTAAACGCAGGTTTCAGGAATGTGTGGCAGAAAACTGGATCAAAAGAAAAGAATGAAAAGAAAAATGAGCCAACAAAACCAGACAGACAGACACAGCATGAAAGAGTTTGAGAAACCATCCGTAGGGAACTGTCATATACAATATGTTATCACTCTGCAAGTCATGATATTACTAAATTAAGACAAACTGTATTGCAATATCAACATCTTGCTGCATAGCAACTGATCCAAAGCCAATTTTACCTCTCAAAATTACTGAGGTGAAAATACTAATTTTATGTTAAATAATCCATTGCAAGCTAACTGCTTTACATCATGCTAAAACTGCCCAGTTCCCGAAGAAATGATCTTGATAGAGAGTGGATCATTTTCATGAAAAATGTTTGGAAACATCTGTGACTGTCAGTTCCTGAGTTTGAACTTCTTTTGATTTAAAGTCATTTCTGCTCCTTGCTTAATGTTACCTCTTGTAAAATTAAGAAGGTTGCCTGAACCATCAGGTTAGGCTGAGTCAGCATTATGGGGGAGCGAGTTCAGCACTTTAACTGAGTGTTCTGTCATAAATGTCATTGTGTCTCACATACTGCCTATTAGAAGAAGTATCACTAATATTAACAGAGCAATCTTTCACTGGAAGTATTACTATGAAAACAGAGTGCTAATCTAAGGCCTTTAATCGGTTTCCCAACTGACCATTTTGGTGGGATGTTATAGTATTGACAGAAATCTCAAATTGGCATTCAGAAGAATTGTTGGAACACTAATAAGATGAACTTAAAAAGTAACGGGTGGATTTTAATTCAGTACTTGGGTTATGCACTCTGAAAGGTGTGTGTGTGATATACAAATTCTGACTAACACAGACAGAATTAGAAAATAGCATTTGGGTTTAACCTGTAGATATTCACTGGATGTATTTGAGCGATAAGAAGTTGCTACCAAGGCTAATCAAGATACATTTGTAGTAAGTTTGTTGAAACAAATTACTTAATCCTGTAAAAGACTTGGACACTATCGGCACTGTATTGACAAAAGAATATTGGTGCCTTGGCAGAGGTTTGAGAGGAAAGCATTGAGGAAAATTCTGACACAAACTCAGTAAGTTGTGAGGAGATGCAAGAGCTGATGCTGCCCCATTGGAGAAAACAATGTTTTTAACGTGATCTTCTAAATGCTGACAGGCAGGGATAATTTTGATGTAATTTTATCTAAATTGCACTTTGTTTGCAAACTGCATCATGAATTGAAACAAACACATGATTCGAGGCTGGCACTCTAGCGCTGTGCTGGGAAGTGCTGAAGATGCAATAATGCTGTTATTTGATAAGATAGTGGTTCAGTAGGGCATTAAAAATCCCATGAGAGGATTTGGAGCAAATAAAGAGGATATCCACTAGCAGCACTGGCACCTAACACATGCCAGTAAGAGCATACAAATGGGCAAATAATTTCACTGCTGTTTTGGATGGGGCCTTGTTGAGTTCTGTCTTATCATATTTATCAATATAACAGCCATTGTTGCATCTTAAAATATACAAAGTACTTTACGGTGTTTCTCATTTGCAAAGAAATAACTTATTTAGATTAGATTACTTACAGTGTGGAAACAGGCCCTTCAGCCCAACAAGTCCACACTGACGAGTAACCCTCCCAGACCCATTTTCCTCTGTCTAACTCTATGGGCAATTTAGCATGGCCAATCTACCTGACCTGCACATGTTTTGGACTGTGGGAGGAAATAGAGCACCCAGAGGAAACCCACACAGCCATGGAGAATGTGTAAACTCCACACAGACAGTCACCTGAGGCTGGAATCAAACCTGGGACCCCAGTGCTGTGAGGCAGCAATGCTAACCACTGAGCCACCGTGTCACCCAGAAATAATGGTTTATCCGGGATTTGAACCCAGGATTTCTCACACATGCATCTAGCCAACACCCGAAGCAAGAATCGCATACCTCTAGACCAACAAGTAGTGGGGACCCGCTCGTGACCTCAGGGTGTGCTCCAAAGCAGTTCACATGCTTAAAGTTTTCTTCTTTTAAGACCATAGAACATAGAACAGTACAGCACAGTACAGGCCGTTCGGCCCTCGATGTTGTGCCAAACCTTTATCTTATTCTCAGATCAAGCTAACCTATATACCCTTCAATTTACTATCGTCCATGTGCCTATCCAAGAGTCACTTAAATGTCCTGAATGTATCTGACTCTACTACCATTGCTGGCAATGCATTCCATGCACCCACCTCTCTCTGTGTAAAGAAGCTACCTCTGACATCTCCCCTAAACCTTCCTCCAATCACATTAAAATTATGCTTCTTGTGATAGCCATTTCTGCCCTGGTAAAAAGTCTCTGACTGTTCACTCTATCAATGCCTCTCATCATCTTGTACACCTCAATCAAGTCACCTCTCATCCTGCTTCACTCCAATGAGAAAAGCCCTAGCTCCCTCAACCTTTCTTCATAAGACATGCCCTCCAGTCCAAGCAGCATCCTGGCAAATCTCCTCTGCACTCTCTCTAAAGTTTCCACATCCTTCCTGGAATGAACTGAACACAATATTTCAAATGTGCTCTAACCAAAGTTCTGTGGAGCTGTAGCATAATCTCGCAGTTCTTGAATTCAGTCCCCCTGCTAAAGAAAGCTAACACATTGTACGCCTTCTTAACAACCCTATTAACTTGGTTGGCAACTTTGAGGGATCTATGGACATGGACCCCAAGATCCCTCTGTCCCTCCACACTGCCAAGAATCCTGACTTTAACTCTGTACTCTGTATTCAAATTCAACCTTCCAAAATGAATTACTTCACAGTTTTCCAGGTTGAACTCCATCTGCCACTTATCAGCCCAGTTTTGCATCCTGTCAATGTCTAGTTGCAACCTCCAACAGCTTTCCACACTATCCACCACTCCACCAACCCTCGTGTCATCAGCAAATTTCCTAACCCATGCTTTCACTTCCTCATCCAAGTCATTTATAAAAATCACAAAGAGCAGAGGTCTCAGATCAGATCCCTGCAGAACACCACTGGTCACTGAGCTCCAGGCTGAATACTTTCCATCTACCACCCTCTGTCTTCTATGGGCCACCCAATTCTATATCCAGCCAGCCAAATTTCTCTGTATCCCATATCTCCTTGCTTTCATTTTATGAAGTAAAAGCAAGATGCACACAGTCAGTTCACAAATCGTAATGAGATACCTGACAAGTTGATCAGTTTTACTGGACTGAATCGATTAAAAAGCACATGGCCATAACACTAACACAAGAACAGTCACTGCTCATTCAATATTGTTGTATGATCTTTTCCATCCACCTGAGAGTATCTTTTCCAGAAGACAACACCTCAACAATGTAGCACTCCCACATCATTGTATTCAAATGACACAGAGTGATTGCAGTAGGAGGAGGCCATCAGACTCTCATGTCTATGCTGGCTTTCAGAAGGAACAATGTATCTCTTGTCATTCCCCTGCTTTCTCCCTGTCAGCCTACACACTCTTACTTTTCAGATAAAAGGTAAAATCAAGGACTGCAGATGCTGAAAACCAGATTCTAGATTAGAGCGGTGCTGGAAAAGCACAGCAGGTCAGGCAGCATCCGAGGAGCAGGAAAATCGATGTTTCGGACAAAAGCCCTTCATCAGCCCTGCTCAGATAAAAGTCCAATTCCCTCTTGAATTCCTAGATCAATCTTGCCTCCACCACAGTCTCAGACGATGTATTCCAAATCTGACAATGTGTTGCATGAGAAGAAATTCCTTGTGCCTCCATTGCTTCTCTTGACAATTTCCTTAAATCTGTGTACAGTGATTCTCAATCCTTCCAAAAAAGGCAGTAGTTTCTCCCTCAACTTTCTCCTCTGAAAACAGTCCAGCTTCTCTAATCTACCTATATAACTGAAGCTCCTCATCCCTGAAACCATTCTCATGAATCCTTTCTGCACTCTTTTCGTATTCTTCTGAAGGATCCTGGACTGGACAGAAGCAGCATTTTCCACAACTCCCTCGGAACATCTTTCCTTGGTTTTGTACTCTAGGCCTTTATAAATAAAGCCAGAATGCCTTATGCCTTCAACCTATCCAGCCATCTAGCCTTGCCTCTGCACCCCCTTTAGAATTGTACCTTTTGTCTTATATTGTCTGTCTGCAATCTTCAAGAAACATTAATCACTTCACACTTATTGCATTAAATTTATCTGTCAATTTCCCACCCATCCCACTCCTGAACTTTAGCATTATCCTTTTCACAGCACACAATCCTTTCAAATTTTGTACCATCCACAAATTTTCAGAGTTACTGTGCACCAAAATCTAGGTCGTTTGTCTAAATCAGGAAGAGCATTGAGCCTTGGGGAAGCCCAACATAAACATTCCAGACCGAAAAAGAAATTAAATTCACAAATGTGGACATCACTGGCTCATTTACTGCCTCTCCCTAATTGTCCGGGGGGCTGTGAAGAATGAATCACACTGTTGTAAGTCTGGAGTCACTTGTGGGTCAGAACAGCAGTTTTCCTTCCCCAAATGGGAGATGCCATAAATTTAGTTTTCACTACTGCCATGTTTCTGTCAGTCCAGGATACCTCAGAAGAATGTGAAAGGAGTACAGAAAAGATTGTTGAGAACAGTTTTGGGGAGGAGGAGCTTCAGTTATGTAGGTAGATTGGAGAAGCTGGATTGTTTTCCTTAGAGCCTGAAATGTGGATTACTGTCCTAGTGACATTACCATTACACTATCAACTCCCCATTATCTATTCAGCTCTCTGTTTCCTGTCACCCAGTCAATGTTTTCATGTTGTTTCTGTCCCTTATATTCAATCCGTACTATCTTTTCCATCATATGATTCTTTATATATATGTCATTAACTGTGTCATCTCTCTCTGTTGCCATATCAAAGATCTCAAGTTTTTTTTTAGTCATTCAAAGGATGTGGGCATCACTAGGCAGGACTGCATATATTGCACATCCCTAATTGCCCAGAGAGTAGTTAAGTGTCAATCACATTGCTATGGGTCTGGAGTCACATGTTGACAGACTAGGTAAAGGCAGCAGTTCCCTTCCCTCAAGGACATGAGTGAACCAGATTGGTTTTTCCAATATAGCCATAGAATTATAGAGATGTACAACACGGAAACAGACCCTTCAGTCCAACCCGTCCATACCAACCAGATATTCTAATCCAATCTAGTCCCACCTGTCAGCACCTGGCCCATATCCCTCCAAACCCTTCCTATTCATATATCCATCCAGGTGCCTTTTAAATGTTGCAATTTTACTAGCCTCCACCACTTCTTCTCGCAGCTCATTCCATACATATACCATCCTTTGCATGAAAAAGTTGCCCCTTAGGTCTCTTTTATATCTTTTCCCTCTCACTGTAAACCTATGCCCTAGAGTTCTGGACTCCCCCACCCCAGGGAAAATACTTTATTTATTTATCCTATCCATGCCCCTCATGATTTTATAAACCTCTATAAGCCTCTGATGCTCCTAGTCTATTCAACCACAATCGACAATGTTTTCATGGTCATCATTAGAGTAATGATTCCAGATATTTATTGAATTCAAATTCCACCATCTGCCACAACAGGATTCAAACCCGTGTCCTCAGAACATGACATTAATTTATATTCTAGTGATAGTATCACTTGGCCATCACCTTCTCCGAAATGCAATAACTTCATGAAACATAGTAACTTCATAAAAACATACTTTGCCCTAATAAATCCATGCTGGCTTTCCTTAATTCAACCATTTTTGCCCGTGCAACTATTAATTTTGTCCCTGATTATGATTTCTAGACGTTTCCCCACCTTTGTGGTTACACTGATTGGGCTGTAGTACAGTGACTCTGGATGCTTAGTAAAGTTCAGCTGACAATGGAACTGAAGTCAGCAAGAATCCTCAACCCCAACAGGCACAGAAATTGCTGGGGAAACTCAGCAGGTCTGGCCACATCTGTGAACAGAGAAACAGAATTAATATTTTGGGTCCAGGATAACATTTCTTCAGAATTACTACTTTGGAGGAGTAGGGAATATTGGCAATGGAAAATATTTTATAAAATAGTTTATCACATTGATGAACTACAAAGCAGAAGGCATGCCATGCAAACATCTGTAGAAAACATCTAAAGCGCCTACAAGTGCACAATGGTTGTTTGTCACCACACTGAGCAACTCCTGCCTTCCATCTAAAGAGCTGACACAGAATGAATGATATTGTTCATAGTTTTATGATAAAGGCACAACATGAACAGTGTGGAGTAGGGGTAAGGAGTGTGAATGGAAAACAGCAGTATGATGTGCAATGATGGTTCTGCAAATTGTAGTTGATAGAACACAAATCCCTCAGTTGAGTGTGTAGCTCGCACAGTTGTCATTTCTTGGTAATGAATCTGAAAATGTTTTATATTAGGTTTTTTAAAATGATTTTTTTTATTTCATGCTTGACTTATTTTGAATTATGATGGAAAAGAGATGATGCCAAACATGTGTTGTGCACTAATGACTGCTATGGATGGCATTGGGTGGAAATATGTGGACACCATCTCGACAATGATCCAATTAAAATGGTCTCCTCAGTTGCTTGAAATGGCCCTTTATCGCCTTAATCTGTGGCTCTGAACACAAAATTGCTTTGCTCCTCCAAACTTGTTCTGGCTGCATCTATGGAGAGTCAGTGTTTCTGATCTAATGACCCTTTTGGACTCCACATGTGTAGGTCGCTGGACAAGTTGTCATCATTTTGAGCGATTGGTAGCAAGTTCCTACCAGAATTGATGTCAATGTTACCGCACTTCAGGCGAGAGCTACATCGTGTCCCTGAAGCATTTTGTTTTATCTTCCCTGGACCATTGGACATTTGAGAACTGAGAGAAAAGGATTTGGGACAGGGTCAGTTTTTCAGCGTTGTTGTTGTTTGACCCAGTAACCTCTGCAGAAACAGGATACATGCGTCGGTGCAATCAATTTTCCTTGCGGTCCTTGTTCATGCTTCTGTGACAAACTGGAAACTCCTTTCCATGCAGGGGTCTGGAGCGGAGTAGCTGAAAGTAAAGTTATGGCATTGTGCCAGAGTGCATATCTCAGCTTGAGTCATTGCCTTCGGGAGAGAAAGGGAGGAAATTGTGAAAAGAGGAAAGAATTCCTGAAAGATAACTTACCAGGGACTGCATTTATGAGTCTGAAGTGAATCAACGTGAAAACATATGTTTTCACAAAGCATCATGTAATGGGAATGGTCATCTAACAATGCATCTCCATTTCAGGTCTAACTTTCATAGTGTTTACTTTTGTGAAAAACTACATTGGCTTTCTTCACTTTCAGCTTTTACATTTCCTCTCATTGAAGGGTGAGTGACAAGTATTTCCAGAGGAGTTTGGGCAGCGAGAATATTTACTGAGAAAGTGGGTGTATTCAAATTCAATCCTCGCACTCAATGAATTTTAAAAGATCACTGAACAATATCTACAGGACGTGTAAAATCACGTGGATTGGATCAGCTCAAGTGCCGTAAATCTTACAGGAGCATTGAAAGACTTTCCCAATGGTTTCTTGTAAACCATTAATTCCTTTCATAGCAAGCTTTCATGATCACTTGAGGGGAGATGGGTGGGAGGGATGAAATATTGGATTTCGTTGTACTATTTTGCTTTCATTGAAGCCAAGTGTTTCAGCACCTGGTCTGGCAACCCGCCAACATTCTCTGCCTGTTCTTAATCACTGTAATCCAGCGCTATGAGATTTATCCTGCATTCACCTCTCGCTGCTCCTGAAGATCCGAAAAACAGAAGACGTTGTCTACATATTATGCAGAGTGGAACTGTCAGCACATTTTTCTGTAAATAGATGTGTGTAGTTACATGTGGCACAGTAACATACTTCTGGAAGAGCAAACAAAGTGAATGATATTTGGATGAAATGTAGGGTCTGGAAAAGGCCATTCAGCCCACCCAGCCCGTTGCTCCATTCAGTTCCATTATGGATGATCTGTGCATTTACCTCATCCCTTTGCCTTGATGTCGCAACCTCACCATCTGCTAACTGCAGAACTGAGACAATAAGGACAATGGATCAGCATTGTGAAGACCCCAAAGCAACATGGGAAGAATGAAAAAGGGATCCAACCCAAGCAATAACTCTCTTGCTCTTCAAAATAATGTTGCAGGATCATTCCCATCCAGTGAATGAGGTTTTAGTTTGCTGTCTGATTTGAAAGAAATCCCTTCTGACAGTGCAGGTCTCCCTCAGTACGGCATTCGTGTGTTAACTTTGACCTTTGAGGGAAAATACCGGATTGAACCCACAGCTTGTAACGAAAAGGAATAAAACACAGAAATGTAGAAAAAGGAACAGGGATGGGCTATTTGGCCCTTGAACCTACAATATCATTCAATGGCTGCTCATCCAACTCAGTTCTTCGTTCCCACTTTCACCCCAAACCCTTTAATCCCTCTAACCCTAAAAGGTATATCCAACTTCTTCGTGAAAACATTCAATGTTTTGGCCTCAATTGTTTTCTGTGGCAGAGAATTCAAAAGGCTCACCAATCTGGGTAAAGACATTTCTCCTCATCTCAGTCCTCAATGGCCTACTTTGCATCCTTAAACTGTGATCCCCGGATCTGAAATTCTCAGTCATTAGGAACATCCTTCCTATGTTTATCCTGTTAGAATTTTATAGATTTATATGAGATTGCCCTTTATTCTTCCCTCAATTGAGAGGGGGAAAAAAGTTGAAAAAAGAAGAGAAAGATTTTTTTAAAACTTTGAAAGGGAGCATTGAGATAATGGAAAAGAAAAGGAAATAATTTACCTCAATTGGTAAGTTGCTTTTGAGGCATTATTCTATGATTTTTATCTGGAACGAGTCAAGAAAAATATGAATATATGAATTAGGAGCATGAGTAGGCCTCTCTGTACCCTATTTGACAAATCACAATTAATAATAATCAGCGTGAAACAGTGCACAAGGCTATAATTGCAAACAGTTAAGTTCAAGGTGGCACACTGCAGGAAATCAGTTCCTTTGTTTCATACCAATTTCATATTTTTCTTCACTTCAGTGAGGCAAAACAAGAATAATTCTTGTCAATCTCAAAACAAGTACAGAATAGACAGGTTGGAAAATCCTTGAAATCGCACTATACAAGATGTTTCTACACACTCATATGAATTTCTTCATCTGTTTTACCTGAGTTTTTGACCCAGTTATTCAGAATGATTAATAAGTGAATTGAGGAGGGGCTAGCTGGTGGTATATATTGTGAAAGATATTGTTTAAATAGTTGGACAGAGCGACTTGCTTTTCCCAGGAGACTGGGGATTCAATGCTGGTGCACACAATGTTGTTTGGATGGGATTGGCTTGATAGAGGAATTGAAACGTGTCCCTTTTTATTCTGGATGCGAGGCCTCAATAATTATTTTAGTTCAATTCATTTTTTTTAAACTCTGCCCCTGCGATGAAACAAGTTGCAAAGAGTTCATGGAATCTTCCCAAGCCTTGAACAATTTGGGGAAAGTGTTAAGTGTTGAGACCAAAACATTGCATTATCCAATCAGGTCCCAGACATCGAGATGTGATTCCCCTTAGTGAGCAATGAGCAGCCTATTTACAGGCATTGTCACTCATTATCACCCCCCGCTGCTAACTAAACTGACCCTATTGATAAGGAGGCTCCCATCCTCTTCCTTGCACAATAGAAATTTCATGGTGAGAATTTCTGACATGAAAATTGGAGCAAGTGTCTGATGACGCCACCTTGTGACTTGCTCCTCTAGACAGTCTGCCTTGGACACCGAGTGCCAATGTCTCTGGGAATGCTCGACACACAGTGGCCAGGCAAATCCCTTGACAATGGACATTGGTGTCCAACATGTACCAACTTCAGCACAACATGATGCACATGTCTGATCCACTTACAGTACACTTCTGCTCTTTAGCACTGCACATTGAAGGAAGCTGCTCAGCTGCACATCCACTCTGAGGGTTTACACCTACCTGTCAGCATTGCTGACTCTATGTCAAATGAATTCATTTCTACCTCGGAGGTCCAGTCAGCAATTGGAAAGATGAGAGCGAATGTCTACTTGGGGTGTACCAGCACCTTCCCTGGTAATGTTGCTGCACGGACACTTCCGGTGAGTTTAAAAGGATGAGGGGGAAATCTCACTGACACTGACAGAGTACAGAGAGGCTGAATAGTGTGGACGTGGTGATGTTTCCTCTAGTAGGAGAGATTGGGACCCAAGCGCACAGCCTCAGAGTAAAGGGGCAATGCTTTAGAACTGAGATAAGGAGGAATTTATGAATGGTGGATAATCTGTGGAATTCATTGCCAGAGAGGGTTGTGAAGGCCAAGTGATTGGGTACAATTAAGTCGGAGACAAATAGGTTATTGGTTAGTAAGGGGATCAAGGAGAAAACATGAAAATGGAATTGAGGCTCTATTCATGTTCAACATATCAGCCTTAATTGAATGGTGGAGCAAGCTCAGTGGGCCGATTGGCCTAATTCAGTTGCACTATCTTATGGTCTTATGGTGTAGAGATTGGTACCCAACTCACTGACTGGACCAGGCTGCATTTCAGCAGTGCTTCCTCACTCTCTTAGTGCTCACTCACTTTGTGTCTAGCTGGATGCTCAATGCCTTGCCTTGTCCTTGTGGATCTGTGCTGCCTCAGCCACAGCATAAAGGCTCACGGTACAGACAGAAAGCCAGGCAACTAGTCACGTTTGTCAGCACTCTTCAGTCAAGGGGTGGACATTTTGATGTCGGGTCTGGTCCTATCTCAATGTCACACTTACAGCGTGCACCAACAGCCTAAGAAACAAACACCCTGCATGTGCATCAATCAATTGGCCATGTCTCAACAGCAAAGGGGCATAGTTCATGTTCCAATCCAGGGGACTGCCATCAGTCAAGGAGTTTGCGTAGGGTAAGTCAAGGGTTTTGTCCAGTATCAGTTCAGAGGCTTGGGCACAGTCAGTTCGTTGATCAGAGAGTGATGAAGGGCTTTTGCCCGAAATGCTGATTCTCCTGCTCCTCGGATGCTGCCTGAGCTGCTGTGCTTTTCCAGCACCACACTCTCGACTTTAATCTCCAGAATTTGCAGTCCTCACTTTCGCCGGATTGGTTGATCAGTGTGGTCAGAGTAACAATCCTCTCCTGATAGGAGGTGAGGAGCCAAATGCCAGGCACCCATAGAGTCATAGAGATGTACAGCACGGAAACAGACCCTTCAGTCCAACTTGTCCATGCCGACCAAATATCCCAACCCAATCTAGTCCCACCGCCAGCACCTGGCCCATATCCCTCCAAACCCTTCCTATTCATATACCCATCCAAATGCCTCTTAAATGTTGCAATTGTACCAGCCTCCACCACTTCCTCTGGCAGTTCATTCCATACATGTACCACCTTCTGTGTGAAAACTTTCCCCCTAGGTCTCTTTTATATCTTTCCCCTCTCACCCTAAACCTATGTCCTCTAGTTCTGGACTCCCCGACCCCTGGGAAAAGACTTTGCCTATTTACCCTTTCCATGCCCCTCATAATTTTGTAAACCTCTATAAGGTCACCCCTCAGTCTCCGATGCTCCAGGGAAAACAGCCCCAGCCTGTTCAGCTTCTCCCTATAGCTCAAATCCTCCAACCCTGGCAACATCCTTGTAAAGAGTAAAAAGTGAGGTCTGCAGATGCTGGAGATCAGAGCTGAAAATGTGTTGCTGGTTAAAGCACAGCAGGTCAGGCAGCATCCAAGGAACAGGAAATTCGACGTTTCGGGCCAGAGCCCTTCATCCTTGTAAATCTTTTCTGAACCATTTCAAGTTTCACAACATCTTTCCAATAGGAAGGAGACCAGAATTGCTCGCAATATTTCAACAGTGGCCTAACCAATGTCCTGTATAGCCGCAACATGACCTCCCAACTCCTGTACTCCATCTTGGCTCTTTCTGCTTCATTGAGGGCTGTTTTCTCATGGACTGAGACCAAGGGAGGGATTGACTGAGATGAATTGTTAATATGCATAAACAATAAAACGGAAAGGTGAGTGTGTGAGTTGGAAAGCACAGAAGCCATGTCAGTTAAGATTCAGGTTTAGGGGACTGGGGGAGTGAGAACGAGTGAGGAATGATGTTACATGTGACAGTGAAATTAGTGGGGCATGGGCCTTGGCAGGAGGTGGGTGTGATAGCAGAATTCAAGACAGCAGAGGGAAGCTGGTGACTCTTAACCTTGGCAGAGTGGAGTAGCTCACTGACCGTCATGTGGCAATGTTGCACATTCCTGAGCACGGTTGTGACTGCACTGACCCAGTCGGTCAAACATGAACCAGGCTTATAGGATCTGGAGTCATGTCCTCCTCTGCCAGTCCTGAGGAAAGGGGACAGCTGGCCCCTACATCACCGCATCCAATGGACCCTCCAGATCCATGCTCACAAAGCGGGCTGTCAATTTGCATTTATCTGTCATGTCTGAGGTAAGTGTTACAACTGCCTTTTGAGGGGCTTTCTTTCGCCAAGGTAGAGTTGATGGGCCCTTAATGGGCACAATGCTGCTGGAAAATCAGACGATCCCGTCTTATCTGTTAAGTTCTCCCTGTGGATTTTCCGCAATGCCACTGCAATCACTTGTGGCGGAGAATGTTCTGAGCTTTGAAATCCCTCTCTGCATCGTTACCAGAGATTTTGCCAGTTTCTACCTGTGGCAGACTAGTGTGGACCAATGTACAACACGCAAAACTGCTGTTTATGCATCGTCACTGGCTATCCTTCAAACCTTCTTCTGCGCATCAGCACCAGGAGCTGATATTATAAACAGATTGTCAGAACAGAAAGCCATAATTAAGATCAGAGCAAATTAAATTGATTCTGATGCTCCATGTAAACAGGTTTATTAAATATTGCTACACACCAGGAAATGGTGCACTGGGAGATTGTCCCATTCTCCACAGCTTTTACATGACAATTAATCTGTAGGTTTTCAGTTCCAATGCGCTTTTTGTTTTTGTGAAGGTAGATGCAGACAATTCAGCTCACCTTTCCAAAGAAGCCAACAATTCATCCATATACCTGCTGAATTATCAGGGTTTTTGTTTGATATCCCATTTGTAAACCCATCCCAGACATTAGCTTTTCCATGAAAAATTGTTGCTTCCCACCATCAGTCACTAAATTATCTACAGCTTGACACTTATCTACCCTATTTCTGTTGAATCCAGGAATGTGAATTTTGCTGGCCAGACCAGTATTTATTGTTTTTTTTTCATTCAATCATGGAATGTGGGTACCATCTAATGGATCAGCATTCACTGCCCATCCTTAATTTCCCAGAAGGCAAGTGAGTCAACCAGATTGCTGTGGGTTTAGAATGACCTGTCGGCCAGGTTAGATAAGGATGTTATATTTCCTTGTGTGAGAGACACTAGTGATGCAGGTGGGGTTTTTACAACAATCTGATAGTTTCAGGACCATCATTAATGTTTTATGAAATAATTGAATATAAATTACCATGGAGGGCAAGGGTGGTCGAACTCACCTCCAGGGAATATATGTCGGTCGCTGGAATGATGTTGCTGCTATTGTACCATCCCCCTTTTTATCTTCAAGAAAGGACAATGTTCATTCACCGTTTTTAAGGCGTCAAGAGTTTGTAGAAACATAGAAAATAGGAGCAGGAGTAGGCCATTCAGCCCTTCAAGGTTAGAGTGCTGCTATTGCCTCAGGCTTTTGCCCGAAACACCAACTTTTCTGCTCTTCAGATGCTGCCTGACCTGCTGTGCTTTTCTAGCACCACTTTAACCCTGACTCTGATCCCCAGCATCTACAGTCCTCACTTTCGCCATTCAGCCCTTCAAACCTGCTGCACCATTCAGTATGATCATGGCTACTGGTCTAACTTCATATCCTAATCCCACTTTCTCCCTATTCCCTTGGATCCCTTTAGCTTTGAAAACTAAATCTAATTCCTTCTTGAAATCATTCAATGTTTGGTCGCAACTGCATTCTGTGGCAGAGGATTCCACAGGCTCACCAGTCCCGAGGTGAAGAAATACCTCCTCAATTGTGAATGGTCTCCCCCATATCCTTAAACAATGTCTCCCCAGTCATCAGGAACATACTTGTGAATAAATATTAAATTAAATCAGTGATGTTGATAAAGAGGAATCATTTCCTCTTGTGGGGTTATCCTGTGATAATAAATATTGAGTTGCACCAATCAAAAGCAAATCAAGAAGCACATTTCAAAGTGGAATTCTGGAATCTTCTTCCTTACAAGACAGTCAAGATAACATTTGATAGCCTTTTGTTAGGCAATACTATCGAAACAAATGGCACCATTGCACATAAACTGCCCAAAAGTCATTATTTAACAAAATATCAGAGCAAGCCCAAGGGTCTGGAAGGCTATTCATGTGTTTCCAACCTTGTTTCATGGTCCCACATCCTGGGGATCAGCTCTATGGTCTTTTTCCACTGTTTCACTTCGGTCTCCAGTGTGGCTCTCAAGGAGGTGACTGCACAGTTCCGCTGTCAAACGGCCTGAAAGATATGAACAAGCATATACAGTCGGTTCTGATAGAATGTGATAGTTCGGTTCTCGTGCGGACTAGTGTTATCAGGAAATTGAGGAATAGCCGTGCCATTTGAACTAATGGGGCTGGAATCACATTCTAGCCAATATAGGTCAGGGAAGTTCACATTCTACAATTAACGCTCTAAATTCTTCAATTATGTTAAAGCCAATTTGCATTGAAGAAACACCCATTATTGCAGAACCGACTGTGTATGTATTCGGCCACATTCTGGTAGCTTTCAATTCACATGGAGCTGGATATTCCAAGAAATGATAATCTCATGCAGCTGAGAGGAGATTCTGATCCAGGTTTCTTTAGAGTGTAGAGCTGTAATTCCAATTTGACCGTTCTGTTGTGGTGCAGATTTCTTGGTGGAAGGTAAACCCTGCGCCTTTTCACAGCAATCAGATGCTGTCTTATGAAATTTCAAAGACCCAGAATTTCAAACATTCACGGGGACAGCTGCTGTCAAATGATGAATACTGAATTCAAGTTTTGGATGTGAGGGATAGGGTGCCAGATGGGTAGAGGTAGGGTCTGCCCAGGCAGGGGCCTTATGGGTCAGGTTGTGTTGGGTCCAGGTGAGGAGGGTTTTGGCCCGGGTGGAAGGTAAGGAGGAGAGGAGCTGAGGAAGTAGGGCATCTCGGGTGACAGGACAAGGGACTTTAAATTCAGAATGGGGGAGGGGGATGTCAGGTCCTGGAGCATGTTGAGTCTCAGTCTGCGAATTGTAAATGGTCTACTGAGGTGTACTTGGCTCGCGTGTGTGGTAAGGATGGATTCAGTTGGTTTGTTACTCAGGAATTGGGGTGGCATGGTGGCTCAGTGGTTAGCACCACTGCCTCACAACACCAGGACCCCAATTTCAGTTCCACCATCAGGCGACTGTCTGTCTGGAGTTTGCACATTCTCTGTGTGTCCGAGTGGGTTTCCTCCCACAGTCCAAAGATGTGCAGGTTAGGTGGATTCGCCATTCAAAATTGCCCATAGTGTCCAGGGATATACAGGCTAGGTGGATTGGCCATGGGAATGGCAGGGTTGTGAGGGTAGGGGGTAGTGGGTGAGTGTGGGCGGGACGCTGTTTGGGGGGGTTCAGCGTGAACTTGATGGGCAGAATAGCTTGCTTCCACACTGTAGGAATTCTATGAATTAGACTATGCATATATTAGTCTAACTTCTCCACAGTAACTATTTCACTTCATTTTGTCAGGATCCTCCGAAATCTCCAACTTAAGTGGATACTTTCGGTGAGGTCCAAGGGTAGGGGAACATTCAATTTCCTGGAAGATTCCTTCAAGAGTGCTACACTCCGGATTCCCATGTACATCTCTAATTTACACTGGAAAGATTACTGCCTGACCTTTGGAAAATCCAAGCTAGTGTATTCACTTATCCAAAGCCAATAGCTTTAAGAATTGACGGAATTTGAATTTGAGTTGTATTCCTCCAAGGCTCTCCAAAACTGTTTCAGAATAGAAGCTTAATCTAATTTAAGACTGTGCAACATCCTAAATCCAGGATTGTATGCAACTGGAGTAGATAACTTTAATCAGCATAAGTTTTGAATAGTGTATGGGTAGTTGACACCATTGGTTGAAGATTGTAACCTGATATTCTGGTAGGTTTAAGCCAGCTGTAGTTTAGTCAGTATTCTGTGTGGCACAAGATTCTGGTGTTGTGGTTCTGTTCGCCAAGCTGGAAGTTTTTGCTGCAAACGTTTCGTTCCCTGGCTAGGGAACATCATCAGTGCTATTGGAGCCTCCTGTGAAGCGCTGCTTTGATGTTTCTTCCGGTATTTATAGTGGTTTGTTCTTGCTGCTTCTGGGTGTCAGTTTCAGCTGTAGTAGTTTGTATATGGGGTCCAGGTCCATGTGTCTGTTAATGGAGTTTGTGGATGAATGCCATGCCTCTAGGAATTCCCTGGCTGTTCTCTGTCTGGCTTGTCCTATGATGGTAGTGTTTTCCCAGTCAAATTCATGTTCCTGGTTGTCTGAGTGTATGGCTACTAGGGATAGCTGGTCGTGTCGTTTTGTGGCTAGCTGATGTTCATGGATGAGGATTGTTAGCTGTCTTCCTGTTTGTCCTATATAGTGTTTTGTGCAGTCCTTGCATGGTATTTTGTAAACTACGTTAGTTTGGCTCGTGCTGGCTATTGGGTCCTTTGTTCTAGTGAGTTGTTGTCTGAGTGTGGATTCTGGGTCCGGGTCACATTCAGGGACTTGAGCAGAAGGGTAGTAATCATTCCAGGTCTACCCACCACCCCCAACCCTCACAACCCTGAATTTCCCATGGCCAATCCACCTAGCCTGCATATCCTGGACACTATTGGGCAATTTAGCATGGCCAATCCATCCTAACCTGCATATCCCTGGACATTATGGGCAATTTAGAACGGCTAATCCACCTATCCTACATATACCTAGACACTATGGGCAATTTAGCATGGCCAATCCATCCTAGCCTGCATATCCCTGGACACTATGGGCAATTTAGCATGGCCAATCCATCCTTACCTGCATATCCCTGGACATTATGGGCAATTTAGAACGGCTAATCCACCTATCCTACATATACCTAGACACTATGGGCAATTTAGCATGGCCAATCCATCCTAGCCTGCATATACCCAGACACTATGGGCAATTTAGCATGGCTAATCTACCGAGCCTGCACATCTTTGGACTGTGCGAGGAAACCCATTCAGACACACAGACAACATGCAAACTCCAGACAGACAGTTCCCCGAGGGTGGAATTGAAATTGGGTTCCTGGTGCTGTGAGGCAGCGGTGCTAATCACTGAGCCACCATGTCACCCCGTGCAGAAATGAAGGAGTGAAGTGCTGCCTTTTGAATGAAGCTGCATTTTTCCCCTCAGGTGGATGTAAAAGATCCTATCGCACTATTTTAAGACAAACTGTAAGCTTTGGGCAGCAGTCCAGGTTACGTCTCCTAACCAACTTTGTAATGTGGCCTGGAGCCAATCTACATTCCTTAATCTCGTCCAATGTCCCAGGTTTTATTTTTTCCTGTTCTCATGAACTAAAACTACACAGATTATTATCAGATTGCAGGTTGTGAAGTTTGCTGCAGATTAAGAGTCGTGCTTGCTACATTGTAACTGTACAACAGCAAGAAATACTCAATTGGCAATAATGTCCTTTGGAATGACCTGAATTCATGAAAAGGCTGATTTAATTACAAGCCTTCCATTTTTTTTGTTTCTTTCATCTCATAATATCTCAATGTCGTATAAATATTCCTTTTTTTTCCATTTAAAGCTCAGTTTCAGGACATGCTTCCCACTGAGCACTGAATTGGTGACTTTTAAACAGGGATATCTATTTTTGTACATGGCCCCACCACTATCTCCTTGTATAACATACCCTTCCCCTGGCAGCTGACCAGAGCCTTCACCTCATCTCATCCCGCTCTGAAACCTGAGAGTGGCTGCATAATGATCTGTGATATCTCAGCTGCCAAGTTTCATTCCCCTCCCCAGCTCCATTGATTTGGACGAGAGTAAGGCATAGAGATGGGCTTCTTGCCACAATACAGAGTTGGTTAGTAAATGTAACCTGGATTGCTACCCAAAGTTTGTAACGTAAGTACTGCAGGGAGTCTTTGTGGTCATCTTGCATTTTAAATTGAGTTCCGACATTCTCAAGCATGTGTCCATGTCACACAATAATGTGATACAATTTAAAATGAGCTGTTATTGAACAACCGTGAAAGGTTAAGCCATGATTCCCTGTAAAAGTACATACTTACTTTCATCCAGAGTAAATTGGGCTCTCTGTATATTGGATTTCATCCACTAGAAGAGATATTTGCATTGGCATATCTTTTTGTAAATTCACAGCCATTCCATTACACTAACTTTCCTGGTGACCTCCAGTTAATCTGTGAATTTGAACAGATTGTATCACGTAACAAAAGCAGAGATAGCTGGGGAAACACAGAAGGTCTGGCAGCATTTGTAAAGAGAAAACAGAGTCAACGTTTCAGGTCTGAAGTTCTGAAGAAAGATCAAAAACTTTGGCCATGTTTTCTCTCCACAGATGCTGCCAGACCTGCTGAGTTTCCCCAGCTATTTCTGTTTTGCTTCAAATTTCCAGTGTCCACATTTCTTTATTTTTTCGTGTACTGCCTTGTGTGGATGAATTGGATTGTTAATGTAGATCAGACAGATTCTCTTGCAAAAGGTTTTCTTAGGCTTGTTAGTAATTCTTGACTGTAATGACAGAAAGTTGAGCAAGGGTAATTACTGGTATCTGTTGTGGTCAAATCCACCTGAAACACCTGTGATGTAGAATCCCTACAGTGTGGGAACAGGCCATTTGGCCCAACAAGTCCACACTAAACCTCTGAAGAGTAACTCACCCAGACTCATTCCCCTACCCTATTACTTTACAATTACCCCTGACTAATGCACCCAACCTACATATTCCTGAACACTATGGGCAATTAGCATGGCCAATCCATTTAATCTGCACATCTTTGGATTGTGGAAGGAAACCGGAGCACCCGGAGAAAACCCATGCAGAATATGTAAACTCCATACAGTCAATCACCCAAGGCTGAAATTGAACCTGGGTCTGTGGCATTGTGAGGCAGCAGTGCTAACTGCTGAGCCTCTGTCCCACATATGTCAGGTAGGTTCACTACCGCCAATCCTTTGTCTTGGTATGTGGCTAAGTTATGATGCTAAGTGGAGAAGGATGTCCACACAAAGTCTTGAGGAGAAAATTGGCTTGATCATTTTGAATAGAGTAGGTTTATTACACAGTAGTCAATACCTAATCATTAATGGATCTGAGTGAAACATCAGAAGAGACTTGAAAATATATGCACATTACTACTTAGCTGATATTGGAAAAACTGGTTAGCTTCTCCCAGAAAAATCCTGATGGGCAGAGCATATCTTGTGACATCAGTTAACCCTTTCAAATATGTGCTGCCTCATATAACACCAAGATAAAGACACCTGGTTCAACTGCTTCTGCTGCTTTCATACCTCTCATTGGCCATCAAGTCATCTTTGGGGATGCAGGAGATGAGTTCCTCACTGCAAAATTTCTAACCTCCAGCCAGCTTTTGTGCCCACAGCAATTATTTAATGGAGAAAGTGAGGACTGCAGATGCTGCAAATCAGAGTTGAGAGTGTGGTGCTGGAAAAGCACAGCAGATCAGGCAGCATCCAAGGAGGAGGAGAATAGATGTTTCGAGCATTAGCCGTTCATCAGGAACGAGGTTGGGCCCAGTTCAGTTTCTGGTTAATGGGAATCCCCAGGATGATAATACTGGGCAATGCGGCGATGATATTAATGTTGAATACCGGGGGACAATGGTTAGATTCTCGCTTGTTGAAGGTGGTCATTATCCAGTATTTGTGTGACATTAATGTTACTTGCCACTTGTCAAACCAGGATATTGCCTGGGTCTTGGTGCATTTGGGCATGGACTGTTTCAGCATCTGAGGAGTCACAAATGGTGCTGAGCATTGTGCAATCAACAGTGAACATTCCCTCTTCTGTGCTTCTGATGGAGGAGAGGTTAAGATGATGCAGCTGAAGGTGGTTGGGCTGAGAAGACTACCCTGAGTGAGGAACTCTTGCAGAGATGTCCTGGAGCTGAGATAACTGATCTCCAACAACAAAAACCAGCTTCCAACAGACTAAATATGATTCCAAGCCAACAATGAGTTTGCCACCATTTCCCATTGATTCCAGTTATGTTAGGGTTCCTTGATGCCACACACAGTTGACATTAAGGCTTGTCACCCTCACCTCGGGAATTCAGCTGTTTTGCCCATGTTTGAACCAAGGCTGCAGTAAAGTTAGGAGCTGATGGGCTTGGTGTAACCCAAACAGCATGTCAATGAGCAGATTATTGCTGAGTAGGTGCTGCTTTACAGCACTGTTGATGATACCTTCCAACACTTTACTGTTGACAGTACACTGATGGGTCAGTAATTGCCCAAGTTTGAATCCTGTTTATTGTGTTCAAGATAAATCTAGAGTGTTTTCCTCATTGTCAGATAGATGCCGGTATTGTAACTGCACTGAGCTGGTGCATCCTCAAATCCTTTTCATCACCTACAAGGAACAGGTTAGGAATTTGATAGAATGCTTTCCACTTGCCTGGATGAGTGTAGCTGTAACAATTCTCAAGCAATTCAATGCCATCTAGGACAAAGCAACCCACTCATACATCACCATCACATTCACTCCCTCCACCACTGATAACAGCGTGTACCATCTGCAAGGTACATTGTAGCATCTTGTAGTTTCTTCAACAGCACGTCTCAAACCTGTGATTCCTAGCATCTCGAAGTACAAAGGTAACAGGCACATGGTTTGCCAACATCTACAAGTACACCTGAAAGTCATACTCCATCCTTACTTGGAATTATATTACATTCCTTCACTGTTACTCGGTCAGAATCCTGGAATTCCCTCCCTTCCAGCACCATGGGTGTTGTTGTACCACATGAATTGCAGCAGTTCCGAGCACTTTCACAAGTGCCGTTACAGAATGGCAATAAATGCTGGTCTTTCCAAAGATGTCTACACTCTGTGAAAGAATAAGAAGCAAACCCTGGAACTGACAGCCCTAACTCTGATCTAACTCCACCGCCCCCCCCCCCCCCCCCCCCCCAACATTGCAAACCAAGACCTGACATGCTGACCTGACCCTGCCAGTCCTGACCATGCTGCCCCCCTTCACCTGTGCCCACCCATTTGACCATATCCTCTGACCTTCAGCACCCATCCACCTTCCAGGCATCTCACCCTTCAAGAACCCTTACCACTTCACCAAGCTGACAATTCAACCTCTTACTCACCCAGCACTATAACCACTTAAACAACTGTCACCTATCCACATACCACCCTTCTCAACTCACCTACCACACACCCCCACCCTCCTCATTTACCACAAAAGCTTTAACAGTATTTGCATTTGAGCCCAGTGTTATAAAAGGGAGCTTGGTTTCCATATGGATTCTCTGCGATGCTGGATTTGTGCATCCCTGGAGAGATTCATAACGGGAGTCTCATAACAGGTCCAAGAATCTCCAACACAGAGGCCACCTAAAGACAAGCAAGTATTGTTTAATCCGATCAGGATCAGAAATGGGTTTTCTGAACCCAGTTGGAATTGTTGGGCCGTAGTATTCAAATCATTTTCTGTAACAAGGTATGCATATATTTTTCAATAGACATGGCTCTAGCATTGTTCATTTCTTTGTTAATAAATGAGCCTTGGGTTTACATCATCTTTGGAACAGTCACTCTGCTGTCAGTGCAGTCAGACGAACAAATTCCATGCTCCCCAGCTTGGTTTGAACAAACTCAGGTGAGTTAAAGAAGGTCTGCGATGAATGCGTAGCGTCCCTGCCTCTGAGCTACAAGTTCCAGTTGCAAGTGTCACTCCTGAACATGATGGCAGCCTGTTCATAACATGGCCAAACAATTGAGTCACAACCTACAAATCCAAATACACCAATGGCAAGTATTAAAAGGGAGCACGTTTCTGGTCAGCCATGAGATGGAGAGAAAATTGAAACTTTTATCTTCACTATTGATAGCTCTGGAGTATAACGTGCATGTAAAAGTGCTGATTGCCACAGCAAGGTGGTTGCTTTTTGGGCTGGAGACCTGTGAGCAGCAGTATGCCATGAGGGTCGTGCTAGGTACACATTTTTTTTTCATTTACATGAATGATTTGGATCTGAACATCAGAGGTATGGTTAGTAAGTTTGCCGACTGCACCCAAAATTGGAGGTGTAGTGGACAGTGAAGAAGGTTACCTCAGAATACAATAGGATGTTGATCCGATGGGCTGAGGAGTGGCAGATTGAGTTTAATCTTGATGTGTGAGGTTTTACATTTTTGAAAGGCAAATCAGAGCAGGACCTATACACTAGATGGTAAGGTCCTGGGGAGTATTGCTGAACAAAGTGACCTAGGAGTACAGGTTCATATTTCCTTGAAAGTGAAGTCACAGAAAGATAGGACAGTGTAGAAAGTGTTTGGTATATAACATAGAACATACAGCGTTACAGCGCAGTACAGGCCCTTCGGCCCTCGATGTTGCACCGATCTGTGAAATTAATCTGATGCCCATCTAAACTACATTGTTCCATTATTATCCATATGTATGTCCAATGCCCATTTAAATGCCCTTAACATCGACAAGTCCACTACTATTGCAGGCAGGCCGTTCCATGCCCCTACTACTCTCTGAGTAAAGAAGCTACCCCGATATCTGTCCTAAATCTATCACCCCTCAATTTAAAGCTATGTCCCCTCGTGTTAGCCTTCACCAACTGAGGAAAAAGGCTCTCACTGTCCACCCTATCTAACCCTCTGATTATCTTTACATCTCAATTAAGTCAGCTCACAACCTCCTTCTCTCCAACAAAAATGTCAGTACCCTCAGCCTTCCCTTGTAACACCATCCTTCCATATCAGGCAACATCCTGGTAAATCTCTGAACCATTTTCCAGATCCTTCCTATAATGCGGTGACCAGAACTGCTCACAATACTCCAGGTGCGGCCTTATCTTGTACAGCTGAAGCATGACCTCGTGGCTCCGAAACTCAATCTCCCAATCAATAAATGGCAATACACCATTTGCCTACTTAGCAACTCTATCAACTTGGGTGGCAACTTTCAGGGATTTATGCCCTGGACACTGAAATCTCTCTGTTCATCTTCACTGCCAAGACTTATACCATTAGACCAGTACTGTCTGCATTTCTGTTACTTCTTCCGAAATGAACTACCTCACACTTTTCTGCATTCGACTCTATTTGCCACTTCTCAGTCCAGCTCTGCATCTCATCTATGTCCCTCTGTAACCCACAACATCCTCCGGCACTATCCATAACTCTGCCTACCTCAGTGTCATCTGCAAATTTACTGATCCATCCTTCCATGCCCACCTCCAGTTCATTGATTAAAATGACAAACTGCAGTGGCCCCAAAACAGATTCTAGTGGTACACCACTGGAAACTGAGCTCCAGGTTGAACGTTTCCACCAACCACAACCCTCTGTCTTCTTTCAGCTGGCCAATTTCTGATCCAAACCATTAAGTAATCTTCAATCCTGAAACTCTTTATTTTGTGCAATAGCTTACCATGTGGACCCTTATCAAATGCCTTACTGAAATCATACACACCACATCAACCACTTTACCTTCATTCATCTGTTTGTCACCTTCTTGAGGAACTTAATAAGGTCAGTGAGGCACAACTTACCCTTCACAAAACCATGTTGGCTATCCCAAATAAAAGTAATCCTCTCCAGATTATTATAAATCCTATCTCTTATAACCTTTTCCAACACCTTACTCACAAATGAAGTAAGGCTCACTGGCCTATAATTACCAGGGTTGCCTCGAATCCCCTTCTTAAACAAGGGAACAACATTTGCTATCCTCCAGTCTCCTGGCACTACTCCTGTCGACAATGAAGGCATAAAGATCAAAGCCAAAGGCTCTGCAATCTCCTCCCTGGCTTTCCAGAGAATCCGAGGATAAATCCCATTTGGCCCTGGGGTCTTATCCATTTTCAGATCTTCCAAAATTGCTAAAACCTCCTCTTTGTCTCATCCTCACCTGAGCCTTCATCTTTCTCTTGACAAGAGCTTCAATATCTTCAGTAAACCACAGCACCCTCTCTTGACAACTACCTCCCTGCCTGATAGGTATGTACTTATCAAGGACCCACAGTAGCTGTTCCTTGAATAAGCTCCACATTACAAGTGTGTCCATCCCCTGCAGTTTCCTTCCCCATTCTATGCTAGCCTTTATTGGTAGGTGCGTTGATCATAGGAGTTTGGAGTTCACATTGTGGCTGTACAGGACATTGGTTAGGCCACTTTTGGAATATTGTGTACAATTCTGGTCTCCCTCCTATTGGAAGGATGTTATGAAACTTGAAATGGTTCAGAAAAAATCTACAAGGTTGTTGCCAGGCTTGGAGGATTGAGCTATAGGGAGAGGCTAATTAGGCTGGGTCTGTTTTTCCTGAAACATTGGAGGCTGAGGGATGATCTTAGAGAGATTTATCAAATCATGTGGGGCATGGATAGGGTAAATAGACACGATCTTTTCCCTGGGGTAGGGGAGTCCAGAACTAGAGGACACAGGTTTAATGTGAGAGGGGAAAGATTTGAAAGGACCTAAGGGGCAACGTTTTCACGCAGATAATGTTTGGAATGAGCTGCCAGAGGAAGTAGTGGTACAGTTACAACATGTAAAAGGCATCTGGATGGGGACATGAACAGGAAGGGTTCAGAGGGTTTAGAGATTTGTCAAATGCTGGCAAATGGGATGAGATTTATTTAAGATATCTGGTAAGCATGGATAAGTTAGACCGAAGGGTCTGTTTCCATGCTGTAGAACTCTATGACTCTATAATCTCTGTACAGGCCATCAATATTGGCTGAATGGCCAATGCGGAGGGCCATCAACTGAGCTGACTCTCTGTGATCAATCTGGAGGAGATTCAGTACCTGCCTGACTTATTGAAGTCACAGCATATTGGGTCTGGTCTGAAAATCCAACCCTTTAGCACTTGTAATAATTTTCCACACTTTTCACCATTGGTTTTTCCCCCTCATTCTTCAGAGTCCACATGGTAGCCTGTTCTTCAAACGCCTTCACAGAATTCCTGCATTCAACTCTTTGGTTATCTCGCTGTAGTCCACCCACCTTCCGATGCCCAGCTTCCAGTCTGCAGTGTTATTGCTTTGGCAACGCCTGCTGTACTATTTCACCAACCCCGCTCAGGCTCCCCCCTGGTCAGCCTCACTTGTCTGTGGCTGTGGTGCACGAGGTGTCTGATCTGACTGCAAACCTTGACTGCACAGGGTACAAATGCGATTTAGATTTTCATTTTAAAATGAGGGACTAACGCAACAAGTGAAGCATGATAAATCCATATTCCATTAAAATATAGATGGTCAAAAAAGTACACTCAATCTCTTTTAAGCCGTCCTATCATTACTGCTTTTCACGCCAGAGTTTATGGATTAACAGTGTCCATTGCCGTGAGCAACTGAATAAACAAGGTTCTTTTGTAGATCAGCTAGGTTTTCCCACTGAGAACAACATGGCTTTTCTGGGCTCAGTGGTGTCTAAATGTGTTCTTTGAATGTGCAGCAAAGGTAATAATAGTTGTCTTCATCTTAAAAGATGTTTGGTTGAGTGAAATAACTGGGGCTTCGTGGTCCAAAATATATCTGCATATATTGAGGGCACAGCAGGGAAAATCAGGGAAACAAATGGGTAGTACTCCCCAACCAAAGTCTGTGTGACCTGAAGTTAATTTAAAAAATGTGTCCCATACTACACAGATTGAGCCATGACTCTGCTCATCCCCATAGTTACTGTCACAGTGGTGCAGTTATCTTCACAATCCTGCAGTTGTACACCAGCCCTCTTATCTGATTCCTGTTTGCACATTGAAAGATTGTGTCCAGTTGGGTTACCAACTACAGTTGACTGTAATTCTGAGGGCTCTCATGAAATGAGTTCTTGCCTAACCAACCTCTCCATGTCCTTGCTGTTGGAGGTTCAACATGTTCATCTTCACAGTGCAAATATTCACCCAAAAACCCATATGCCACTGTTTTAAAATCCAAATGCTAAAAAAAATATTAAAATATATAAAAACCACACACCCTTCATCACCATGTAGGAGCAACTTAGTGCAGAATTTGGAATCTGTACTGAAAACAAAATATGCTGGAAATCACAGTGGGTCAGGCAGCATCCATGGAGAGAGCAACCTTACATTTTGTTTCTAGCTGATCCTTCATCAGAGCTCACACAAAGGGGGCAGCATTTATGCAATAGCTGAGGTGGAGTAGAGAGGGTGAAAGGCAGCTGATAGTGCAAGCTAAATGATTGGAATGTGACAATGACAGAACAATAGTGTGACACCCTTCATCACAGTCCCTAAAAGACATTAGTGAACCAGGTAAAGACAATAAACCATAGTTGTCATGATCACTATCACCAGACTACCTTTCAGTTCCAGATTTATTGAATTTCAATTTCCCCCATTTGTGTTGTGGGATTTGAAACCAGATCACTGAAGAATCAGCTCAGCTCTTTGATTATGAATCGAATCATATTATTACCATCCCACCATCTCCCCTAAGCTCAAACTGACTGTTGGCCAGTCAGTTTATCCTCTTCCATTACCAGTATTTCCATAACTAATAACCAGAATTTTCAAAGACCTTTTTGTAATAAAAGCATCACAATTCTGTTTCTCACAGTTTGGTGATGGCACTGCCGTGGAAGTTAATCTGGAGTCCAATGGCCACTCTTAGAAGGTTGATGATGATACCCAGGATTGTAATCGGTGTTCTGAGTTAGTGTAACATGCCAGTGGGCATGCGTCATCAAGCCAGCCACTGATAAGCCACTTTCGTATAGCTAGCTACAAGCTGAAGGTAAATTTGACGACCAACATTACTAACTCCCAGCCCTGTGCAGACTGCCTTTTGGGAGCGCATGCAGATCTCATCAAAGGATTAGAAAGAGATAGTCAAAAGGATTTCCCTGGTCAAGTAAGGAATTTAGTCGTAAGAGACCTGATGAGTCGGCCACCAAGCTTGTTGTTTGCGATACCTGCTTACCTGTGCAATGTGATGAAAGGTCAGAAAGGATTTAAAACAAGCTTCCCTTGAGCTGATCCTCTAATGTTTTTTTAAGCCACTATTTGTTAAGATTTGGAATGCGCTGCCTGAAAGGGTTTTGGAAGCAGATAAAATAAAAACTTTCAAAAGATCATTGGATAGATATTTGAAAATGGAAATCGTTCAGGATTTTAAAGAAAGCATAAGGCACTGGGAATAATTGGGCTATAATCTTTAGATTCCATGATTCTACTCTGTGCACTGTTAGCTCATCTAAAGGGTAATGTTCAGGAGAAAGAATTGTCCACTGTGTCCCTGGAGTTGGGGAAGTGGAGGTAAGTCAGTAAAGGGCTTATGCCCGAAACGTCGAATTTCCTATTCCTTGGATGCTGTCTGACCTGCTGTGCTTTCACCAGCAACACATCTTCAACTGTAAGTCAGTAAAGGTTTGCTTTATTTTTTACTGTCTAGGGATGCCATGCTGCTAAGTGTGGTTGTGTGGACAATAGGAGAAGGTGGGACTTACCACAATGGTTGTACAGGTACTCACTTTCGAGGCCCACTTGAAACAAATTGCTGCTTTAGTATCAGAAGCTTGGTCGCTTATAATTCAGGAGAATTGGAATAAACAATTTTGCAGGTAATGGTGATGCATTGATAATGTCATAGGACTTGTGATCCAGAGGTCCTGGCTAATGCTGTGAGTTCATATCCCACTCTGAACCTGATGAAGTTTAAAGTAAGCTAATAAATCTGGAATCGTAGGCAAGTCACAGTAATGGGGTCCGTGTCCTCAGTTGTCATAGAAGTCCATCTAGTTCACAGATGTCTTTTAGAGATGGGAATCTGCCATCCTTGTTTGGTCTTCTCTACATGTACCTCCAGATCCACACAATGTGTGGTTGACTCTTAACTGCCCTCTGAAATGACCTAGTATGCCAATCAACTGAAAGGGTATTAGGGATGGAGAACAAACCCAATGTTTGCAATTAGGGATATTGTTGGACTTTTCTTTTCTGAGGTTAAGTGGCACGGGAGGCCTGAAAAGTAGGAGGAGTTTCCACTTCGGGAAAATTGGGATTTCCAGAGTGATGGACCCCTTCTCGACTCATTAGATATTTGTGCAAACGCGGACTGCCAAATCTTAAGGGCATGTCATTCTAGAGCCCAATGTGACCTTCTGGCCTCCAGTATCTGGGCGGTACATTTAAAGGTCACATGGGCAGCAATTCACTCTGTGCGACTCCTTCGAATCACTCAATCCTTGTCCATCAGCCCCACCCACCCAGGGAGATGACAGAATCCAAAGTGACCCCTTCCCCAGAGGTTCTCCTGAAGGAAGTGCAGGAGAGAAGGGAAGTTCTTTTCCCAGGATTGTAAAACAAGAGGCCATTTTGAATAGACAAGTACAGCCTGGACATACATGGCTGTAGAAGTCAGCACCAATGGCCAGCTCAGGAGACGAAATGTGTGGCGCTGGAAAAGCACAGCAGGTCAGGTAGGATCCAAGGAGCAAGAGAATCAATGTTTCAAGGAAACGTCCTTCATCAGGAATCTGGTGGGGGTGGGGAGGGGGCAAGAGAGCTGGAAGATAAATAGGAGGGTGGGGTAGGCTGGGGCTGGGAAGGCGACAGGTATATGCAGGTGGAGGGTGATGGTGATAAGTCGGAGGGGAGGGTGGAGCATGGGATGGAAGATGAACAGGTGGGACAGTTCAAGAGGGCGGTACAGAGGTGGAGGGAGGGGAGATGAGCCTGGCTGCATTGCCACAACAGGATGAATGAGCTGGGGCACTGTGCCAGGGTGGGTCCCACTATCTACGCAATGCTTCACGCTGCACTGAGTGTGAGTGAGCATTGTAAGGTTGCACTGCACATGTCTGTATCACAGGATGCCAGACAGTCCAATCAGATGCGTCATGCACAGTCAGTGCCTGTCATTTCATTGCAGCATTACTGGCACCAGACGTCAGCCAGAGCTCACATGTAAAACATAAAAGCACCATCAGGTCACTGACCTTTCGTCACCATTAGGAGTGCAGCATCTGATAGCTTTTCACCTGAAGTTACACATGAGACAAAGGTACGTTCACTAAAGATGACTCACTAAGTTGAGCCCACTTTTGAGTTCCGTTTTGAGTCTCCCCTGGCCAGAATGTTGACATCAGCTGGTGTGGCTGCCCCTCTTGGGCAGACCTGCCCTTTCAGGCTTCACCTTGAACACTTACAACTGGTTATGAAGGAGCCAAGTAACTGAAGAAGTTTGTACTCAGCAGAGCTTGGAGGAAGATGTCTACTCTGTTGGGTTCATACCTCATTGAGCCAGTTTGTGAACAGCAGTCTTTCTTGCTTTTGGCTCTCAAAATGGATGTATTTTCAGTCGGCTGGGATATGTCATTGAAAATTCAGGGCATGCTAATGAATGTAACATGGATTCCCAGTCTTGAAGTCAGAAACCTAACTCACTTGAAAAATTCGGAGAATTTAACAGCAAAAGTCTAATAAGGAAACTAATTTTTTTGTCTCATACCCAATTAAGTTCCCAAGCCCTGCCCTTCTTAAAGCTCTGCATGGGCCTGGAAAAGTCTACCCACTGTTTTTTGCTCTACTTTATAAATGAATCTAACTATCAAATTGCACAGGGTCACTCTGACCTTGATGCAAATGGGTATAGTTATGCTGACACAGAGCTGATAACACATGTAATTGCACAATTCATCTTACTTTCCCCTCCCATCCATTAATTACAGGTAATAAGGTCAGATTTACAGTGTCAATTAATTTCTATTTAGCTCCCTGGTGTCTGGTTGGGAATACACCACTGGAGCTGACAACGCTGATGAGGTGTTAGCGAGATTTATGATCAAAGGGTGTACGGCAGATCAAAAATCCATTTAAAGTATTTGGGAGTTTGGGTTTGTTTTTAAGAGTGAGGCGTGTTAACATCACTCTGAAGGATGGTGTTGGTGAAGACGGGATGATTCTCCCGCTCATCAAACGTGGAAGAATGTGCAGTTTCACCAAAGAGAAATTGATCAGAGAACTGTGTTTCAACCCAAGCCAGGATTTTCTCAGCTTCCTCAATGTGGTATGTTGATCCTGCTGTAAACTGGGGTCTGGCATCATGTTCTAATGAGATGGAAAGAGCTTCCCAGATCAGCTTGATGCCTGTTTGCCACATTGGCCACCATGGAATGATCAATAAACAAAGGCGAAAGGCAAAACAGAAATTGGACTTACAGTCATAGAGTCACATACAGCAGAAAAACAGACCTGCACCAGCCTCCATCACTTCCTCTGCCAGATCATTCCATACACGCACTACCCTCTGCATTAAGAAGTTGCCCCTTAGGTCGCTTTTAAATCTTTCCCCTCTCACTTCAAAACTATGCTCTCTAGTTTTAGACTCCTCCACCCCACAGACCTTGGCTATTCACCTTATCCATGACCCTCACAGTTTTGTGAGACTCAATAAGGCTACCAAGACTGGAGAGGTTGTCTTATAGGGAGAGGCTGGCCAGCCCAGGACACTTTCTTCCCTGGAGTGTTGGAGGCTGAGAGGTAACCTTATATAGGCTTGCAAAACTATAAGAGGCAAGGATAAAGTGAATAGTAAAGATCTTTTTCACAGGAGAGGGGAATCCAAAACTAGAGGGCATAGGTTTGAAGGTGAGAGGGGAAAGATTTAAAAGTGAGCTGTGAAGCAACTTTTCACACAGTGAGTGGGTGCACACAGAATGAACGGTTGGAGGAAGTGGTAGAGGCTGGTGCAATTGCAACATTTAAAAGGCATTTGGAACTACTATGTAGTTTGGTGGGATATGGACAAAGCACAGACAAATGGGAGTAGTTCAGTTTCAGAAACCTAGTCAGCATAGATGAGTTGGGCCGAAGGATCTGTTTCCATGGTGAATGACTCCATAATTCTAAGGCTTGATATTAACATTGGTTGTACTTTGAGAATTCTTATGCTCATGAAAGATTTCACTTAATGTCCTTTCCTTCCTTTCCCAACAGACGTTTCTTTCTTCTTCCCTTCATTATCTTTCTGATCCCAACATGCACCAACTCATGGGACCCCAATGGGTTACAATGAATGTCAGGGATGACTCCACCCTCAAGGTCCCCACCCCAGCAAAAGACATGGATGGGTTAAAACTCCTGCTGGTATGTTTAAACACAGTGAGCAAGCAGGCAGTTATTTTTAGCTCTGATAAACCTGACTCTCTTTTTCCATTAACAGTCAAGACTGAACTATTCAAAATGCTAACAACATAACATAAGCACAACATAAAATGCAGTTCCACTGTCATTATATCCAAAAAATGACAGACACTTTCTGTCTATGAAATATTTGAACTCTGTCACTTGCAGTGGTAATGCTTTGTTTGGTGGAATCATGTGCAGGAAAACCAGGAGAAAAGGCCACACTCTTTCATTTGATCAGCTCCTGTCTATGTGTTTCCACTAGATGGGACTCTCTTAATGAAGAATTTATCTATAAAATACAACTAAATTAACCGACCACATTATGACAGGATTAGAGGGATCATTAAATTGCATATATTAAATATGCAATTGCTTCCAGACTCTGTGCAGAAATGGAAATCTACAGTGACTGCAAAATAAGATTAACATTTTGCTCTGTGAATTTCCCCACCTCTTCACAATACTGGGTGGAGAGACAGGTGCTGTTAAGGAAGTGAGGAGACTGCAGAAAGATTGGACAGGCTATGAGATTGGGCATAGGAGGGGCAGATGGAATACAACGTGGGAAAATGTGCGGTTATGCACTTTGATACGAACAATAGAGGCATAGACAATTTTCTAAACAGGGAAAGGCTTTGGAAATCTGAAGCACAAAGTGACTTAGGATTTCAAGTTTAGGATTAACTAAAAGTTAGCATGCAGGTTCAGTTGGCAGTTAGGAAGGCAAATGCAATATAAGCGTTCACTTCAGGGGGCTAGATTACGAAAGCAGAAATGTGCTGCTGAGGCTGTACAAAGTTCTGATTAGACCACGTTTGGTATACAGTGAGCAATTTTGGGTCCCATATCAAAGGAAAGATGTGCTGGCATTGGAGGGGGTTCAGAAGGGGTTTATAAGAATGATCCCAGTGATGAAGGACTTGTCATATAAAGGGCAGTTGAGAACTCTGGGTCTGTCCTCGGTAGGGTTTTGAAGGATGAGGGAGGGCATCTCATTGAAACTTACAGAATACTGAGCGGCTTGGATAGAGTGGTCGTGGAGAAGAGGAGGAAAGACTAGGACCTGAGGGCACAGCCTCAGAGTGAAGGGGTGACCCCTTAGAACTGAGATTAGATTAGATTATTTACAGTGTGGAAACAGGCCCTTCAGCCCAACAAGCCCACTCCAACCTTTCAAAGAGCAACCGACCCAGACCCATTCCATTAAATTCACCCCTTCACCTAACACTACGGTCAATTTAGCATGGCCAATTCACCTGACCTGCTCATTTTTGGACTATGGGAGGAAACCGGAGCACCTGGAGGAAACCCACGCAGACATGGGGAGAATGTACAAACTCCACACAGTCAGACGCCTGAGGCGGGAATTGAAGCCGGGTCACTGGCGCTGTGAGGCAGCAGTGCTAAACACTGTGCCACCGTGCTGCCTGATGAAGCGGGATTTCTTCAGCCAGGGGGTGGTGAATCTGTGGAGTTCATAGCCGTGGAGTGCTGTAAAGGCCAAGTCACTGAGTGTATTTCAGGCAGAAGATCTTGATTGGTAAGGTAACAGGGAGAAGATAAGACAATGGTGTTGAGAAATAATTCAGTCATGATCAAACGGCAGAGTAGGTATGATGGGCTGAATGGCCTGATTCTGCTCCTGTATTTTGTGGTGTATTAACTAGCTGCAGTTCCTAAATTGCAGGTTGTTTTTTTTCTGGTATAATTGTGGACTTATACCAATCGACTTTCTATTCTAAGGCTACTAAAGAATAAATTTAAACCTGGGTTAACGCCAAGCCTTTTCAATCTGTCCCCTCAATCTCGCAGCACTACCCAATTCATCATTACATGTTATCTTTCTCCATCTCCTTGCTTTGTCTCTTCAATATCATCGTCCTCCTTGATGCCAGCGCTCTGGCCGTCTCAGACTCTCATCAGTGTCAGCTGCCAGCCCTGCCTCTGGTCGACATCCCTTTGAGTTTGCAGAACTCTTCCCTGTATCGATCCCCAAACTCTATCATTAGCTGCTGGCTTTATCACTTGTCTCCTCTTCTCAATCTCCTGGCTCTGTCCTCCTGCATCCTTTTGTGAGATTTGACTTGAATAATGAAAAGACTGCTTTGCTGTTGCTGTAATGGAAGCTTACGTTGGCTGTTCACCTCGTGCATTAATCTTCGAGCAGGTCAGTACCAACTAGAACTTTGCATAGTCTGGATGCTGAGTGGAAATGTTTGAAGGAGTCATTGTTGGCACAATGGGCAAATGGCCTCCATTTCTGCTCTTTGAGTATTGAGGCATTTGCTGCATGCGAGTGAATTTACAACATTGTCATGTCTTTTTGAATTATGGCCTGGTCCTTACTCTCTCATGCTGGTAGGTTTAAAGAGTGCATTGTTAAATGCAGCATACCCACAGCCCCCTTGCCCACCCCTGTTCTCTTCATGATACCGCCAGTGGCATGGCTGACGAAGGGCACTATCAATCAACGGGCTCCAATTGGACAATTAAACCCTGTTTTAGGGCCTCAGCTTGCAGCTGCCACTGAGCTACAAGCAACGAGAGACCTGTACCAAATGGCCAGCCTAGCTCCTCCCCTCCCCCTCACCCCAGGCATGCTGAAAGGGGAGGATGGTGGTACCTTCCTTCAATGGCCACCTGGTCCTCTTGGAAGTCCCTCAGAATACTGAGAGACCTGGATGGAGTGGACAAGCAGAAGACATTTCCTCCAATAGGAGAGACTCGGACCTGAGGGCACAGCGTCTCAGTGAAGGGATGATCCTTTCGAACTGAGATGAGGAGGAATTTCTTCAGCCAGAGGGTGGTGAATCTGTGGAACTCATTGCTGCAGAGGGCTGTGGAGATCAAGAAATTGAGTGTCTTAAGACACAGATAAATAGATTCTTAATTAGTACGGGGATCAAGGTTTAGAGGGAGAAGGCAGGAGAATGGGCTTGAGGGACATATCAGCCATGATTGAACTGTAGAGCAGACTCGATGGGCTTAATGAACTATCTTATGGTCTCCCCTGGAATTTTTTAACACTTTCCTTGCACTCTGCTAGGTTACTCTCCTATCCCATGCCAGCTCCCTCACTCCCTTTTGCCAAGTCCTCCCAGCTTGGCACCAGATGAGACCATTAAGCAGGATCCCAAATCTCAGTCCAAGACTACACACCTCTGAAGTAAAGTGCTGGAGAGCTTATAATTTCTGAGGAGCTAGCAGCTCTCTGAGACAGTACTTCCTGGAGTCAGAATCCACATTCGCTGTACCCCCAACCAGCACATTATTGACCAGTTCTCCTGGTTAACTGGCTGTGGGACAGTGGTGACCACCTCCACCACCACCTCCACCAACCCAACTTCCTGGGAAGCACATGTAATCCATCACCTCAGTTATCCCTAGGATTTACCCTGAATAAGGTTAGGAAGAATTTACTGTACTCTGTAAAATTTGTGATGTTTTATGCAGTGTGATCAGTGATAATATTCTGGCAATCATCATAGTTTGAGAGACTGTATTGATCATATTTTTCAAAGAGCGATCAGATGGCCAAAACATCTCTTTCTATGCCTTAAGATTATTTTAACACTCAAACACACTTCTCAACAGATCGATGAAAATGTCTTAAAATTCTGAAAAGACTGAAGGACTTGGGCTACAGTTTTTATTTGAAAAATGATTTAACCTGTGTTCCATTAAAGTTTAGTCTTCCTCTACTGTTCCACATCTTCAGTCCAAGTTAAAAGTTGTTCGTGTTCTTCAAACAATAACTGTGAGGATGTGAAGTACTTTGGAGATCCTGAGGTTATGTTTAAACCAGTGCAAGTGTCCCGTCTTTTGCATTGTCTTATATGTGGTTCATTCTAAATAAAATCTACATGTTGACAGAGCAGAGCCAGGCAATGTGTGGACTAGTACATTAAAACCACAGGAATTTAGTAAATCTGGAGAAATTTGTTTTTATGGCTTTTGGAGAGGTCAACCAAGGCAAAGGAATACACAATCAATGGGAGAATACAGGAAAGTGCAGAGGAAGTGATAAACTTTGAAGTGAATGGTCCACAGATCTCTGAAGGTAGCAGAAGATGTTAATAAGGTTGTGAAGACCACATGTGTAATCCTTTCCTTTATTAGCTGTAATGGAGAATGTTAAGTGCAGGGAGGGATTGTGTAAATGATTAGTTAGGTCGCAACTGTGTGCTATTCTGGCCACTTCAGGATTCAACTGGGGAAGGCAGTGGCATAGCGGGAATGTCACAGGGCTAACATTCTGAGGACATGAGTTTGAATCCATGGCAGATGGTGAAATTTGAATTCAATGATAATCTGGAATAGACAAAAAAAAATCTAGCCCAGTGGTGACCAAGTAATTGCAGATGATTATTGTAAAAATACCACCTGGAAGGAAACCTGCCATCCTTCAATCTGGCCGATAGGTGACACCAGACCCAAACTATGTGGTTCACTCTAAACTGCACTCTTAGTAATTATGGATGGGCAATTAATATTGGCCTTGCCAGTAATACCCATAACCAATTAATTTTTTAAAAATGTGCTAGAGAGGGTATGAAGGAGATTTACAAGAGTCAGGACTAGATAAATTCAAGTATGAAGAAATTACATTGTCTTCAGGTCTCCTTCAAACAGCGATGACTAAGGGGAGACTTGATTGAGATGTTAGGGGCATTGATACAGTGGATGGGAAGGATCTATTTACCTGGCAGAGATTTGGTGACCTGGGGGTATAAATTGAAAGCAACTGGTAGAAGGATTCGCAACGAGATGAGGGGAAAGATTTTCACCTGCATGTCCTGCGCCTCCTCTACCTCCAAACCGTTACCACCCGATGCCTAGAGGAGGAACACCTAATGTTCCACCTTGGGACCCAGCAACCACATGGGATAAATGTGGATTTCAACAGCTTTGTCATTTCCCCTCCCACCCCCCCACATTACCAAGCCTCCAACTCGGCACCGCCCTCCAGACCTGTCCATCACTGCCCCTTCTGACCTATCACCTTCTCCCTCATCATCATCCTCCTATCACCCAACTACCTCCCTCAACCCCCCCCCCCCTCCCATTTGTCTGTCAGCCCTGACCCACAAGCCTCATTCCTGATGATGGGCTTATGCCTGAACTGTCGATTTTCCTGCTCCTCGGATGCTGCCTGACCTACTGTGCTTTTCCATCACCACATTCTAGATTTCTAGATATACATAGGTACATGGATTGAACATTAGAAAGTTGGATCGACAGAGAAACATATGATGGGTGGCTCATTTTCTAGGAGAAAGCGAGGACTGCAAATACTGGAGATGGTGGCGCTGGAAAAACACAGGAGGTCAAGCAGCATCTGAGGAGCAGGGGTTGTCAATGTTTTGGGCATAAGTCCTTCATGGCTTATTTTCCAGCCAGAACAGACATAATGGGCCAAGTGCTGCAAATGTGTTGCTGGTCAAAGCACAGCAGGTTAGGCAGCATCTCAGGAATAGAGAATTCGACGTTTCGAGCATAAGCCCTTCATCAGGAATAGGCCAAGTGGCCTCTTTCTGTGGTGTAAACATGCAATGGTTTTAATTCAAAGAAATGTGAGAGAGCTCCTTGCTATGCTGGCCAGTATTTATTCCTCAATCAACCTAAACACCGACTATCTGGTCAGAAGCACATTGCTGGCTGTGGGAACTTGCTGTGTGTAAATCGGTTGTTTCAGTTGCTACTTTGCAACGATGATGACACTTCGAAAAGAATGTCATTGTCTTTGATGTACTGGGGGAGTCCTGAATTCATGAAAGGCATCATACAGTGCAAATTTCCTTCACGTTTGCAGGACCAGAGATTACAGCCCTTAATAGCCTGGTTCATTACAGCAGCCGTTATTTGATTTATTCTCATATTGAGAAACATCTCACGCTCTCTTTCTTTATTTTTTCAAATGCTCTGACTTGAACAATTCTTCTCGGCCACCCAGGTATTTGTTTTGTCAAGAAATACTTCTGTATGTCTGTCCTAAAATAGTCCTTGTTCTGGTAGGCATTGTGAACGAATGGCAGGGCCATTTTAGGGTGTTTTTTTTTTCATTTTTATCCCAATCGCAGTTGATGCAAACACTGGACTTAATCAAATGAAACTATTTGAACTGCCAACTCTTGGGCAGCAGCTGAGGTACATTGCAGGAAATTACCTGTTACCTAAAAATAGAAACAAGATTCCTTCAGTGTACTGTCCTTCTTGTTCTTAAGGACAAGATGTACAGCGCTTTTTAGAGGGTTATTTCCTACTATCTTCATGATGAAGGCGTGGTAATAACCACAGTTTGGTGTTTGAACCTCTCACTCTGTATGACGCCTGCATTGCATGATGCGTCAATTCTTATAAAGGTAAAAATGACATTGAATCCCTCACTGTCACTGCCAAGAATATTTCTGACTAAATTGTGGAAGAAGTGACCAGGGAAGAAATGGAAATGAGAATGATTGGAAATGCAGTGTATGCAGTCTTCCTCTCATGCTCATGCGTGTTGGTGGTGGAGGTAGCGGTTGTTTTTGTGGTGTGGGGATGGCTAGTTGTACATTTGTTTTGTAAATGCTGTATTTTTCAAAACATTTTCCAGTAAGCTTTATGAACCTTGCCAGGTTTGAAGCAGCTTACTCTCTGCTTACATTTAGGCACATAGTTAGCTTTCAATGAGTTATAAGACCATAAGACATAGGAGGAGAAATTTGGCCATTCAGCCCTTTGACCATGTGTTATGAAGATGTGGATGTACTGTACCTTTAAGAAAATTAAAAGTGAGCAGAGCTACCTATCAGCACCAGGTGTTCTCAACAAGATACAATGTAGGATGTGGTCCAGCAGTTAGGGCAGTTGGTTTCCTGGAGCCAAAAACAGATTTGAATTAGGTCAATCAGTTTAAATTATAACCAAAAAAAACAAATTCAATCAAGTTTGAATTAAGTATATTGACAATCTTAAAAGCCAATGACACAATCCAATGCTTTGGGGGTATAAGACCAGAGAAAATTGTACTGTTGGGAGGAGAACTGCCATGCCACCAGCATATAGACTGCCCAAAAAATAGCTCTCTCAAATGTACCTTAATTGATCCGTGACCTGTGAAGCACAATCCCTCAGAAGAAGATAAGAAGACAAAGGAGAATCCAAATACAAGGTTTGACAGCTGGCTGGTTTTGAAATTTGAATTTTTCAGTAAATTTCCGTTGGGGGGAGTGGTTATCGGACTAGTATTATAGAAGGGAAAGTAAAACATAGGTTAGAGGAAGAAGTTGTAAATAGCTGTTAGTTAATTATTCTCTGTTTCACTTTAAGAAATAAAGTGGTTATTTTTTACTTTAAGTAGTTTTTGACCTCTCAGATTACTGCATGGGATACATCTTTTCTGTGTTGCTGGCTTAAATTAATCCAGATATCCCGTGTCGTAACACATGGCTGACAGGTTTCTAAACTCCATTCTCCAGCTTTCTCCCTGTAATCCTTGATCCTCTTGACAATGAAGAACCTATCTACCTCTGTCTTAGCTATACTCGATGACCTGGCCTCTGTGGCCTTCTGTGGCCGTAAATTCCAGTGATTCCCCGCTCTGTGACTGAAGAAGTTTCTCCTTATCTCCATTCTATAAGGTCTTCCCTTTACTCTAAGGCTATACCCTTGTGTCCTAGTCTCTCCTACCAATGGAAACATCTTCCCAACATCCATTCTGGGCATTCAGTATTCTGTATGTTTCAATTAGATCCCCCCCTCATCCCTCTAAACTCAATGGAGTATAGACCCAGAGTCCTCAAACGTTCCCCATATGTTAAGCTTTTCATTCCTGGGACCATTCTCGGGAACCTACTTTGAACATGCTCCAAGGCCAGTACATCCTCCCTGTGATATGGGGCACAAACCTGCACACAATACTCCAAATGTGGGCTGACCAGAGCATTATAGAGCCTCAGAAATACATCCCTGCTTTTATATTCAAATCATCTCAAAATAAATGCCATCATTGCATTTGCCTTCCCAACTACTGACTCAACCTACAAACTGACCTTGAGAGAGCCCTGGACTAGAACTTCCAAGTCTCTTTGCACTTCAGACTTTTACATTTTCTCACCACTTTCACTCCTACCAAAGTGCATAACCTCACACTTTCCCACATTGTACTTCATCCACAGCTTTTTTGCCCACTCTGCTAACCTGTCCAAACCCTTCTGCAACTTCCCCACCTCCTCAAAGCAACCTGTCCTCTATTGTCCACAAACTTAACCAGAATGGCCTCACTTCCTTCATCTAGATCATTAATGTAGAAAGTGAAATGTTGTGGTCACAGCATTGACTCTTGTGGAACACCACCTGTCATCAGCTGCCATCCTGAGAAGGACCCTTTCTCCCCACTCTCTGCTTTCTGCCAGACAGCCAAGCTTCTATCCATGGTAGCACCTGGCCTCTGACACCATGGATCCTTATCTTTCTCAGTAGCCTCCTGTCCAGCACCTTGTTAAAGACCTTCTAGAACTCCAGGTAGATAGACTTCCATTGGCTCTCCTTGGTCTAACCTGCTCAATACTTCCTCAAAGAATTCTAGCAGATTTGTCAGGCATGACCTCCACTTAGAGTCACAGTCATGGAGTCATAAAGATGTAGAGTACAGAAACAGACCCTTCAGCCCAACTCGTCCATGCTGACAGATATCCCAACCCAATCTATTCCCACCTGCCAGCATCCGGCTCATATCCCTCCAAACCCTTCCTGTTCATATATCCATCCAGATGCCTTTAAATGTTGCAATTGTACCAGCCTCCACTTCCCCTGGCAGCTCATTCCATGTATGTGCCACCCTCTGTGTAAAAAAGTTGCCCCACAGGTCTCTTTTGTATCTTTCCCTTCTCACTCTAAACCTATGCCCTCTACTTCTGGACTACCTGACCCCAGGGAAAATATTGCTTATTTGTTTATTTACCTGATCCATGTCCCTCATGATTTTGTAAACCTCTGTACGGCCACCCCTCAACCTAACAAGCTCCAGGGAAAACAGCTCCAGCCTATTCAATTTCTTCCTATAGCTCAAATCCTCCAACCCTGGCAGCATCCTTGTAAATCTTTTCTGAACCCTTTCAAGTTTCACAACATCTTTCCAATAGGAAAGAGACCAGAATTGCATGCAATATTCCAACAGTGGCCAAACTAATGTCCTGTACAGCCGCAACATGACCTCCCAATAATCTGACCGATAAGGGAAAGCATACCAAACACCTTCTTTACTCTGCTATCTATATGCAGCTCTACTTTCAAGAGCTATGAACCTGCATTCCAAGGTCTCTTTGTTCAGCAACACTCCCTGGGACCTTACCATTAAGTATAGAAGTCCTGCTAAGACTTGCTTTCCCAAAATGCAGCACCTCACATTTATCTAAATGAAACTCCATCTCAGCCCATTGGCCCATCTGATCAAGATCCCATTGTAATCTGAGGTAACTTTCTTCGCTTTTCACTACACCGCCAATTTTGGTGTCATCTGCAAACTTACTAACTATACCTCTGATGCTCACATCCAAATCATTTATATAAATGACAAAAATTAGTACACTCAGCACCGATCCTTGTGGCATTCCATTGGTCACAGGCCTCCAATCGATGAAACTATGCTGACTTTGCTCCTTACCATACACTTGCAAGTATTTAGAAATCTCAACGTTCACAATGGATTCCAGAATCTTACCCATGATTGAGGTTAGGCTAATTGGTCTGCAATTTTCCGTCTTTTGCCTTATATCCTTTTTAAACAGGGGTGTTACATTAGTGAAATTTCCTGTCCTCTGGGATCCTCCCTCATTCTAGGATTCCTGAAAGATCACCACTAACGCCTCCACTATCTCTTCAGCTAACTCCCTTACAATTCTGGGGTGTAGTCCATCTGGTTCAGGTGATTTATCCACCTTCAGGCCATTCAGTTTTCCTAGTGGGCGGCACGGTGGCACAGTGGTTAGCACTGCTGCCTCACAGCGGCAGAGACCCGGGTTCAATTCCCGCCTCAGGTGACTGACTGTGGAATTTGCACATTCACCCCATGTCTGCGTGAGTTTGCTCTGGTTTCCTCCCACAGTCCAAAAATGTGCAGGTTAGATGAATTGGCCATGCTAAATTGCCTGTAGTGTTAGGTGAAGGGATAAATGTAGGGTAATGGGTGTGGGCTTGTTGGACCTGTTTCTACGCTGTAAGTAATCTAATCTACCTTCTCTTTGGTGATGACCACCCCCTCACTCTATTGATTTTTTGGGATATTACTCATGTCTTCTACCATGAAGACTGATGCGAAGTAATTATCCAGCTCCTCAGCCATTTCCTTGTTCCCCCTACTATCTCTGCAGAGTAATTTTCAAGTGGCCCAATGTCCACTTTTGCCTCTCTTTTGCCCTTTATATATCTAAAGAAACTCTTACAGTCTTCCTTTATGTTACCGGCTCACTTACCCTCATATTTAATCTTCTCCCTCATTTATTTTTTTGTTGCCCTCTGTTGGTCTTTGTAAGTTTCCCGATCCTCTGGTTTCCCACTGCCCTTCGCCAAATTATTTGCTTTCTTTTTTGCTTTTATGCTATCCCTGACTTCCCTCGTCAGCTATGGTTGTCTCATCCTCCCTATACCATGCTTCTTTTCCCTCGATGAATCTCTGCTGCGTATCCTGAATTAACCCAGAAACTCCCACCATTGCTGTTCCACTGTCTTTCCTGCTGGGCTCCTCTCCCAGTCAATTCTACCCAGCTCCTCCCTCATGCCTCTGTAGTTGCCTTTATTCGGCTATAAGGTAAAAACAATGACTGCAGATGCTGGAAACCAGATTCTGGATTAATGGTGCTGGAAGAGCACAGCAGTTCAGGCAGCATCCGAGGAGCAGTAAAATCGACATTTCGGGCAAAAGCCCTTCATCAGGAATACAGGCAGAGAGCCTGAAGGGTGGAGAGATAAGTGTAAAGAGGGTGGGGATGAACTGGTACCACTGATTCTATCTTCTCCCTCTCCTAAATTCAATCAAATTATGATCACTTGCCTCATAAGGGTTCCTTCACCTTAAACTCCCTTATCAAATCTGCCTCATTGCATATCAGTAAATCCAGTATTGCCTGTTCCCTCCTGAGTTCTGCCACAAGCTCGTAAAAAGGCCACCTCGTAGACATTCCACAAATTCCTTTTTTTGCAATCCACTGCCAACCTGATCTTCCCATTCCACCTGCATATTGAAATCCCCCATGACTACTGTAACGTTGCCTTTCCTACATATCTTTTCCTCTCCTGGTGTATTTTGAGCCCCAGATCCTGACAACAATTTGGAGGCCTGTACATCACTCCAACTAATTTTTTTTGTATCTTTGCAGTTCCTCAATTCTACCCACACACACGTTCTACACCATCTGACCCTACTGTTTCTAATGATTCATTTAATTTAATTAGTCACTAATAAGGCAACCCCACCCCCTTTGCATAGTGTTAAAACCAAAATGCAGACTCCCAATTTACACTGTACAGATCATTGTGATTCTGGATGGACAGCAGACAACTTCATTCTTAAACTCACGCACATTATCTGCTTCAAGGTATTCCACAAGAGTGATATCCAGTGGATGCAAGGCATGCACTCTATTTTCGTAGAACATAGAACAATACAGCGCAGAACAATACATGCTCTTCGGCCCGCGATGTTGCGCCGACCTATGAACTAATCTAAGCCCCTCCCCCTAAACTATCACATCATCATCCATGTGCTTATCCAAGGATTGTTTAAATTTCCCTAATGTGGCTGAGTTAACTACATTGGCAGGTAGGACATTCCACGCCATGACCACTCTCTGAGTAAAGAACCTGTCTCTGACATCTGTCTTAAATCTATCACCCCTCAATTTCCAGCTATGCACCCTCTTACAAGCTGATGTAATCATCCTTGGAAAAAGACTCTCACTGTCCACCCTATCTAATCCTCTGATCGTCTTGTATGTCTCTATTTAATCCCCTCTTAGTTGTCTTCTCTCAATGAGAACAGACCCAAGTGTCTCAGCCTTTCCTCATAAGACCTTCCTTCCAGACCAGGCAACATCCTGGTAAATCTCCTCTGCACATTTTCCAATGGTTCTACATCCTCTCTGTAATGGGGCGACCAGAACTGCACACAGTAATCCAAGTGAAGCTGCACTAGGATTTGTAAATTTCAGAGTGACATCACGGCTCTGGAACTCAATCCCTCTACCAATGAAACCTAACACACCGTACGCCTTCTTAACAGCATTATCAACCTAGGAGGCAACTTCCAGGGATCTCTGTACATGGATTCCAAGATCCCTTTGCACATCCACACTACCAAGAATCTTTCCACTGACCCAGCATTCTGCCTTCCTGTTATTCTTCCCAAAGTGCACCACCTCACATTTAGCTGCATTGAACTCCATTTGCTACCTCTCAGCCCAATTCTGCAGTTTATCCAAGTCCCCCTACAATCTGCAACATTCTTCCACACTGTCCACCACTCTACCGACTCTGGTGTCATCTGCAAAATTTACTAACCAATCACCTTATGCCTGCATCCAAGAAGTTTATAAAAATGACAAACTGCAGTGGTCCCAAAACATATCCTTGTGGCACACCACTCGTAACTGGACTCCAGGCTGAATATTTTTCAACAACCACCAATCATTGCCTTCTTACAGAAAACCAGTTCCTAATCTAAACTACTAAATCATCCTCCATCCCATGCCTCTGCATTTTCTCCAAAAGCCTATCATGTGGAACCTTATCAAAGGCTTTACTGAAGTCCATGTATCATGTCCATCAAGTGCCCTACCCTCATCCACATGCTTGGTCACCTTCTCAAAGACATGCAGTGAGGTTTGTGAGACATGACTTGCCCTTGACGAAGTCATGTTGACTGTCTCCAATCAATTGTTGCTTGCTAGATGATTATAAATACTATCTCTTAATTCTTTCCAAAACCTTTCCTACAACAGATGTAAGGCTCACTGGTCTATAATTAACTGGATCATCTCTGCTGCCCTTCTTGAACAAGGGCACAATATTTGTCATCCTCCAGTCCTCTGGTACTAAACCTATAGGCAAGATGACTCAAAGATTAAGGCCAAAGGCTTTGCCATTTCCTCCCTCGCTTCCCAGACAATCTTTGGATAAATTCCATCCAGCGCAGGGGACTTGTCTACTTTCACTCCTAGAGTTGATAACACCTGTTCGTAACTAACCTCGATCATTTCTAGTCTAATATTTCATACCTCATTCTTCTCCTCTACAATATTATCCTTTTCCTGAGTTAAAACCGATGAGAAATGTTCGTTTAGCACCTCTCTGATCTCCACAGGATCCACACTCAACATCCCACTTCTGACTTTGATTGGCCCTATTCCTACCCTAATCATCCTTTTATTCCTCACATACCTATAGAAAGCTTTAGGGTTCTCCTTTATTCTATTTTCTAAAGACTGCTCGTGTCCTCTCTTTGCTCCTCTTAACTCTCTCTTTAAATCCTTCCTAGCTGATCTGTAACTCTCCATCGCCTCATCTGCATCATCTCGCCTCATCATCACATAAGTCTCCTTCTTCCACTTAACAAGAGATGCAATTTCTTTAGTAAACCACGGTTCCCCTACCTTATCATGTCCTCTCTGCCTGACAGGGACATACCTATCAAGGGCATGCAATATCTGTTCCTTAAACCAGCTCCACATTTCAATTGTCCCCATCCCCTGCATTTTGCTATCCCATTCTATGCCTCCTAATTCTTGTCTAATTGCATTATAATTGCCCTTCCCCCGTCTATAACTCTTGCCCTGTGGCATGTATTGATCCATCCAATACACTAGAGTTATCGCATTTCCAGTCAATGTTGGGGAAGTTGAAGTCCCCCATAATAGCCATCCTGTTTCTTTCACTCCTACCCAGAATTCTTTTGCCAATCCTCTCCTCCACATCACTGGAACTTTGCAGAGGCCCATAAAAATCTCCTAGCAGTGTGACCTCTCCTCTCTCCTGTTTCTAACCTCAGCCCATACCACCTCAGTAGATGAGTCCTCGTCAAAAGTTCTTTCAGCCACCGTTATACCGTCCTTGACTAACAAAGCCACACCTCCCCCCTCTTTTGCCACCTTCCCTGATCTTAATGAAAGATCTAAACACTGGGACCTTCAACATCCATTCCTGACCCTGCTCTAACCATATCTCCAAAATGGCCACAACATCGAAGTCCCAGGTACCTTCTTTTTAGTCTGACTTCCTAATGTATAATTAATCACAACCTGGTGTCTTTCCCTTCACCAGTGTGAATATTGTGACCTAAATTTTGTTGTACGTATTTGTTAACTTTTCCCAGAAGAGTGAGTCAGCCACAAGCAATCTTTCAGCACAATTACATTCTGAATTCTGGCAAAATACAGGGGGAGGGTCATCTTCCCAGCTACCCATTAAATATGTTGATGACTACGCTCAACAATGTTTAATGCTCAACACTTGTGACAGAAATGAAAGTATTATTTTCCAGATAAAACTGACTGAAGATACTTTTATGTTTGCCATCATGACCACAATCAGATGTGTTCACAGCATGATCCATGAACTGCAATTTTGCATAGCTCATTTAATGCCTTTTTAGTTTTTCAGTGTTACTGGTGATTTTAAAATGGAAGCAAAGCTTTCGTCTTAAACAAAATAAAAGATTAATTTAGAACTGGAGACGAGAAAAACTTTTGGCTGTTTTCTCTGGAGCACGGAGGCTGAGGGGAGACACGATAGAAGTCTATAAGGTTGAGATGCTTTGATAGGGTTGACGATCAGAACCTTTTTCCCCGTAGTTGAAATGTTTAATACTTGGGGGCATGCACTTATGTTTAGAAGGAGAAAGTTCAAAGATGATGTGGGGGACTTTTTTTTAGACAGAGTGGTAGGAGTCTGGAACGTGCTGCCAGGGGTGGTGGTGAAGGCAGGTATAGAACATAGAACAAAGAACAGTACAGCACAGAAGAGGCCCTTCAGCCCACGATGTTGTGCCGACCACTGATCCTCATGTATGCACCCTCAAATTTCTGTGACCATATGCATGTCCAGGAGTCTCTTATATGTCCCCAATGACCCTGCTTCCACAACTGCTGCTGGCAACTCACTCCATGCTCTCACAACTCTCTGTGTAAAGAACCCGCCTCTGATATCCCCTCTATGCTTTCCTCCAACCAGCTTAAAACTATGACCCCTCACGTTAGTCATTTCTGCCCTGGGAAATAGTCTCTGGCTGTCGACTCTATCTGTGCCTCAAACGATAGGGGTGTTTAAGGGGCTTTTAGGTAAGCACATAAATATGCAAGGAATGGAGAGATATGGACCAAGGGCAGGCAGAAGGGATTAGTTTAATTTGATGTCATGTTCATCCTGGGTCGAAGGGCCCATTACTGTGCTATACTGTTCTATGTTAACAAATTCATGGCTGAAATTTGCTAAGGAGTAGTGATAGTTATTATTAAAAGAATTAGAATAGCCTTTATTGTTGGATGCAAAGATTGAGGCTAGCTGTGGATAAAAGATGTTTGTAAATGTGAAAGCAAAAATAATCTGTTAGCATTGCAGGTCACTTAGTTGCGAAAGATTATTTTTCTGAAGGTGAAGGGGTTGAAAACGTGAAGTCAGAATTTAACAGCTGCAATAGCATCTGTTGGACAATTCCACCACAGAGGGAGCGAACAGAACAGGTTTGAGAAAGATATTAAAGCTCTTTCCCTTCACTTATATAGCACTAGAGTCTGGGGCCCTCGATCACCAGGTTCAGTGCAGCAGTCCTTATTTGGTTTGTCTTTTTCTCCTCCCCATGTTGAGAAACATCTTGCTCTCTCTCCCTCTCAGTTCTTTTTGGAGTCCTGACAAAAAGATGTCTCACAGCCTGCCTTATTTCAGCCGAGGCAAATGGTGGCTGTGTTAAGTTTGATGAATCATCCTTCCCATAAAACGATGCAATTAAGATGGAATTCCCTGTGGTGTCCTTCCAGTCTTCAGTTTTCTCAGAGATCTTGAATTCTCACAGCTTATAAGGATCAATTTTCCAGGTTGAAGCAAATTCTGTGCATCTCCCTTAGTGACCGATACTGAGATAACCAATCAGTCTGCTTCTTTTCTTTGCTTCGCATGAATCAACAAGGACAGTCTGGGACTTCTGTGAGTCACTTTACAGGCTTCTGTGTATATTTTTACAAGCAGATTAGCCCTTCTTTACAAAATATATATTATTAAACATGGTATAAAGTGTTCAGTACCTACTCATTCAAATATAATACAGAAATCTCACATTTTACTTTTCTGCTTCTTGCACTCATCACCAATGTATCCTCCCCTCCATGGTGACATTCTTACACATCAACAAAGTGAGCTGTGGCGACTAATATGAGCAGAAGGGAGTGTCCACACATGCATGCTTGCATTAGAATTCGACATTGATCAGAAATGAGCCAATACTTGCCTTCCCTACACCAGGGCTTACCTCAAAACTCCTATAGTTGGCACATCTGAGGCTGGTTCCTGCACCAATTATTTCCAGGTCTTTCTGGCTCAGCTATTCACCATTAAAACCCACGGAAACTTGACCAAACCCATCCTGCCTTTTAAGGATAATTTAATTGGCTTCCCTACATTTTTCAGTTTTCCTTTACTTGTCTTCATCCTTCTCCTCCTTTCTGCCCTTTTTGTTTTGGGGAAGGAAGTCAAAAGGCAAGTGTTTGGAGTTGGAATCACAGTAGGGAGGGATAACCTCATTGAGATTCAGCATGTAAACCAGAGAGTGAGTTGGATTTACACTTACCCAGTTCCATGCAGTTAAATAACCAACTCCAGCACCTACATCCCATATTACTACCCAGAGGAAAGGAAAACCTTGCCCATTATACCAGAGTGAGACAGGTGGAGAGTTCATGCTGAGAAATAATAATGGAAATGATTAAAAGAGTTGTTAGATGGGAGGAGTGGAGAGGTTTAGACATGAGTACTTCACAGTCAACAATAAATATTCTATGAGGGACATAGTCTGCACTTCTACTAACTAGACTTTTCTAATTTTCTCCAAAAAGTGAAATACAAGGTACATTCCGCACTTCCTTAGTTAGTGACTTGGTAGTTCAGAATTGGAGTGTTATAGAGTCAAAGAGATGTACAGCATGGAAACAGACCCTTCGGTCCAACCCATCCATGCCGACCAGATATCTCAACCCAATCTAGTCCCACCTGCCAGCACCCGGCCCATATCCCTCCAAACCCTTCCTATTCATATACCCATCCAGATGCCTCTTAAATGTTGCAATTGTACCAGCCTCCACCACTTCGTCTGGCAGCTCATTTGATACTCGTACCACCCTCTGTGTGAAAAGGTTGCCCCATAGGTTTCTTTTATATCTTTCCCCTCACCCTGAACCTATGCCCTCTAGTTATGGATTCCCTGACCCCAGGGAATAGACTTTGTCTATTTATCCTATCCATGCCCCTCATAATTTTGTAAATCTCTATAAGGTCATCCCTCAGCCTCCGACGCTCCAGGCAAAACAGCCCCAGCCTGTTCAGCCTCTCCCTGTAGCTCAGATCCTTCAACCCAGGCAACATCCTTGTAAATCTTTTCTGAACCCTTTCAAGTTTCACAACATCTTTCCAATAGGAAGGAGACCAGAATTGTACGCAGTATTCCAACAATGGCCTAACCAATGGCCTGTACAGCTGCAACATGCCCTCCAACTCCTGTACTCAATACTCTGACCAATAAAGGAAAGCATTCACCCTGTCCATGCCTCATATGATCTTAGACACTTCTATTAGATCCCCCCTCAATCTCCTACACTCTAAAGAAAAATGTCCCCGCTTGTCCAACCTCTCTTTATAACTCAGGCCGTTGAGTCCTGGCAACATCCTTGTAAATTTCTTCTGCACTCTTTCAGTTCCTCCTCCTCTGAAAGCCATTGACCTTTGCTGATGCATTGTCCCAGATATAATAAGGTTCATCTGTAAAATCTAGGCTGAACAAGTTCTTTACTATTTTGCCATTTTAGCTTTCTGTGAACTGCTTACAATATGCAGAGTTCAACACTGAATCTACAGGAAACTGAAAGAACTGCTTCTGACTGTTTCTATTTTGCCGTTACAGCTTATGATGCATTAATAATCTCCTAAAACAACACAAGGATTCCAGATCATGCCCTAAAAGAAAGGCTTATTTTTGTATAACCATTTTCCATCTCCACAAAGTCAAGGTTGATGTTCGATTTCAGTGCTCAGGGAGTGCTGCATTGTCCATAGTGCTGTCATTCAAATGAGACCACCTGACCTTTCCAGCGGCTGTGATAATCCCTTTGCCCAATTTTGAATGGGAGCAGGGGCCAGGGACCTGTGCTCTCCTAGGAGTGATGAGAGAGGATAATATCAGGAACCGGAGGTCAGAGAGGGTTTCTGGGGAGCTTCAAAGAAAATTACCCTGGAGAGATTAAATTGGTCCTGTCACCACTTGAGGAGAGATGAGGATGAAGAGTCTGCCAGATGGAAGGCCTAAGATCAGATGGAAGGATGCACAGGTGAGAGATTTAAGCATAGCAGGATTAGGTGAGTAGTCAATGATTGACTGCAGGAAACTGAGGAGAGTGATCAACCAGTATTGCAATGACCCAATGGGTGAAGGTGTCCTGATGGAAAGTTGCACAGAACATTTGAAGGAATCTCTGATTATATGCAGTGATTGTCAGCTTCAGTGATTGAATATTATAGAATAGGGTTGTTCTATGTAATCTCTACTGACATTTTGTTTGCCTCTGTGTGGCTTTTTGGAATTTATTTTTCACATTCAATGGTGATTAAAAATGCAGGTTATCTTTGTTGGTGCTTAGTAAAGTACAGCATCCAGGAGACCAGCCATGCTTGTAGTATCACATCCAGCTCTTAGAGTTCAGCTGCAAAATCATAAGCCCTAGATTAGTCATGATTGCACTGAACAGCAGAGCTGACTCGATGGGGCGAATGGAACTTATGGCCAAAGGAAACCAGCTCAGTGGTCTAGCGGGATTACGTTATTTGATCCAGAGAGTTGGACCATAAAAGGAATGCATTGCAGTCAAAACTAAGTGATTACCCATGTGAAAAAGCAACTGATGGGGAAATATGCCGAGTCATCAGCAGAACATCAACAGGCTGCACAAAGGAGCTCCGTATACTTGTAGGCCTCACCCAACGTGATAAACTAATGTAGACCATAGTTTTAGCTCCTTAATTGGTCAGTTGAAGGCATTGTTGGCATTTCCCATGACTAAGGGGTAGTGGAAAAAAAATGAAAGCATTGCCTTTTTACAGCATCTTTCATGACCTCCTGACCGGCCAAAGACATTTACAGCCAAATAACCACATTTAATTCACTGTTGCTATGCAACTCCAGGGCACAACAATGAGGTAATAACTTGATAACCTGAGAAAAGGTGACATTAGTTGAGGGATAAGTATTAGCCAGGACACAAGGGATAACTCTTCCACTCTTTTTCAAAACAAGATTTAGCAAATTGTACATCCATTTGAGTGGGGCTACCTAGATTTAGATGGACATCTCTTCTGACAAACAAGAATGGCATTGCAGTGTCAGCCCAAGTTTTATACTTTGGTTAAACAAAGCAGCTTTAAGCATGTCTCTTCATTATCAATACAGCTGGGGATGGTTTTCAATCTTTAATTTCATTCCTGTGACTACATTGTACTAGAAAATTATACGGAAAAACCAACATACAAGTACATGAAAGAGTTTGACCAAGATCTGGGAACATGGCCATAGGCATGTATATCTCCAAAGGAAGTAGCAAACTCTTATTTTTTTAAAAGCAATATTGATTATTGGAGTCTCTATAGTTCTGGAGTCAGAAGTGCAATTTGCTCATTGATGATAGCTTAAGGGTGTATTATTCAGGAGCAGTAATATACCTCCTTCAAAGAGAGTTTATCTCACTGTTGGAACCAGAAGCTTATTTGTTGGGAATCCATTTGACGCAAAAAGTTAAATTGCCTCAAAAATTGCCTGAAAGAGTATCAAATACTACATTCATTTATCTAACCCTGTTAGCATAGTGTCATGCTCCACTATGCTGTGAACTTCCGCAACTTTAAAATTTTGATCAGTCAGTGAAAATAGTCACTAAAATAAAATCATATGACTTTTCACATTCTGAGCCAGACATCTCTGCCCATCAAGCAAATACCTAATTAAGTATGGACAGTAACAACTATCAGCAAAATTTACTCATCCCTTTGTTTAAGGGTAGGCCATCAACAAAACATGTGTAGCATTCCAAACTGACTCATCTTTTTGTTTCACTATCAAAGCCTCAAAAAACATCAAAACACAATGTGTGTTATACAAATTTGAAATGGATCACATCATTGTATTATGATGGCTCTTATCCAAACTTAACATGGCGAATTTCAAAGTGTCAATCATCAACAGAGGATACATAATTAGCTTACTCATCCATTTTATTTGGAAAAAAAGACTTTGAACTGGTGATGAGAGGGATATACATTCTAAATTTAAAACCTGCTTGTGAAGACAGAGTTCCATCAGAAAGCCTCTGAGCTATGTCTGCCTCAAAATGATAAGCACCAATGTCTCAAAAGTGATTAAGGACCCTCCACAACTTATTTCAACATCAAATATACCTGAGAACCAACCACCTGGCTGGTCAGCTATAAGACACATGGCATCATTCTGAGAATCAACTGTTTTTCATAACCTTCACTCTGCCCAAAACATCAACCCATCTAAGAAACCACAGGCCTACTGCAAAGACAAGATTACATTGCAATTTTATTGGGATTTTTCATCTTTATTGAATATTTGTGTGAATGATGGTGCATAAGAGTCAAGTGAGTGTGATGTTCACTTTTAAATCCACTGGTCAAGTGTGGAATAATAACCAGCATTTTAAAAGGACACAAAAATAACACGCTGCTGGAATGATTAAAATTTAGGAGAAAATACATTCATGTGTATGTCTTGCATACAAAATTATTGTTTGTGGACTGTAAGCAAACATACAAAATACTCTGTGTCAACAATTAAATGTAGCAAACAATAATGCTTGATTACTTTGGATTGTAAACTGAAAATAAAAGAGGATCCTGACAAGAGAGAAAATAAGAATCAGAATTGAGAGGAAATAGAATTTCAAAAATGTAGAGAAACTAACTTCAAAGGATCAGTGAGTCTGGCAGCACCTGTGGAGAGAAAATGTTGATATGTCCAATCTATTCTGAAGAAGGATCATACTGGACTTGAAATGCTAAATCTATTTCTCTCCACAGATGCTCAATTTGTTCTGCATTCCTTGTGTTTGTTTCAGATTTCTGGCACCTGTAGTATTTGAATTAAATTTGAAAGATATTTGTTATAATCATCATGTATAGATCATGGACGTGATGGGTCAAATGGCCTCTTTCAGTGCCACAATGACACTTCACTTTGAAAGGAGATAGGCTCAAGTTCAGGATAAGGAAGGTGAAGAGCCCTTTTGGATTTGTTTGCATGACACTGAAGGTGAGAAAGTGAAATGAATTGTTGATGCAGCTGTGCAGTACCAGCGTGTTGAAGAGGGTACCACTAGAAAAAGGCATCAGGGAAAAGGAAAACCAAAAGAACTGCGGATACTGTAAATTACAAACAAAAACAGAAATTGCTGGAAAAGCTCAGCAGGCTAGCCACATCTGTAGAGAGAAATCAGAGTTAACGTTTTATGTTAAATGACCTTGCCTCAGACATGAGGCTGTGTCTGGGATTTGTTTAGACATTGGGAGCAGGAAAAATCAACGTTGAGGTCTGAATTTCCTACTGGGCCTTATCAGACTGCTCTCTGTAACATCATGCTTGGAACTTGATCATTCTTGACACTAACCAGGAATGCTCTGTGACATCTGAGGCTTGCTCGCATGGTTGACTGAGAGTCAAGCCCATCCAAATGTAGGCTTGAAGAGGATGAGAACATCACAGCAGTAGCTTTGGGACGATACTTCCTGTGGCCCTGTGTCCTGGCAGCAGAGGGTTAAACTTTTCTGCTTCCAGCCTCACCTCTGGGCATCACTTACAATGCATTTGCCATTAGCAGCAATCCCATATGATGAATGAAGCAGCCACTGATGCATTCCACACCATATCGCTCATTCATTTCAAAGCAAATACTGAGACGATCGTATTTGTTTATTAGGTCACAAACCTGACAGGTAGTGAAACATTCAGATCCTTTACTATCAGATTAAGTTCAGTAACATTGGAGAAAGAAGATTCGCTGCCAGTGATTTATCTGAGCTGACATTATCTTAATGGGCACAGCAGTCAGGACAGAGTCATAGCTGGAGAGTATTTATTTATTTATCCCGGCACATTTTCCAGCAGCTCGGGTGCTTGGGACTTCATGGTGCCTCATTTGTGTTCTTCACATCAGTCAAACACTCCAAGTCAACGTAACAGTGAACACCAGATCTTTGCTTTTAATTGTTGAAGCAGCCTTTCATTCCCAAAAAATGGAGGACTTGGCCATTTTGAGAACTTTGAAACATTGTACCACATTTGGTGAAAACAAACCCCACAAACAAGTAACCATTATCAGAAGGCAAACAGAATGATTTGACCAATCCAAGCAGAAAAACCATGTACCTTCATCAATCGTATTATCGACTTGTATCTTGAATGAATCCTAACTTTCCATCTCCATGATTTTTGTTTATTTATGGGATGAGGGCATTGCTGGCTTTGCAGCATTTATTGTCCATCCCTAGGTCCAGAGGGCAGTTTAGAGTCCAGCTCATTGGCTGTGGGTCTGGCGTCACATGTAGGCCAGACCAGATAAGGATGGCAGTTTCCTTCACTAAAAGACTTTAGCGAACCAGGTGTGTTTTTCCAACAATTGGCAATGGATTCACGGTCCTCATTAGACACTTAATTCCAGATTTTCTTTTTATTGAATGCAAATGCCACCATCTGCTGTGACAGGGTTTGAACCTGGGTCCCCAGAATATTATCAGAATCTCTGCATTAACAGTCCAGTGATAATACCACTCAGCTATTGCCTACCCAGGGAGCCACTGTAAGTTTCTACCTATGGAGAGCTACTCCATGAATTCTGTCATCAGTAATCCAGTCATTAGTTCCAGTTATTATTGAAGCTCGTCATTAATACAATTGAGTCTTTATCAGTCAGTGGAACATTCAATGAATTGTGGTTTGGTCATTTTCCACGCCTCTTCACTGTAGGGGTGAACACTTACTGATGTTGGGTTCAGTGGACAAAATAACTATCTTGCCAAGTGACCATCTTTCAGCGGGGAGGCTGAACTGGATATTGACTGGTTATTGTGATGGGTGATAGTGGGGGGGGGAGGAGCATGGCCTGGCTGCTGACCTTGATCAGCTTGTCACCCAATGGTCACAGTTACACTGACCAACGAGGGATACATTGCATCATTATCCATTCAGGAATCCTGGATGATTCTCCTGCAGCTCTGTCAGCCTGATCTTCCACTTCAGTTTCACTTTCCTGTACTTGTCCAGTCAGGATTTCTCGCCCTTTGCTTTTCTCATAAAGCCCCATGATGTGTGTCACTTCTTTGGTCAGGCCTGTCTGAGACAGGGGAACACATGCCAACTCTTATTAATATAACTCCCTTACTTTATTTTCATCAACTAAACTAGGAAAGGAAAATTGATGCTTGTAATCAAGTGACTCCAAGCGTAACTGCCTTATCTTTTTATAGATCTCCTTCGCCCAGCGGTATATTGCAAGGCATGTTGGAAAGCATACAGCTCAATTGGAGCCAATACTTCTGAATGAACTTTGCATTTTTCCTCTTTGTAAAGTCTGGTTGCCATCCTGTACTGTTCCTATCACCTGATGCTCCACTCTCTGGCAGCAGTAATTCATGCTGAGATGTCAATGGCAGACATCCAGCAGTCTAGTCTCTCCAAGTAAAGAAAAGCTGGTGGACTCTCGCTGGGAGAAAATACAGTAACTGCCTCGCTTGATTTATTTTTAAACTTCTCGTTTGTGAGCAGATCTTTCTTTGTAATTTTGAGAGCGCGGCAGAGCCATGATTAATTGTTATCAGCAGCTGTTTGGTTTGCACCTGAAGGAGACAGGAGTGAGAAAGGTGACAGGAACTGGAAGACACAGAACCTGAAGTGTGAAATTTGCAAACTGCTGCAATGTCAGGCTTTCAGCATTAACCCTATCCTTCTGTCAGTTGTGCAAAAGGTGAATAGCAAAGGGGCAGAAATAGTTTTGCTCTGACCTCAGCATAGACTGTGAAAAAGAGCTGTCAGCTTCCATTTTATTTAGCATTGAGTTGGAGTCCTAAAATAGACATAATCCCATAACAGCACCTCCTTCAGTTTTGAGGCCCGAGGAACCTTTGGGTTTTGTACCTATCTGCAGTAAAGACTATGTATACTGTGAAAGAGGAAATAATGTGGCACAGCATTCGCTATGTGGCACATTGCGAGCAACAGGAATAATAGTGGCACAGCATTGGGTGTGTGGCATGTTGTGTGGGGACAAGAATAATAGTGGCACAGCATTGGGTGTGTGGCACATTGTGGGCGACAGGAATAATAGTGGCACAACATTGGGTGTGACTTAATCATAGAGACATAGAGTCATAGAGATGTACAGCACGGAAACAGACTCTTCAGTCCAACTCGTCCATGCCGACCAGATATCCCAACCCAATCTAGTCCCACCTGCCAGCACCCGCACCATATCCCTCCAAACCCTTCCTATACTTGTATCCATCCAGATGCCTTTTAAGTGTTGCAATTGTACTAGCCTCCAGCACTTCCTCTGGCAGCCCATTCCACACATGCCCCACCCTCTGCATGCAAAGGTAGGTCTCTTTAATATCTTACACCTCTAAACCTATGCCCTCTAGTTCTGGACTCCTCGACCCCAGGGAAAAGACTTTGTCTCTCTACCCTATCCATGCCCCTCATGATTTTATACGGTCACCCCTCAGCCTCCGATGCTCCAGGGAATACAACCCCAGCCTATTCAACCTCTCCCTATAGCTCAAATCTTTCAACACTGTAAATCTTTTCTGAACCCTTTCAAGTTTCACAACATCTTTCCGATAGGAAGGAGATCAGAATTGCACGCAATATTCCAAAAGTGGCCTGTACAGCCGCACCATGACTTCCCAACTCCTGTACTCAATACTCTGACCAGTAAAGGAAAGCATACCAAGTGTCTTCTTCACAATCCCATCTACCTGTGATTCTACTTTCAAGGAGCTATAAACCTGTACACCAAGGTTCCTTTGTTCAGCAACACTCTCTAGGACTGTACCATAAAGTGTATAAGTCCTGCTAAGATTTGCTTTCTCAAAATGCAGCACCTCGCATTTATCTAAATTAAACTCCACTCAGCCCATTGGCCCATCTGATCAAGATCCCATTGTAATTGTAACCTTCTTCGCTGTCCACTGCATCTCCAATTTTGGTGTCATCTGCAAACTTACTAACAATACCTCTTATGCTCACATCCAAATCATTTACATAAATGATGAAAAATACTGGGCCCAGCACAGATCCTTGTGGCACTCCACTGGTCACAGGCCTCCAGTCTGAAAAACAACCCTCCACCACCAACTTCTGTCTTCTACCTTTGAGCCAGTTCTGTATCCAAATGGCTAGTTCTCCCTGTATTTCATGAGACCTAACCTTGCTAATCAGTCTCCCATGGGGAACCTTGTTGAATGCCTTACTAAAGTCCACATAGATCACATAAACACTCTGCCCTCATCAATCCTCTTTGTTACTTCTTCAAAAAACTCAATCAAGTTTAAAACCACACAACACCAGGTTATAGTCCAACAGGTTTAATTGGAAGCACACTAGCTTTCAGAGCAACGCTCCTCCATCAGGTGATAGTGATAGTGATAGTGGCCACACTATCACCTGATGAAGGAGCGTCGCTCCGAAAGCTAGTGTGCTTCCAATTAAACCTGTTGGACTATAACCTGGTGTTGTGTGATTTTTAACTTTGTACACCCCAGTCCAACACCGGCATCTCCAAATCAATCAAGTTTGTGAGACATGATTTCCCATGCACAAAGCCATGCTGACTATCCCTAATCAGTCCTTGCCTTCCCAAATACATGTACATCCTGTCCCTCAGGATTCCCTCCAACAACTTGCCCACCAGCAATGACAGGCTCACCAGTCTATAGTTCCCTGGTTTGTGCTTACTACCTTTCTTAAACAGTGGCACCACATTAGCCAAACTCCAGTCTTCCGGCACCTCACCTGTGACAAATATCTCAGCAAGAGGCCCAGCAATCATTTCCCTAGCTTCCCACAGTGTTCTAGGGTACACCTGATCAGGTCCTGGGGATTTATTCACTTTTATGCATTTCAAGATATCCAGCACATCCTCCTCTGTCATATGTGATCAAAAAAGTGCAAGGTGGTGAGGAAAATAGGAATGGAAGGAATGCCTTCATGTGTTTAAATCTTGAAGACACACAGCAGTCCCCAAAACTGTTTGATTAAAATGGTGATTTTAAAAAAAATTGTGTCACTCAGAGCTATTTTCTCAATCATAATAGCAATTGTTTCATAATTTATTTTATGTTCCATCAAGAATATTATTGGTCAGTGTTCTTGCTTTACCTCTGTCTGCCCTTCCAAGGCTTAATCAAGTAAGGATAATTTTAGCTGTAGGTGTTGAAAATTCTGTCTGTTCCACGGAGTTGTACTGCTGAGGTGTGAATCAGGAAGAAGCTCAGAATAATTCCCAATTGATTGGCATCAAAGTGCAGAAGACTGAATAACTCCTCTTAGCTACTGCCTTGTGGAGCTGGGTTTGGTGTTAGCAGATAGTGTTGCCTCTGACACAGAGTTGAGGAAAGATATTAGGATCTTGATTCTCACAGAATACTGACATAAATTGTACTCATCCTGCCAGTTGATACCCTGTTAGCATGTGAATCTGCTCAAACCTTCGAGGAGAAAGTGAGGTCTGCAGATGCTGGAGATCAGAGCTGAAAATGTGTTGCTGGAAAAGCGCAGCAGGTCAGGCAGCATCCAAGGAGCAGGAGATTCGACGTTTCAGGCATAAGCCCCCCTTCAGGAATGAGGAAATCTGCTCAAACACTGGCTGAGCAGTCAAACAGTTGACTGCTGCCTATGTGCCCTGCAAGAAACCCAGGCCATTTTGGAGACTCTGATCCAGCAAATATAGCAGTTGTCTCTAGAAATCCAAAGTCCTGCCCTTTGAACACAGCACAGAATCAGCTCAGGATTTGCACATGCACAGATTGCAGAGACAGCTGGCCCTGCTCCTGTGTGATTAATATTCAGCCAAGATTCACAGAATCCTTATAGTGCAGATAGAGGCCATTCAGCCCATCCTATCTGCACTGACCCTTCAAAGATCATCCGACCTGGACCCTGCACCACTCCCCCTACTCCCCCACCCCCATAATCCCACATTTCCCATGGCTAATACAGCTACCCTGTACATCCCTGGACACAATGGACAATTTAGCATGATCAATCCCACCTAACCCTCACACCTTTGGACTGTGGGAGCAAGCCCATGCAGATGCAGGGAGAACATGCAAATTCCACACAGACAGGCAGTCACCCAAGGCTGGAATCGAACCCGGATCCCTGTCCCTGTGAGACAGCAGTGCTAACCACCAAGTCCAGACTAAAAGACTTAAAAGATTTGGAGTTCTTCAAATCTATTGAGAATAAGAACTGTGAAAATAAAAGGCAAACAGTAGCTATAATCATAACTAGAATAATTGGAGAATTCCTTTATGTTGCTCAGTGACCCTATTTTGTGTTCGTGCACTGTGGTAGAAGAGGTAAAAAAAACTAAGTTATATTCAGACTCACTTCCTCAGTGTAGGTCATGTATTGTTCTGGGATTACTGGTTTTAGATATTGAGCCTAATGAATCTAAACTGGAGCAGTGCCTGTGCACAGCAAGGTTCACTAATGGTTATATTAGGAAGGAAGATAGATGGGGAGATTGTCTATTGTCTGTCACACTGGCTACAAGTTCAGACATAAAAAAAACATTTCCACCTGAGAATTCTGTCGGCAGCGGAAATAATATATGATAGCGGTATAGCCTGGTGTACAAGGTCAGTGATGTTATTAATGTACGTGGTGATGGAAAGCTTTGATTGAGATTGAGGGGACTCTTATGTTTTTGGTTGCAGGAAATACCGTGAGAGAAGCATTTTTCTTCTGTAACCCATTTTTAAATTGGGCAGATGCTCTGCTTTTATTCTGAGTACTTGTTATAGTTTTACACACTCGCTTCCTGATTACAAAGTGTTCATGCATTGTGCTCCCTTTTTCTCTATATTTGAAGTGACTGAAGATGTATTCAGGGTCAGCACAAAAGTGCTGGAGTTTTGACTTATCTCCCTCACTAGCCCCAAAAACGTGGAGATGCCAGTGTTGGACTGGGCTAGTGCCTTCAAATGAATCTGTTGGAATATAACCTGGTGTTGTGTGATTTTATTCTGGATTAATGGTGCTGAAAAAGCACAGCAGTTCAGGCAGATTTTACTGCTCCTCAGGTGCTGTCTGAACTGCTGTGCCTTTCCAGCACCACTGATCCAGAATCTGGTTTCCAGCATCTGCAGTCATTGTTTTTACCTAGGTGTGTGATTTTAGCCTAGCTCCAAAAAGTCAAGGTACTGAGCAGGCGACATTTAGCAAAATCATGCCAAAAGGTGCTGACCCCCATTGGCCAGGAAGCCTCGGACTTGAACTCTGACCTCTGCTAACTTAAATGGTATGAAGCTCAGGTGGCTGAGAGACCTCTAAAATTAATCCAGCAATGAAACATAGCAAATAGAAGCAATTAGAACCTCCTGCTCCACCATAGCTGTTCATCCAACTCGATACCCTGTTCCTACTTTCCCCTCCATACCATTTCAACCCTTTAGTCCTTGCAACTGCATCTAACTCTCTGAATATTTTGATGCCAACTGCTTTCTAGGCCAGCAAATTCTATAGGCTCTGGGTGAAGAAATTTCAACTCCCCTCCCCCTCCTTAACTGACTTATCCTATATCCTTTAACTGTGAGTCTTGGGTCCATTGTTATCAGGAACATCGTGCATGTGTTGACCGTATCTCGCCCTGAAGAAGGGCTTATGCCCGAAACATCGATTCTCCTGCTCCCTGGATGCTGCCCGGCCTGCTGTGTTTTCCAGCACTACATTTTTCAACTCTGGTACTCCGGCATCTGCAGTCCTCACTTTCTCCATATCTAGTCCTGTTTTGGATTCTATAGGTTTCACATGCTCTAGCCTCGGAAGACCAAAGCAATGGGTGTCCCCCTTCCTGATTGCTATCCAATGACTTCTATTTGCGATGCTTTCCAGTGTTGAACAGCCAGACAACACGCTTCAGATCAAATCGGATATCCTGTGGAATAATATCCGACCATGATTTTCACGCTTTCAAAGATTTACAGAAATAAAGAAAACAGGAACAAGTAAAAGCTTCAAGTTGAGCCCATATTCTGATGTGGCTCCCCACTGTAGTACTGAGGGAACCTTGCAGCATTCAAAATATATCCTTAAGATGAGACAGTAAATCTACACCCAGTCTCCTTTCTTTGACCAATGCAAAGGAACCAATGGCACCATTTTGAAGGTGTGGAGTTTTCACCAGTGTCCTGCCCAATGTTTACTCCTCCTACCGCATCTGAAAAAACAAGGTATCCGGTTATTATCACATCACTGTCTCTGGGAGTTTATTGTGTGTAAAGAAGTCTCACATTGCAACAGTTGACATTTTAGACAAACTTCATTGGCTGTGAAGTGCTCTGGAGGTCAAACAAAATTCAGAAATTAATGTAAATTTTCCTTCTTCCTTTCAGAAGAGGGATGTAAGGAGAGGTCTATTGAATTTACAGTGAGGCTTGTGTTGTTTTAATTGGGATATTTTATTTTATTCATCACACCTGTAATACACAAATCATTGTAATTTCATAACGCTGGTTTCACTGGGATGTAATCCATTGATTAAAATCATCCCAGAAGGATAAAACCATCAATAGCTTACTGTCAGTTAAGTGACATTACCACTCTCTTGTTTATAGAATGTTTCAGTTCACCCTCTCCAATTCGCTAAAGACTTCATTATAGTGATGGGGGTGGTAGCAGGTTAACGGAATTAAGTACTGCGCATGCATTGAAGATACAAATGTGCTCTGAAGAGTTGTAAACTCATTAAGGTGATATTCTCTCCTGATGTTGTTAAATCGTTAAAGTCCATAATCAGATTAATCCAGTCCACATTCCATGCTGCAGTTTCTGCATTATTTGAATCCATGGGTTATGGCAAGTAGGAATAACGCACAATAAATTACACATTCTCCCCGTGTCTGTGTGGGTTTCCTCCAACAATCCAAAGATGTGCAGGCCAGGTGGATTGGCCATGCTAAATTGCCCATAGTGTTAGGTGCATTAGTCAGAGGGAAATGGACCGAAAATGTGTCGCTGGAAAAGCGCAGCAGGTTAGGCAGCATCCAAGGAGCAGGAGAATCAATGCTTCGGGCATGAGCCCCCATGCCTGAAACGTCGATTCTCCTGTTCCTTGGAAGCTGCCTGACCTGCTGCGCTTTTCCAGCAACACATTTTCAGCTCTGATCTCCGGCACCTGCAGTCCTCACTTTCTCCTCAGAGGGAAATGGGTCTGGGTGGGTTATTCTTCGGAGGGTCGGTGTGGGCCTGTATCCACGCCGTAGGGAATCTAATGTAATTTAATAATTTTTAAAAAATCACTGAGAAACTAGGCAGCTGTTGAGGTCACCTAAGAAAACTATCAACCAGCTGGAAAGAAAAGAAAGCCTGTTTTTATCCAGGACCTTTTTAACAAAAGAAGGCAATTATCAACATCCCAGTTCACTTTCCTGTCAATGTAGAAAAAGCAGCAACTAATTTCTTTGGCAAAAGTGAGGACTACCGATGCTGGAAATTAGAATCAAGTTTAGGCTGGTGCTGGAAAAACACAGCAGGTCAGGCAGCATCCGAGGAGCAGGAAAATCAATGCTTTGGGCAGGAGTCCTCCATTTCCTGATGAAGGGCTTTTGCCCGATATGTCGATTTTCCTGCTCTTCAGATGCTGCCTGACTTGCTGTGCTTTTCCAGCACCACTCTAACCTTGACTCAGCAACTAATTTCTGCATAGCAAACTCTCAAACTGCAATGTTAAGGGATCTCTAGATATCGTGTCTTTTTTCATGGGATGTGAAACCAAGGGATAATAACTGGGGAAGAAACTAAGGAGAATACGGTTGCTTTTTTAAATTTATTCTTGAGATACTCTTGAGGCTTACTGACCCAGCCTTTACTGCCCCCATCCTTAATTCCACTTGAACTAAGTGTCTTGCTCGGCCATTTCAGGGGCAGTTAAGAGTCTGTCAACCATGTTGCTGTGTGTATGGGGTCACGTGAGGGTGAGACCATGGAAGGATGGCAGGTTTACTTCCAAGGGGCATTAGTGAACCAGATGGGTATTTAATCAATCGACCATGGTTATATGGTTAACATTGGACTAGATTATAATTACAAATTAAAACTTACCCATCTGCCATGGTAGGATTTAAACCCACATCTGCATGACATTAATGTAAGGTTCAGGATGAATACTAGTCCAGTGACATTACCACTTTACTGCGACCTTAGGATCATTCATTTCCTCCTGAGAGGAAAGGTGGAGCCACAGATTAATGCTGCATCTGAAAAGGTGACACCTCCGGCAGTGCTGAGCTCCCTCAGTACTGCACTGCCAGTGACCCCTTGACTGATAAACTTAAATCCTGGAATGTGTCTCGAGCCCATGACCATCCGCCAACTGAACCGTGGCTGACTCACATAAGATCTGATGAAGGGCTGAGGCCTGAAACATCGATTCTCCTGCTCCACGGATGCTGCCTGACTGGCTGTGCTTTTCCAGCACCACACTCTTCGACTCACATAATTAAACTCACACGTGAAATTTGACATCTCACTAGGCACACAAGAATGGTGCCCAACATTTTTGGCTGGCATTAAAAGGCATGGGTATATTTATCTTTCTGACCTGCAGCTGGCATTTCACATACGTAAACATTTCCCAGACTTGTATACCCCTTACTGCCACCCTACTGGTGATAATGCAGAAGTCTTCATTTTGATTATGCTTGAATCTTATTTTTCCAAAAAACTAGTAGCTTCATCTGAATCTCAAAAAATTTCCTTTGCCTCCTGTTGCAAAGCTACTAGCCACTGACTGCTATAAAATTGAGTTTTTTTGCCACGGAACTTCTACCATCAGCCTCAGGTTGGTCTTCCTTTATTTTGCTAATGCTGATTGCACAGTAATTGCACACGCTGGTGCACAACGTATCTGACAAAAGATGTGGGATGCCTACATGTGTCACAGGAACCTGGCTGACAAACACAGCAGAAGTCAGTGAGTTCAGGAGAGGAAAACGGAAAATAAAGATATTTCAAATGCTGGAGGAAGATGCAAAGGGGTTGCAGCTTTTTGGTGCTTGCTTGATGTTCTGGATTGTGGAAGTGTCAAGGATTTAATCAGTGCTAATTACAGTGATTAATAAGGTGAGTCAGTTGTGTTCTATTTTCCAAAGAATGCTATATTTATCATTGCCACCTCACAGCCACTGTCTGCCAAGGAGAACCAGTCATTTGCTTCCTTTTATTGGGGTGCTGCTGGGTTCAAGTGAGTGGAAGTACCATTGTATTAGCTTTTTTTGGGTAAAGCTTTTCAGCTCCAATCTCTTTGTCTCAGTTGCTGAACAGAGCATTGGTTAGTTTCACTTTGTAGAATTGCCTCTAAAGTATCTGAAGGTTTGGTTTGGACCCCTTCTTCAGGTCTGATCACCCTCAAACAATTGGCACAACAATGCTTTGTTGGAATGTGCTGTATTTCAAGTTTGGATGCTTTATCAGAATGCTGTCTGTGGTGGCTCTGTGGTTAGCATTGCTGCCTCACAGCGCCAGGGACCAGGATTCAATTCCAAACTAGGGTACGTAGAACATAGAACAGTACTTTCAGCCCTCAATGTTGTGCCAAGACTTTATCTTAATCTAAGATCAACCTAACCTACAAACCCCTCAATTTACTGCCGTCCATGTGCTTGTCCAGTAGTTGCTTAAATGTCCCTAATGTCTCTGAACCCACCATTCTCTGTGTAAAGAACCTATCTCTGACATCTCCCCTATACCTTCCTCCAATCACCTTAAAAGTTTGACCCCTCATGGCAGTCATTTCTGCCCTGGGGAAAAGTCTCTGGCTATCTACTCTATCTATGTCTCTCATTACCTTGTACACCTCTATCAAGTCACCTCTCTTCCTTCTTCTCTCCAGTGTGAAAAGTCCTAGCTTATTCAACCTCTCTTCATGAGACAAGCCCTCCAATCCAGTCAGCATCCTAGTAAATCTCTTCTGCACCCTCTCTAAAGCAACTACATTCTTTCTATAATGAGGCGACTAGAACTGGTCATAATATTCTATGTGGTCTAACCTGGGCTTGATAGAGCTGCAGCAAAACCTTGTGTCTTTTAAACTCAATCCCCCTGTGAATGAAAGCCAAAACACCATATGCCTTTTTAACAAACTCTCAACTTGGGTGGCAACTTTGAGGGATCTATGTACATGGACCTCAAGATCCTACTGTTCCTCTGCACTGCCAAGAATCCCATCTTTAACCCTGTATGCAGCATTCAAATTCAAAATGAATCACTATTCAGGGTAACTTCCTGTATGGAGCTTGTACATCCTTCCTGTGGCCCATGTGGGTTTCCTCCGGGTATTCTGGTTGCCTTCCACATTCTAAAGATGTTCAGGTTTGGTGGATTGGCCATGGTCAGTGTGAGGTTGTGGGGATAGGGTGGGATGCTCTTCAGACAGTTGGTATAGACTCGATGAGTCAAATGGTGTCTTTCTGCACTGTAAGAATTTTACATTTTGACAGTCTCATGGGGCAGTTCAAAGAAGGCCATCAGAGTGTCTGGTCTATTAGTTTCAACAGCTGAAATATTTGTTCAGTTGTTTCATGGAGTTTGGTGGGTTCATCTTTGTCAGAATTACAGAAGTAATTCAGCATTTGTACAGTACTTGTAGATGTCCCAAATGTGCGTTTTCCCAAAGTATGTGCAGGTCAAATGCAAGATGTACAGTGGACTGAAAATAGGCACCCCATCCCCATTCTGTCATTTTCTGTTCCTTAAAAATCAGCTTTGTGGGGCCAACACTGCTCTGCCTCTAATCATGTCACATCAACTTTCTGAACAGTCCAAGACTCCTTCAATACCACACGGAGCGTCAGCTGGATTTTTATGTTAAAGTTTTTGGAAGAGAGAGCTGCATCCGCAACTTTCAGGCTCTGTGGCTCAAGTGCTGATAACTGAGCCATGAACCACAGCCCTTACCTACAATCATGCCTTAACCAAAACCTGTGATTAACTCATCACTAGTCTAGCTGCCATTTGTGGTTTCTGGTTGTTCATAAAACAGCTGCTATAGTTACTTAAATAACACTTTTGCATTATGAAGTTAAGTCATCAAATGAAACATTTTCACACATTTGGTTTTTAATTTTGGATCTCCAGCATCTCCAACACATTGCTTTTCTCATCAAACATAATGTTCTTCTAAGGCGCTATATAAATATGAGTTTATTACAAATATAAAATCTATTTTTTTATTAAAGGGTTCCCAGATCTGGTGATAAGAAGCTTTGCACAGCCTGTCATGTATCATAGTTTGGTGCTCAGGCTTGATGAAGAGAGAGACCAGTAGAGACGACGGGAACTAGAGGAGGGACTCATTGTAAATTGGAAAAGTCTCAGTTAAATAGGGGATATAAACAACCATTGATAATTTGCATGTATGTTGCACCTTTAATGTAAAGAACCATTTGAAGGCACATCTCAGAAATATAGTGGAAGTAATACACAAAGTAACTCAAATTGGTCATAGGGGTGGATATTAAAAGACGCTCTGATAGAAGGAGAGAAAGATGTTGCAAATTTACGAGGAATTCCAGAGTTTATGGTCCTAACTACTTAAGAACTAGCTGCCAGTCATCGGTGAGAATAGCAATTGAAGACCGCCATCTGCACAAACAGAAAGGAAAACTGAAAACTGAAATGGAGCAAAGAGAGTTAGGACTGTAGAAGAGAGCAGTGTTGAAGGATCAGAGTGTTGGCTGGTCATGCCAGCTCACTGCACTGTATGAGCTCCTGCTCATGGCGAGAGGAGCTTCCACCATCCCCTTTAAAGAGTGTAGGGAATTGCAGAACTTGCTTGGTCTCGTGTGGTAGGGGGCAGCGGTGATGGCATTAAGGGAAGCGTGGCAGTGGCTATGGGTTCCAAGTGGTTTCAGCTGGAGGTCTGGTGCAGGGAAGCAGCTGTGGGCCTGACCCCAACGTAGTCGAGAAGTGTCGGTGAGAGTGGACTCCCAACATCTACAGTGTTTCCTACAAAACAGGCCTAAGCAGAGGAGACTGAGCACTCAAACAGTGCACTATTGAACTTTACCTTTATTTTTCCACTTTAATATTAAAAAGGACGGTAACTTTAAGTTTCAACTTTATTTCTTTATTTTTCTACTTATAAATGATAATGCTTTACTTTTAACTTCGTTTCTCCATGTTTCTTCTTGTACCTAAGTTTTGTACGTAGATATCTTTGTCCCCAAGATGACATCATGTTTGGTGACATTGTACACTTTTGACATACTCCTGTACTTAAGTACATGTGACAATAACACTTAAATCAAACCACTTTCTGATTTAACTAGAAGAATTTCATCTACTCAAGATCTAGTTTATTCCCTGTTCGCAACTAATTTCAGTTTACATTCACATGATAGACATTGTTACAGAACTAGTAAGAAGGACCAGATGTTAGGGATAATCCTTTGAGATTCTAAGCCATTGTGCCCTCAAAGGTATAATTACACCATCATAGTTGGCACTGCTTATGGCACCCCTAATATTAACCCTTTCAGATCCAGGGGATGGTGGAAGCTCCTCTCACCATAAGCAGGAGCTCATACAGTGCAGTGAGCTGGCATGACCAGCCAACACTCTGATCCTTCAACACTGCTCTCTTCTACAGTCCTAACTCTCTTTATACACACAGTTCTCAAATAAATCATTACAATTGGGAAAACAGCACTGTTTGTTTTTTGTAAATAGTGCAGCGGGATCTTTGTAAATCCACCTGAGAAAGATACTGACCATGATAGCATAGAATTCCCTCAGCACAATACCTGAGAATTTAGGTGCTGAACTTTCTGGATTGGGATTTGAACTCACAATTTTCTGACTGAACAGCCTGTTTGCTACCAACTGAGCCACAGCCAAAAATAATTTAAAAATTGCTAGTTGCCCAAAACAAGGCTTTGCTCTTCAGGGAGATATTGCCAAAATAGCAAAGACAGAAGACATTTGAAATGAGATACAGTGCTTTTTATACATCAACAGATAATGGGCCTGAGAGAGTTAATGCAGATGTATAATTAAAAGCAGATAAAACCCATCACTACTGCAAGTTTTTGTAAGAATGCAGTGTTTATTTTATTAGAAGATAACAGCAATCTAGACTCTCGATGACTGTGCTGCTATTTTAAACTCAATTCCAGGATAAGTGTTCTGCCAGATATATTGCTGGGCACAAGGAGAGTTGCATGTTATCTTGCTTGTTGCGATATGTGATAAAGTGATGCTATTCCCCTTCCAACTATTTGAAGTGTTTGTGGGTTCTTAGCATTATGAAAGCAGCCTCGTTGTATATACTGAGAATATTTCAAACTGTAGCCACAATGGAATGAGTAATCCTCATTAAAATAGGTCTGTAGAGGGTGGCAATGCAATCTGCCCAATTAAGTTAGAGAATAACTTGGAAAAAGGACAAGTCACCCAATTTCTGCTGAAATTCCACGTCTCTCAGTACCATCAGTGGCATTTATGACTGTGCTTAGCTATTGTTCTGTTTGAACCTACAAGTGATAGATACTGTCCCATTGCAGACACGTGTGATGTTGATAATGCCTGTGTGGCAAACTTGAAAGGTAATCCACAACACGGTCCTCCACTCCTAAGGGTCGGGAGGCAATGTTGTTAGATTAAGGTCCTTGGGAGAAAACATTTGCCTGCAAAAGGGATTGAGGAATAAGAGAATATCATTTTGAAAAGAGAACAAGGATATGCCAGCTGGGTAAGAAGGAGAATCACTTTCTCCCACAAAAGGGTCGGAGAAATTTGGAATGCTTTTCCTCAAAAGTTTATGAAAGCTGAAGTAACAATTCAACTTTCAAAAGGGATTGGATTTTTGTTAGGTGGGGGCATCAAGAGATATCTGTATATCGAACAAAGATTGGAAAATAAAGTTCAGGTATGGATCATCCATTGTCGAATGGAACAAAGGAGCAGATCTGAGAGGCCGAATAGTTCATTTCTGCTTACTGTCAAACCTGGAACTGCTTAGTTTTGAGACAATCTCTGATACAAGGGGAGATCCATCATGGAATGGTGTTAGTGCCTAGATTGACTGGTGATTGGTTATAATCAAAGAAGTGACTAAGTTAATGTTAGGATATTTTGGCATGCCATCTACTTCTGAATGAACAGGTGAAACGATTCTGAACATTTTTTATTCTCTCGCCTCCATTTAGAAAGGAGGTCAGAGGTCCGAATAACATTAAGCTTTGGTTTTATGTCTGGATTTCAGTGATCGATGTAAAGATTCCATGATATGTGTCACACTTCAGATGTCAAGCTTTGTCGCGCACAATGGTTCCTGCATTACATTTAAAAAATACACCAGAGAGAAACCAAGGAGTAAAAAGGCAGTGCTACCCTTCTGGTTACGATTAACCTCTTGATGATCAGCATACAAGTGACAGGTGAAGCCATTTACAAAGTTTCTCTGGGTTTTCATTGGAAATTCAATGCAGTAAACCCCACTTGACTTTAGGACATGCCAGGAGTTATTTAGCTTTATCCTTGTTGTAGGAAATGCTTATACACAATAATGCCTTAAATTGATCAGCTAGTTTCACACACCTCCTGCTTGGAAGTGGAATATTGCTTTTGACATTACAGGTATCATGTTCAGGTCCTTCTGAGACAATGGATGTAATTTTTCCCTTCCTGAAGTGATAAGGAAAATGGTCCAAATGGGAAGTAAATGGAGAGATCCTTGCTGCCTTTCTGCTACCCCAGCAATTAAATTCTGGGTGAGAAAGTCCATGGGTAGTTACTCAGTCATCAAATCAGTCTCTCAAATTAATGGCCACTTAAGGGCTTCATCTCACCACTGGCCCAATTAGCTTAAAACATAGAAGCAGAAGTGGGTCATTCAGCTATTCAATGAGATCATGGCTGATCTGATCATCCTTTAAATCCGCTTTCCTGCCTTTTCTCCATAATCCTTGATCACCTTACCGATTAAAACTTCTTAACATTGAATATATTTAATGACCCCACCATTACTGCCCTCTATGCTAAAGAATTCCACAGATTCATTACTGTCTGAGAGAAGGCACTCCTCCTCATCTCTTCACTAACTGGGCAATTCCTTATCCTGAGATGATGCTCTCTAATCCTGAGTTCTCCCATGAGGGAAAACAGCTTCTCAGCATCAAACCAGTCAAAGCTTCTATGTTTAATAAGGTTGCCTCTCACTCTTCTAAACTCCAATGAAAAGAAGCTTAAACTCTCCTCAAGATAATCCCTATACACCTGGAGTCAGCCTAGTGAACCTGCTATGGACGGCCGCCAATGCCAGCATTCCTTTCCTTAGATAAAGGGGATGGAAACTGCTTACAGTAAAAATTGAGACTCGCTTTATATTCCAGATTTGTTGATGGAATTCAAATTCCACTATCCACAATGGGATTTGCATCCAGCAGGATATTAGGCAGGGTCTCTGGATTACGAGTTGAGTCTATCTGGAAAGGGAGGAAGGTAGCTGTTTTTCTGACAGAGAAATCAGGATAACCCCAACTGTAACCCTAACCCTGCCTACCAGGGGGTGGGCCCTCTCTTTGTCCCAGTTTAAGGGAACTCTGGGGCGGGAGAGGTCAGGCAATATTTTTCAGCTGCCTGATACTGTCAGATTCAACTTGACTTGGTGCAAGACAGCAGTAAACCTCCAAGTGGGTCATCTCTTGAGTACCAAATGATGCTCAGTCTGGAAAGCTTTCCTGTTGTTCAAGGTGTTGGGTCTCTTAGATTTAATGACACTGTATACTTAGTGTATTGTCACACCTCATTGGGGTAATGTGATGGGAATCATGCCTCACTGACTCCTGTGATGGCCCGATGAATAAAGATTTTAAAATATGTACCAAATATATCCAATTTTCAAACCCAAATTCTTAGAATGCATGGATCATGTTTCTGCACTTTTTAGGAATTACAATTTATTATAAATAATTAGACTCTAGCTACAGGTAAACAGTTTTAAATCATCAGCATATAAATATTACATATCAAAAATAAAACTAATCCCCTTATAAACTCACACACAAGCACTCAAGGACAAATGGGCTGGAGGTGAAAGAAAGCTGGAAGACATTCAATGGTTCCTTTTCACTGGTTGCTGAGGTCTTTCTTATGCTGGTCAGAATGTTGTTTCCCAGTCATTTTTTACTGAATGCTCCCATTGGGTAGCTGGTTAGCTTTTTGAAAGCTGTCTAATTTATCAGTTATAAGTTTAACACAACTTAAGTAAAGAGGAATTTCTGTATGTTTAAAATGGGCTTTGACTGCAGAGAACAGAGAGACATTTCTCTTCGTATTTTGTTCCTAATCTCAAACTAGTCAGATTCCTTAGAGTTCTGAGAAAGGGTCACTCAACATGAAATACTAACTCTGATTTCTCTCTACAGACCTGCTGAGTTTTTCCAGTAATTTCTATTTTCATTTCAATTACTGCTTGTTCAAATAGTTATTTATGTGATGTTGTACATGGGTATCAGGTTACTTGCTTTTCAAAACATGCAGCAATCCTTTATGAAAAAGCTTTTAAAATAAAGTCTCTCTCATTTCAGTCCACAATTTTAAAAGATACAGATATAAAATGATTCAGTCTTTACAGCACAGAACATTAAATCCTGGCTATTTTCTGTTCTGACTTTCCAAGAACAACAGGAAGTCTATCAGTTCATAATAGAATGTTTTTACTGATGATTCTTTCATGTCATTGTAATGGCTTTAGTTATTGTAGGAATATAAACCAATAGACACAAGCACTGGTCGTGAAACTACAAAATGAGATTAGTGGAAACACCTGATATAATCTTAACTGAAATTCACCACAGGGAGGTAGGATAGCTGCAATTGAAAAAAAAATGTGCTAATAAGATTGAATTCATCAGGAAAGAGCCCATAATATCCACATCATGGCAACAAATTGTCCCTCAAGTTATTCCAGTGTTTCATCTCCAATCCTAGAGTGTCAATGGGATATTGCACCTGTAAACCATGATAGAGGTGAAGGTCGTTAATAGATTGAACAACTGTAAAGAAAGGCTAGCTCAAAACATAAAGAGAGACTTCAAATAATCAGGGATGCTAGATGTTACAACTGCAACATTTAAAAGGCATCTGGATAGGTAAATGAATAGGAAGGGTTTGGAAGGATATGGGCCGGGTGCTGACAGGTGGGACTAGCTTGCGTTCGGATAACTGGTCAGCATGGATGGTTTGGACCAAAGGGTCTGTTTCCATGCTGTACGTCTCTATGACTCTGTTAATGGGTAGGAGGCAGGCCATATTAAGCATTTGTATAACCTTAAGCAATCATCTTCTTTCAAAAGCCAAAAAAGGACTTTCTCCAGACTTCAGTCCTCTGATGTTAGGGGTCATTCTGAGGCAATAATCTGTCAAATCATTGGAATAATCTTCCAGCACTTGCTGATGATTGGGAGTAAGCAGATAGGTCAGTAATTGATTGGATTGAAATTGTCCTTCCTTTTCTGGACAGGGCAAACACTGACACTTCTCCACCATCTCAGGTAATTGCCAGAAGCAGGCAGCACTGGGGATTCCATTAGGTAAGATGCCAAGCTGAAGGTTCAACACACAATGCCAGTCATGCTGAAGAGTGGAAACAGTGTGTTGTAGACGGAGTCAAGTGACTGAGAATCAAATCAAAGATTTGCACTCCTGCCATTTCCAGTGTACAGTGGTCGACAAACTATTCTTTTAAAAATAATAAGTTCCTTGTTCTCAATGAGCTGAAAACAAGGCTTTAAAGTTTGAAATCATCTTCAGCTGGAAGTGCCATGTCGATGATCCATCGCAATCACCTCCTGTGGTTGTGAGCATAGCTCAGTTAATAGCCCTCATGTCTTTGTATTGAATGGTCATGCATTCATGTCCCACTGCAACCCTTCAAACAGGTGCACGTCGGCCTATACTCCCGTGTAGTAACTGTGCTTTTAGATGTGCTGTCTTCTGGATGAAGGGTTAACTCAAGGCCCTCTCAGTGGGAAGTTATATATATATTATTGAAGTATATTGTATTGATATTTACTGAAGTCTGTTATGCTGTAAGAAACATGGCAGTTCCCAACTGTAGCAAATGTGAGAAACACTGATGATCTGTTTTTGAAATTTTCCTGATCATCATCACATCCCTGTTTCTAGGACTTCATAGTGCTCAACTTATTTGCCTTGCTTTCAGCAGTACAACAGTAACTATACATTAAAAGTACTGCAATGGCAGTGAGATTGGATTCTCTACAGTGTGGAGCCAGACCATTTGGCCTAACAAATCCACACCGACCCTCTGAAGAGTAACCCACTCCCCTCTGACTAACACTATGGGCAATTTAGTGTGGCCAATTCACCTGACCGGCACATCTTTGGACTGTGGGAGGAAAGCGAAGCACCCGGAGGAAACCCAGACAGACACGGGATGGGACACTAATGGCATGATTGATTGGAAACAGAATCTGGCCTGAAGTTTGGAGTCTGTAGAGAACTGGGAGGAGATACACTGGATGGTTTCAGGAATAAATATCTATCGTTCGCCAGAATCATTGAGATGAGACCCAAAATCAAATCTGAGGTGAGCTTCAGGATTGCAGGTTCTGGTGCCGTAACAGAGTCACCTACTTCAAGCCAAAAGGAAGATTATAATGCTTCTAAGACTTGCAGTTACAGTGCACAGCACACACTCACATCATAAACTGTTTCACATTCGATTAACTGTTCTGGATTGTAATAATAGCTATGAGGACTGTGCATATTGAAACATACCACAAGGACCAATCAAATGAATAATCAGTTATTCTAAATCTGGTGATCTTGGTTGGGGGTGGGGGCAGAATGACCACCATTCTGATAGATAAATATCTTCACGTAACTCAGTCACCTCACACAAAAAGAAATGTAGGACACATTAGGATTACTGACCCAGGTGGAACTGTACCACAGCAAAACACTTGAAGAGAGAAGACAAAGCAGAAATTGAAAGATCTCACCCTGATTTGTCTGCACAGACTACTAGTATAACATTTATGTATGGGGAAGTTTATATATATATTATTGAAGTATATTGTATTGATATTTACTGAAGTCTGTTATGCTGTAAGAAACATGGCAGTTCCCAACTGTAGCATAATTCAGTTACGTTTAGTTAGCGATGGAAAGGGATAGGTATATGCCACAGGTCAAGAGTTATCGACAGGGCAAGGACAATTATAATGTGATTAGGCAAGAATTAGGATGCATAGAATGGGGTAGCAAAATGTAGGAGATGCAGACAATCAAAATGTGGAGCTGGCTTAGGGAACAGATATTGTGTGTCCTTAACAGGTATGTCCCTGTCAGGCAGGGAGGAAGTGATAAGGTAAGGGAACCATGGTTTACTACAGAAATTGTTAAGCGGAAGAAGGAAGCTTACACGTTGATGAGGCAAGATGGTACAGATGAGGTGATGGAGAGTTACAGGTCAGCTAGGAAGGATTTAAAAAGAGAGTTAAGAAGAGCAAATAGAGGACACGAACAGTTTTTAGCAAATAGAATAAAGGAGAACCCTAAAGCTTTCTATAGGTATGTGAGGAATAAAAGGTTGATTTGGGTAGAAATAGGGCCAGTCAAAGACAGAAGTGGGAAGTTGAGTGTGGACTCTGTAGAGATTGGAGAGGTGCTAAATGAACATTTCTCGTCGGTGTTCACTCAGGAAAAGGAGAATATTGTAGAGGAGAAGAATGAGGAACGGAAATTAGACTAGAAAGCTTCGAGGTTAGTTACGCACAGGTGTTATCAATTCTAGAAGGAGTGAAAGTAGACAAGTCCCCTGGGCCGGATGAGATTTATCTGAGGATTCTCTGTGAAGCTAGGGGGGAGATAGCAGAGCCGTTGGCTTTGATATTTGAGTTGTCATTGTCTAAAGGTTTAGTACCAGAGGACTGGAGGATTGCAAATGTTGTGCCATTGTTCAAGAAGGGCAGCAGAGATAACCCAGGTAATTATAGACCAGCGAGCCTTACTTCTGTTGTAGGAAAGGTTTTGGAAGGGATTTTAAGAGATAAGATTTATAATCATCTAGCAAGCAACAATTTCATTTCAGATAATCAACATGGCTTTGTCAAGGGAAGGTTGTGTCTCACAAACCTCATTGAGTTTTTTGAGAAGGTGACCAAGCATGTCGATGAGGGTAGGGCAGTTGCTGTGGTATACTTGGACTTCAGTAAAGCCTTTGATAAGGTTCCACATGGTAGGCTGATGGAGAAAATGCAGAGGCTTGGAATTGAGGGTGTCTTAACAGTTTGGATTAGAAACTGGCTTTCTGGAGAAGGCAGCGAGTGGTGGTTGATGGAAAATTCTGGATTAGTGTTGCTGGAAAAGCACAGCAGTTCAGGCAGCATCTGAGGAGCAGTAAGATCAATGTTTCGGGCAAAAGCCCTTCATCAGGAATGCTGATTCCTGGTGAAGGGCTTTTGCCCAAAAAGTCGATTTTCCTTCTCCTCGGATTCTGGCTGAACTGCTGTGCTTTTCCAGCAACACTAATCCAGAATCTGGTTTTCAGCATCTGCAGTCATTGTTTTTACCTGGTTGATGGAAAATATTCAGTCTGGAGTCCAGTTCCTAGTAGTGTGCCACAAGGACCTATTTTGGGACCACTGCTGTTTGTCATTTTTATAAATGACTTAGACATAGGCATAGTTGGATGGATTAGTAACTTTGCAGACAACACTAAAGTCGGTGGAGTAGTGGACAGTTTGGAAGAATGTTACAGGTTGCAGGGGGACTTGGATAAACTGCAGAATTGGGCTGAGAGGTGGCAAATGGAGTTCAATGCAGCTAAATGTGAGGTGATGCACTTTGGAAAGAATAACAGGAAGGCAGAGTACTGTGTCAATGGAAAGATTCTTGGTAGTGTGGATGTGCAGAGGGATCTTGGAGTCCATGTGCATAGCATACGGTCTGTTAGGTTTCATTGGTAGAGGGATTGAGTTCCAGGGCTGCAATATCATGCTGCAACTAATACAAAATGTTGATACAGCCACACCTTGGAATATTGTGTACAGTTCTGGTTGCCCCATTACAGGAAGCATTGGAAAATGTGCAGAGGAGATTTACCAGGATGTGGCCTGGTCTGGAGGGAAGGTCTTATGAGGAAAGTGTGAGAGACTTGAACCTGTTCACATTGGCAAGAAGAAGGCTAAGAGGTGATTTGATAGAGACATACAAGATGATCAGGGGGTTAGGTAGGGTAGACAGTGAAATACTTTTTCCTAGGATGATGACGTCAGTGTGTACGAGGGGGCATAACTACAAATTGAGGGGTGGTAGATTTAAGACAGATGTCTTAAGAAAGTTCTTTACGCAGAGAGTGGTAAGGGTGTGGAATGCCATACCTGCTAATGTAGTCAACTCAGCCACATTAGGGAGATTTAAACAATCCTTAGATAAGCACATGGATGATTTTGGGATAGTGTAGGGGGATGAGCTGAGAATAGTTCACAGGTCGGTGCAACATTGAGGGACGAAGGGCCTCTTCTGTGCTGTATTGCCCTATGTTCTATTTCTAATCAGCTGTGATTATCATCAGTCAATTGCTGAGTAACCCTGACACCAAGTTTAGGTCCGGGGGTGAAATGAAAACTCCTGGGATGTTTGAAAAATAAACAAACCAAGGAGAATATAGAGAGTTAGTCCTCATCGCCAGATACAAAGTCAGAGAAAAGAGAAATGATTCACACATCAAGCAATTTAGAACTATTTATCGCTGTTCAGATCTCCTCAACATGAACATGTTCCACATCATTACAAACACTTGTCATCAAAATCTCCATGTAATACATCAATGCAACGGCGATAATGTACTATTTATTATTCTGCACAGTATGCTTTATGTCCTACCCATTCTTCCTTCTCTAAGATCTAATCAAAACTTAAAATAAACATTAAGAATTAACCCTCTCACAACTAAAGAATAGTCATGTTTTGTTGAAAGCCTTACACAAGTGTAGGGATATTTGCGAGTTGCTGGGGAAGCCCTGGTGCTCTTATTCTCACCTCTCCCCTTAAAATTACCAATATCAGCTTGCATTTACATGACGCCTTTAACATCACAAAATATTCTCTTGTGTTTCAGAGGACAATCATCCATCAAAAGTGACAGTGAGTCACTCAGAGTTCCAAATGCAGATGGCCAATGGGTTGGTCAATGAGTTAGGTTTTCAGGAGAGTCTAATAGGAGAAAAGAGAGGTAGAAAGATTTAAAAATGGAATAGGACCCTGACAACCAAGGACACAGCTTCCAATGTTGGACTGCTTAAAATTCGGTATGTTCAAAACTGAAGTAGTGCATCTTTCTCAGAGGGTTGTGGGACTTTAGTGGAGTTGAACCTGTGAGGGTGGTTTGGTGAAATACAAACATAGGGAGAACCAATGGATTTATCAATAAGGATGAGACATTTAAAATCAACGAGGAGCCAATACAGGCCAGCAAGCACAGGGTATAGATGAAAAGAACTTGGTGTGAATTTGGCATCGGGGTCAATGAGTAGAGTTTTGGATGATCTGTATTTTAAGTAACACAGGAAATAGGTGACCAGTCAGAATTCCACTGAAATGCTCAGGTCTCGAAACAAAGTGGATTCAGTTTTCAGAATAAGCTGAGGCAGGGAAGGAGTCAGAAGACGTTCCACAGGTGAAAACAAGCAGTCTTAGAGCTAGCAGTGGAGATCAGTTAGCTCAGCTGGCTGTTTTGCAATGAAGGGAGACATCATCAGCATGAGTTAAATTCCCACCCCTCGCTGAGGTTATTATGAAGGTCCTGACTTCTCATACTCTCCCCTAGTGTGACTTGTGGTGGTCCTCAGGTTAAATTCACCATCAGTGATCTCTCTGTGATGAGAGAGCAACCCTATGGTCCTCTCAGACGATAACAATCTTACCTGAGCTTTTAACAAAAAACTTTTATATTTAATTTCCTTCGAAATAAAAGTCACCATTCCATTTGTTCCCGCCCCTGCCATTCCCCGCTGAATTTGGATGCTATCTTTTTGTGATTCATTGCTGATTCCCATTGTTGGAGGAAGTTTCTGCTCACCCAGCACTGGGAACACAGAGAGACAATTTCAAAACTGTGAGGGCAGTGGTAAGATAATGCTGGGTGGCATCAGCATCTTTGAGGATATTGTCAGGATTTGCTGTCCCTTTGCTCACACATTTTGCCTTTTCATGAAAGCTCTCTGAGGTCTCTCCCTCGACTCGAGTATCAAATCAGGCACAAACTCAAGTGAAACTAAACTCAGAATTTCTTTTTCATTACCCTTGAGGATTTGAATTTGCCTCAGAAGGTGCTGCCTGATGGAAAAACCTAATTTAGATTACTTACAGTGTGGAAACAGGCCCTTCGGCCCAAGAAGTCCACACCGACCCTCCGTTGAGCAACCCACCCTGACCCATTCCCCTACATTTACCCCTTCCCCTAACACTATGGGCAATTTAGCATGGCCAATTCACCTAACCTGCACATTTTTGGACTGTGGGAGGAAACCGGAGCACCCGGACACAGGGAGAACGTGCAAACTCCACACAGACAGTTGCCCAAGGTGGGAATTGAATGCAGGTCTCTGGCACTGTGAGGCAGCAGTGCTAACTACTGTGCGACCGTGCTGCCCCCATCAATGAAAAGTCTGAGTGTTTTAATGTTGCTTCTTGTGTGTGGCATTAGAGCAAGGTCTGTTTTGCTGGGGCTGAGGGGGCTACCTGTGCTATTCTCTCCTTTTGTCTTCAGACATTTTTCTTCTACTTTTCAGGCTCCAGCTGCTTATTTCCATTCTCACTAACCCGCACCCCCTCCCTCCCACTTTAGGACTTTAGGTGATTGAGGTTGCAATGGATCCTGTTACCTGACCTCAGTCGGTCAAAACTGCCTGTTGTGAAGCAGTGTTGGAGGTCAGCCGTGACCTCTGTCCTAAGCTCTTACCCAGTGAGTTCTGCAGGAAAGTGAGCATCAGATGGGAGCAGAATATACAGCATTCATGAGTAAACCTTGGTTCTGAAGGTGTAGAATGCAACTTGGCCTCCAAAGTGTGGCACAGCAAGTGTTCCTCTCTCTAAGCCCTGAGACCCAGATTCAAGTCCCACTGCTTCAGAGATATGGAAGAACATCTCTGATCAGGCAGATAAAAATATGACAGGCAATAGACTAGAAGAATGCATTGTTTGAACTTGTGGTACTATTACCAATATCTTTGAACTGGAAGGCCCATTTTCAAGCCTTGTCTTCTCCAGGTGTGATTAGTAACATCTCTGAGCATTTTGATTAGATATATCTACAACTGCATCATAGCAACTTATTTACAGTATGGAAACCGACCCTTTGGTCCAATCGTCCATGCCAACCAGATATCCTACATTAACCTAGTCCCATTTGCCAGCATTTGACTCATATTCCTCTAAACTCTTCCTATTCATATAACCATCCAGATGCCTTTTAAATGTTGTAATTGTACCAGTCTCCATCACTTCCTCTGGCAGCTCATTCCATACATGCACCATCCTCTGCATGAAAAGGTTGCCCCTCAGGTCCTTTTTAAATCATCCCCCCTCCTCATGCTTAAATCTATGCACTCTAGTTTTGGACTCTTTTACCCCCGGGGAAAGACCTTGGCTATTCATCCTATCCATGTCCCTCATGATTTTATAAATCTCTATAAGGTCACCCCTCAGCCTCTGACACTCCAGAGAAAACAGCCCCAGCCTATTCAGCCTCTCCCTATAGCTCAAACCCTCCAACCCTGGCAACATCCTTGTAAATCAGTTCTTAACCCTTTCAAGTTTAAAGATATCTTTCCTATGTTGAAAAGTGTGTAGTACTGGAAAAGCACAGCAGGTCGACTTTTCAGGCATAAGCCCTTCATCAGGAACGAGGAGTTTGATGCCCGAAATGTTGACCTCCCTGCTTCTCGATGCTGCCTGACCTGCTGTGCTTTTCCAGTACTACGCCTTTTGACTCTGACTCTCCAGTACCTGTCCTCCTAGATGTCTTTCCTATGGCAAGGAGACCAGAATTGAGCGAAGTATCTAAACATATTCTCACCAATGTCTTGTACAGCTGCAACATGGGCAGCATGGTGGCACAGTGGTTAGCACTGCTGCCTCACAGCGCCAGGGACCTGGGTTCAATTCCCGACTCAGGCGACTGACTGTGTGGAGTTTGCACGTTCTCCCCGTGTCTGCGTGGGTTTCCTCCGGGTTCTCCAGTTTCCTCCCACAGTCCAAAGATGTGCTGGTCAGGTGAATTGGCCATGCTAAATTGCCCGTAGTGTTAGGTAAGTGGTAAATATAGGGGGTCTGGGTGGGTTGCGCTTCGGCGGGTCGGTGTGGACTTGTTGGGCCGAAGGGCCTGTTTCCACATTGTAAGTAATCTAATCTAATCTATACATGGCATCCCAACTCCTTTGCTCAATGCACTGACCAACTTATTTGTCACTGAAGAGAGAGACAGTTTTATTGTCTTGTGCTCACCAGGACAAGTGCAAGAATTCAACCAATCACCACAACGTATTTTAGGGGATAAATGAAATCGGTTGGTTGGCGCATTGCCTCCAGTTGGTAGAGATGTTGCCTTGGAGAATGCAGTGGGAAACTATTGGAACTAATGCCTTTAGATTTGCTGAAAGTGACATTCATTCATCAATAGGGACCTGTTCTCAATACAAAAAAGCAAACTATATTATATTCCCTAGAATTGAACTTATATTTTGCCTTAGTTAACTAGAAAATTGCCATAAGAGAATCAATTTGTCAACCAAGTAGCAGTTCTTGCCCAGAATTGTAAACTGTTGTGATTACCTGAAACTTTTCACTCTTGCATTTTTCATGATGAATGTAAAATGTAAATTTCGGTGACACGGTGTTCTGTTCTACTGAGGAACTTCTCTATGTACACCTTTATAATAATATAACATCCCAAGGTGCTTCACGAGAGCATCATAACAAAAAAAAAGTATGACAGTGAGCTACATCTGGTAGCACTAGGTCAGTTGATCAAAATCTTGGTTAAAGAAGTAAGTTTAAAGGAACAGTCAGAGAGGGAGCGATGAGGTAGAAAGGCAGAGAAATGTAGGAAGAGTAGTGCAGAGTTTAAGGTCCATGCAGCAGTGTAGTGATTAAAAATTTGCAGAGCACAAATATGGGCTTTTGTGTGAGGCCACAGATGGATTTGGAAACAAGGATAAGAATGTTCAAATCAAGAATTTTGAAGTTGGAACATGAACGTACGATTCAGCAAGAGAGGTGGAGGGAATGTATCAACTCGCTTTCAGCAATGATTGGCAGGAAACCCCAGCAGACAACCTGAATTGCTTAACTTGTGAAGCAGGCACGTGATTTAGCCTTCAAAGGCATCATGTTGAATTCTGGCTTCTCTCTGCATTGGCTCCCTCTAGGAATCTCTTGTCCATTGAGGATATTCTTTCATCTGACACCGTCTGAAATACAAATGTTTCCACGTGTACCTTCAATACTGTCAATAGTTAGGGCTTGTGTGCAGCATAATTAACAGCACAAATCCATTGGGCCGATAGGCCCCTTGACATGCTATAAAGTCTACAGTGCAAATTTATGCAATTAATGAAGAGAGAAGACTTGCATTTATGTAGCACTCTATTGCATCCATTGAAGCACTCCATATCGAAGGAATTCACTCAATATGCACTCATTATCATGATATTAATGGTAGACATTTTTACATGCAGTCAAGAGGCAAGAAATGAATAACAAGTTATTCTTTAAAGACTGAACATGCTGATTACTGAAGGGAGTTAAACTCTCCCTGAGCTGTGTGGGATAGAAGTGTCAGAAAAGCCATTTCCTGCCTTCTTGGGTCTTGCATGGGCTCAGTACACCTGTACAAGCCATTGTTTTGAGAATGGTCAGCCCCTGGGCACACACCAACTATATAGGGCCAGTCTGCATGCAAGTTAGATCAGTATAAACTGGAAAGTTGACTCCAGTTCACCTATAGCACTACTTGCCATTCCAAAGGAGCCAGAATTGCTTTGTGATGTGATAGAGTCATTAGAACTTCTCCAGCATCCCCGCCCCAGGGTGGAGTCTCCTGCAGTGTATGAGGTTTCCAGCTGGAGATTGAGAAAACACACAGCAGCTGGATCTGAACGTCAGGCAGTTCATGTGCATGAGCTCATGATGATGTGTTTGGGATGTAGCCATGACAGTGTTCAGACCTAACTGCATTGACTGTTCACACTCGTAAAGACATCGACCAATCTGCAGACACCAGGACTTCTTATTTTACAGCACTGAGGAAGTCAGAAGAAACCTTCTGATATAGCCCGGCCAATCCACATTCAGCTGCCATTTGAGAAAAGACAGAAAGATTCACATTTTCATCGTGTCTGTCATAAACGCAAAGCTAGCATCGCACTTTGATGCCATTTAAGTATTTTTGACGTGTAGTCATTGTTTTAATGTAGGAGTGACAGCAGCCAGTATGTGCACAGCAAGATTCCACAAACAGCAATATGACAGTGAACAGAGAATCCGTTCTGACTGATTATGTTAACCGAGGGTAGACAAGTAGGAGGCTGGAAGAACACAGCAAGCCAGGCAGCATCAGGAGGTGGAGAAGTCAATGTTTCAGGTGTAACCCATCTTCCGGACCAGAGTGCAGCTACTGTTTCAGGAGACCAGGGAAGTTATTTAATTTTCACCTGAGAGGGCCTTGGTTTAATGCCTCAATTTAAAGGTAGACACCTCCCACGTTTCTTCATAAGAACATGAGAACGAGGAGCAGGAGTAGGCAATCCAGCCCCTTGATTTGATATGGTCATGGCTGATCTCAATCCCACTTGCTTGCTCAGCTCTCTATAACCCTTCAACCCAATGCTAATTAAAGATCTATCTAATTCCTATCTAACTCAATAACCCATCATCCATAGCATTCTGGGATACTGAATTCCACAGATTCACGTCCCTTTTGAGATAAATAACTCCTCCTCATCTCTATTTTGAATCTGTGTACTCCTTGTTATAAAACTATCACCTCTTGTTCTGATTTTCCCAAGTGCTTCATGTCTACATTGTCAATCTTCTTTAGTGTATACCTCAATTAGACCTCTTCTCATTTTTTCTACCTTCACTTGAGTATTAGCCAAGATTTTATGCTCATGTCTATTATGGGTTTTGAACTGACACAACAGGTAGATAGGTTGTACTGGCTCTAGCTTAGTCATTAGCAGCCTGAGTCCCATTGTGGGAAGCACCTTTCACCGCTGATGTATTTAGCCAGTGCAGTCAATGACACAGCACAGGAAGCAGATAATTATCTCTGCATTGACACCTCTCTGAGATGCAGAGATCGCATCATTTGCATTGAATGTGCCCTCAATTTTAGGGAATCTTCCCATCTGAGGCCAATTTCCTTGTTTCTTTTTGTGTAAGGAAGTGAGTTTTGACTTCACCCCTGAATAGGTTGGCTCTAATCTTGCTCTTGCCTCTTGCTTTCTCATTAGATGCCAGGAGAAAGGATTTGAACCAATTTCTGGTGGGTTTGCTTAGCTAATGTGTCCATTGTCTCACGACTAGCATGTAGACTCTGTTTTATTCCCAATCAAATGTCCCACCCTCTCCTTCAAGTTCCTCACCAAGCCACTCACCATCCTTATTGGAAACATATTGCTGTTCCTTCACTGTCGCTGAATCCTTGAGTTCCTCCCTGATGGCACTGTGGACTGCCAACAGTTCAAGTAGGTAGCACACCATCACCTTCTCAGGAGTAACTACTGATAGGCAATGAATACATATCCCACAAATGAAATCTGTTTGAGTTAAGAGAAATGTCTGCTTTCATTGCACTTTCAGTTCCTCTCCTCCTGCTCCAAAGAGACTGGCACATGCTGAATTTTTTGTTTAATGATAGACCTCCCTTATATTTCCTCAGTGTCTGCTCTCCAATCCTGTATCTATACAGCGAGTGTCTAGAGGCAATTTGACTGCAGACTGAAGTGCAAACAAATGAGACCTAATTCTCACTCAACTCTCTGCTTGCACGCACCAACAACTCTGTCGTCTTGAGTGGGTGCCTTGAGCAGGAGAAAACAGGAAAAGTCCTGTTGGCAGAGCAAGAGGAAGGGAGATACATAGGAAAATGAGAAAAGGAAGAATACATTCATGTTTCTAGGGCCTCTCCTACATTGTGCATGCAGGGGCATGCTCGTCCAGAAGCCAGATCTATGTAAGTCGAGGTCTCCATTATGCAGCTCATGACTCTAGATCAGAGTGGTGCTGGAAAGACACAACAGTTCAGGCAGCATCTGAGGAGCAGGAAGATCGACGTTTCAGGCAAAAGCCCTTCATCCCTCTATTCCTGAGGAAGGGCTTTTGCCCGAAATGTTGATTTTCCTGCTCCTCGGATGCTGCCTGGACTGCTGTGCTTTTCCAGCACCACTCTGATCTAGAATCTGGTTTCCAGCAGCTGCAGTCCTTGTTTTTACCTGCAGCTCACGACTGTAAGTCCCACAACCGGGATTTGTCCAAGGTTGACATCACTGACAAGCAAACTCCAGCTCAGCCATTACAAGGTCAGTGAGCCTCAAACACTGAGATGTGATCTGTTTTTCATTTTTTTGTCTGACTGATGGTCTGTGAGGTGTTACAGTACGTTTCCTTTTGTTAAAGACTCTCTATCAATGTGTACCATTGTCGTTTGCTACCACACTTACATATTTCACTTTGAGAACTCGAATCCTTTCACTTTAATAATATCTTGTTGGAATTTGATTATGGCCACAACCACATAATATTTCTCCTACAGGAAGAACAGGGTTGAGAATTTTTGTAGCTATTTTCTTTGTCATTTGATGGGCATGGCAACTTTATTTTTATTCTAGCTTGACTCCAAGGAACAACCTATTTACAAGCACAGAATTTTAAACATTTGCTTTTCCACTGAAACTGAGCGCCTTCTCCCTGTTTGATGCAGAGACTGCCCAGGACTGAGTAATTGGAGAACTCATTCATTGATCCCTGGTGACATATCTGCCCGAGCAGTGGTTGCAAACTATCCAGGATTGTCCTGGGGTCCCCAGGGATTAAGCAATGATCAGCTGTTGGTCATTGAAACATTATATTCCAAATACAAAAGGAGCAGAAGATGGAAGAGCACAGATAGACCATTCAGCCCATCGACACTGCCCTGCTATTTGATTTGATCATAGTTGATCTGGTAGTCTTCTATTCCACTTCAGAGCATAAACTAACATTGACACTCCATTGCAGTGACAGACGAAGGGCTGCACTGACAGAGATGCCATGCTTTGGATGAGATTTTCAACTGAAAACTGATCTGCTTGCTCGGGTGGGCACCATAAGGAAGAGTGGGCAAATTATCTCTGGTTCCGAATTAGTGGTGCTGGAAGAGCACAGCAGTTCAGGCAGCATCCGAGGAGCATTAAAATCGACGTTTCGGGCAAAAGCCCTTCATCAGGAATAAAGCTCTGATATCCTGGTCACAACTTTACCCATTAGATCATCTGATCATCATTACACTATGGTTTGTAGGACCTCACTGTGCACAAATTGGCTGCTATGTTTCATACATTCCGACAGGGTAAAGGCCTTAGAGACCTCCAGTCATCGTGGAAAATATGGTTGAAATGTAAGTTGATTTTTGGGGAAACGGTGTGGAGAAAGTATGCACAGGCTTGAGAGAAACAAGGGCTGCCTTTCTTTTTCTGTTCTTGAATAATTGTGTTTATTAGTAATAAAATTAGTTGCATCCCAAGATGGGCGCGGTGGGGTGAGTAGGGGAGGGGCAGGGCTGGTGGTCAGGTGAAGACGGGGTTGGAGGCAGAGGCAATGCCATGGAGTGCCCAACCATGCACCTGGCGAGAGTTGGCAACCACTTGGCTCCAACCATTCGGTGATGTGATAAATGTGGGCCCCATTCAGCCCGCTCCTCCTGCTAACCTGCATTTTCCACCTCAAAATGAACACTGTGGATAGATTCCACTGGCTATCATTTTTCCACTTCATGTAGAATGAGCTATTTGGCTGACAGCCCACAATCCAAGTTTGGCCTTTACTAAGTTTTCTTGGCTCAGAATTTTGAACCAGCAGTTTCAAAGCAAGGGGGAGGGACGGTATTATTACTGGCTGAAAATCCTTTTCCAATTCCTCCCTTCTTAATGGGACAGATAGTAAGTGTGGGAATGAAGTGCTAAGAGTCAGTGTGGTTTCAGGATACCAAGGCAGTTTAGGGGGACTGGTTAGTTTTAATTAGCTTCTAACATTGAAGATATTTTCGAATCAAACCGTTTGGACATCTTATGACACATACACACATAAGATAAGGTCAGTATTGAACCCAGGCTTCTTAGCCCAGAGGTAGGGACACCACCACTGCACCATCACAAACATTGAGGGCCTTTTTTTGTTAAGGGGCTATTTTGACTGGGAAATGACAATCACTGACTAACTTGGTGTTTTCAGTAATGCACAGCTGCTTTCAGATGTGAGAGGGAAATGGCGAGTGTCAGTGTGGAAAAGTTTTTTTGTCTGTTTTTACAACCTGCGCCTGACCTTAAAGGACCACAATTTGCCCAAAATCCAAAGACTGATTTAACCCATCAGAGGAAAGAAGCCCAAGCAAAAAAATCTTGGAAAAATCCTCCTGCAAAATTAAAGGTTGACCCAAAGATCCAGGAGCTCTCGCTGACTCCTCTTGCCCGGATTCACAGGCTGAGTCTAGGCTCAGATGCACAGCTAGGCCTAGGCACCTGAAGAAGTGGTAAGCATTGGCAAAAGAGATGGACAGTGGAGGTCCAGTGGCAGTGTCTGGATGATGGGAGCAGGAGGTAGTGAACTCGCGCATCCCCAGTCCAGACACAGCTCATTGGAGTGGCAGTGATGGAAGCCCTTAACTGAGACCCCAGAGCCTGTTTCAGAGACCCCCACCGATGTCCAGCAATGGGAGGAGAACAACAGGAAGAGAGAAAGATGAACTCTATTGCAATAAAACCTTGTGTTATCTTCGATGTTTCAAGATGGCAGACACTCTTTGTTGTGTTTTTATGTACATGTGACAATAAATCTAATTTAAACATATACTCCCAGCCTGGCAGACATGAGCTTTTGGACAAGTGGCTTGCATTCATTTGAGAATGTTCTTAACCTCAGACTCTGGGGGTGAATGAGAAGGGGTAGGTTTACTTGGAATCTGCCTACTTTGTCCTGCAAGCTTTTGGAGGTGGTCAACTGTCTTCAGATCTGCAACCGGTTTTTAAAACTACAATCTGCAAGGTCAAAGACTGCTTTGGATTCAATCAGAGAGGATGAATCGAGAGAGAATTAAAGTCCAGTTTATTTCACATACATACCAGCAATGAATTGGATCTTTTTTGCAGCAGATTGAGGGGTTTTTTTGTTTCAAAAAGGGGCAATAAGTTAAAGCAGCAAAGTGGCCAGCAGGATTTGGGGGCGGAGGGATGGTTCTGACAAGTGCTGATCAGCCGCAGGGAGTGGGACGAGCCTTTACTGGGAAAGGCTGCAGGCTTTTGGCACTTTCTCTCTCTCTCTCTCTCCCTCTCCCTCTGCATTTTATTGTTCCGTCTGGCTTGTTTACAATGGTTTCCGTCATCTCCGAACTGGATCCGCTCGACAGTTGGAAAGTTCTGAGGTAGGCTCCAGAGTTTGTGTTTCGCAGCCGATCATTGTCGCGGAGACCCCTCTTTGTTTCAGTAAAAACAATCCGAATGTGTGTGTGTGTGTGTGTGTGGGTGGGGGGTGTGAGGCCACAATCACAGTCTGTCAGCCCCTCTCCCTGCCTGCCTCTGCTCCGCTACTCTCATATCCCCCCTCCTGGCTCTCTCGTTCTCCTTATGTCTCTCTCTTGGTCTTTAGTTCTTTTCCTTTCGTTATTTCTTTCCCTCTCATGTTCTCCCTCTTGTCGCCCTCGTTCTCCTTATGTCTCGCTTTCTCTTGGTCTCTCCCTTCTTTAGGTCTTCTCTATTTATTTTTTCCCTCTCTCTTGTCTCGCATTCTCCTTATCTCTCTCTTTCTCATGGTCTTTCCCCTCGTTCTTGTTTTTTCTCTCTCTCTTGCCTCTCTCTCAAGTTCTCTATTTCATTTCTTCAGTATATTTCTTTCCCCTTCTATCATTCTCCCCTTGTCTCTCTCTCTCTCTGTTTGTTCTTTTCCTATCTTTATTTTTTTCCCTTTTTATCTCGTTCTGTTTCTCTCTCTCTCTCTAGTTCTCTCCCTTTTCAGTCCATCTGTCTCCCTCTTTAGTTCTTCACTCTCTCTCTTTGCCTTATTGTCCCTCTCTCTTTCTGTCCCCTTCACTCTCTCCTCTTGCTCTCTATCCCCTCCCCGCTCCCTCTCGTCTTTTCACTGATTCTTCCCCCCTGTTTTCGCTGACCCCCTTATAGCGAGAGGCTCCTTTTTTGCTGTGTTAAGATTCCCTGCAGATTTGGAGAGCTGAGGCTTGGCTGACGTTCAGAACTGCTCGAGGGAATTTTTTTTTCTTTTTGTAAAAATGAAATGCTGCTGGTTATTATTTTTGAGAGTCCCGTTTGAAATCAATGGGTTTTAAAAACAAGAACACCCCAGTTTGGGAGCGAGAGAGGGACTTAACGGGTCGGCAGAAATGGCATTTCTGTAACTTTTGTTGGTCTGACTGCCCAATTTGGAAGCATTTTCTGTTTGTGAGGGGGAGGAGACAGAACCATTCTCTCTGCGATGAATGAGGACATTCAGTTGTCTCCTTCCTCCCTCCCGCTGCAAGTCTTTAGAGGCACAGAAATGGAGGGGGGAGTGGTATGTGTTCAATGAAGTAAATCTATGCCTCCCTTTTTGTTGTTGTCAGGAGTATTTGTGTTTCTTCAGCATCGGGAGCTTGTGCTGCTGCAGGAAGTATTTCTTGAGTGTGTTGGTACAGTTTTTGGATTTTAAGATTTTCTCTACAAGACAGCAGTAATTCTGACAGGCTTATCATGGGAATAGGAGCTTATGGCATAGCTGTCAACATCAGGGATAATCCGTGAATAGAGCTTTCCTACCTCAAATCTGAGAGGGGAGAGTGAGGCACTTGATGAATGTGAAAGAGCAGTCTTTTGTCCGATTATTATCTCCTGATTTCCTCTCCTTTCCCTTCCCCACCCCACCTGTATTCATTGAGTTACAGTTTCAATCTTCCACCAAAGCAGCTATTTAATTTGGGGTGGGGGGTATTTTTCCTGCACCTATAGCTCAATGCAGCAGCCATTCCCCATACAACAAGGATTCTTAATACATCCATTCGGATCAATGAGCAGCTAAACTGTTCACCCAGGCGCTGCTGGCTGAGAGGTGTTGGTCAGGGTTCAGGGAGAGCCGCACTCTGGACATGCTTCTCAAGGGCTGGGCATGCTATTCATATTAGTATCCAATTCATAAGCCGGTGCCTTTGGTTATGTTGCAGGGTGCTGGTGAGGCCACACCTGGAGTACAATGTACAGTTTTGGTCTCCTTACTTGAGAAAGGACGTACTGGCACTGGAGGGGGTGGTTCACTCAGTTAATTCCAGAGTTGAGGGGAGGTTGGCTTTTGAGGAAAGATTGAGTCGACGGGAATTATATTCATTGGAATTTAGAAGAATGAGAGAGGATCTTCTAGAAACATATAAAATCATGATGGGAATAGATAAGATAGAAGTAGAGAGGATGTTTCCACTGGCAAGTGAAACTCGGACAAGAGGGCATAGCCTCAAGATTAGGGAGAGCAGATTTTGGACTGAATTGAGAAGGAGTGTCTTCACCTGGAGGATTCTGAATCTATGGAATTCCCTGCCCAGTGAAATAGTTGACACTACTTCAGTAAATGTTTTTAAAGCTAAGATAGATTTTTTTATGAACAATAAAGGAATTAAGGGATACAGAGAGAGGGCAGGTAAGTGGAGCTGAGGCCACAAAAAAATAAGCCATGAGCTTAGTGAATGGTGGAGCAGGCTCAAAGGGCCAGCCGGCCTACTCCTGCTCCTAGTTCTTATGTAGTGTCGCACTCCCTCAGTGTTGCCTCGAAACATCTATCTGTTTTTGAGCTCAATTCCTGGAGAGTTCTGCAGGTGAGGTGAGAGTGATGCCACATTTCTTTCTGGGTTGAGAGAAACACGGATATTGCAGCTGCTCCAGAAATTGCATGCTTACTTCAAACTTTGTTATACTTATTACATTTCATTTTGATTAAGTACATGAATAAGAAAAGGTTGGATGGATATGAGCCAGGAGTAGGCAGGTAGGACTACTTTAGTTTGGGATTATAGTTGGCATGGACTGGTTGGACCGAAGGGTCTGTTTCCGTGCTGCATGACTTTGACTCTATGAATTCAAGTAATTGAAAATTATAATGTTGTTGATAACACAAATGTGGTTGCTATGTTACTTAAAGGAAGAAGTCCATCTCTATGACTCTGTAATGGATTTAAATTTGGGGTGTCCCAGGTTCTTCATAGCCAATGAAACAACGTTGAAATATCGGCACTGCTTTGATGTTGGAGAAATGGCAATCATTTGCATGCTGCGAGATTCAGCAGTTGGTGTTGACCAAGACTGGAGGGCAGAGCTCACCTGTCCTTATGAATTAATTCCCTGGAATCTTTTAAGATGGCATACTGGGCTCGAGTTTAATATCTTTCCCTGAAGACAACACCTGCAATAGTTTCAATACCGACTTTGGGAAAAATGTCCAAACTTTGAGTCTAAAGTCGCTTTAATCACTGTGGTGCTGAAAATTAGCAATTGGTGCCGGTATTTTTGATCTTCCACAAATTTTCTCCTCTTTTAATGTAATGCCCTCATGTATTGGATTCTGATGTCACCAGTTTCCATTTCACTTTGAATGAAACCATCGATTCTCATTTGGTTTCTCAATCGATTCACCAATCCTGCTCCCCAAGTTGTTTTTCTTCTTTATTTATTCACAGGATGAGGGCACCACCGGCTGGGCCAGCATTTATTGTCTATCGCTAATTGCCCAGAGGGCAGTTAAGAGCCAACCACTTTGCTGTGAGTCTGGAGTCATATGTAGGCCTGACTGGGTAAGGACAGTAGTTTCCTTCCCTAAAGGGCACTAGTGAACCAGACAGGTTTTTTCCAACAATGGATTCATGGTCATCATTAGACTTTTAATTCCAGATTGTTTCTTTTTAATCCAAACTCTGTCCTGGTGGGATTTGAACCTGGATCCCAAGAATATTATCTGTGTAGTTGGATTAACAGTCCAGTGATAATACCATTAGGCCTTCACTTCCCCTTCTGTAGTCTACACTTGGACAGGCTTTGTCACAGAATCTACACAACCTCCGTGCACTCCCTGTAACTGTGAGCCAGAACTGCAGACAACAGAATTGGTGAATTTGCCTTCTGTTTTCCCATGAAGCTCCTGTCCAATGTGGGAGAATTACTGACCAGACCTTTGCCAATTTTCTTCTGCCAATTTTCTCTCATTCCCTTTCCACTTACTGGAAGTAGACAGTTCCAAACCAGCTGCTGCATTTGTCTTTTGAGCTTCTCAAGGCGTTCCAGATTCACGTTTAACTTGGGACAGAAAGAGAGAGGCAGCATTGCCTAAGGGTCATGAGCAATTGATATTAGGCAGCCTTTTCGATTCATCAATCTCATTTCTCAATTTTGTTTTCTTTTGTTGTGACATTCCTGGGGCTGGATAGGCCATCTTTTTTTTGCCCTGAAGAAGTGAGTGGGAAGTAACCTTCTTGAGCAGCTACAATCTGGTGGTGTCGTGGTTAGTGCTGCTGCCTCACAGCGCCAGGGTCCTGAGTTTGATTCCACTCTTGAGTGACTGTCTGTCTGAAGTTTGCACATTCTCCCCATGTTATTGCGGGAATCCTCTGAGTGATCAGGTTCCTCCCACAATCCAAAGACGTGCAGGTTAGGTAGATTGGCTATGGGAAATGCAGGGTTACAGGGACAGAGATGGGGAGATGGGTCTGGGTGGTATGCTGTTTGAAGGTTCAGTGTGGACTGAATGGCCTGCTGTACACACTGTCGAGGTTTTATGGTTCAATTGTATAAGTAACCACTGTTGAAAATGTGTTGCTGGTCAAAGCACAGCAGGCCAGGCAGCATCTCAGGAATAGGGAATTCGACGTTTCGAGCATAAGCCCTTCATCAGGAATGATGAAGGGCTTATGCTCGAAACGTCGAATTCCCTATTCCTGAGATGCTGCCTGGCCTGCTGTGCTTTGACCAGCAACACATTTTCAGCTGTGATCTCCAGCATCTGCAGACCTCATTTTTTACTCTAAGTACCCACTGTCCTGAAATGAAGCAAGTTATAGGATCTCAATTCAATGATGGTAAAGGAACATTAAAGTTTGAGGTGAACATTGTGGATGATTCAGAGGGGGATCTTGCAATTGATGCCCTTGAATGCCTAGGAAAGGTATACACGTTTTGGAAGGTGCTGTCAAGGGAGCATTGGCAAACTACTGCAGTTCCTCTGATAGATGATTCACAAACTGCATCTATATGCCAGTGGTGGATGGGCAGCTGATCAAGTGGGCCACTTTGTCGTGCATAGTGTTGATCTTCCTTGGTATAATTAGACATTTGCTCATCCACAAAAGCCAAGAACTCTATCACACTGCTGACTTGGACCATGTAAATGGGGAATGGTTTGCAGGAGTCCTGTGGGCTCCTTTAGGCTGTTTGAACTGTTGATCTTCTGTCCCAGTATGTGCTATGTGGTTTGTTTCAAACTTTGTTTGATAATGTCCCTTCTTTCCTTCCACATTCCTTTTTGAAACTATTAACCCTCTGGTGTGGTGTAGAGACCATTGCTCCAGTACCTTGTTTGAGTGTCCCTCATTCATATGAGTGTGTCAGCAGTAGTAGGGGCCTCCTGGATTGGCGTGGTGACCTTCCAACCTTCCTCAGCAGTCTCCTGACGTGGATAGCGCTGGTGCGGTATGGAGCTAGTGCTCAGTGTGGACTGGAAGCTAGGGGCCAGCATGGTCTGTTGTGCTGAACTTTTATTTCCATAATGAAGGATATTTTATTTCTCTATTGTCTAAGATCTTGTAACTAAGGAAGCTGTGCCTAGGTACTTTTGTATCTAAGTTGGCGTTGTAAGTAGCAACATATATAAACTTTTCACCATACTCATTGAGTGTATGTGACAGTAAAGGCTATTCAAGCTAAAAATCACACAATACCAGGTTATAGTCCAACAGGCTTATTTGGAAGCACTAGCTTTCAAAGCACCGACTCTTCATAGGTAGCTTCACCACATCATGTCCTATTCTTGTCAGGAGGGCATCACTGCTAGACCCGATCTTTCCCTTGGCAACATCCATGTTATTTGGCAGCAGTCCATCACTAAATGCCAGTCTAGAGTGATAAGAGACTCTGATTTTCACCCGTTCCCAAATCTAGTAGAACAGAGACTATTGGTAGCTGTCTTCTAGGGTCCAGAAAATCTGTCTTACCTCTTGTGCCCATATTAACTCAAACATTCAGAAACCCCTCCGGAACTACCATAGCTAACGAAGGGCCAAAGGTTACAAGATTTCGAAAGCATTTTTATTATTCGTTCATGGGATGTAGGTGTCATTGGCTAGACCATTGCTAATTGTCCAGAGGGCAGTTAAGAGTCAACCACATTATGGTCAAGATTCAAGAGTAGCATTCTTTGTCATTTCTACCATAGACAACCTATACAGTAAAAGGAAAGGAAACAGCATTCCTCCAGGACCAAGATGCTACATGGACTGCACAAATTACTCGAGAGTACAGTCATATACAGGGCAGCATAAAGTGCAAAACACACAAGACTGCACAGTAATTCTTGATAAGACAAAAAAAAGACACTGCGGTGGACAAATTACAGTGTAATACTGAATGATCATTACTATGCCATTGTTTTTAGCAACAAATCGAAAGTCGTGCAAAGAATTGCAGGTGGAATAGAGTTTGATTGTACTGTGTTAAGAAGCCTGATGGCTTGGGGGATGTAACTGTTACTCAGTCTGGCTGTGAGAGACCGAATGCTCTGATATTGTCTGCCAGATGGCAGGAGGGAGAGGAGTTTGAGTGAGGGATGTGTGGGGTTGTCGTTAGCCTTGTGGATGCAGCATGTGGTGTAAATGTCTAGTGGGTTTGGAGTCAAACATAGACCATAGAGTCCTAGAGCTGTACAGCATGGAAACGGACCCTTCAGTCCAACTCGTCCATGCCGACAAGATATCCTAAATTAATCCAGTCCCCTTTGCCAGCATTTGGCCCATATTCCTCCGAATCCTGCCTATTCATACACTCATCCAGATGCCTTTTCAATGTTGTAATTGCACCAGCCTCCACCACCACCTCTTCCATACACACACCACCCTATGCATGAAAAAGTTGCCCCTTAGGTCCCTTTTTAAATCTTTTCCCTCTCACCTTAAACCTGTGCCCTTTAGTTCTGGATTCCCCTCACCCTGGGGAAAAGACTTTGGCCATTCACCCTAACCATGCCCCTCAGGATTTTATAAACTTCTATAAGGTCACCCTTCAGCCTCCAACCGTATAAAGTTGGCAGTTTCCTTCCCAAAAGGGCATTCTGAATCCAATATGTTTTTCTGACCATTAGCAATGATTTCACAATTATCATTAGAGTCCTCATTCCAGATTCTTTATTGAATTCAAACTTCAACATGTGCCATCTTGGGTTTTGAACCATCATTCCCTGGTCTCTGGATTAATTTCCTTTTAATCCTCTTTCTTTAGAAAAAGTAACTCCCCTCCTCCAAACACACAGACCAGCAACAGTAGCAGCAGGAACACACTGACTGTGGCCCAGCCAGCACAGAGTCAGTCCCTTAAATTGAGGAGATTCCAAATCTCCTGATTTCAGTTTCATTTTTTCTCTCTCCCCCCATTCCCCCCCCCCCCAATCCCACACACACACACGACCACCTAACTGCAGTAGTGCTTATATTTTTCCCAGCACCCATGGTGTGCATGTGCAGGTGTGAGACACAGTAAGAGACAACAGGTATACAAAATTTTATTAAATTTCCACCACTAGGAAGAAAGGAAACACCCAACTGGCCAGTGACAAGCCGTGGCCTTCACATCAAAGGGCAATGCTGCATGATCAAACAATGAAAGGGGAGGGCAGGGGTTAAATCAAAATAGGGGTGGAGGGGGAAATAATATACTCCACTCCCTGCGATGCCCACTCTCCCTGAACAACTCAAGGGTGTTGGTAGACACCGCGTGCTCCTTCTTCAGCGACACCTGGGCTCTAACGTAAGCACAGAAGAGGGGCAGGCAATCGGCCTTAATGACCCCCTCCACAGCCCACTGCCTGGGCCTATTTATGGCCACTGGATTAATCATCTCGCAATGGACAATACCTCCCCTAGTTTGCAGCACAGTGTGTCAACAGTGCAGGTGACAAATTCCCAGCCCACTGCACTTCTGCATCTTAAGGAAATAAACCTTCAAAGTGACTTTTTGCAACATGCAACCATCAAAGGAAATGTCTTGTTTCCAACAGCTCAAACTTTGCTGCTGTGTTTATTATTAAAATGAAAATTAATTATATTAGCATTACCAGTGTTAAGTGTGAATGGCAGTGAGGTTTCAGGCCTCTGAGGGTTTTTTTAAAGAAAACACAATATTAAACCTTCCTCACCCGGTTTCCTAGTCACTGATTAAAATCCCTTGGAGGGAATCACATTACAGGCAGCCACTGATTTAAATGGAAGTTGAAATTTAAATTATGTAAATCAAACTTATTAACAACCTGAATGTATTCAAAGGAAAACCTGTAATGTGATATCTTAGTTTATGCAGAAGAATATTTTATTCTTCGTGGCAATATCATGAATTTCAATTAATCTGCACATGGGTTTGCATGATACTTTTAAATTAACATAATTTACTTAAGGTGATGGTCATTTTGTTCATGTACCCACAGCTGCCAGAGTTAAACCAGCTATAAGTCCCTTCATTAGTTGATGTTTCTTAATTTGCTAGGTCTTACTGTTGAATGTGTTCCCCTGTCGGTCACTTTCCCCTCAGATATTTTCCAATCGATATGTTTCAACAATGTTATTCAATCCTTTTGAGCAGGTCAGACTTGAACCTGGACCTTCTAGCCTAGAGGTAGGATGCTACCACAGAAGGTCAAGACCTACTTCTTGTCAGCCCCACACAGCCACACACGAGAGCCCTGTCTATACCATGGTGCTGTCCTCCCAACTACATAGATGAAGAAGATTCCAAATCTGATATTCGGAGTGGAGCACAGCAGCTGGACTTGGTGTAAGAATAGAATTGCTAGAGGAATCAGCAGGTCTGGCAGCATTGATGGAGAGAGAAACAGAGTTAATTCTTGGGGTCCAGTGAACGTAAAACATGATACTGACAGACCTACTGTGTTTCTCCAGCTGTTTCTGGTTTTGTTTCTTATTTCCAGCTTCTGCAGTTATAAAGTCATACAGTATGGAGACAGACCATTTGGCCCAACCAGTCCATGCCGAACATAATCCCAAACTAATCTAGTCCCACCTGTCTGCTCCTTGGCCCTTATCCCTCCAAACTTTTCCCATTCATGTATCCATCCAAATGTCTTTTAAACTTATTTGTACTCACGTCCACCACTTCCTCAGGAAGTTCATGCCACATCCTCTGTGTAAAAGATTTGTCCCTCATGCCTTTTCTAAATCTCCCTCCTCTCGCCTTAAAAATGTGCCCCCTGGGAATCCAAGATGGCGGCAGTCTAGGAAGATCGTGTTGCAGAGCTCTGCACCACAGCATAAGCGGAACAAGATCCTAGCCTGCTCTACCCAGACCACAGCGATATCCTGGGATTCTGGAAAGGTCGTGGAGTCCTGGAAAACAGTCAGAGAACAACTTACCTCGGGATCCGAAGAAGGGAGGAGATACGTCCAAGGCCGGGCCATCGGCACAGCCTGCAGGATCCTCGAAGTCGATTCATTACCAGGTCCTGGTGAAGGAGCTCGCAAAATCTCGTGAGATGTAGAGGAGCATATAGAGGAGAACCTGGCCCCAATCTCTATCCTGCTGCAGAAGCATGGACAGCAGCTGGGAGACCTGAAGAGAAGGATGAATGAGGTAGAAAGCAGGGTCACAATGGGGGAAGCTGATACCGATTCCTCCAAGGGTAGGATCCAGGCCCTGGAAACGCAGGTCTGTAATTTACTAGACCAGGTTGATGACTTTGAGAACAGGAGCAGAGAGAACAAACATTCAGATCATCGGTCTGCTGGAGGGTAAGGAAGGTGCACGGCCGGTGGAATTTATTGAGGACTGGTTGCCGAAATTCCTTACCTTGAAGGCTGGAAGGTGAGGCTTGAAGATTGAGAGGGCTTAACGGGTCATGGCGCAGAGGTCAGGTCTGGACCAACGTCCTCATCCTACCTTGGTGCAGTTTCATCACGATAGAGGTAAGGAGAGAGTCGTGGAAGCTTCCAGAATCCAGGGGAAAGATCCGAAGTCCCAAGTTTACGAGGTCTCTGAGATCATATTCTTCCAGGACTTCTCAGCAGCATGATCTGGAAAAGGAAATCCTATGATGGCATCAAGAGAAGACTGAGAGAGCTCGGGATTCAGTACTCACTGAGGTATCCAGCAGTGTTTTGATCACCTCAGATGATCTGGACATCTCTTTGACACATCGGGGAAGGCAAAACTCTTTGTGGACAAATTACCTTAATCTGACCAATTTAGCATTTACAAATCATCATGTTGTTAGGGTATGTCTCTGTTTTTCCTTAAAAAAAAGAGGAAGTCGGATTGGGGCTTCCTTTTCCTTTTCCTTTTACTGGTAATAATCTGGTCTAAACTATGCTCAGGGGTGGCTGGATGCGTGCTTTCAATTTCTAAGTTATACCAAAGGCTGGGTGGGGTACTTACCATTTTTTTAAAAATTCTTTGTTCACATTGTCATTCCATTATGTATTTTCTTTCTTTGCTGCTTGTGTTTGTGATGCAGCTCTAGCTAGGAGGAGGGAAAATGGTTGGGATGGCTAGATGCCTACTTACTGGCAGTTTATGCCCAGTTCAGGTATTTAAATGCCCTGGCTGCAGTATTGGCAGCAGGTTGGGAAGTTGGGTTTTGGGATATGTAGATGCTCCCTTTGGGCAGGGGGTGAGTTCCCCTATTCAGCACTATTGGCATGTGGCCTGATCACGGGACTGCTAAACAGAGAATGAGGTAATGTTTCCGGGGTCCTGGGTTCGAATCCTGCCATAGCAGATAATGTAAATCAATTTTCCAACATGGTGGCTCAGTGGTTAGCATTGCTGCCTCACAGCACCAGACTGTCTGTGTGGAGTTTGCACATTCTCCCCATGTCGGCGTGGATTTCCTCCAAGTGCTCCGGTTTCCTCCCACAGTCCAAAGATGTGCAGAGTCAGGTGAATTGGCCATGCTCAGTTGCCCATAGTGTTAGGTGCATTAGTCAGAGGGAAAAGAGGTTTGGGTGGGTAACCCTTCGGAGGGTCGGTGTGGACTTGTTGGGCCGAACGGCCTGTTTCCACAACGTAGAGATTCTAATCTACTCATATGTTGGTTTGTTTCTTTGGTTTTTGTTGTATATAGTCTTTGATAGCTTTGTCGGTTTCTTAACTGTAGTGGGTATAATTTATGTAGTTTTTATGTTCAATGGATCTTGCGACACTAAGGCTCGGCAATTTGTAATTTGATTCCTCCTCTCTGGAATCTAAATGTTACTGCAGAAAGTTATGGCTAATGACTTGATTAAATGCTGTACCTGGAACATCAAGAGGAGTCACTCACCAATTAAGAGGAAGAAGATACTTTTGGAGTCTTAGAAAGTAAAAGATGGATATTACTTTATTACAGGAAACACACTTGGATGATAGGGAGATTTTGAAACTACAGCAGAATGGCTTTGATTGGGTTTGAATACCAGAAGTAGGGGAGTGGCTATATTGGTTAGGAGGAAACTCCCATTTAAGTTACTAGAGTGTGTTAAAGACACACACAGGAGGTTGTAATCCTCAAGGCACTGATAAAGATGGAAGAATATGATGTTTTAAATGTCTATTACCCTCTGGCCCATCCCCTCAAATTTCTGGCGATGCGTTCTCTAAACTGATCAGTCTCGAGTCGCGGCATATCACTATAGGGGGAGATTTTAATTGTCTTATGGATTACACAGCAGACAGGTTGCCCAAAGACCCCCGAGAGCCTCTGTACAAACTAAACAATGAGTGGACCTGTGTGTGAAGTTAGGGTTGGTGGACATCTGGAGGCATCTCACCCTTCAGACAGGGAATTTACATTTTTTTTCCAATCCACACAGATCTCACACCAGGATTGATTTTTTTTTCCTACCCCCGTGGCAACCATGAATTTGGTGACATCTTGTACGATTGGTAATATTTTCATCTCTGACCACGCTCCAGTGTACATGTTGGTTAAGCTTAAGGACTCTACTGTGAGCCCAAGCACTGGTAAATGGATCCCTTTATCCTTAAGGATAATAAGTTTGTGGAGTAATTCTCTGAGGAATTTAGGGCGTTCCTAGACATTAACTTAGACTCAGTTAGTAGCCTGTCCGTCCTTTGGGAAACTACCAAAGTCTATGCCGCGGGTTAATTATTTCCTACTCTGCCAGTAGGAAGTGGCAGAAGGGTGAACAGTAATGTCTCCTCAAAGCACGTTTGAAGGCAGCAGAGTAGGCGTACTTCGACAGGTCCTCATTGGCCAAGTTACCGAGAATTACAGCGCTGCAGTCTGCATTGAATTCCATGCTCTCAGACAGCAAAGAAGGAGCTTACCTTTGCAAAACAAAGGTTATGTAAGCATGATGACAAACTAGGCAAGTATCTAGCATATCTCGCCAGGAAAACCAGTGCCCTCAAGCCATTACATTGATTAGGGAAGAGTCTGGGATCCTAACGTGTGATTCCAAAAAGATTAGTGCAGTATTCCAGAGGTTTTACTCTGAATTCTACTAGTCTGAGGGTTGTGACAAGGGGCGGGCCAAGATGGAATCTTTTTTCAAAGATCTGGAGTTGCTGGCTGTTACTCCCGAGCAAGAGTCTTTTCTCAATGTCCTCTCATCAGAGAAAGAGGTGCAGTTTCAGAGTGGAAAGGCACCCCATCCTGATGGATTTCCCAGCAAATTCTATCAGGAATTTACAAACATATTGTCAGGCCTGATGCTCAACATGTTCAATGATTCGTACAGTCATCATCATCTCCCACCATCTCTAAGAGAGGCCAATATTTCACATATTCTTTAAAAAGGAAGGTCCTGGAGGACTGTGCTTCTTATAGGCCCTTTTAACTCTTTAATGATGACCTTAAAATCCTATCTAAGACTCTTGTGTTAAGGCTGGAGACTGTGCTATCTTCTATGGTTAAAGAGGACCAGAAGGGCTTCATAAAAGGCTGCAGATCCTCCAGTAATGTTAGGAGACTGCTTAATGTAATTCAAGTGTATCAATAACAGTCAATACAGGGATTAGAGATTTCTCTAGATGCAGAGAAGGCATTTGTCTGAGTTGAGTGGCTGTATCTTTTTTATACTGTAGGGCAGTTTGGCTTGGGTGAAGCCTTTATAAGATGGATAAAGGTTCTCTGCAGTGACCCTCTTGCTGTGGTCATCACCAATGGGGTACAACCCAGCAATTTTAACATTTTTGGGGTCAACCGGCAGGGCTGTCCCCTTTCGCCATTGCTTTTTACATTGGTGATTGAACCATTGGAGGAGGCCATTCAGGTCAAAATTACATAAGATTTTGTTGTACGCAAACGATGTCCTCATTTTTTTTTGTCAACTTTTGGGTGCCTCGCCTGATATGACACATTTGGCAATTTTTCAAAATTGGTACAAAATTAATTTTGCAAAATCAGAGGCTATGACTATGGTGCTAGGACTTGAAGGCAAATTTCGATTCCCATTTAAGTAATCATGGTGGGGTTTTATGTGTTCGGGCATATTCATTACATCAGTTCTTGATCGGTTGTTTAAAGCTAATTTTGTTCAATTATTCGACAAAATCAAACAAGACCTTCAAAAATGGGAGATGCTTCCGGTCTCGTGGTTAGGTCAGATAGTCCTTATTAAATGAATGTTCTCCCCCGCTTGTAGTATCCTATACAGATGCTTCCCCGGTTTTTGAGAAGCAAACGTTACTGAGACTAAATAGCTGATTCAGCACTTTTATTTGGCATCGTAAGTCGCTCCTTATTAAATTAGCTAAACTGCGATTGCCTCACAGACTGGGGGGAGTGGATCTCACAGACAATAAAACTATCAGCTAAGTTCGCTTTTATCTTGCGTGAGTGATTGGGCTTGTTGGGACCCGCTTTCAATATGGTTAGATATTGAAACCTCTCAGCAAGGTGCCCCCCTACTTGTTTGCTGTTTTGGACAAAATGAGGAGAGTTAGGGAATATTGCCATAATCCAATGGTTATCAATACTGTTAAAGCATGGAGAGCAATTTGGCAGAGGGAAGGCAATATTGGCAAAACATCTTTTCTTACATCGACTGTGGGTATGCTGGGTTTTCAACCGGCGATGATGGATTCAGGATTCAAACATTGAGCAGCTAGGGGTGTGTCTTGCATGAGCGATCTGTTTGAGGGAGACATAATGTTGTCTTTTGATCAGTTAGCATGGAAACACAAGCTATCTAACAGGAACCTCTTTCGTTTTTTTCAAGTTAGGAATTTTGTTAAGAAAAATGACATTTTTGATTGATCCCTACAAATCCGACATTGAGGAGAGGGTGCTCAGTGCTAAGAGTACACTTTCTGTCAGCACTTTATATCAGCAACTGGGTAGCGGCCCCATCAGATGAGTTTGATCGACTCTGCAGGGTGTGGGGGGAGAGCTAGACATTGAGGTCTCCTCAGAGGCATGGGAAGATATTTGGGAAAACGCCACAATTTGCAATAGGACCCATGCTTTCCAGTTGAAGATTCTCCACAGGGTCCACATGACTCCGGATCGTTTGTCAAAATTTTAACCAGGGGTATCTTCAAGCGTAAGGTTTGTATGGGCACTCTTACCCATTGTCTCTGTGGTAGGCTTCAAACATACTGGAGCACTGTGGTGGGTGCAATGGAGGGGATTTTGGTGTAAGGGTGGAGAACGACGCGATTTCTCCTCTTCTTGGCCTGCCCAGTGTGTTCCTTATAGATGCGCATAAGCAAATATTTTTCAATATCCTCGCTGTCTGCTCAAGAATGAATATCTTTTTAGATTGGGTATCCGAAAATCCCCTGGGCCTGTCAAAGTGTCATAAGATTGTTATGGAGTATATCTCCTTGGACTCTCTTACAAGTATGTCTCAGCCTGCTCCTGCCCCACCGAACTCATCTCCACGTACCTCGACACGGTTCTGTCCCCTTTAGTCCAAGAACTCCCCACCTACATTCGGGACACCACCCATGCCCTCCACCTCCTCCATGATTTTCGCTTCCCCGGTCCCCAACACCTTATCTTCACGATGGCCATCCAGTCCCTGTACACCTCCAGCTCCCATCACGAAGGACTGAAAGCCCTCTGCTTCTTCCTTTCCTGCCGCACCAACCAGTACCCTTCCACTGACACCCTCCTTCGACTGACTGAACTGGTCCTCACCCTGAATAACTTCTCTTTCCAATCCTCCCACTTCCTCCAAACTAAAGGAGTTGCCATGGGCACCCGCATGGGCCCCAGCTATGCCTGTCTCTTTGTAGGATATGTGGAACAGTCCATCTTCCGCAACTACACTGGCACCACCCCCCACCTTTTCCTCCGCTATATCGATGACTGTATCGGCGCTGCCTCGTGCTCCCACGAGGAGGTTGAACAGTTCATCAACTTTACCAACACCTTCCATCCCAACCTCAAATTCACCTGGACTGTCTCAGACTCCTCCCTCCCCTTCCTAGACCTTTCCATTTCTATCTCGGGCGACCGACTCAACACAGACATCTACTATAAACCGACTGACTCCCACAGCTACCTGGACTACACTCCTCCCACCCTGCCCCCTGTAAAAACTCCATCCCATATTCCCAATTCCTTCGCCTCCGCTGCATCTGCTCCCAGGAGGACCAGTTCCAATACCGTACAGCCCAGATGGCCTCCTTCTTCAAGGACCGCAGATTCCCCCCAGACTGATCGATAATGCCCTCCACCGCATCTCCTCCACTTCCCGCTCCTCCGCCCTTGAGCCCCGCCCCTCCAACCGCCACCAAGACGGAATTCCACTGGTTCTCACCTACCACCCCACCAACCTCCGTATACAGCGTATCATCCGCCGTCATTTCCGCCACCTCCAAACGGACCCCACCACCAGGGATATATTTCCCTCCCCTCCCCTATCAGCGTTCTGCAAACACCACTCCCTTCGTGACTCCCTCGTCAGGTCCACACCCCCCACCAACCCAACCTCCACTCCCGGCACCTTCCCCTGCAACCGCAGGAAATGCAAAACTTGCGCCCACACCCCCTTCCTTACTTCTCTCCAAGGCCCCAAGGGATCCTTCCATATCCGCCACAAATTCACCTGCACCTCCACACACATCATCTATTGCATCCGCTGCACCCGATGTGGCCTCCTCTATATTGGGGAGACGGGCCGCCTAATTGCAGAACGCTTCAGGGAACACCTCTGGGACGCCTGGACCAACCAACCCAACCACCCCGTGGCTCAACACTTTAACTCTCCCTCCCACTCCACCGAAGACATGCCGGTCCTTGAACTCCTCCATCGCCAGAACATAACAACATGACGGTTGGAGGAAGAGCGCCTCATCTTCTGCCTGGGAACCCTCCAACCACAAGGGATGAACTCAGATTTCTCCAGTTTCCTCATTTCTCCTCCCCCCACCTTGTCTCAGTCGATTCCCTTGAACTCAGCACCACCCTCCTAACCTGCAATCCTCTTCCTAACCTCTCCGCCCCCACCCCACTCCGGCCTATCACCCTCACCTTGACCTCCTTCCACCTATCACATCTTCATCGCCCCTCCCCCAAGTCCCTCCTCCCTACCTTTTATCTTAGCCTGCCTGGCACCCTCTCCTCATTCCTGATGAAGGGCTCCAGCCCGAAACGTCGAATTTCCTGTTCCTTGGATGCTGCCTGACCTGCTGTGCTTTAACCAGCAACACATTTTCAGCTCTGATCTCCAGCATCTCCAGACCTCACTTTTTACTACACGTATGTGCACCAAACTGAGAATTTCTATAAGTAAAGACAGTCTGGGTCATCCAAGATGGATGACGGGAACAATTTCTGGCTGTAAGAGCTGCTCCTGTTTTGAGGTATTTTAGGTGTTGGAGGTGATTTCCTCAAATTCCAGGAGCAGCAATTACTGTTTTATACGCTGTTTGCATTGTTTTGGAACTTTTGGAAAAAAAAAAGTCAAAACAACAGCAGTTTAAAAGGGAGAAGGACAGATAAAGGAAGCACATGGTGAGGACAATACAGGAGAGAGAGAGAGAGAGAATGAACTTGCACAGTTACCGCCATTGCTGTTTGATTTTGTGTATCGCTGGACATCTGAGTGCATCTGGGAAAATGAACAAACAGTGAAATTCACAACTAATCTTGGCGGAACTGTGGGCGAAGTTCACAGCACAGAATCAGATAAGTTAATTGTTGTTTTAAGTCTGTCCAAGAGAAAGGCTGCAGTAGTGCGTACAGTGGATTCTTTCTTGATTATATGTTTTCGGAGATAAGTCTCTTGATTAAACTTAAAATATAAGCCATAGCTATTAATTTAACCTGGGGCCGTGATTGTAGAGGAATAAGATGATGTTATTTTTTGGGTCTGTAGATTGTGAAGGAGCAAAAATGGCATTTGCAGTGATATGTACTTCTTGTCAGATGTGGGAGTTTAAAGAGAGTTTAAGGGTTACTGTGGATTATATCTGCCATAAATGCTGTTGGATGCGAATCTTATCAGACCAAGTGGATCGGTTAGAGAGACAGATAGAAGCAATGAGGAATTTGCAACAGCAACAGTAAGTGATGGATGGCAGTTATAGGAAAGGGGGAAAGTCTCAGATACAGTCACATAGATGGGTTAACTCCAGGAAGGGTGAGAGAGGTCGGCACCTAGGGCAGGAGTCTTTTGTGGATATACCCATTTCAAACAGGTATGCTGTTTTGGAAAATGTAGGGGAACGTAGCACGAACAGCCAAGTTTCTGGTATTGAGACTGGCTCTAATGCTACAAGGGGTACGTTGGCTTCCAAGAGATCAATTGTGTTAGGGGATTCTGTAGTCAGAGGTACAGATAGACGTTTCTGTGGCCAGCAGAGAAAAAAACAGAATGATGTGTTATTTCCCTGGTGCTAGGATCAAGGATGTCTCAGAGAAGGTGCAGAATGTTTTCATGGGGGAGAGGGGCCAGCAGGAGGTCATTGTCCACATTGGAACCAATGCCATTGGAAGGGAAAAGGTTGAGACTCTGAAGGGAGATTACAGAGAGTTAGGCAGAAATTTAAAAAGGAGGTCCACAAGGGTAGTAATATCTGAATTACTCCCAGTGCTACGAGCTAGTGAGGGCAGGAATAGGAGGATAGAGCAGATGAATGCATGGCTGAGGAGCTGGTGTATGGGAGAAGGAATCAATTTTTGGATCATTGGAATCTCTTTTGGGGTAGAAGTGACCTGTATGAGAAGGACGGATTGCACCTAAATTGGAAGGGGACTAATAAACTGGCAGGGAAATTTGCTGGAACTTCTTGGGAGGATTTAAACTAGTAAGGTGGGGGGGTGGGACCCAGGGAGATAGTGAGAAAAGAGATCAATCTGAGACTGGTACAGCTGAGAACAGAAGTGAGTCAAACTGTCAGGGCAGGCAGGGACAAGGAAGGACTAATAAATTATACTGCATTTATTTCAATACAAGGGGCCGAAAAGGGAAGGTAGATGAACTCAAGGCATGGTTAGGAACATGGGACTGGGATATCATAGCAACTACGGAAACATGGCTCAGGGATGGATAGGACTGGCAGCTTAATGTTCCAGAATACAAATGCTACAGGAAGGACAGAAAGGGAGGCAAGAGAGGAGAGGGAGTGGCATTTTTGATAAAGGATAGCATTACAGCTGTGCTGAGGGAGGATATTCCCGGAAATGCATCCAGCAAAGTTATTTGAGTGGAACTGAGAAATAAGAAAGGGATGATCATCTTATAGACCCCCCAGTACTCAGAGGGGAATTGAGAAACAAACTTGTAAGGGGATCTCAGCTATCTGTTAGAATAATAGGGTAGTTATGTCGTGGATTTAAACTTTCCAAACATCGACTGGGACTGCCCTAGTGTAAAAGGTTTAGATGGAGAGGAATTTCTTAAGTGTGCACAAGACAATTTTCTGATTGAGTATATGGATATACCTATTACAGAAGGTGCAAAACTTGACCTACTCTTGGGAAATAAGGCAGGGCAGGTGACTGAGGTGTCAGTGGGGAGCACTTTGGGGCCAGTGACCATAATTCTATTCGTTTTAAAATAGTGATGGAAAAGGATAGACCAGATCTAAAACTTGAATTCCTAAATTGGAGAAGGGCCAATTTTGATGGTATTAGGCAAGAACTTTTGAAAGCTGATTGGAGGCAGATGTTCACAGGTAAAGGGACGGCTGGAAAATGGGAAGCCTTCAGAAATGAGATAACAAGAATCCAGAGAAAGTATATTCCTGTCAGGGTGAAAGGAAAGGCTGGTAGGTATAGGGAATGCTGGATGACTAAAGAAATTGAGGGTTTGGTTAAGAAAAATAAGGAAGCATATGTCAGCTATAGACAGGATAGATCAAGTGAATCCTTAGAAGAGTATAAAGGAAGTAGGAGTATACTTAAGAGCAAAATCAGGAGGGAAAAAAGGGAACATGACATAGCTTTGGCAAATAGAATTAAGGAGAATCCAAAGGGTTTTTACAAATCTGTTAAGGACTAAAGGGTAACAAGGGAGAGAATAGGGCTCCTCAGAGGTCAGCAAGGCGGCCTTTGTTTGGAGCCACAGAAAATACTAAATGAATATTTTATATCAGTATTTACTGTGGAAAAGGATATGGAAGATATAGACTGTCGGGAAATAGATGGTGGCATCTTGCAAACTGTCCAGATTACAGAGGAAGAAGTGCTGGATGTCTTGAAACGGTTAAAAATGGATAAATCCCCAGGACCTGATCAGGTGTACCCGAGAACTCTGTGGGAAGCTAGAGAAGTGATTGCTGGGCCTCTTGTTGAGATATTTGTATCATCGATAGTCACAGGTGAGGTGCCAGAAGACTGGAGGTTGGCAAATGTGGTGCCACTGTTTAAGAAGGGCGGTAAAGACAAGCCAGGGAACTATAGACCGGTGAGCCTGACCTTGGTGTTGGGCAAGGAGTTGGAGGGAATCCTGAGGGACAGGATATACATCTATTTGGAAAGGCAAGGACTGATTAAGGATAATCAACATGACTTTGTGCGTGGAAAATCTTGTCTGACAAACTTGATTGAGTTTTTTGAAGAAGTAACAAAGAGGATTGATGAGGGCAGAGCAGTAGATGTGATCTATATGGACTTCAGTAAGGCGTAAGTTTGCAGAAGACACCAAAATTGGAGGCGTAGTGGACAGCGAAGAGGGTTACCTCAGATTACAGTGGGATCTTAACCAAACAGACCAATGGTCTGAGAAGTGGCAGATGGAATTTAATTTGGATAAATGCAAGATGCTGCATTTTGGAAAATCAAATCTTAGCAGGACTTATACACTTAATGGTAAGATCCTAGGGAGTGTTGCTGAACAAAGAGACCTTGGAGTGCAGGTTCATAGCTCCTTGAAAGTGGAGTCGCAGCTCGATAGGATAGTGAAGAAGGCTTTTGGTATGCTTTCCTTTATTGGTCAGAGTATTGAGTACAGGAATTGGGAGGTCATGTTGCGGCTGTACAGGATATTGGTTAGGCCACTGTTGGAATATTGCGTGCAATTCTGGTCTCCTTACTATCAGAAAGATGTTGTGAAACTTGAAAGGGTTCAGAAAAGATTTACAAGGATGTTGCCAGGGTTGGAGGATTTGAGCTACAGGGAGAGGCTGAACAGGCTGGGGCTGTTTTCCCTGGACCGTCAGAGGCTGAGGGGTGACCTTATAGAGGTTTACAAAATTATGAGGGGCATGGATAGGATAAGTAGACAAAGTCTTTTCCCTGGGGTCGGGGAGTCCAGAACTAGATGACATAGGTTTAGGATGAAAGGGGAAACATATAAAAGAGACCTAAGGGGCAATGTTTTCACACAGAAGGTGGTACGTGTATGGAATGAGCTGCCAGAGGAAGTGGTGGAGATGGTACAATTGCAACATTTAAAAGGCATTTGGATGGGTATATGAATAGGAAGGGTTTAGAGGGATATGGACCAGGAGCTGGCAGGTGGGACTAGATTGGGTTGGGATATCTGGTCGGCATGTACGGGTTGGACTGAAGGGTCTGTTTCCATGCTGTACATCTCTATGACTCAATGACTCTAAGACATGGTGGCCCTTTTTGGAATAGCTGGACACAGATTTGTCTGCCACACTAATAAGGGCTTTTATGTTGCTGTAACGATTGTGCTTTATGAGTCCAATTTCCAGAGAGGGGCAACTGCGAACGTATGAATAGATGAAAATTAATGTTCCTGATATTTGAGAGTTGGTGTTTGTTTGACTGAGCTATATTATTATTATTTTTGAGTTTGTTGTTAGTTTTTATTTATTTAGTTAACTAAGTTTGGGGTTTTTGTTTTTTATACATATTTTTATATACATATTTGTGCATGAGGGCAGCTTGGTTTTTTCAAATTTTTTTTGAGTTCTTCTCTTTGTATTGTTTTGAATTTATTGCTTTTTCTTTTTAATATTTTCAAAAATCTATTTTTCAATAAAAATATATTTTTAAAATTATGCCCTCTAGTCTTGAAATGCCCCAACCTGGGGGAAAGGCAACTACCATTAACTTGATGGTATTCAGTAGTTCCTCCTGTAATGTTTGTGGGTTAGACTTTGATTTGTCAGCAGGCACCCTGTTCCAAATATGATTAACCATATGCCCAGTCCATTCACCAGCTTGGGCATGCTGTCTTTATCTTGCTGGGTATAAGATGCAAAAACAGGCTCAATTCAAGGAGGTACAGGTGAAATGTTTGCGACCTGTCCTTGTCATTCAACCCGAGTATGACTTGCTGTACCTGCTCTGTCAGATGTCTCAGCCAGTATAGCCTTCCTGAGGGTTGGTCTAGAACTAATGGTTTTGATTTGATTTATTGTTGTCACATATACCAAGACACAGTGAAAAGGACTGTTTTGTGTGCTATCCAGGCAAATCATACGTTACATAAGTACATCAGGGTAACAGAACAACATAGTGTCATGGCTACAGAGAATGTACAGAGAAAGATCAACTCTAATAAATGAGAGGTCCATTCATAAGTCGAATAACAGTGGGGAAGAAGCGGTTCTTTAACCTATTAGTGTTTTTAAACTTTTGTCCCTTCTGCCCCGTGGAAGACAGTAGGAGGGGTCTTGAATTATGTTGGCTGCTTTCCTGGGGCAGTGGAAAGTGTGGACAAAGTCAGCAGAAGGAAAGCTGGTTTTTGTGATGGACTGGGCTGCATTCACAACTTACGCTACGTTCTTACGGTCTTAGGTAGATCAGTTGCCACACCAAGCTGTGATGCGTCTGGGTAGAATGCTTTCTATTGATAAGAGTGCTTGGGGCTGTGCTGAAATTCCTTAGCCTTCTTAAGAAGTTGAGGTGCGAACGATACATGATGAATGTTTTATTTATTGTCACTTGAATTTTGCAATGAATAATACATTGAGAAACTTCAACAGGTGCTGCAATCTGGTGCCATTTTGGATGGTTTAAGAATAAAAAGGATAAAAGATATAACTGAAAGAGAGCTCTGAGCTGGCTCAGCCATGACATGTGCACCACCACCCTTCTTCTATCTGGCTCACTGATACCTGGATGTTGTGGAGGTGCCGGTATTGGACTGGATTAGACAAGGTCAAAAATCACACCACACCAGGTTAGAGTCCAACGGGTTTACTTGAGGTCATTAGCTTTTGGAACACTGCTCCTTCATCAGGTGCTCATGGCGCTAACACCTGATGAAGGAGCGAGACTCCGAAAGCCTGTGTTTTCAAATAAGCCCATTGGACCCTGGCCTGGTGTTAAGTGATTTTTGAACCTTGTCCCCTGATGAACCCACACTCGCCTCACAACCATGAGTCCCCACCTCCCCTGCCACCTTGAAGCTAGGAGTCCCAGCTCTGGGCATACCACGCTGCAGCCACCCGCCTCACCAACGTTAGGAGTCCCCCGCTCTGAGCTGACTTCAATCAGGAGTCCCTGCTCCACTGCCCGACCATGCCACCAATGTTGTCTCGCCAAGAGTCCTGCTCCGGCTGCCCTCCAAGATGTCGCCTTGACACTGCTGCCATCCTGAAAAGTCCTCTGCCCGCACCACCTTCGATTGCTGGAGGAGCTCTGCCATTGCCACCAGCCTCAAACGCTGAGAGGACATCCTTGCTGCCACTGCTGCCTCCAGTTCCCATGAGGAGCGACATCCACTGCCACCTCCAACCACCAGGAGGAGCCGCCATTCCGCATGCCACCCGCTCTAATTGCCACACCAATTTCGCTGACTAACCCACCCCAAAGGCTCCAGAGAAAAGGAAAAATGAAAAAGTGAAAGGAAAAGAGCAGAAATCAAAACAGAAAATAAAGAAAGTGTGCGGGAGCAGACAGACCTCAGGCAAGAGTCTGCACACAGCCCTGCTACTCTGCCTCCATCTTGAACGATTGATGTGCTTTCTTGGCTATGAATCAGGACAGATTGTTGATATTTATCCCGAGGAACCTGACGAGTTTCTGCAGATGGCATCTGCTCAAGACTTATACAATTCAAGTATCACTTCCCCAATTTTCTGAATTCCAGTCCTTTTGAGATAAAGGCCATTATTCCATCAACCCTTTTGATCACCTTTTGCCTCTGTGCACCAGTTTATAAGTTGTGTGTAGGTGGAAATCCAAATCCCTCTGTTTCACAACACACTTAATCTTTCTCAGCATGGAAGATTGACCTCAGAATCCTTTCACATTGGAGAAAATCACAGCAGATGGACTTCAGTTACTTGATATGCGTTAAGCCGAACATTTCCAGTGACCAGTATGTGTTCAGGCTGTTCTTGGAACTGGGCCTGCCCCAGCCTCTGCAAGTCCACAGTGATGCTCTTTCAGCAACCTTAGCTCTGAGCTTCATTATTTCTTGAACCTGTTTCATTCCACATTGTTTTTACTCCTGTTCAAATGGATTCTTGGCTCCTGACAGTACTCCATGTGGCATGAAGAGAGTTGAGCTACACAAAACAAAAATTCTGGAAACCAAAAATTAAAACAATACAATGGTGAAGCAGGTCAGGCAGCATCTATAGAGAGTAATCTGCTATTGTCCGGAAGGGTATTTCTGCTTAGAGGCGTTATTTGTGAGACTTGGGTAAGGCCGTCCTGATAGTTTCAATCGACCCTGCTGATAAATACGTGTATTACAGCCACAGACAATTTAGCACTTGGTTTCATATCAAGCAATCTGATTTACAGACAATCAGACTGTTATCGGCTTGTCATGCTTCAAGTGGTTCTGTACAGCAGGGAGCATCTACATCTGTCCTGAATGAAGATGAGAGGGGTTTCCCCAAGTCTTCTGCCAATGGGAGAAATGGAATGACTGAGATGACCATAGGCATATAATTGTTATACATTTTAAAAAATAATTTAAAGCAGAGGTTTTCCCATCTATATGTTGATATAGTTCAAGGAAGGATTGGTTTATAAGCTTCCCATTCCCCTTTCTGGTCAATAGCACCACTCTCCCTACCCAAGTCAGCGAGTCCCTTTTTTAATTATTGGTTATCCTGACCCCTCAATGTCATTTTAACTCATGGGTCTTGTATAGTTTAGCTCTGAATTCCACCAGAACAGACATCACAGCCTTTGGATGAGAACAAGCAAAGATGGAAACAGATGGAGGAAGAGGCAGGCGGTGACCAGTGGGGTACCGCAGGGATCAGTGCTGGGACCGCAGCTTTTTACAATATATATTAATGATATAGAAAATGGTATTAATAGTAACATTAGCAAATTTGCTGGTGATACAAAGCTGGGTGGCAGGGTGAAATGTGAGGAGGATGTTAAGAGATTACAGGGTGACCTGGACAGGTTAGGTGAGTGGGCAGATGCACGGCAGATGCAGTTAAATGTATGGTTATCCACTTTGGTGGCAAGAACAGGAAGGCAGATTACTACCTAAATGGAGTCAAGTTAGGTAAAGGGGCAATACAAAGAGATCTGGGTGTTCTTATACACCAGTCAATGAAGGTAAGCATGCAGGTACAGCAGGTAGTGAAGAAAGCTAATAGCATGCTGGCCTTCATAACAAGAGGAATTGAGTATAGAAGCAAAGGGGTTCTTCTGCAGCTGTACAGGGCCTTGGTGAGACTGCACCTGGAATATTGTGTGCAGTTCTGGTCTCCAAATTTAAGGAAAGACATTCTGGCAATTGATGGAGTGCAGCGTAGGTTCACGAAGTCAATTCCTAGAATGGCGGGATTATCTTATGTTGAAAGATTGGAGCGACTGAGCTTGTATACCCTTGAGTTTAGAAGACTGAGAGGGGATCTGATTGAGACGTATAAGATTATTAAAGGATTGGACACTCTGGAGGCAGGAAACATGTTTCCGCTGATGGGTGAGTCCCAGGACACAGCTTAAAAATAAGGAATAGGCCATTTAGGACAGAGATGAGGAGAAACTTCTTCACCCAGAGAGTGGTGAATGTGTGGAATGCTCTGCCCCAGAGGGCAGTGGAGGCCCAGTCTCTGGATTCATTTAAGAAAGAGTTGGATAGAGCTCTCCAGGATTGTGGAATCAAGGGTTTTGGAGATAAGGCAGGAACAGGATACTGATTGAGGATGATCAGCTATAATCATAATGAATGGTGGTACAGGCTCGAAGGGCAGAATGGCCTACTCCTGCACCTATTGTCTATTGTCTATTCCAGACCTCAGGCGACTGACTGTGTGGAGTTTGCACATTCTTCCCGTGTCTACATGGGTTTCCTCCGGATGCTCCGGTTTCCTCGCACAGTCCAAAAATGTGCAGATTAGGTGAATTAGCCATACTAAATTGCCCGTAGTGTTGGCTTAAGGGGTAAATGTAAGGGAATGGGTCTGGATGGGTTGCGCTTGGGCGAGTCGGTGTGTATTTGCTGGGCCAAAGGGCCTGTTTCCACACTGTAAGTAAGTAATCTAATGTAAGTAAGTAAAAGTAATCTAATAAGGAAAAGCCTGGAAGAGAGTATGGCCGAGATTTCCTTGTTCAGCCAGGAGCATAATACTGGCTCCACTTGGAGCCAGGAAACCTTACTGAGAATGTTAAAAATGATCGGTGACCTGAGCGTGGGAATTTCCTTTGACCCCATTTTGCTTTTGCTGATGGCTTGAAGCCTTTGTTCCAATTGAATGTTTCAAAAATGACTTTGAGGTTTTGGTTATGACATCAATCCCCAGCATTCAAAATGCCCCAATTCACCTCCTTTTGGCAAGGCATTTCAAACCAATCAGCAGGTTACAGGAACACAGCTGAGTTTTCTCATTCAGAGGAACTGGGTAGAAAATCAGGCTACAATCTTTGTGTGCAGGCCTTCAGACGAGAAATGAATGTATCTTTGTTTAACTCAGCATGCTGGACTCTGGGTCTTAATGGGTTTTGATGATGTTTTAGGTTCATAATTTGTCTAGACTTTCAATTGTGATCTTTCTTGGTCATAAGTACTGCCAATCTTTTAGATGCAACACTATACTGACATTTTGGTGCCTCTCCCCATGTGGGAGCTGAAGGTGTCATTGTATTGTGATAGAGTCAGGCCCCTCAGCCCACCAGGCATATGCTGACTATCAAACACCAAAACACCAATGCCATTTACCTGTACTTGGTTCATAGCCTACTATTCATTGACATTCTAAGTGCTCATCCAGATGTTAGTTAAATGTTGCAAGATTACTTGCCTCTGTCACCCTTTTGGGAAATGAGTTCTACATTTCTACCACTCTGGATGAAAAGTGTTTTGCTCAGATCTTCTCTAAACAACTTACTCCTCACCTTTAAACTTGTGCCATTTGGTTTTAGACAGGTCTGCCATGGGGAAGAGGTCATCACGATCTATTCTGTCTCTAACTCTCATAATTGTGTATCTCTCTGTCAGATCTCTCGTCATCATCCTTTGAATCAATGAAAACAAACCCAGCTTATCCAGGTTCCCCCTTCACAACTGAGACTCTTCATCCCAGGCGAAGTCCTGGTGAATCTCCTCTGCACTCTTTCCAATGCAGTGATATTCTTTTGATAGTGTGGTGACCAGAACTTCATGCAGAATTCCATCTGTGGAGTTTCAGGGGAAGATGTTTGTTCACTCCAGAGCAGGTAGGACTTGAACCTGAGCTGCCTGGTCCAGAGGTAGGGACATTACCACTGCATCAGAGACACACACCATCCATCTGTGTTTTCCATCTGTGGCCTAGCCAATGATTTAAAAAGTTTTGACAAGACTTCTTTGCTCCTATATTCAATGACATGGCTAATGAAGACAATGAGCTCTCAAAGATAGTGGAATCAAGGGTTATGGAGATAAGGCAGGAAGCGGATACTGATTAGGAATGATCAGCCATGATCATATTGAATGGCGGTGCAGGCTCGAAGGGCTGAATGGCCTACTCCTGCACCTGTTGTCTATTGCTTATTGTCTAACATCCTATATGCCACTGTCACCATCCTATCCATCTGTGTTGATACCTTTGGGGACTCATCCACCAAGGTCCCTTTGTTCCTCACTACTCCTGAGGATATGCTATTTATTGTGTGTCCTTCACTTAATAGACCTCCCAAATTACATTACCTCGCAGTGACAGGGAGGTTATTAGACAGTTATTAAACTCAATCTGCCTTTGCTCTGCCTAGCTGATCAATATCGCACTGTAGGTTGAGACCATCCTTCTCACTATCAACAATATGTACAAACTTACTAATTATACCTTCTGCATTCCCACCCACGCGGTTTACATATGTAACAAACAGTGTCAAGAGTGGGGTGCTGGAAAAGCACATTAGGTCAGGCGGCATCTGAAAAGCAGGAGAATCGATATTTTGGGCATAAGCTCTTCATCAGGATACCTGATGAAGAAACATTGATTCCCCTGCACCCCTGCTGTCTGACCTGCTGCACTTTTCCAGCACCACACTCGCAACTCCGATCTCCAGCAACTGCAGTCCTCACTTTTTCCCATATGTAACAAACAGCAAGGGACCTAGTATCGATTCCAGTACCACCCCCTTTGCCTCTTATTTGCAAACCAGTTTTGAATCCAGTTTGCCAACTTGTCTTGGATTCCATGGGTTCTTATCTTTTGGACCACCCTTCAATGTGGGGCCTTGCCAAAGGTCTTATTGAAGTTCACGAAAACCATATAAACTGCACTACCCTCATCGATGCTATTGGTCACCTTTTCAAAAAACTCAATCATGTTAGTCAGACAGGATCTCCCTCTCACAAATCTGTACTAATTATCCATGACCATTCACTACCTTTCCAAGTGTTGATTAAACTACTGACTGGACAAGTAATCCAAAGACACAGGTAATGTTCTGGGGACGCTAGTTTTAATTCCACCAAAGCAGCTGGTTGTGTTTGAGTTTCAAAAAAATCAAAACCTGGAATTAGAAATCTAATGATGATCATGACACCACTGTCCGTTGTCCCAAACATGAATCCATCTGGTTCATTATTGCCGTTTTGGGTAAGAAGTCTGTCATCCTTAACCTCCTCTGCCCCTTGGTGTGATTCCAAGCCTCTTAACCGCCCTCTGAAATGGCTTAGCAAGCCATTCCATTTTATCATACTGCGAAAAAAAAGTCTCAGGAAAAGGAATGAAACTGAACCGAGGGCCCAGAAGCAACATTGCAAAGTCACCCTCGCTAACTGGTGAAATTGAGAGCTGTCACGGGGACTGGTGCCGAAACCTCTACTCCGAGTTTGACTCTTAACACATGCACACACATGCAAGATACAGGACTGTAGGATTATAGATTCTTTTGTTTAACTTACGTACAAGGGGAGAGTGCCCAGTCAAAGGCTAGACTGGCAACTCCAGTGATCATCAGTTACAGCAGCGTTTTTATACACTCACATAAACAAATTCCATATGACCATGTGTAATGGTTCTTCCTGAAAGCGATTAAAGCGGTTTGCATCATAGTACAGAGTTCACCACTTTTCAACTGCCTCCTCAATATTGTTATTTTTATCTGGTCAATAAGAGGTATAATGTTATCCTATTAACATTTTATAGGGATTAACTATAGGGACTAACCTTTCCTTGCCTACTTTGCTGTATTTCAGTGTCTGGTGTCACCCTCATTGTGGATAAACTTTAAGCTAGGGACGCAGGTGGCCTTTTGTTGCTGCAAGATATTGCAATATGTAATTGTAACTGCTGACCGCTTGTTTGATATTAGTTGATGAAATAAGCTTTAATTCTAAGTTGACTAGATATAATGTCCCAGCAAGCCTGGCAATCTATAATGGTCTTTCTTCTATATTTCCACATTGGTTGAGCAACAGCTTGACATAGCCATCTTCTTTAAACAGCACCCTCCAAATGTACAACCACAGAAGGACAGGCAGCAGAAAGTTGCAAACACCAATTGCAAGTTCCTCTCCGAACCACTCAACTCCCTAATTGGGAAATATATCGGCATTGCTTCAATGTTGCTGCATCTACTGCCTGGAAATAACCAGCATGCCCTTTTAAAAAAAAGTCTGTGTGTGTGTGTCTATCTACATCCAATAGACTGTAGCTGTTCCAGAAGAGAGCCCACTACCATTTCCATAAGAGCCTCTAGTGATAGGCCATAAATGCTGACCCAGCCCAAAGAGCGAGCATCCTGTGAATGAATTTTTTAAAATTTCAAATTGGCTAACACTTTATCCTCTGTCAAATACCAACAAAAACAATGTTTTATTTCTTATTTGAATGAGACTGTTTTGTGGAGGTTAATGGAAGTTTAGTTTGTCTAATGTAATGTTCAATTGGGGAAAGAGTGGAAAATAATCTGTACTCTGACACAGGAATGTAAATTGTGCATGCAGTTATATGTTCGCTGCTCAGAGGACTCCTGCATTGATGAGATGGGGAATCATTGGAGAGAGTCGTGGCATGGTATCAGTGTGGCAAGATTGGTGATGTGGGTCAGTATTTCATTCGGGGAGAGTTTACTGGAAAAAGAGCTGATGGGATGGGGATGAGTGATGAGAGAAACTAAACCAGTTTGAAAATCTATTCATCAAGAACACACACATTTCTGTCTCATTCAATTGTGTTTGGAAATCAGAAACTTCACTGCTGTTGTCATCCAGTCCAGAAATGATCTTGCTAAGAACCAGTTTTAGAGGTTCATTCTTTGAGGATTAATCGTTATCCTATTTGTTATGATCTGTTCCCGGGATGTAATGTTAATGAATGCTGGATTGTCCAATTTACTAGAAAATGGTGCATGTTAATCACTGTATCTTAAATACAGGCCAGGTTTTATAGATTGCAGTATTAATTTATTCCCAGTCAGTGATACAAAGCACAAATTTCCATATGTTTAAAGCTATAACACAAAACACACCGAGGAGAAAAAAAATCTGTAATGGGTCAATTATTCTTCATAACAACTTAATTGGTTGGAGAAGAAAGAAGTCCTTTAGTTTGAACCAAAGTGCATTTGGTTCCACCTTAAAATTGATACACTCTCTTCCAACAGCCTGTGACAACCTTGAATTCAAAGTGAATGGTCACCTGAATCAATCACCAAAAACCAAGACTCTGGTTTGAAACTCCAGCTTTTAACTTTGAATTCTTCTAAAGATTTTTCAGGACCCAGTTACTACCTTCAGGCAGACAGCTGAACATGTACAACCTCCGAGGCGATAACATGACTAAACATGTACAACCTCCGAGGCGATAACATGATAGAAGTATGATATTCAAACAAGCCAGCCAACACTGCCAATATGATTTACAGATTATCACCAGTAGGATGAGCTCCTATGGTCTTTTGGTTAACAAGCACCACTTACAGTACAACCTCGATTATCTGAACATCGATTATCCGAATTTCAGATTATCGGAACAAGATCTCAAGGTCCCGTTAAAAACGGCATTAGGCAACTCAGCATTGAGTTATCTGTTTAAATGGCTTATGGTGTGCATTGCCAGATAACTGAGAAATGTTCGATAATTGGTGTTCCAATTACTGTTCGTTTACCATCAGATCGATTATCCAAACAATCAGTTATCCAATCAGAACACTCCCCGCTAGTCTCGTTCAGATAATCGAGGTTCTACTGCACTCTTCAGAAATAAAGTGAAAAATTTGTGGCCGTAATTTGCATTATGACATAAACTCAATATAAAATGCTTATTCTTGAAGTTATGATCATCCAGGTGGACAGTGAGTAATTTGAGGTGTCACCGGGTATAGTTTTCACTGTTACAAGCAGCAACCATGTTAAAGTACCAACCCCAGGTACTGCAGTGCTTTCACTGGCAGCTGGTTTCGGAGGGTATCGGTTTTAATGAATCAATGAAAGACAACAATAAAAAGGGATTTGTTTCATTAAAGAGAATTGCTTTTAGCTGTTATAAAGTACAGAGAGCGTTATAAGCAATCAGCATTAGGAGGACATTCGACTGAAGGAGATATCTAGAACGGGTTTGAAGTGTGGATAGCCATCAACATCTCAGCATGTCGACAACATTCCATTATGGAAAGGGATGATCTCATCTGTAACGCAGTTTAAGTGTTTTATAATGACATTTCGAATCGTCCTATTCGTATACTTATACTTCAGGCCAAGAATGCTGGGAGCTACTTGGTTTCTGAGACTGCAGATTTATTTTGTGTTTTCTTCTTGTTGAAATAAAACAACCACAGAATTTCAGCAGAAGCTTCTGCTGCCAACAGTGAAAGCTTCAGCCTTCCTACAGGCCCTTCTCCCCATTGCTGCAGGTAATGTCATCGCGCCTTTGCAGCTCCACATTTTGGAGTTCTTATATTCTTAAAATTTAAAAAAGAAAAAAAGAGCAGGAAAAGGCCATTTGGCCCCTCACCCACGCTCCATCATTTAATACAATCACGGCTCTCCTCACCTCAGCCTCAATTCCACTTTCCTGCCCACTCCCCCTAACCCTTTAAACAATTACTAATTAAAAATCTATCTCCTCCTTAAATTTATTCGGAGTCCTGGCATCCAACACACTCTGGGCAGTGAATTCATAGATTCTTGGCCCTTTGAGAGAAATAATCTCTCCCCATTTCTGTCTTAAATCTGCCATCCCTTATCCTAAAATTATGACCCCTTGTTCTAGCTTGTCCAACAGGGGGAAATATTCACTGTACGTCTACTTTGTTAATCCCCTTCTCGATCTTCTGCACCGCAATTAGATCTCTCATTCTTCTAAACTCCAGAGATTACAGGACAAAACTGCGCAATCTTTCCTTCAGAATCAAGCCTTTCATCACTGGAATTAATCTCGTGAATTTTCTCTGAACTGTGTCCAAAGGAATTACATCCATCCTTAAGTAAACGAGACAAAACTATACTTCAGAAATGGCCTCTCCAAATGCTTTGTACAGTTAGCTCCCTACTTTTATACTCCATTCCTTTAGTAATAATTATGAAAATTTAATTTGCCTGCCATATCACTTGCCAACTTTCAGCTAGAATTTCACTCTGTGCTCCACACATGGGATCCCCAATGCCAGTGAGGAGTTGGTCTATGTGGAGCAGAAGAACTGACATCCCAGCCAAGGCTAGCACGGCTCATCTGAACTGGGGTGATGTATGTTGCACCCTCCCCAGTAGAAACCTGACTTGGGAGTGAACACAAAGCGGGAAACATCCCACCCCTCCCCCAGCTTGCGTACATAGACCCGGTTGAAATCACATTCTGTTTAAAGGGCAACGGAATTCAATTGGTCCTGTGTTGAAGCTATCCCCTTTAACCAGCCTGAATGGATCAAGTTTCAGAATTGTTGGGGGATAGGGAAGAAACATTTCGAGTTCTAAATCATAACAACATGACTATTGGTATGAATACTGGTTTGTTTAGTCTAGACACCCATGTAATGTTCTGGGGACTCTGGATTAGTGGTGCTGGAAGAGCACAGCAGTTCAGGCAGCAGTGCTCCTCGGATGCTGCCTGAACTGCTGTGCTCTTCCAGCATCACTAATCCAGAATCTGGTTTCCAGCATCTGCAGTCATTGTTTTTACCTAATGTTCTGGCGTCCCATGTTCAAATCCCACCGTGGCAGGTGGTGGAATTTGATTTCAGTTTGAAAAAGTCTGGAATTCAAAATCTCCTGATGACCATGTATCCATTACCAATTATCAGAGGGAAAACACGTCTGGTTCACTAATGACCTTTAGAGAAGGAAACTGCCATCCTTACCTTACCTGACATGTGGTTCCATGTCCACAGCAATGCTTCTCACCTGTCCTCTGGGCATTTAGGGATGGGTAGTAAGTGCTGACCTTGCCAGCGATGCCCTCATTCCATGAATAATAATTTTAAAAACCTCTGAGTTACAGAGTTATAGAGTCATAGAGATGTACATCATGGAAACAGACCCTTCAGTCCAACCCGTCCATGCCGGCCAGATATCCCAACCCAATCTAGTCCCACCTGCCAGCACCCAGCCCATGTTCCTCCTAATCATATACCCATCCAAATGCCTCTTAAATGTTGTAATTGTACCAGCCTCCATCACATCCTCTGGCAGCTCATTCCATACACGTACCACCCTCTGTGTGAAAACGTTGCCCTGTAGGTCCCTTTTATATCTTTCTCCTTTCACCCTAAACCTATGCCCTCTAGTTCTGGACTCTCAGAGCCCAGGGAAAAGACTTTGTCTATTTATCCTATCCATGCCCCTCAAAATTTTGTAAACCTCTATAAAGTCACCCCTCAGCCTCTGACGCTCCAGGGAAAACAGCCCCAGCCTGTTCAGCCTCTCCCTGTAGCTCAAATCCTGGCAATATCCTTGTAAATCTTTTCTGAACCTTTTCAAGTTTCTTTCCGATACCAGAGGATAACTACACCAAAATCGGCAGTGATTCAAGAAGGCAGCTCGTCATTGTCAAGATTCAGAAATGCAAATTTCTTTAAAACTCAAAAATAACAGCTTCAGATTTGATCTAGAGTGCATGATGCAGAGTGCACTTTGACAAGCTTCAGAGTGTTAAGGCTTCTTGTGGTGCACTGGTAATGTCCCTGCCTTTAGACCATGAGATGCTGCTTCAAGTGCCACCTGTTCCCGAGGTGTGTAATAGCATCTCTGAACAGGTTGATTAGGAAGTATCCTCAGACTTTTAACTACCCCAATGGGCTTTGCATGTCATTTGGTAATTTACTTGGAAAGTTGGGTGATTTAATGGCGGTAGATAAAGAGGAGAAAAGAAAAAAAGTAATATAGGTGATTTGGGGATGGTGGGGGGAACCTCTCAGTTGTGCATGAAAGCAGTTTTGTTAATAGGGGGAAAAAAATCAGACTTTTAATCTGAATGTCCAGGGTTCAAATCCCTGTCCAGGTGCTGTTTATGACGTAGTTGTGGTGTCCCTGTCTCTTGGCCAGAAGGCTTGGGCTCACATCCCAGTTCTCCAGAGGTGTGTCATAAATTGTCTGGAGCGGTTGAGTAGAAAATATTTCCTGATGAAGAACTTTTGCCTGAAACGTCAATTCTCCTGCTCCTCGGATGCTGCCTGACCTTTTCTAGCACCACGCTCTCGACTAGAAAATATTTCAAAAGCTGAATTCTTGTCTGTGGGGCTTTTTCTCCGTTATCTTCTCATCCCAACTCCATTTTGATTTTGTCGCTTCCTTCTCTTCCTACCCTTCCTTTTTATGTGTTATTGTTCTGCTGCCCCTGGTGGGTAAGAAACCAGGGATTGGGTGGGGTCACAGATTTACAGGTTATTGCAAGTAATTCGCTTTAGGAAATGATATTGCCTTTCCTTCATTGTCCATGGGCAACAGTGAAATTGGTGAGAAACAACAAAAGCTATGTACTTTCCACTGTGGCTGTACTTAAGAGTAAGCACTCTTTCACCGAAACATTCTGACGATAAGGAGGCAACTAAAAACGATCGGTTAGCTCCTCCCAGAAGATGTTTTTTATATCCTGACAGAGCTTGTGATGTCAAGATAGGAAATGCCTGGTACAACAGACACAATGATTGGATTTGGCTCTTTGTTTTGTATATTACTGAAGGTCTCTGCTCATATACATGCACCTTATTCTTGCACATACCATTTCTGTCTGCCTCCCTTCATCAGGCCCTCAGTCATCTCCCCATCTCTGTCGACTTAATGCCCATTCCTCAGGCATAAGTCAGTGGGGAGCATTCTTACCCAAGTCAACAAGTTGGTGATTTAAGTCCCTTTTCAGAGACTCAACTGTGTCATTTTTCTTTGAATCGATATTTATTGCTTGTTCAGAATTGTTCTTGCGAAGATGGCGGTGCCTTCTTGAATTGCTGCAGCCCGTGGGCTGTAAGCAGATCCACAATGTTGTCAGGGAGGGAGTTCCAAGGTTATGACCCAGTGACAATGAAGGAATGACAATACATTTCCAAGTCAGGATGGTGAATGGCTTGGAGGGGTGGTGGTGTGCCCATGTGTTGGCTGCCTTTGACCTTCTAGATGGAACAGTTGATGGGTAGAAGGTTTTTTCAAAAGATCTTTGGTGAATTTCTGTATCTTGTAGATGGGACGCATTGCTGCTACTGACCGTTGGTGGTGGATGCTTGTGGATGTCATAGAGTCATGGACTTGTACAGCACAGAAACAGACCCTTCAGTCCAACTCATCCATATCGACCAGATATCCTGAACTAATATAGTCCCATTTGCCAGTCCATGGCCCATTTCCCTTTAAACTCTTCCTATTCATACATCCATCCAGATGCCTTTTAAATGGTGTAAATTTGTCAGCCTCCACCATCATCATGCCAATCAAACGGGCTGTTTTGTCCAAGATGGTTCCAAACCTATTGCGTTGTTGGAGCTGCCCTCATCCTGGAAAATGAGGATTATTCCGTCACACTCCTGACCTCTGCCTTGTTGGTGGTAGACACGCTTTGGAGAGTCAGGATGTGGGTTCCTTGCTACGTTGTTCCTAGCATCTGACCTGTTCTTGTAGCTATTGTATTTATATGGCTCATGCAATTGAGTTTCTGGCCAATGGTAACCCCCAGGATATTGATAGTGAGGGATTCCATAATGATAACGCCATAGAATGTCAAGGTACGATGGTTAGATTGTTTGTAATGAAGATGATCAACACCTAACATTTGTGCTGAGTTAATGTTACTTGCCACATTTCAGCTCAAGCTTAGGAGGACCATAAGACCCTAAGATTTAGGAGCAGAATTAGCCCATTTAGCCCATTAAATCTGCTCACCCACTCAGCCATTGTCTGATCTGTTTCTCAACTCCATTCTCTTGCCTTGTCATGGTGTCGACACCAAGTGTAGTTTAAGGGAATGCTGCACTGCCTTCATTTTGATGAGGCATAAAACCAAGGCTGTGTCTGCTGGCTTGGGTGGATAGAAAAGACCCCTTGGTTTATGAGTATGAGAGTTATCCCCAATGACCTGACTGATCTTATTTATCTTTCAGTCAGATTAGCTGGTCATTATCATATTGCTGTTAGTGTTGGCTTGCTTTCCACAAATTGGCTGCCATGTTACATTCATAACTACACTTCAATGTACTTCATGTGGATGGAAAGAGCTTTTGGGACTTCTGGAGGTTGTGAAGGGTGCTATATCAATGCAAGTCTTTTATCTCCTCCACAAAGCTCTTGGGGCTGTTTTGTGATGATAATGAGACCATACAAAGTTTTTCTCCGAATGGAGCAGGTGCAAGGCCGATTCTCAACGCAGCACAGCTTACAGAGCATCTGCAGGAATTATCAGAAAGTGTTTTAATTGAGGATGTAATCAGTACAGCTCTGATTTCTTTAAATAAAACTATAAACAAATCGATTCCCGGTAGAGCCACATGAAAGAATCCACATTAAATACTTGTAATTATGTTAAAGTAACCACAGGAATGCAGAGTAGGAAACAGAGCTGGAAAATAAGGTGTTCAAATGTTGGCAGCCTTGCAGCAGACAGGGAGACCATTCGTGCCATTGTCACGATGCTGGCTCTTTGCCAGAGCAATTCAAAACTAATCACATTGCTTTGCTGGCCACCTGTATCCATTGTCTTCCTCTCTTCATGTGTTTCTCTGATCATCCCTTACAGTGGTCTCCAAAGTAAAAACATTAGTCTTGAATTCTCTCTGGGAGAGTTTCTCGTCCTGTGTCTTATTCTCTGAGCAACAATTCTAAATCCAGGCTCCAAAGGGACCTGCTCTTCCCTCTTCAGCTCATCAAAATGCATTTCAATCTTTAAACATCTAGTAATTCTTTGCAAAGTTTTTGGTGTTAATGTGGAAATGTTCCCTGCATGCGGATAATTAGAACTGCTTTCCCTGATCTCAATCCTGTGAATTACCCCATGTGATTTGTGCAGATTTGATACCCTTTCGATTGTTGGACACCCAAAATCAACTGTTCCCAACTGTGACAAAGCCATTAGCTTCTGCAATATTATCACAAAATGTGCCCGTACTGAGTCAGAGTGTAAACTTTTGGGGATCTGGTGTTAACAACATTTCAGCGTCCTTCTGAAACGTGCTCACTCTGTCAGGTCTTATAAAACGTATGAAAGGCAAAGGCCAAAGCAACATCTAAGCCCACTTCTTCATAAAGCAGATCATGTCACAATGGATCACACTTGTACGTTTTCATTTCTCCTCTGTTGCTGATTATATCTATGCATTATTTCCTTGGGCACTTAGATCCAGGCCCCACTGTTGCCAGGATACTGACCCCTTAGTAGCTGGACCTCTCCTATTGGTGCGTATTAATCTGCCTGGCTCCTGCTTTACATCCTTATTTAGAAAATCCAAAGTATTGTGGCAGCATGGTGGCTCAGTGGTTAGCACTGCTGCCTCACAGCAGCAGAGACCAGGGCTCAATTCCTGCCTCAGAGTGTGGAGTCTGTGTGGAGTTTGCATGTTCTCCCTGTGCCTGCGTGGGGGATGCTCTGGTTTCCTCCCACAGTCCAAAGATGTGCATTGGCCATGCTAAATTGCCCATAGTGTAACGTTCATTAGTCACGGGTAAATGTAGGGGAATGGGTCTGGGTGGGTTGCTCTTCGGAAGGTCGATGTGGACTTGGGCTTTTTTTGCTTTATCTATCTGTGCTTGAAGACTAGAGATGTAAAATAAGGGATTACTCTTCACTCTGCAGTTATGTCAGCATGCAAAGTCAACACACTTCCCAATATCCTTCCACAGAAGTGTATGCCCTCATTCCTTATTTTCTCCCATTTTGCTTTCTCTCAAACCTTGCAAGACAAAGGCGCCCATCTTGACTGGCATCCCGTCCGCCTTCTTCAACAATCACTCTCTTCACCGGTGATGCACGGTTGCAGCATCTACAAGAGGCATTGCAGCAACTCAGCAAGGTTTGTTAGCTCCATCCAAAACCTGTGATCTAGAAAGCCAAGGGCAGCAGATGAACACCAACACGTGCAAGTTCCCTTTCGGGCCATGCGCTATCCCGAGTTGGAACCATCCTTTCACCTTTTTGCTATGTGGAAATCTTGGAACCCCCTCCCCTCATAACCTTTTGAGGGTCTCTGTAGACCTCAACGACTGTAATATTTCAAGATGGCAGCGCATTGGCATTTTTTTTCCCTAGGCAATTGGAGATGGGCAGTACGCCCACATGGTATGAGCACTTTTTTAAAGGAATCATTCAGTGTCGTCTGTCTATTTTGTCAACATATTTGTAATCTCCTGTGGTTCTTTAGATTCCTCTTCCTTCTCTGTCAATAAAAACCCTCTATTTATGTCATCAAGCAATTCAATATCATGCACTTACCTATCTAAACCTTTTGTCCCAATTGTATCTCGTAAAATTCCTTATTTTTCTTTCATGTTTGCAACTCTTTTTTTACATCACCTATGGCTCCTTGGGGATACTTTTTCTGTTGCTTTCATTCTTTTTCTTTTTATATTCTGAAGTATTTCTAACCTGAGAACCATGTAGAACTGAGCAGTACATTGCGATGACAGCCAGGAGCAGGGGAAGTGATCTGTCCATTCTATTTGTATAAATGATCTGGATGGAGAGAGACTGAGAACAGAGAAAACAATTTTCAGAAAGTTTTAGTTCATTGATATAACTGCTAGACAAATGAGATGTGCGCTTCTGCCTTTCTGAACATTGGTTGGATGACTGTGGGACATGTAGGGCGTAGATATTAACTGGAACAAAATTAACTCATGATAACCTCAGGACTTTCAATGCCTGGATAATGTGGAATGCATCTGACAAATTATGAGGAATTATAGCCAAAACAGTAGCTTGGAAGCCTACAGAAACTGTTTTTCAGCTTTGTGATATACTGTGTGTGGGTTACACTCAGAAATTATGTTCAGTTTGATAGCCACCCCACAGAAAAAAAGATTCCCAAGCTTTGTCAAGCTTAAAGTCAGATCAAAGTGCTAAAATGCTGACAGTGGTAGAAAGATTAAAAAAGCTTTACAGTGTAGAGAGGAAGTGATTTAAATTTAGGAGAGTAGTGAGTCTGGGAATTATTCAAGCTAAAATAGAGGATTTTGAGTGGAATAGGCTTGAGAGTGATTTATTTGACTGTTCCAGACACCTATACAAATATGGCATGACAGAATTTCAAATGCATTTCAGATCAGAAAGGTCCCATATTCCTTTTTTGTCATTTTAGCTGATTTCTAGGGATGGCTACTTTGGGCTGGGAAATGGGTGCTGAATGTTTCTTTCTGCTGCCCTGATTGGAAAAGGCGGGTGAATGGGGTGAGGGGAGATTGGGTTGATCTGTTTTAGCCTGCACTGTGCTGCCTTGCCTCCGTGCGCGTGTGTGTGTGTGTGTGTGTGTGTGTGTGTGTGTGTGTGTGTGTGTGTGTGTGTGTGTGTGTGTGTGTATGTGAAAATGGCACCGGTGAAATGATCAGCTTTCCCAATTTGTACTCTTCAGCACAGCTTCACCTACCACAAATGCAGGTTGAGAACTTCGAACATTATGTGTAATCCCTTAAGTACTCCTTAATTACAACCGAAGTTCATCTTTCAGAGGCATTGCTAAGGAACTTGCGATTGAAAGAAGCAAAATGACCCAATATCCAAACATAATTTCTCATCATAACATTCAGTCAAATAACATTTGCCACACAAATGCCAGGCAATGACTGTCTTCCAATAAGGTACCATCCCTTGACCATCAATGGTGTTATCATCAGTGAATCCCCCATTATCAATATCCTAGAGGTTACCAATGAGCAGAAATTGAACTGGACTAGCCATACAAATACAATGACAACAAGAGTAGGTCAGAAGCTGGAATACTACAGCAAATAATTCCTGACTCCCCAAAGCCTGTCTATCATCTACAAGGCACAAAGCAGGATTGACATGATATACTCCATACATGCCTGGATGAATGCAGCTAAAACAATACTAAAGAAACTTGATACTGTCCAGGACACAGCAGCCCACTTGATTGGCACCGCATCCACAGGAACTACTCCCTCCACAACCAATGCTCATGAGCAGAATCTGTACCATCAACAAGATGCAGTGCAGAAACTCAGCACAGATCCTCAGACAGCCAATTCCAATCCCACAGTACATGGCAGCAGTACATGGGAATACCACCACCTGCAAGTTCCCCTCCAAGTTATTCACTATTCTGTCTTGAAAATTTATTGCCATTCCCTCAGTATCACTGGGTCAAAATCCCAGCATTCCCTCCCTAAAGCCATTTAAGGTCTCCCTACAGCGCATGGACTGCAACGGTTCAAGAAGGCAGCTCACCACCACCTTCTCGAGGGGCAACTAAGGATGGGCAAAAAATGCTGGGCCAGCCAGTGCATCCATGTCCCACAGTGAATATAATCATATCAGAATGAGATGGCTTGGCTGAACTGGTGTGTTTGTCAATTTCGGATCTGTTTCATAACCTTCCAAAACTAAAGAACCAGCGTTAGGCTCATTAAGAAGTGATTACTTCAATAAAAGGTAATGGAATTAAATAATATGATCAAAGAGGTAGCAGTGCAGACTAATGAGCGGTTTAACTACAGACTCATGGCTCATCAAAGCGAACATTACCTGAACTTATGATATGGGGTTTGATCGTGCAGGGATTATGGGAGTGGACTGGTACCATGGAGGTTGAGAGTTTCAACCTCACAATGTTAAACTGCGTAATTACTCATTGAATTGAATTTAAATTGTTATTTAGCATCAGGAAACATCCCCGTGCACTTTCAGGTTACTTTTGCAAAAGCTCGATTGGTTCACGAGTGTTGCTTCAGAGGAGAAAGGGTGTAGCACTTTTCAACATGTCAGTGCCCAAAATGTTTTCTAAGTTATCAAATGTTTTATAAATTATCAAGTGAAATGCATGCATTGATGTAATATCGGCAGCCTTAGTCCCACAATCAGCAACGTGGTAATGTTTTTTTTTGTGGACTGGGGACAACATGTTGGCCTGAACATTTGAGAAGATCCCTTTCAGTAAGTCGTGCCATCAGGTTATTTTAAAGAGATGTGCAAAGAAACAAGGACAAAATGGGAAAATACTGCAAGCAGTTAGACCATGGGATATACTGCCTAGAAAGGTGTAGAGCCAGGTTCAATTGGATGATTAAATGGATAGGCGAAAGCAAGGGCTTAAGATGTGAGAGATTAGAGTCGAGACAAAAGACTTTGCCCGAAACGTCAATTTTCCTGCTCCTCGGATGCTGCCTGACCTGCTGTGCTTTTCCAGCACCACACCAGTTATTTGACTGATTATATGGATAGGAAGGGTATTGAGGGGTAAAGGCAGGAGACTAGCACCAGATAGCAGAGCCAGTAGCGGGACCAGTGAAGGTGCAATGGGCTGAATGGCCTCCAGTGCTGCAGCAATTCTATAATTTGTTCTCAGCTGAGAGGGCTGTCAGAGCCACCATGCAATGCCATGTAAAAACGTCAGGAAGGCAGAGGTAGGTTTGTGTCGATGTTTATGCTCAAGTCCCTGGATTGGGTTTTGAACTCACCACCACCTTCTGCCTAATGGATACACAGCCCCAATACCAGGCCGCCGACACTCAGCAATCCAGACTAATCCTGTTCAAAGTGACCCTACTTCACACTAAGCTTCTGCGGGCAAGAAATCCACTTGAATGAATAGTTGTTAAGGGTTGAGTAATAATCACTGTCATCCACATTGCAAATATGTACCCCAGGTAAGCTTATCAGATATGTTCATAACTCAATTCATTTATGCCAGGAGACTGACTCGACATCATTGGGAATCAGGGGGTGGGTGAAGGAGTTCTGCTGGCTGGAGTCATACCTGGTACAAAGTAAGGTGGTTGTGGATGTTGGAGATCACTCATTTCAGCCACAGGACATTTCTGCAGGAGTTCCTCAGCGTCGTGTTCTGGGTTCAGCCACTTTCAGGTGCTTCATCAATGACCTTTCCTCCACCATAAGGTCGGTTGTTGATTATGCAATATTCAGCAAAATTCCTGACTCCTCAGATAGTGAAGGTGTACATGTCCAAATAGAGCAGGCCTGGATGACATTCATACTTGGGCTGATAAGTGACGAGTAACATTCTCACCAAACGTGCCAGACAATGACTATATTCAAGAAGAGAGAGAATCTAATCATCACCCTTTGATGTTCAATGATATTGCCATTGCTGAATGCTCCACCTTCAATATCCTGGACATTACCATTGACCAGAAGCTGAACTGAACTAGCCACAGCAAAGCTGTGGCTACAAGAACAGATCAGAAGCTCAGAATTCAGCAGTGAGCAACTCTCCTTCTATTTTCCCAAAGTCTGCCCACAGTCTATAAGGCACAAGTTATTAGTGTGAGCCTGAATGATTTTAAGTGAATAAAAGAGACTGCAGAATAATAACCCAGTGAGGAGTCTGCTTCTTAAAGAAGAATAAAATGCTGAGCAAAACAAAAAGGAGGTAGAGGGAAAAAAATACTGGAATAGTGAGGATTAACTTGGTACGGTTTTCCAATTTGCAATCTATAGAGCAACAATTAAAACTTAATTAAGGCTCCTTGAAAAGGCTATATTGACACTCTGAAAAAGCGCAGCAGGTCAGGCAGCATCCAAGGAGCAGGAGAATCGACGTTTCGGACATAAGCCCTTCTTCAGGAATGAGGTAAGTGTGTCCAGCAGGCTAAGATAAAAGGTGGACACACTTTCCTCATTCCTGAAGAAGGGCTTATGCCCAAAACGTCGATTCTCCTGTTCCTTGGATGCTGCCTGACCTGCTGCACTTTTCCAGCAACACATTTTCAGCTCTGATCTCCAGCATCTGCAGTCCTCACTTTCTCTTCCTATATTGATACTCCCATAGCACACAGAACCTTTGAGATGAAGGCAACAATTGAGCTGAAGACCATCCAGGACAAAACCCAGCCATTTGATACTCCATCCATTGTCTTCAATACTTCCTTCCTTTGTCATTGAATGTACTGTTACAGCAGTGTGTATCATCCACAAGATACCCTGCAGAAATTCACCAGGAACAGCAGCTTTCTTGTCACATCCCATGAATGAAATACACATTACTGAACAAAGAAAACACAAAACAAGTGAATCAGCAATGCATTTACATGTTCAATGCTTTTAAATCTCAAATGTTGCAGTGAGGACAGCACAGGAAATGCACTATTTTTTTGACCTGAACCTTGTACTACACTTCTTGTGTGATTGCATATGCTAAATGCTAACCAAATAATTGAGTGGATACTTATGGATGACCATTTTGAGGTTACTGTGTGGATTAAGGGTTTGACCCAGAGTTACATTTTCACCACTCAATTTCAATGTTATGGGTTCAACCCTTAGTCTGGTACCGCACTGAAAGAGTGTTGTATTGTTGAAGGTAGCTTGCTGCAGTTGATATGTGTAACCAAGGTTCTCTCTGACCTGATCTAAACAGCAGGAGTGCCCAGTATTTCTGTGCCAGTTCCAAAACCTTAGTTGTCTCTATCCATGCTTTTACAGACAAAAGAAAACAGCACTGCAATTGAAACCAGCTTCTAAAGTTTGTGAGATGAAAGTTTAAAAGAAAATGATGATTGATCAGGCTGAATAATTTACCTGGTAATTATGATATCTGCTGTTATATGCAGCAGCTCAGACTCATGCTGCTCATAAATCATTGATTTGGTTCCATTGTGTTACAAGAACTGATGGGGAGCTGGGAATTGATGAGTAGAAGTCACACACCCTTTCTGAAGGTACAATGTCCTAGTGGATAGGAAACATGGTTGTCTTCATCTCAAAGGTTCTGTGTGCTATGGAAGTGTCAATATAGCCTTTTCAAGGACCTGTAATTAATTCTTAACTATTGCTCTCTAGATTGCAAACTGGGAAACTGTACCAAATTCTGCTTTAATCATAAATATTTCAGTAATTTTATTTTGTTTTGCTCAGCATTTTATTTTTCTTTAAGAAGCAGACTCCTCGCTGGGTTAGAACATAGAACATAGAACATAGAAGGATACAGCGCAGTACAGGCCCTTCGGCCCTCGATGTTGCGCCGACCGAATCCTACCTAACCTATACTAGCCCAATAACTTCCAAATGCCTATCCAATGCCCGCTTAAATGACCATAAAGAAGGAGAGTTCACCACTGATACGGGCAGGGCATTCCATGAACTCACAACCCGCTGTGTGAAGAATCTACCCCTAACATCTGTCCTATACCTACCACCCCTTAATTTAAAGCTATGTCCCCTAGTAACACCTGACTCCATTAGCGGTAAAAGGTTCTTAGTATCTACCCTATCTAAACCCCTAATCATCTTATACACTTCTATCAGATCTCCCCTAAACCTTCTCTTCTCCAATGAGAACAGCCCCAAGTGCCTCAGCCTTTCCTCATAAGATTTTCCTACCATTCCAGGCAACATCCTGGTAAACCTCCTCTGCACTCGTTCTAAAGCTTCCACATCCTTCCTATAGTATGGCGACCAAAACTGCACACAATACTCCAGATGAGGCCGCACCAGAGTCTTATACAACTGCAACATGACCTCAGGACTCCGGAACTCAATTCCTCTGCCAATAAAGCCCAGTACACCATATGCCTTCCTCACAGCACTATTTACCTGGGTGGCAACTTTCAGAGATCTGTGTACATGGACACCAAGATCCCTCTGCTCATCCACACTACCAAGTAGCCTACCATTAGCCCAGTAATCCATCATCTTGTTATTCCTACCAAAGTGAACGACTTCGCACTTAGCTACATTGAATTCCATTTGCCACATTTCCGCCCAGCTCTGCAACTTATCTATATCCCGCTGTAACCCACCACTTCCTTCCTCACTATCCACAACTCCACCGACTTTTGTGTCATCCGCAAACTTGCTTACCCAGCTTTCAAGTCCTTCCTCTAGATCATTTATAAAGATAACAAAAAGCAATGGTCCCAAAACAGATCCTTGTGGTACACCGCTAGTAACTGCGCTCCAAGATGAACATAATCCATCAACTACTACCCTCTGTCTCCTTCCAGCCAGCCAATTCCTAATCCAAACCTCTAATGTATCCTCAATGCCATACCTCCGAAGTTTTAGCATTAGCCTACCATGGGGAACCTTATCGAACGCCTTACTAAAATCCATATACACAACATCTACTGCTTTACCCTCATCCACTTCCTTGGTCACCTTCTCAAAGAACTCAATAAGGTTTGTGAGGCACGACCTGCCCTTCACAAAACCATGCTGGCTATCCCTGATCACGTTATTCCTACCCAGATGTTCATAAATCTTATCCCTTACCATTCTCTCTAAGACTTTGCCCACCACTGAAGTCAGACTCACTGGCCTATAGTTGCTAGGGCTATCCCTACTCCCTTTCTTGAACAATGGGACCACATTCGCTATCCTCCAGTCCTCTGGTACTATTCCTGTTGACAACGACGACATAAAAATCCAGGCCAATGGCTCTGCTATCTCCTCCCTAGCTTCCCATAGGATCCTGGGGTAAATGCCATCAGGCCCAGGAGACTTATCTATATTCATCCTTTCCAATATTCCCAAAACCTCTTCCCTGCATATTTCCAGGGCATCCATTCTAATTATTTGTGATTCCATATTCACATCAGCAACAGTGTCCTGTTCCTGAGTGAATACTGATGAAAAGTACTGATTTAATGTCTCTCCAATCTCCTCCGCCTCCACACACAACTTCCCACTACTATCCTTGACTGGACCGATACCTACCCTAGTCATCCTTTTATTCTTGACATACCTATAGAAAGCCTTTGGGTTTTCCCTAATCCTACCAGCTAAAGACTTTTCATGTCCCCTTCTCGCTTCTCTTAGCTCCCTCTTTAGCTCCTTCCTGGCTACCTTATAACTCTCAATCGCCCCTACTGAACCTTCACGCCTCATCTTTACATATGCCGCCTTCTTCCCTTTCACAAGGGACTCCAATTCCTTACTAAACCACGGCTGCCTCACAAGGCCCTTTACACCATGCCTGACTGGTACATACCTATCGAGGACACGCAGTAGCTGCTCCTTGAACACTCCCCACATCTCATTAGTGTTCTTCTCTTGAAGCCTGTTTTTCCAATCCACACATCCTAAGTCATGCCTCACTGCATCATAATTTCCCTGCCCCCAGCTATAGCTCTTGCCCTGCGGCACACGATTATCCCTCTCCATCACTAAAGTAAAAGTCACCGAGTTGTGGTCACTGTCCCCGAAGTGCTCACCTACCTCCAAGTCTAACACCTGGCCTGGTTCATTACCTAGAACCAAATCCAATATAGCCTCCCCTCTTGTTGGCCTGTCGACATATTGTGTCAGGAAACCCTCCTGCACACATTGTACAAACACCGACCCATCTAATGAACTCGAGCTATAGCTCTCCCAGTCAATATCTGGGAAGTTAAAGTCCCCCATAACAACCACCCTGCTACCTTCACTCTTTTCCTGAATCATCCTCGCAATATTATCCTCTACTTCTCTAGGACTATTAGGAGGCCTGTAGAAAACACCTAACAGGGTGACCTCACCTTTCCTATTTCTAACCTCAGCCCAAACTACCTCAGATGGCAAGTCCTCTTCCATCGTCCATTCCACTGCTGTGATACTGTCTTTGACAAGTAATGCCACGCCTCCCCCTTTTTTACCCCCATGGGTTATTGGACTGCAGTCCATTTTATTCACTCAAAAGCTAAGCAGACAGTTTTCCCCTGCTCCCCCACCCAGTGTAAGGTTTATGGAGGGGACAGAGGCATAACATTAAGCCCAAAACAATTCAGAAACTGTCCATGAGCACTGTCTGATCAGAGTTGAAGAGTTGTTAATGCAGGGGGAAGACCCCTGATGCATGTAATTTTAAATCTTTGCCCATGAAGCCACATTTTAAGAAAATTGGGACTTATTTCTTTGGTATTCTTGATGTTAAAATTCCAGTAAGGTGGCATGGGGGACTACCACTTCCCACTTGAAATTTGAAAAAATGTACAGCATTGCAAAAATGGAAAGAGTAAAAGACTTGCAGACCTTTCAATCAATCCTTTCATATGTGTTATGGCCTACCTCTGGACTAGGTGGGGCATCAACCAAAGCTTTTTGACCCAGACCTGGCTATACTACCACTGCACAGAAGAGGCTTTAATTTTATAATGTCTGAGAGCTTCAGGACCTCTAAAGCACCCGTGCAATGATGCTAGTGTTAAAGTCCCTATTCGAGATAGCTCAGGGAATCCCTGATGGACTCAACCTATAAGCCTCTCTTGGTTCATCCTAGAGATCGCACTCTGTGGTGGTCAGGAATATAAAATTCTTATAGGCAGTTTAGTTTAAATTATTACCTTTATTTACCAATGGCATCAACTTTACACTATAACACAGATACCTACAAGCCAGGATTGAGCTCCGGTTCTGAAACCTTTCACAGAGTAGCAGCGCCAACTCTTACCCCCGGGACCTCGCTCAGGCTACTCCCTTTATTGCTGCAAACAAGCTGTCTTTAAACGGAATTTGGTATTAAAATTACAAAAACGCCACATGTCCTCAATCAGATAAGCAGCAATAAAATGGCAAAAGTTTACAGAGGAAGAGAAACTCATTGACAGGTCTGTGTACGCTTGACTAATTAGGCTACATGCACATCAAAGTGGGAACCCTGATCAAACCAGGCCAAATGGCCGATTGCTTTGGTTGGATAACCTTCCCTTTTAACAGTATATCATAATGAGGGGCTAGTCTAAACTAGAAGGAAAGGTCATGAGGTAACCTTGCTCAGCTAACATGTCCAATATCATTGTCCGACAAAATGGCTTTTTAAAAAATCATCTTAGATTCCCAGATGCAATTTAAATTCATAACATTCCCACATCTCAAGTTCCAGGGAACAACACACAAACATTTAATCTATTACAAGCCAATGTTCACTCAAATCAGACCATAAAGGGTTAAACTTTTCACCAGCTTCCATCCTCTCTCTCTCTCTCTCTCTCTCTCTCTCTCTCTCTTTCTCCCTCTCTCTCTCTCTCTCTTTCTGTGTGTGTTCCTTGAACCCTTCAGTCAGTGAATGGAATTTACAGAAGAACGTTTTCTCTCTGTCACTTACACATAAACATTTTCCAACTTCCTTACTACGTCAGTTTTTTCCTAGCCCTGTAAGGGTAATGAGTCATTCTCATTCCAGCATTGTCAAGATGAGGAAACTGAGGTTCATAAATTCAAATTGCTCAGTGTGGTATACATGAAAATGTATCAGGATTGGTTCTATTACATGCATTTTTCACTCAGCTTATTAAATTATAATTTCTTTTCCTATTGAGGATGAGTTTTGTTGAGAGTCTTTGATATAAACCAGCAATTTAGTTATCTGACACCATACTGTGAAATATGCACGCCTCCAGCCTCTGGCGTGAGAAGGAAGTACTGCCACACATTCCACAGGTGAACAACTGTTATCACCTTATTTACACCAATCCATTGACATTAAGAACAGATGCCCCCAATTCTCCTGAACAAGCACTTTCACGCATTCTCTGCAGCAAATGTGTCACATCTAAGGGGCAATGCTTTCTCACTGCAGTGGCACATCTTGACCACAAATATCACTGTGGGCAGAATTGGAAGATTGTAAAAGACTGAATCAGATTGCTACACTAGACTAGAACTCTCTAGGATGTCTTGAGAGTACAAGGATGTGTACACAGGAAGATCGAGCAGTCCTTTATCCAAAGTAATTGTAAGATCGGAGCCTCGTGAGTCAACAGTAATGAAAGTCAAAGCTTGAAGTCAGTTCATAAATTTGCCTTCTCCTCAACCAGTATGTTTTGGACCCAAACACCTCAAGTTGCATCAAACTACACAATCAAGGATTTGCCAAACAATGTCCCAAAGTGCTTTACAGCCAATACAATATTTTAGAAGTGCTTATTGTAGGAAACATATCAACCAATCAGCACACAGTAAGCTGCTGGATACAGCAGTGTGATGTTTGTCAAAGTCTTTATTGTCTTGTGTTGTTCGCAGGGTTACCTCGCTTTTTCTCTTAATAACCATTTTGTGTGTAATATCTTGGGCAAACATTAGCACCTTCTGTTGCAGGACTCTCTCAGCACGGCACTGCAATGGCCACTAAGGTTTAGAGTACGAGTTTCTGAGGTGGAACCTGAAACAAACCTTGGGCAAAAGTCCAAGCAGCTGAGCCATAACTGACACATGTAAATATAGACAGCACTTAACGTCTTTGACCCGACAAAGCTGTCTTCTGTCTGGACAGTGTGTGCTGATTTATAGCACTGACAAACAAAGATGGAGAGTTGAGGGCTTTGCAAGACAAAACGTATTGGGTAAGAATAACAAAGTAAGAAATATGTTTTTCTCTGCAGATTCCAATGGTTTTGGTGAGGCCCTGTCCATTGTTGGGTCATGTGTGTCCACACCCTCAGCATAATCAGATCTTGATGCTTGAGCTTATGCAAGTTTTGCCAAGTTTTCAGGACATGACGTACAAGTGCCAACGGCACAGAATGCATTAATTTATTCCACACTATGTGTGATTGGCAACCCTGGAACAGAGAGGTAAATGCCCTCCAAGCTCGTTTTGAATTGTAAATTTTTTTATTATGCTAACACAGGTACAAAGGAAATGGCACACTGACAGCCCATGTGCCTGATATCTTTTTAAATGATTTAGTGCATTAAAAATGTTTTAAGGTTGACTTAGTTCCCTTGAGCACAACCCAGTGTGTATGCCATAAAGCGAAGGTTAAACAAAGGGTAGCGACCATTGTTGACAAAGAATGAAGGCCATGTCAAAGACCCCTGTGACCCTAACCCACAGTTTCTGGAGTGTGCAATGTGTCTGAAGAGGGTATTGGTTGATTTTCCCATGCCCTAATCTATCCTAAACCAGTTCAGCAAGTGGACTGGACGACAGACCATTCACAAGGTAGTCCAGGGAGATGTAGCAATTACATCTATCTGTTTGTTCCATGAGATCATCAAAACCACTAGTATATTTCTGGTATCTTTTGATTTAGTGAGATGCCCCAAGCCACTCCCTGGAGACATTACCAAGCAGATTTGACATTGAGCCACATTGTTTACAGATATCAATAATGGTTCAACTTATGCACCAGTCAGTCCCTAACATTTTTTGGCCATAGCATGTTTAATTTTTATGGAGCTCTGTTTACTCCAGACTTTTGGCCTAAAAAACCCAAACTTTCTGTACTTTCCAACTGCACACCACTGCAGTAAAAGGCTCATCCTGGTGAAAATCCAGTTCTTCACAAAATTGTACAACGCAGCGTGAAAGGCAGAGGTTCAGCTCTTTAGTAGTTCGCACTTGTCAAAGTGTAATATTAAGACTGCCATCTTGCTTTCTCACCAATTCCTCCCCTCCAATGTGGTAGTTTGTCATCAACTTATCGATAAATTTTTAAAAAGAATAACTTTTTGACTCTATCTGCGCAATCTTTGGGGATGAGGTTGGTGAAATGGTTGATGAAATGTTTGTAGAAGACATCTGTCGTTGGAGACCAAAACCTTGGCCAAAGAGGTCTTCTCCTTGGCCAGTCCCTCTGTTTGAGACTGACTTGCTACCTCTCTGGTTCACTGTGCTCTGTCTACAAAATGCACCAAGAGTCCTTCGACAGCGCCTTCCAAGCCTGTACCACCAAAAAGGACAGGGGCAGAAGCTGCACAAGAACGCCACCTGTACCCCTCCATCCTGATGATCATTCCTGTGACCCTGAGACAGTAATGGAAAGGTAGCAATCCCATCTCCAGCAGCACTGAAACACACATACTTCAGTGATTCAAGAAGGTATCTCACCATCACACTCCTGAGATCAATTCGGGATGGACAGTAAATGCCAGTGACACCCCAACCCAGAGAGGAATTTTCAAGAGGAAAAAGTGCATTAAGCAGAGGAAATGCCAGTATCATTGGGTAGAATGGGCTGTTTAGTGTGTTAGGAGAAAGTGAGGACTGCAGATGCTGGAGATCAGAGTGTGATGCTGGAAAAGCTCAGCAAGTCAGGCAGCATCCGAGGAGCAGGAGAATCGACATTTTGGGCAAAAGCCCTTCATCGGGAATGTTTAATGTGTTGTGGATTCCTTTGTGGCTTGTGGCCAAACATGAGATTTTGCTGCAAAGACTAGAGGGATTGTACAGAGTGGAAAGCTCTAAGGGTTGGATTGCTGGTCCTTTTTGCTTTTATTAGTTGGCAGCACTTACAATCTGCACCTCGCCCTCCATGGCTTTGAGTTGGGCAGAGGAAAATCATCCAGGATTTCCACTTTGGGTAATCATCTCTGGGCATTCTGCTGGAAATACACGTGTCTGGATGTCAGCTCGCTACGAAATCAGCTTCGGGTGTTAGAATATTCTTCGCTGAATTGCCAACGCAGCCAAAACCCAAAACTCAGGGAAGAAAATTTGTGGAGAAAGTTGGCAGGGAAAGAAGATTTTCTTTTCGAACGTTTGCAGTATCCCATGGGGGTATTGCAGCATACATTTTGAAAAAAACAGGGAAGAAGTGAGTCATACAGAACTTCTTTCTGTATGAAGGGTGGCGGATTGATGAAGTAAACGACCAGGAAAAAGTCACTGACGAACAGAAAAATCGTTTGCCATAAAGGCGGATTTAAAAACACAAGGAAAGGAGATGCTGAGCTGAAGAAGAAGATTAAGTAGTGGCTGGGTCTAAAAGATGGGAATTGTTTCTTGCAAGGAGGGGGATTTTAAAAAGGGGTACAAACTTCAGGGAGCTTAGAATCAGCCTGAAGTATAGAACTGCCTGCCACCCAGGTGAGGTTGCCACAAGTATCCTGAAATCTCCAGGAAATGAAGATGAATGTCCTAGGCACTCTTGTGAGGGAACCAAGGAGAAAGGAATCATTAATCCAGGAGTGGTCTCCCTCCTATCAGGACATTGTGAAACTTGAAAGGGTTCAGAAAAGATTTACAAGGATGTTGCCAGGGTTGGAGGATTTGAGCTACGGGGAGAGGCTGAACAGGCTGGGGCTGTTTTCCCTGGAGCGTCAGAGGCTGAGGGTTGACCTTATAGAGGTTTACAAAATTATGAGGGGCATGGATAGGATAAATCGACAAAGTCTTTTCCCTGGGAGTCGGGGAGTCCAGAACTAGAGGGCATAGGTTTAGGGTGAGAGGGGAAAGATATAAAAGAGACCTAAGGGGCAACTCTTTCACGCAGAGGGTGGTACATGTATGGAATGAGCTGCCAGAGGAAGTGGTGGAGGCTGGTACAATTGCAGCATTTTAAAGGCATTTGGATGAGTATATGAATAGAAAGGGTCTGGAGGGATATGGGCCGGGTACGAGCAAGTAGGACTAGATTGGGTTGGGCTATCTGGTCGGCATGGATGAATTGGACCAAATTGTCTGTTTCCGTGCTGTACATCTTTGTGACTCTATGACTTTAAGATACTTTTCTGTTTTGAACACTCGAAATGTGAGATTGAGGAAAAGCTGTTTGACTAAGCCAAATGATTGAAAGATCCACGCGGGTGTTGAAACATACTGGAAGACACCCGAGCAATGTTAGCAATTCTGTTCCTCCAGCAGAGGGCTGAACAGATGAAGATTATGAATGGATTTGATACCTTAGAATCGCAGAATTCATGAGGGGGACATTGGGCTGAAGGGCAGTTCTGAGTGCAATGTAATTCTCTTCTTCAGGAATAATTGATCAGGAGTTCCAGTGCTAAAGCAGATTTGGTGAGGTGGTTGAGGTTAGGAACTCCTAGTTCCAAAAATTGGTTTGTTCTTGATATTTTTAATCAACATGTTGCACTCTGGAGCAGGTGAGGCTTGAACCCAGGCACTTGGACTGTGAATCAGTACGGTGGCGTGGAAAGTGGAGTTGTGGGTCATCAGATCAGCTATGATTTCATTGAATGTATGCGCAGACTTAATGGGCTGAATGGCCTAATTTTGCTCCTGTGTCCTATGGCCTTATGGTTTATCTTCTTTTTTTTTTCTTTTTTTTTAGGGAAAACACCCGAGTGGCCAGTGACAAGCAGTGCCCTTCACATCAGGGGGCAATACTGCGTGATTCTCCTGGTTATTTTTTTTTTACTCTTTTTTTTTCTTTTTTTAATTTTAATTTATTAACCCCCACACTACCGCCTAACTGCGGTAGTGCTTATTTTTATCCCCAGCACCCATGGTGTGTGTGTGGAGGTGTGAGACACAGTGAGAGATACAAAGTGCACAAATCTTTATTTAATTTCCACCACCAGGAAAAGTAGGAAAACACCCGAGTGCCTTATGGTTTCTATTCAAATGATATTATTTCCTTATTGGATAATTGATGAAAGACAAGATGGTGAACGAAAAGCAGCCTCTTAATAATTAATTCATGTGAGAAATGTCTTTTGAAGTTTTTTTTAATATTGAGCTGAATATAATTGCAATAATTTCCAGTTCATGCTTAGCTGTGGTTGATTTAGCATTTGCAGGACACAGATGTGGCAATATATTGATTACACAGCTATCGGAAAAAATAAAATGGCAAGGTATGAAGAGACGCTAATGTCCTCATGCATTTCATCCAAGCTTTCATTAGCGTTGGAAATGGGATCACCCAGCTCTCCAGCTGCTCGGTGATTTAATGAGTAAATGTGTCTCTGTTGTTAATTATGGAGCCACAGGCAAGGAACCTCCTGCGTTTGATTTCAAATTGGCTCTAATATTTGCTGACAAAATAACAGTGACTACAATAAAGTCCCAAAGTGCTTTACAGCCAATGGGATACTTCTCAGGTACAATCATTCTTGAAATGTAGGAAACAGAGCAGTCCATTTATACTCAGCAGGCTCCCACAAACAGGAATGTGGTAGAGGTCAGATTTCTATGTGGTGTTGTTTAAGGGATTACTTATTGGTCAAGACACTATAACGATCTCCTCTGTTATTCAGCCATAGGAGCGTTTACACCTTGCTGAGAAAGGGGTTTCTGTTTAAATCTTACTTCAAAGTCATGTGAAGAGAATGACACAATGATGTTGGGGTAGGTAGCACTGTTGCCTCACAGTGCCAGAGACCCAGGTTCGATTCCACCCGGGCAACTATCTGTGTGGAGTTTGCACGTTCTCCCTCTGTCTGCATGGGTTTCCCTCTCACGGTCCAAAGATGTGCACATTAATTAGATTGGCCATGCTAATTTGCCCATAGTGACCAGTGATGTGCAGGTTAGGTGGAATAGCCATAAGAAATGCAGGGTTACAGGGATAGGATGGGTCTGGGTGGGATGCTATTTCAAGGGTTGATGTGGACACAAAGGGCTGAATGGCCTGCTTCCACACTGTAGGAAAATTCTGTGATTCTATGTATCCACCTGTGTTGCGTATGTCAGTCTTAATCCATAGCCTGAAACAAGGTGAGGATACAACTGACTGATCCCCATTTTGCCCAACAAATCCACACCGACCATCCGAAGAGTATTCCACCCACACCCATTGGGGTAGCACAGTGGCTCAGTGGTTAGCACTGCAGCCTCACAGCACCAGGGACCCAGGTTTGATTCCAGCCTCGGTTGACTGTGTGGAGTTTGCATTCTCCCTGTGTCTGCATGGGTTTCCTCCTGGTGCTCCAGTTTCCTCCTATGGTCGAAAGATTTGTATGTCAGGTGAATTGCCCATGCTAAATTGCCCATAGTGTTAGGTGCGTTAGTCAGAGGGCAAATGGGTCCGGGTGGGTTACTCTTCAGAGGGTCGGTTGGGCGGAAAGGCCCGTTTCCACACTGTAGGGAATGGAATCTACCACTCTACATTTCTCCTGACTAATGCATCTAACCTAGACATCCCTGAACACCTATGGGCAATTTAGCATCACCAATTCACCTAACCTGCACATCTTTGGACTGTGGGAAGGTACTGGAGCACCCGGAGGAAACCCCTGCAGACACGGGGTGAATGTGCAAACTCCACACACACAGTCACCCGAGACTGGAATTGAACCTGGGAACCTAGTGCTGTAAGGGAGCAGTGCCAACCACTGAGTCACTGTATCAACCTAATGACGAGGCAAAGGGTACACTAGGCTGAAGTGAACTTTGTTTTGAGGAATTTCTCTTTCTCCCCCTTGTCTCTGACTCTAAACTTCACTACATGGTCTCTGCCGCTCTGTCTCTCTCTCTCTCTCTTGGCATGTGCACGCACACGCTGTGTGTAAGTACTCACATACCTATACATTTAACAATAATACAAAGCCAAGTGAGGACACATCTGGAATATGTAATATAGTTCTGGCTGACAGATCATGGAAACTTACAATCTATTGACGTTGGAAAGAGTGCAGCACAGATTTACTTAACTAAAGGAGCAGAAAGTGAGGACTGCAGATGCTGGAGATCAGAGTCAAAGAGTGTGGCGCTAGAAACGCACAGCAGGTCAGGCAGCATCCAAGGAGCAGGGGAGTTGACATTTCGAGCATAAGCTGTTCATCAGGAATGAGGGGGTGGCCCAAGGGGGCTGAGAGATAAATGGGAGGGGAGTGGGACTGGGTGGATAGGGGGGAGGAAGATAGCTGATTCGGGGAAAAGCTCATTCCTGATGAAGTACTTTTGCACGAAACGTCGATTTTCCTGCTCCTCAGATGCTGCCTGATCTGCTGTGCTTTTCCAGCACCACTTTAATCTTGACCCTAATCTCCAGCATTTGCAATCCTCACTTTCACCTGGAAGATGAGGCATTCTTCCTCCAAGCATTAGGTGGCTAGAGTTTGGCAGTGAGGAGGCTCAGGAGTTGCAGAAATAATGGAGGATGATGCGTTATATCCAGAGGTTGGTGGAGTGGAAGGTGAGGACAAGGGGCGTTCTGTCAGATACATCACACCATCCACCGCCATTTCTACCACCTACAAACAGACCCCACCACCAGGGATATATTTCCCTCCTCACCCCTATCTTCATTCCAGAGAGACCATTCGCTCCGCAACTCCCTTGTCAGATCCATGCCCCCAACAAACCACCCTTCACTCCCGGCACCTTCCTCTGCCACAGCAAGAATTGCAAAACCTATGCCCACACCTCCCCCCTCACCCCTGTCCAAGGCCCCAAAGGATCCTTCTGACAGAGATTTACCTGTACTTCATCTACTGTGTCCGTTGCTTTTGATGTGGTCTCCTTGGGGAGACAGGACACCAACTTGCGGAACGTTTCGAAGAACATCTCTGGGACACATGCACTAAACGACCCCACCGTCCTGTGGCCGAACACTATAACTCCCCCCCCCCCCACCCCCCCACTCCACCAAGGACATGCAAGTCCTGGGCATCCTCCACTGCCAAACTCTCGCCACCCAACTACCTCCCTGCCCCACCCCCTCCCATTTATCTCTCCGCCCCCTTGGGTCACCCCTCTCATTCCTGATGAAGAGCTTATGCTTGAAACATTGACTGTCCTGCTCCTCGGATGCTGCCTGACCAGCTGTGCTTTTTAAAATTTATTAGAATGCTTAGGTTGGGGGGGAGAAATTACATAAAGGTGAAAGAGTGATTTGAGTTTGAGATTTTAGGATTATAAGAGTAAATGATAGACTAGGTGGAACTGTTTCTCCACCACTGAGAGAATCTATAATAAGGGGAAATAATCTTTCCAAAAGCAAAGTCAGAAGTTGCACGACACCAGGTTATAGTCCAACACGTTTATTTGAAATCAGAAGCTTTTGGAGTGTTGCTTCTTCTTCAGGTGCTTTCCAAATGCAGAGCTGGTCAATTGAGATGAAGAATATGGAAACACTGCTGTTCATGTCAGAAGGACGGTGGTGTGGAATTTTACCAACAACAAAAAAGCATTCGTTGCTGACTCCAGTAACTTTGTAAATCAGTGATTGATGGAAATTTGCCAGGTGAGGGGATTAAAGGCTGCACAGCAATGGATGAAGTTAGGATATAATTTTATTAACTGCTGGGACAGGCTCAAGAGGGTGCATGGCCTAATACAGTTTCTGTGCTGTCCTCCGTTTCGCGGTTAGTTTGTGAATCTTGGATAATGCAGCAGTTGGGAAACAATTTGTTTCAGCTTTCCTGGAGGTTAAATTTTAAAAAATTCAGGCGTCGATGTAACTGCTTAGCCAGTGATCCCAGGATAGGATCAGACTGCTCAATGATGTACTCTGTGACTGACAACCTGCTGACAGTCAATGTCTGAGCTTAGCCGTTCACAATAGCTGCGCAAGGCTTAAGTACTGATTTTATGGAATGTGACAGGGCTGAATCAGGTCATTTGGCCTCACAAATGTATGCTGATGTTTGTCTCCATGAGATATCTCATCACCACCTCCCTCCATTTTTTTACCCTGTGCTTATTAACCTTCCAGTTTTCAAAAAAAAGTGCTCTCCTTATTAAATACATTTTTATTACACCCTTAGAACATCAATGTCTCGTGGTACAGAACTCCATACTACAAGCACCCTTTGTGCAAATGCTGTGGAGGTGCCGCTATTGGGCTGGTGTGGAGATACTTAAAAATCACACAACACCCGGTTATAGTCCAACAGGTTTATTTGGAAACACGAGCTGCTCCTTCATCAGGTAACTAGTGCGGCAGGATCATAAGACACAGTATTAAAAGCAAAAGATCACAGTGTCATGCAATTAAAATAATATGTTGAACACACCTAGATTGCTGTTAAGTCTTTCGTCTTTTAGAATGGGTTGCAAGTTTTGGTTCATTAATTTTTGTTCACATTCTATTTTTGCTCAAAGACCACACAAGCTGCAGGTATTTATAACATTTTATAAATTTCTACTTTGGAAATAGAACCAGTCTGAGTCAAGATTGGGATACAAACAGACTCTAACCTCACACCTTTAATACATTGTCTGAGCTGAGATGTCACTTTTTAAAAATAAAATCTTAAGTTATCTCAAGAGTGTGACTTAAAAGAAGTCCTGGGATTTACATATTAATGAACCGAAACCTGCAACCCATTCTAAAAGATGAAAGACTTAACAGCAATCTAGGTTTGTTCAATATATTGTTTTAATTGCCTGACGCTGTGATCTTTTGTCATAAATTCTTTGTCTTGTGATCCTGCCCCACTAGTTACCTGATGAAGGAGCAGCCCTTTGTGCAAAAACACACTCTCCCAAAAACTCTATCTTTTCGGTGAACTAAAGGTGCAACAACCTGTCTCGAGGCACTTTGCAGGAGTGTCCCAAAACAGTGTCTGACACCGAATCACATCAGGAAAGGGGAGGTCAGAAAGCTTGACCAAATAGGTAGGTTTTAGGAATGTTTGTAAAGGAAGAGAAATATAAGAGATGTTATATCCTGGGCTCACGGTCTAGTCAACAAAAATCTTAGCCAGCAATGGTGGAGCAGTTATGCTTGGGCTTGCACCAGATTGGAAATGCTCCCTTTTTTAGTTCTTGTTGCAAACTTTTATTTTCCTAATTATTTTACGTGTATTCTTTTGTAAGCCTCTCTCAAACCAGAGAAAGCAGTGGGCTGTTCACATTGTTGTAACTCTTCAGAATCCTCAAAGATCCTATCAAAGCCTTCTGTGGTGGTGCAGACTTGAAGAGCTGAATGGCCAACTCCTGTAGCTATTTTCTGAAGAGGAGACAACAGAACAGAAATATTATGTTTTGAGGACAAGCCCATTTTGTCTGCATTATTGTAGAGACTGATCTTGATGAGTGGGTTTTGTCAACTGTTTTGATTTATTTTGGAGAGGGGGTCAAGGAGGAAAGTTGACATCATGGTATTGTCATGGACTAGTAATTCATAGGCCTCGGCCAATGCTCTGGGGATGTGGAATTGAATCTGACCATAGCAGATGGTGGAATTTGATTTCAGACAATAAATCTAGAATTAGAAGAAAAAACACTCATCTCACAGTGATCATGGCACCATTGCCAATTGTCACAAAGTTCACTTATGCCCTTTGTTTTTGTTAGGGAAAACAAAATCTGCAGTCCTCACCTAGCCTGGCCTACTTGTGACCCCAAAGCCATAGCAATGTGGTTGATTCTTAGATGTCCTTTGAAGTGACATAGCAGGTTTCCCAGTTCTATCAACTGGGTCAAAATCCTGTAATTCCCTCCCTAACAGCATTGAGTCCATCTATGGAACATGGGATGTAGCGATTGAGGCAGGCAGGCCACCATCACCTTCTCAATGGGCAATTAGGGATGGACAATGAAAGCTGGCCCAGCCAGAAATGCACATGTCCCATGAATGAGTGAAAGAGATGGCCAGTACACCAAGCTGGGTGCTCGTGTGCCCTCCATGCTTAAACAGCCTGATGAAGGGCTTTTGCCCGAAACATCGATTTTCCTGCTCCTCGGATGCTGCCTGACCTGTTGTGCTTTTCCAGTACCACTCTGATCTAAACTCTGCTTTCCAGCATCTGCGGTCCTCACTTTTGCCTCCATGTTTAAGCAGCTTGCTTGCACCTAGTGTCTTTTTTAAAATTGAAATTGTATATTAAAAGCCCAATAAAGGTATATCTTCATCATCACTCAGAAAAAAATGTCTGTAGTAGCTATTGCATAACTGTGAAGTTCTATTGCCATGAGTTCAGAGCAAGGAAAGCAATGTAGGAGTCTTTAGGAGCACAATCTGAGCGAATTGCATTGCAAATCAGGTTGAACTATTACAACTGAAAGTAGACAAGGTAATACATCATTTAGTCAATGGAGTGGGGAAATATAATCACTTGATCAATGAGGTAGGTAGGAAATAAATAATTAGATAACATTGGTGTAGGAAATGAGCTAGATTAGTTGGCCATCAGTATGAAAACGATCTATTTAATGGTTAGATGCAGATGATCTGTGGTGGGATGATTTTTTAAAGCTATAAACTTCAATATGTTTTAAGGTTAGTGATACTTTTGGAATCCTGTGTTCAGTTCAGGTCTCCTTGCTGTAGAAAAGACATTGTCAAACATAAAAGGGTTCAGCAAGGATTTATAAGGCTGTCTCAGAGATTGGAGGGTTTATGTTATAGGGAGAAGCTGAGTAGGCTGAGAAGTGACTTTACAGAGATTTTTAAAATCCTGAGTGGGATGGCTAGGTTGAATAGTTAAGGTTTTTTTTCTCAGGGTAAGGGAGTCTGAAATAAGAGGGTGTAGGTTTAAGCTATGAAGGGAAAGATTTAAAAGGGACCTGAGGGGTAGTGTTTTCATGCAGAGAGTGGTGTGTGTGTATATAGGGTGAGCTGCCAGAGAAAGTGGTGGAGGCTGGTACAATTACAACATTTAAAAGGCATCAGGATGGATATGGTAAGGGATGAGGGGGATGTGGGCTAATGTTGGCGAATGGGACTAGATCAGTTTAGGATATCTGGTTGTCATGGATATGTTGGAGCAAAAGGTCTGTTTCTATGCTGTGTGACTCTATAAGGTATGGTGAAACACCGCTGAATTTCAGTAAAGGATTTGTGTTGTGTAAAGGATTTACTGCCTGTCTTGTGGATCTTGGCATATTTTAGACTGGTTCACTATATCACTTTGACTTCTGGAAAATCTTTCTTGTGTTTTTTTCAAACTGATAGTACAATGTGAGTATTTTGGTGTTAATTATGCATTGTGATATTTTTTTTTACTTCTAATTCTGGCCTCCTTAAGAATCCCTGGTTTTTAACCACTCCATGATTGGTGGTTATGCCTTCAGCTGTTGAGGTCATGAGTGCTAGAATTTCCTCCCCACAATTCTTTCCTCTATTAATGTGCTCTTCAGAATCTGACTATTTTACCAAGCTTTTGATGACCTGTGCTAATATCAGCTTATGTGGCTTAGTGTCAAATCTTGCTTGTCAACTCTCCAGTGAAAAGCACTGATAATGTTTTAAAGGTGCCATACAATTGCAAGTAGGTTTATCTTCTTGCTCCTGTCTGATTATATGAAGGAAATATTGAATCTTTTGTTGTTTGTTGAAGATGGTTGTGAAAAATTTGTACATTTTAAGTGCACAAATGTTTGTTTATAGTAATATACCACTGTCTTTTTTTTTCCCAGTGTAAGATGCTAATTGTTGTCTTTTTCCTAACCACAGAATTACAAACAGTTGGAATAAATGTCCTTTTTTTTTCTGAATGGTGGGTCATGACTAGTAGGGTACTTCAGAGATTGGTGTTAGGGCCCCAGTAATTCTCATTATATGTTAAGGATTTAGATGAGAAAACTAAATGTAATATCTCAATTTGCAGATGACCTAAAGCTGGGTGGAAGGGTGAGCTGTGAGGACGATCGAAACTGGTGCACTGTGATACAGATAAGCTGAGTGACAGGACTAAAACATGGGAGGTGCAGTATAAACGTGAGGTTATCTGCTTTGGTTGCAAAATTAGGAAAGCAGTTTTATTGAATGGCTGTAAATTGAGAGAGGGGTATGTTCAAAGACACCTGGGTGTCACTAAATGTAAATGTGTAGATGGTGAAGAACACAAACTGGCTTTCATTTCAAGAGTAGAGGAATAAACATGTCTTGTTGCAATTATACAGTTGTATTTTCTACTTGGCATCTGTTGCAAGTTTACTCTTTTTTTCTTTCTCGTATGCAAGGAGATCCTGAGCCAACTGATCTTGTGGCCTCCCAATGTTTGCAGTTTTGGTTTCCTTTCTTGAAAGAAGGATATTCCTTCTATAGTGGGAGTGTAGCAAAGGTTTACCAAATGTAACCCTGGAATGACAGGACTAACATAGGAGACCTTGAGTCAGTTTGGATTGTATTAACTGAAATTTAGAAGGACGACAGAGATCTCCTTGGACTAGAGTTGTACAGCAGAGAAACGGAACCTTCATTCCAACTCATCTGTGCCGACCAAACATCTCAATCTTACCTAGTCCCATTTGCTAGGATATCCCTCTAAACCTTTCCTGCTCATATACCTGTACAGTTGTCTGCCAGTGTCAGGGCAGTTCAGAGTCAGCGATCATAGTTTAAGAACAAGGGTAAACCTTTCACAACTGAGAAATTTCTTTATCCAGAGGGTAGTGAGCCTGTGCAATTAACAGCCACTGAAAGTGGTTAAGGCCAAAAACCTTGTGTTTTCAACAAGGATTAGGTTATAGCTCTTGCAGCTAAATGGATCAAAAGATATGGAGGGAGGGCTAGATTGGATATTGAGCTCAATGATCATAACGGCAGAGAAGGCTCGAGGGGATTAAATGGCCTACTCCTATCTTCAATGTTTTCCTGCTCTTTTTTATCTTTGCTGACAGTCTCTTCTCGTACCCTTTCTTTGTTTTTTCTCCCCCCCCCCGAAGAAACCTTCAATTTAACCTGAGCTTAGTTGTATTTTCTACTTAGCAACTGTTGCAAGCTTACTTTTTTTTTCTTTCTCCTATGCAAGGTGATGCTGAGCCAACAGGGTCCTGAGCTTTTCTTGTGGCCTCCTCATGCTTCAAATTACTTTTTTCAACATCTGTCTCGCCAATGTTGCCCCACAGTCGGTGAAGCCATGGGGTAATGTGGAGTGGGTTCTAATTTCACAGGGATTTCGCCCATCTGGAGTTTCTATTTGCATTTATTAATATAGTTCCAGGCAGAATCTGGCAGGCACACAATCTACTTCCTGTGGTTTTAGTATTGGACACTGGCACAAATGGGCAGTGAGTGGAGCCACTCCAGTTTAGTTCCTCCTGCAATCTATTTGTTTTGTATAAGGGAATGATGCTGAAAGCATTAATGTTGGAGACTGTGATTTCTATTTCAATCCCTGATCTCACAAGGACTTAGCTGAGAAAGAGCAGAACATCTGGGGATTTTGTAGTTGAAGACCTGTCTGCCCTAGGTTACTGTAACAATGTGTAATTGCTATCCTGTAATAAAAATCATGATTGCTATCTCGCAACACACTTCATCCTGTTTGAGACACGAGTCTCGTCTCAATGAGACGAACAGATTTCCCATTGCTCTAAATCAAATAAGCTGTTAGACCCAGTCAAGGAGAGAGATGGACAGCAATAAAATACCCCAGATATAAACTGGAAGTAGTTGGCATTACAGCAAAAACAATGGTTTCCACTGACAAGCCAATACACTAATGCAGTAATAAGCCACATTTGGCATGAGAAGAGCCTTGATCTAACATGGGACAGTGTAATTTTGAATGGAAGAATTAACCTTATCTGCACCCTCTGTGATTGATTGATATATACAGCAAAAGGTTATTTTCAAATTCTGGCTTTTCTTACAGATGGATCATAAGAACAGGAGTAGGCCATTCAGCCTGTGTTCTGCCATTCAGTGAGATCATGGCTGATCTGTGGCCTAACTCCATATATCTGCCTTTGGCCCTTTTCCCTTCATTCCTTCTGCTGAACAAACAATTATCTATCTCTGATATAAAGTTAGCAACTGATCTAGCATCCACTGCTATTTGTGGAATAGAATTCCAATCCACTCCCAGTTCTTGTAGATGAAGTATTTCCTAACTTCTCTCCTCCAATAGTCTGGCCTTAATTTCTTAAACTAGGGATGTATACCACAATTGCTCTGAAGATTTGTTTTTTAAAAAAAATGCAGGGACTTACTCTGTTGCTGGAACAACAGAGATGAAGAAGAATAATATTATCTTGACTACAGTTGAGGAAGAAATGTTGACCAAGACACTGAGAAACTTGTAGATAAAATAAAACAGAACTGTGGATGCTGGAGATTCTGAAACAAAACACAAATTGCTGGTGAAACTCAGCAGGTCTGACAGCATTTGTTGAAGATTAAAGCTCACAGAGGCTGCCAGCATTGCTTCAAAAGCTAGTGTGCTTCCAATTAAATCTGTTGGACTATAACCTGGTGTTGTGTGATATTTTTAACTTTTGTATACCCCAGTCCAACACTGGCATCTCCAAATCATTTGTAGAAGATAGCAGAGTTAATGTTTCAAGTCCAGTGACTCATCAGCTCACACCTTCCGCCTCCTGCACCGCCTCCAACCACACCAAATTCAGCTTCAGCAGACACAGCACTTTTTCTGAGCTGCTAACCATGCCAAGGAAGAGGCACCAGACTCTTAAATATTAACTCTGTTTCTCTCTCCACAGAGGCTGCCAGACCTGCTGTGTTTCTCCATGCAATTTCTGTTTTTGTTTGAGAAACTTTGTGGACCTTAGTTTGGATGATGTGATGAGATTTTCAGTAAACCAGAGCTAGATGTCTGATTTGAGGTTTCGCATTCCCTGCAATTGTCAAAACCATGTTTGAACTGACATTGTATGAATTGGAAATAGATTAACCAAAGAAGTTAATATGACCTTGTATATCTGCATTCGGCATTGTTACTGACTATTCACATCTATGAGTAGAGTGTGTTAAATAAACTCTCTGATCAGCTCATGTGAATTCTAATCAAAAAATTGAACCAAAGAAACAAGTAACTCCATTGCTAGTATATAAAATGGTTAATAATCCCTCATCTTGTCGATTGTTTTGTTTTCGTTCCAGTTAAAAATGTGCTTGTTCTCAGGAACATTGATTACCTGAGGGTATGTGAATAGGAGGCGTTTAGAGGGATATGGACCAAAGGCTGACAATGGGACTAGATTAATTTCAGACATCTGGTCAGCACGGATGAGTTGGACCGAAGGGTCTGTTTCCATGCTATACTCTGATACCTGATTGTAGCCTGGTGCTTTCCTCCAGTATCTATCCAGTGTAAACATAAGTTTAAAATTATACCTTTGTTTTTAGACAAGTTTAAAGTTTGATAGTTTGTTTATTTAAATGTACCTTGAACTTCCAGTTTAAACCTGGCCCCATGTATTTTAGCACCTCTTCAATTAAAATGAAAAGTTTTGCTACATACACCTCCACAATAGCTTTAATATGTCAGTGACTAATTGTATTACGAAACACTTTAAGGTGTAACAGTGCACTATATAATCATGCATTTCTTTCAGTCAGACACAATAGTCCACAAGACTCCTAGTTTGCAATGTCAGTACAACAGGAAACCTTAAAGGGTGGGCCCAGCCATAAAAAAGAGGTTGGGAAGGGGAGGAAGATGAAATGAAAACTGAAATTGCTGGAAAAACACAGCAGGGTTTGGCAGCACTTGTGGAGAGAAGCCAAGTTAACGTCTGAAGCTTTGGCAGCACTTGTAAAGAGGCCGCAGTGTCAACATTAACTCAGCTTTCCCTTCACAAATGCCGCCAAAGCTGCTGTGTTTTTCCAGCAATTTCTTTCTTAGTGTGTTATTTCCAGCATCTGCAGTTCTTGTAGGGGTTTTATTTTTGGGGGGAAACAGATGAGCTGACTGCCCTGTTTTTATCACAATAACATTAAATTACCAATTGTGAACATTTTGCACTAATGAGTCCTTTAACGTCCCAATGTCGATTGCACACACATTGTGACATATTTTTCATTATGCCTTGGGAAGAAGGTGACCTTTCTAAAGCCCTGCTGGATGACCTTCTCCTTGGGTCTAGATGATATCTCAAAGTGTTTCCATCTGATGTGGCAATCAGGAAAAAGTGCATGCCATCTCCTAACTATCTATATCCCGACTTCCCCTCTTAAGAAGAACACTGAGAGATAACAGGAAGGAATGAAGTCAATGAAATGAATCCACACCATTTTCATGTATTTACACTTTAGGTCTGTATATTTTTATAACTGTTTTAAAGTGTGAGTACTGTGGCATTTCAGCGTGATAAAATTTAGCCTTTTAAGTTGAAATTGCAGTGTTGTGGTCCCCAGGATTATACAGTGGGGTTTCAGCAATGTAAACTAAATGAGAACCGGCTGGTGGAAAATAACATTACATTACACCAGCTGGACCAGGAACAGAATCATCTGAGCTTTCTCAGTTCTACTCAAAGTCGTTTGCCAAAATCCACAGAGAATGTTTCAGATCCACTGCACGCCAGAGAGAATTATGCGAAAGCATAGAGTAGGTGCTTGAATTTTTTTTTAGTCACTTGTCACAGATAGATCTGAAAACCCCTGTGGAATTGGCTGGAGATTTCTCATATGTGAGTTTGTTAGTCGGCTGATTTTTTTTTTCCCCACCTCATTCCAGTTAATGAACAGGAAAATCGCAATTTGACAAAAATAGCCCGAAGATGGAAATTTTCCACTATTAATTGTGCTGAGTGTTTCTTTTCATTGGTGGGAAAGAAACTTGATGGTCTTAAATTGTACGTTGCTGCCCTGAGGGAGTGCCGCCCCATCAGAGGTGTCATTTTTCTGGTGAAATGTTAAATGGAGCCCTTGGCTGCCTTCCCCAATGGATGTATAGTGACTCTGTGGTGCTGTTTTGAAGAGCAGCAAGTGTGTTCTCCCCAGTACTCTCCCTTGATTCTCGATCAACATCACTAAAACAAATTACCTGCTAGGGATCTTGCTCTGCCCAAACTGGGACCACGGCTGTTGCATTCCAACATACCAAAAAGAGTTTCATTGACTCTCCTTTTTTTTTTACTTATTTATTCATTTGTGGGATGTGGGTGTCACTGGCTGGGTCAATAATTATAGTCCATCCCTAATTGCCCTTGAGAAGGTGTGGTTGGTGAGCTGCCGCCTTGAACTGCTGCAGTCCACCTGTTGTGGGTTGACCTACACTGCCATTAAGGAGGGAATTCTGGGATTTTTGGCCCAGTGCCAATGAGGGAACGGTGATAAATTTCCAAGTCAGGATGGTGAGTGGATTGGAGGGGAGCTTGCAGATGGTGGTGGTCCCATTTATCTGCTGCTCTTGTCCTTCAAGATGGAAATGGTTGTGGGTTTGGAAGGTGCTAAAGCACATTGAAACTCCTGATAATAGTGATGGTAAGGTGTAGATGATGGTCCTTGTTTTCCACTCTCAGTGCTGGCATCTTAAATTGTCTAGATGACTTTTTTTCTCTTGCTGCTGTTTAGAATAGTGGCCAAATCAATGTTGTAGCATGAAGTCAGCACATGCTAAATTTGTAAAGGATTGTTTCTGCACTCCACATTGGAAACAGTCATAGAGATGTACAGCATGGAAGCAGACCCTGTGTTTCAACTTGTTCATGCCAACCAGATATCCTAAATTAATCTAGTCTCATTTGCCAGCATTTAGCCCATATCCCTCTAAACTCTCCCTATTCATGTACCCATCCAGGTGCCTTTTTAAATGTTGTAATTGTACCAGCCTTTTCCACTTCCTCTGGCAAGTCATTCCATGCAAGCACCACCCTCTGTGTGAAAGAGCTGCCCCTTAGGTCCCTTTTAAATCATTCCCCTCTCACCCTAAACCTATGCCCTCTAGTAATGGACTCCTCCACCATGAGGAAAATATCTTGTCTATTTACCCTATCGATGCTCCTGATCATTTTATAAATCTCTATAAGTTCACCCCTCAGCGTATAACACTCCAGGGAAAATAGCCTTTGCATATTCAGCCTCTCCCTGTAGCTCAAACCCTCCAACCTTGACGACACCCTTGTAAATCTTTTCTGAACCCTTTCAAGTTTCACAACAACCTTCCTATAGCAGGGAGGTCAGAATTATGCACTTTTCCAAAAGTGGCCTGACCAATAGAGACCAGCATGTCAAACAGCTTCTTAAATATCCTATCTACCACTTTCAAGGAATTCTGAACCTGTACTCCAAGGTCTCTTGTTCAGCAACATTCCCCAGGTCTTTACCATTAAGTGTATAAGTCCTGCTCTGATTTGCCTTTCCAAAATGCAGCACCTCACATTTATCTAAATTGAACTCTATCTGCCACTCCTCGGCCCATTGACCCATCTGGCCAAGGTCCCATTGTACTCTGAGGTAACCTTCTTCACTGTCCACTACATCTCCAATTTTGGTACCATCTGCAAATTTACTAACTATACCTCCTATGATCACATACAAATCATTTATGCAAATGATGAAAAGCAGTGGAGCTAGCATTAATCCTTGTGGCATACTGCTGTTCACAGGTCTCCAGTCTTGAAAAGCAACCTTTGTCTTCTACCTTCAAGCCAGTTCTGTATCCAAATGGCTAGTTCTCCCTGTATTCTATGAGACCTAACCTTGCTAATCAGTCTAACATGAGGAACCTTGTTGAACGCCTAACTAAAGTCTATATAGATCACATCTATCACGCTGACCTCATCAATCCTCTTCATTACTTCTTCAAAAAATTAAATGAAGTTAGTGAGGCATGATTTCTCATGCACAAAGCCATGTCAACTGATCCTAATCCATCCTTGCCTTTCCAAATACATGTAAATCTTATTCCTCAGGATTTGAAATTCCTATCAAAAAAAACCAAAAGAACTATGGATGCTGGAATTCTTATCTTTTGCTTACAAAAGTATTTACCTCCATCTCTCTCTGTCTCTGTAATCTCCTCCAGCCTTTGTGCTCTAGGAATTTCCATTTGCCTAAAAACCCAAAGAACTGCGAATGCTGTAAATCAAACAAAAACAGAAATTGCATCTGAGGAGCAGATGAGTCAACATCCCTGATGAAGAGCTTACATTTGAAACGTTGACTCTCCTGCTTCTCGGATGCTGCCTGACTGGCTGTGCTTTTCCAGCACCACACTCTTTGACAAAGGAAGGACAGCAGCAAGCCTCATATCTACACGGTTAGTTTTACCACCCACAATTGGATCTTGAATGCTCTACCAGAACCAATCAATGAAATATTCATTATGCTTCCAGCCACTGCTCAGCCATAAGCAACACACTCCTGACACTCCTACTTATGTCCCGACTCTTGACTTTGATGAAGATGCAGGGCACAAGTTCTGATCTGACCTTTACGTTCCCCAAAGGGAAAAGTCATCTTTCTGGGCACTTGAATGCCAGGTTTGGTTGTGACACAGTTGTGGAACACTACCAGTGAGGACAGTGATTATGATTGCTCATGTGATGTTTGGGCAGGCTGTCTTCCTCGACGATCACTCTTGAGGTTTGCTCTCATGAGTTCCAACAATGTTTTGATTTTGACCATTTTAAGGGTGGTGATACCACTGGGTGTGATTCACCAGCCAGGAGAAATTGGGGCAGTGCTTTTTTTTGTGGTGGGGGTGTGGGGGGTGGTGTTTCTTTTTCTCATACACTCCTCATTTGGGTTGAGTGCTCTGAAGAGGATTGCTCAGTAAACATAAACACCTCTGTCTCAACATGGTTGCCTCATGACCTTTGCATTTGTCCTGTGTGCAGATTCTTGACCAGACTCTACTGAGGTTACGACTCTTACACAGTTGTCAATGTTTTTTCACGACAAAGCTTAATAAATAGATGCTAGTAGAAGTTTGTATGTGACTTTGTGGTATGAGATCCTTGGGTTTCCATCATTGTGACAGTTGGTGCAGAGTTTGGCAGTGTTGGACCATGGTGACCAGAACCATTTGCACAGCAGCACATATTCCTGATGAAGGGCTTATGCACGAAACTTCGACTCTCCTACTCCTTGGATACTGCCTGACCGGCTTCGCTTTTCCAGCACCACACTTTGATTCTGATCTCCAGCCCTCACTTTCTCTGCAGTAGCCTCTGTCCAACTTCACAGCTGGTGAGATGCACAGTCTTCCATTTGTACTGCCATTTTGTTTTTTTTTTAGACCGCACTTTATCTGACATCTTCCTCTTGCTTGAGCCAGTACAAGTCTAGGCCTACCAGGGGCAAGAAGCTCCAAGTGACATTGCTCAAGCCATCAATAGAATGCAGAAGCATCTTGACCATGTCAAGGTGAGGATCTATGGAGAAATGCTGACGATCATAATAACCACCGTACTGTGCTAGTCACCAAAGTCGAAAAGTGTGACGCTGGAAAAGTCCAGCAGATCAGACAGCATCCAAGGGGCAGGAGTGTCGACGTTTCAGGCATAAGCTATTCATCACCACTGTTCATTCCACTCCATGGGAAGCCCCAAATGATGCTTGATAACACTTATTTTTTAATCATTCCCTTACTTATACAAATCATTATCATTTGCTCTTTACGCAGTTTCTATGCACCTCGAGCTCTATCTTTGTTCCAATCTCTCCACACACTGAAAGTAGCCCAAGATCAGAAACATGGCTAACAGAAGTAATAACAGGATATTCCTGCTTTACGGAGTGGTTAATTGGCTCTTGAAAATTTTATTCCTCAGCCTTCAAACTAATTGCACAGCCAACCTTTATTCTCACCTTTTCCCTTTAGTAGAATGTCACTGACTATGAAATGCGAGCAGGAATGTATGAGCAAGGAACAAGTGTTACAAATGTTAATCATCTCTTATTTTGAAAATAGGCGTGGCATGGTCGCTGAGTGGTTAGCACTGCTTCCTCACAGCGCCAGGACTCAGGTTCGATTTCAGCCTCCGGGACTGTCTGTGTGGAGTTTGGACATTCTCCCCGTGTCTGCGTGGGTTTCCTCCAAGTGTTCCAGTTTCCTCCCACAGTCCAAAGATGTGTAGGTTTAGGTGGATTGGCCATGAGAAATGCAGTGTTACAGAAATAGGGTCGGGGAGGGTGGGGATGGGGGTAGGTGAGTCTGGGTTGGATGCTCTTTGGAGAGTGGGTGTGGACTTATTGGGCTCAATGGCCATAGGGATTCCATTCTTTTAAAAAATTAGCCCCTCAGCCCTTTTGAGCATACTACTCCATTGGATTAGCTCATGGTTGACCTGATGGTAACCTCCACTGTATACAGAACAACCTTGATTATCTGAACATCAATTATCAGAATTTTGAATTATCCAAACAAGATCTCAGTGTCATAAATGTTTCCTTTGTTTACGATGAGATCAGTTATCCGAATAATCAGTTATCTGAACAAAATACTCTCCGTCCATCTTGTCTGGATAATCGAGGTTGTTCTGTATTTCTGAATATCCTCAATCTTTCATCTCCTTAGCAAATAATAATCTATCTACTTCTGTATCCAATACCTTTTGCGAGGAAGGGAATTCCAAAGGCATTCAGTCATTGGGAAAATAGTGTCCTGTATTAAATGGATATCCCCATTGTTACCTCCACACTGACTGAACCAAGCCTGGGGACCATGGCCTGCAGAATTGTGCTCATCACTGGAGGGGAGTTGGTTAAAACTCCTGCAGAATATTGAGAACAATCTACCATGATGATTTGATGCGAGCTGAAAAATGTTGCAGCAACCCCCACTGCTGGGGTCGTGACCAATATTGCTCAGTCAGCAATCATCATTAAAGCTGATTTTATCCAGCCGTTAATGCATTGCTGTTCGCGGGAACTTGAGGAACAATTTGGCTACTGCTTCTTGTGCCTTGCAATAGCTGTTTAAAGCAACACGAGCTATAAATTCTGCTTTATCCTGTCCCACACTCACCATTCGAAAGATAACACTTTCCCACATTCCTGCTGAAAGACAGAAGTGATTTACTAACTGGCTCACGAAAACCAATGACATTTTTATCATCGATTAAAGAACAGCTGTGACCATCAGCTCCTTTTATAACATTGATCCTTTACATTTTTTATCCTTGCTAATCTTTTTGGAATTGGTGGATTTCATAACCACTGCTGAGTGTCACTGTATGTCCTTGTTTACACGGGTGTAGCGCTAATCAAGATTTAGAATGTTAGCCGAGAGGAACGGCAAGTGCTCTTGTCTTTGAAAATTTGTTGATTATCAACCCAACATCATCATTTTTAAAATAGGTACTCATGGGATGTGGGCATTTCTGGGCAGACCAATACTTATTACCCAAACAGCGGTTTAGAGTCAACCACGTTACTGTGGGTCTGGAGTCACAATAGCCCTTCATCGCAAGCAGTAAATGCAGGTTAAAATTTTAGGAGGTTCTGTCTTTAATTCTGAGGCAAGAGGTGTCTCTTTAAAGCTTTGAGGCATGCTCTTCCATCAACCCAACCTTGCCAAAAATATTGGCCTGGGGAAACATCCCACGTGTTCCCTGTAAAACTTTAGTGGTTGCCTTGATGTGTGTTAGCAACAGAGACCAACAATTGCTGGAGAGGCTTAGCAACGCCCGTGGAGAGAGGACGGTCCTGCCAGACCTGTTGAATTTCCCCAACAGTTTTCTTCTGTTTGTTTGTTTCCGATCTCCAGCTTCCACGATCCTTTTGTCAGGGCCTGCAGCTCCTGAAAGGCCTGTAGCACAGTGCCATTCTTGGCAATCCAGCTAGCACCTTTTTTGTAAACGTTGCACTTTTGGCAGAGCGAATGATTGGGACAGTAGGAGGCACCAAGACGCATACAGTGAAGCGACCTGTCAAATCTACCTCAGCTGCACCTTCCAAACCCTCAATGTATACCATCACCTGAAGGTTCCTCTTCAAGCCACACACCATTGGAGCTACCTCACCATTCCCTAGTTGCTAGTTCAGAATCCTGAAATGCTCTCTTCCTGATAGTCTGTGTTACAAAAGGTACACAACATAATGCTATGGTGGTACAAGAGGGTGGATCACCACGGTATTCATGGACAGCAAAAGGGAAGGGTACCAAATGCTCACAGTCCACAAAAGAGCTACTTGTATATGATAAAAATAGGAGAAAGTGAGGACTGCAAATCAGATTTGAGAATGTGGTGCTGTCAAAACACAGCAGGTCAGGCAGCATCCAAGGAGCAGGAGAATCAATGTTTTAGGCATAAGCCTTTCATTAGAAAAGCCCTATTCCTGATGAAGGGCTCTTGCCTGAAACATTGATTCTCCTGGTTCTTTGATGTGGCCTGTTTGGCTATGCCTTTCCAGTCCCACACTCTGGCCTGTGATTAGAATAGGCCATTCACTGCTTTGGGCTTGCTGCACCATTTGCTAAGATGATTGTCTCCCCATCCCTCTCCTCTCCGTAACCCTTCGACTCCCTTCTTATCAGCCAAGAGTTATCTACCCCAGTACGTGCTGCATTTTGAGATGTCATTCCACTGATGCTGTACAAAGGAGAGTTTCTTTTAAAAATTGAGTTAATGTCTGCAAACCATTTGTACCAGCAAATGAAATCTATGAACAGGAGTAAAGTAGGCTATTTGAATCTTGGGTTTTCTTGCCAAAGTCAAAAGCATATGAGAATGGCTCTGTGCTTTTATAATGGAGACGCTGACCTGCCTAGAATAAAGCACCAACGGAAAGGTATTATTTATGCAAACATAGTAATATTGCAGCTGAAATAGTTCAGATTGTATAACGGGATTTAAGATGTGAGCATATTGTCTCTCAATACTTTTCTATAAATTTTATTTGTTACTTTTTGTTTGGAAAATAGTTACTTGGGCAAAATTCATTTTTTAAGGAAAGCGATTAACAAGCCTGTTTAATCTTATTTCAGTGTAGCTAACCTTAATTGAGAAGCAGACATAGGAAGTGCTTCTCAGCTATTCCATGCTTTTTGTTCCATGTTGTAGTTTCAGCTCCAAATCACAAACCAGTAGATCCCTCCCCACCCAGTGCAGCCCTTGTTGAAGTCAAGCTAGGTAACAGACCCTGACTGTATGTGGCAATTATTGCTCATTTTGTGTTGCTGTGCTAAAGTTGTTTCATAGAGTTTTAACCATGAACACCATAGATCTCCCATCAGAACTGGAGGACCTTATTGTAAGCTTGCAACAACTTGAAAGGACTGTTAAAACATAATGAATGGGCCTCCATTGATTCTAAGCCTTGCCTCCACTCAGCCAGTTCCACATTAACACAACGCCTTTATGTCAATTTAAAAAGCACAATTTTCAGCATTTAAGAGAGGCAGGCTAACAAAAGGGAGGTTTTGAATTACTCACATTTCTTTTGGCGTTTTAATCTGTAAGATTAAATAAGGGAGCTCCCAGAGTCTAATGGTGTTTAAAATCCTACAATATGTTACTCTGTTACTGTCCTTTTACGATGGCTGTGCTGGGTTCAGCACGAGTCTGAGGGGTTTGCTGCAGGTTTGTGGTTTGCTGTTGCTCCTGCTGATGGCAAGTCCTGCTCATTGAATGCCAGCAGCTGAAACACTCACCACACTTGGTGAGAAAGCAGATTTAGAATTTTACAGTTTTTGTGTGACAGATGTGTTCTGTGCTAATAAAAATGGGCCCTGGAAATCTGCATGTTCATACCGTCTGCAAGTGTTACTGGGTGAATTTATTATAGGTCTGGCATGAACCAAGGAAGCAGCTGAATTATTATGATCCAGTCCTTGACCGTTTGCTCTCTTCAGATAGGTCAATGAGCAGAGGGTTCATTACATGCTGCTGAATTACAAAATAAAAGCATCCTATCTGTAGGACAAAATGTTTTACTAATACTCCCTGAATGGCATAAGTGCTCAAAAATTGTTCCTTACTTGATATATGGTGACAGCAAATGGCAGGATCATTAATTGTGACATTTGTCGAAAAACAGACTAAATTTATAGCCATGACTAGAGAGGCAGAGCCCACTGCCAACTACAGAATAAGTGAGTAAAGCAGTTCAACAAGATGTAATGCTACACTTTTTTTAGTGTGAACCTGTTTATCCTTGGACAAGGGCATCGTAGATTGATAAGATTGGCTGGCTTAGATATAGTCACATGAAACAAAATGCTGTCTGTTCTGCTTTTTTTTGGCCTGGAATAAAACAGAACAGGAATCATTGCTCTTGGGGAAATGTAGATAACTTCTGAACTTGAAGCTGAGTGCAGACTCCTTGCCTTGTACTTACGGGGCTAACGACATGCACGTGACGGTGTTATCCTAACAAGAAGAAACGAGCACTCCATCCCCACCAGTGAGAGTAAATAATTAGTGCCAGTTTGCCCAGTCTGATCCTCAGCTACAGGAAAGGAATGCCTGAGGCTTGATCTCCGATATGTATCATGTATTACATTTATCTTTGTAAAAGAAGCTGAGATTCCTGCTCACGATTGGTCTAAGTCTGACCGACAATGCATAACATCAGCTTTAGTGCAGTTTTAAAATGCAGGAGGTGCCAAACCTTATTGCATGCTACTGTCTCTGCTGCATGGTGTTATACTGACGTAATATTGCTGATATTTATCTCACGAACATCCAGAATGGTGATGAAGGGCTTATGCCCGAAACATCGATTCTCCTGTTCCTCAGAGGCTGCCTGACCTGCTGTGCTTTTCCTGCACTACACTCTCAACTCTGATCTCTAGCATCTGCAGTCCTCACTTACTCCTAATATACATACTATGGTCAATAATCATGTCATGAGCAAATCTCTTCAAGGCATGGAGTCATACTGATCACAATAGCTAACAACATTGGCTGGCAGGACAAACTGATTTTCCGAAATGGGCCTTTCAGATTCTTGAGTTTTCATGTTTAAAGTCCTTGCTATGGTTTTCCGATGGATAAGGTGAAGACACCTGTTGTTTCAGCGGGAGAGCAGTTTTGAGAACAGCTGACCGAACCATTCTGTGTTGGCCAAGATATTCCTAGCAGCTTCAAACTGCACTTGTGGATTTTAAAAACAAAAAGTATTGAGCTTTTCGTTTAGAATTGCACAGCTTCATGCTTGCCTTTAAAAACAAGGTAGTGTGCCTGTAGTTAGAGTTCAGGTGAGATTGGCCATGTAGTATGAGCAGCAATCTAAGTTCCCTCTGCCAGATAATGATTAGTTAAAAATCGATTAGTTATATTAATTGCAATTATGTTTGAGAGGAGCAGGTACTGGAGGGACACAGGGCTTTGTGGAGAGAGAATCTCTTGGGGATTTTGCAGCAGAACACAGCTCGGCAGGTACTGGGAGGAATGCTAGAGCAGCTGTGATTTACAAAAGTTCATCTTGCCCCACGTCACTCCACAGACTCCCAGAGGCTTCCTGTAACTAGAGATTATTGGACCAACTAATTGATTTTTAAAAACAAAACAAATTAGCTGGCAATTAACTGAGGTAAGTACTTGCTGTACATCACACTTAACCCCTGGCAGTACAGCTCTTTTTCTTTAAAAATGGCCTATTTGCTTTGCACTAGCAACGCTCGCTGCTTAGACTCGTGCACAATGAAGATTTGGGCCATTGCTGGCCCATGATGGACCAAATGGCTGCATCTGTATTGTATCATTCTGTGACTGGGGCAGGACCACTGGTTACTGCTGTCTGCCACGCTTAGCCCTCAGTGTGGCTCACCCTCTGAAACTGAGTTTGTGGCCTTTGTATAATTGAAAACAAATGTTCGAACCAAATACCTATTTAACACCATAAGACATAGGAGCAGAAATTAGGCCATTCAGCCCATCGAATCTGCTTTGCCATACAATCATGGCAGATAGGTTTCTCAATCCCATTCTCCCGCTTGATCCCCTTGACAATCAAAAACCTATCTATCTCTGTCTTAAATCTGTTCAATGACCTGGCCTCCACAACCTTCTGTGGCAGTGAATTCCACATACTTACCACTCTCACTGGCTGAAGAAGTTTCTCCTTATCTCTGTTCTAGAATAAAGGCTGTGGCCTAGGGTCCTAGTCTCTCCTACCAATGAACACCTTCCCAACATTCAGTATTCCATAAATTTCAACTAGATCTCCCTTCATCCTTCTAAATGCCATCCAGTATAGATCCAGAGTTCTCAAACGTTCCTCGTATGTTAAGCTTTTCATTCCTAGGACCCTTCATGTGAACCTCTTCTGAATATGGTCCAGGGCCAGTACATCCTTCCTGAGATATGGGGCCCAAAACTGCGCACAGTACTCCAAATGTAGAGTATTTGACCTGTCCCTCACTTCCCCCTGTGATCTATCATCTTCTCCCTCACCTTCATCCACTATTGCTTTCTTAGCTACTTTCTGCCAACCCCACCCCCCTCTCCCACTTATTTCTCAGCCCTGACCCACAAGCTTCATTCCTGATGAAGGGCTTATGCCCGAAACTTCAATTCTCCTGCTTCTCGGATGCTGCCTGACCTGCTGTGCTATTCCAGCACTATCCACTCGACACTATTTCTGGATCTGTTTGAATGGGTAGGAGCGGAAGCCTCATTTATTACCAATCTGCAGTTGTCCTGAGAATTGGCAACAGGATTAGGGTGTTTTTAATCAATTGGTCATTTTGCTTCAAGGGCCCATTAACAGCTAGTCCCACAGTGCGGGATTGCAATTGTGTGGAGGCCAGTGGAGTCTCTGAGAGTTATAAAAGACATTTGCTTTCAAAATAGCTCATTTGTGGAAATATTACAAAACACTAACATGTATCGGAAAAAAAAATTTGTAATTGACATATTAGGATATCTTGAGTTACACATGGATGTAAAACGAGACTGTTAATGGCTGCCACTGTGTCTCATCCCACCCCAGAGAATTGTTAAAATAATGTGAGGTAAACAGAAGAAACAAAAAATGCATTTTGCCTTTTCAGTGTCTTTGTTGAAGGAAATACCGTTAACTCAGCAGAGTAGGCAGTAATCACTGACCTTTTGACATTTTGCTGCTTGTGAGGCCACGTTTCCATCAGTCGCTTCAGGTGAGGCAGGATTAATTTGCATGTTGGTTTTGAAGCTTGAGCTGAACTCAAAGCTCACTGTAAGGATGGCATGGTGGCTCAGTGGTTAGCACTGCTGACTTACAGCACCAGGGACCCAGGTTCTATTCCACCCTCAACTGTCTGCCTGTGTAGGGTGGATTGGCCATGTTTAATTGTCCCTTGTGTCCAGGGATGTGCCAGCTGGGTGGATTAGTCATGGAAAGTGTGTGGTTCAGGTAGAGGGTGGGTCTGGATGGGATGCTCTTTAGAGGGTTAGTTTGGCCCATTGAGTCCATATGACCTGCTTCCATACTGTAGGGATTCTCTGATTCTACTCTTAAACTGAAAGCACGGCTTTTCAATATTGCCCCCATTAAACCACCTCCAGGACAGGCGTGATGGGGGCAGTATTGAATGAAAAAAAACAATAAACAGCCTAATATAATCTTACCTAAGAAGCATAAACGTAAATTATGGTAGTGGTTTCCGGACTGATGATGCATCTCAGCTCCTACTATCATGCTGGTGTGTACCCAAGCACTGGCATAATGCTGAAAAACAAGCCCCTTCATGTCCTGTTGAGACCCATCTTGGCCTGGCCCAGAAGCCGATCCACGAAAAGGCCGTCTCCTCCCACCCTCAGCCCTCACATCGTCATGGCTTAGCTACTGATGCTCAGCATAGCAGCCACGCAAGAGAAAGGGAACTTTTGGGGTCTTGGGGGGTGGGGGAGGTTAGCAGATTAAAGGGGTAATCGGCCACCTCTTCAAGATGTCACATGAATGAGTTGTCAGATCACATGTTCTGTTGGGTTAAGAGCAGGGAGCCCGTGAGAAACACCATTTAGAGATCTGTCTGAAAAATTGAGTTTTTAGAGCTTGTTTATCATAGGCTTAAGTTTGTTTGGGAATTGAGATTAAATTTTTGAAGTTTGGCATATCTGTATAACCATTGCGCTTAGCTCCATCCCACACATTACCAGACTACGGAATTTGATACAACTATCGTCAATGCTTTTGAAAGAACTGCACACTGCAATTTCCAAAAAAAATCTTAATTTTTAAAGATGTGAGTAGTTGTGCTTTAACAAGTGGGAGTAGAATTGTGGACATTTGCAACCTGCACTTACCATTGTAAATGGGATAGTTCACAATTGTAAGTGGCACAACGTAAGGTCTTTTTATTGACAATGAAGAGATCTTCAAAGCTTTAATTGTGTTTTTTTTTGGTTTTCTCCCTCCTGAAAAATTACTGTGCAGCATCTTTTGTCGATCAAGCTGTGAATGGATTATCCTCACAGGTGGTCATTTGCCAAACTGTCAATTGTGGCGGGGGGTGGGGGGGAGCAAGGGAATCGGTTGCTGATACTGCAATGAGGTTTGTTTCCATAGTGAAGTATCAGCGGGCATTTTACTGATTTTTTTTCTGTTTGAAAAGTGCACAATGCAAGCAACTGCTAACGTTATTAAATAATTCTTGCATGGATTGTCAAATCTGTTTGTGTCAACCCAAAGGCTATAGTCAGTAAATGGTGTACAATGCTGGCAAAAAAAAATCACACCGTCAGTTCTGATGCATTGAATTTAGCTGTGGTTTCACTTACTGTAGCGGCAGATTGCTCATGTCTAGTTTACTTGCATTGACAATTGATGTAATGGCCAGAACTTCCCATTTGACTAAGATGTGCTGGTTCAGATGTAGGCCATTCTCCCTTTGAAGCTCTCCACTGTTCAATAAAATCATGGTGGCTCAGATTGCTCCACGTTCGCACCTCCCCCGACTTGCTTTGTACCCCCTTCCTTGTGATGAATCTCTGCCTCTGTCTTTAAAAATATTCGAAGTATCCGACAGACAATTTCAAAGACTTATGATCCTCAGGAAAAAAAATGCTCAACCCTAGGATAAGAGACCCCACCAGGAAATTTGTCATCTTGAAGTCATTCATTTTCAAACAAAATAAGTTCTTCTATAATGCAATGGTTGCGTTCTTGTGCAAGCCCATGGTTTAGAAGAATTGCGCTTTAGATACAATGCTTAAAGTGTTGAATAGGATTTATTGTCACGTGTACCGAGGTACAGTGAAACGTTTTGTCTTGCGAGCAATACAGGCAGATCAGAGTTAAGTAGCATAGATCAGTGAATAATAGGTAAACAGCAGCAAAAACCAAAACACAGGTACAGGTGAATGTTAAGAGTTTGTGAGGCCATTCAGTACTCTAACAACAGTAGGATACAAACTGTGTTTTCGAAACCGGCTGGTGCGTGTGTTCAGGCTTCTCTCCGGTGGTGGGGTTGTAGAATAACATTGCCAGGATGGGATGGATCTTTGAGAATGCAGGTGGCTTTTCCTTGACAGTGGGCCTGGTAGATGGAATCTATAGATGGGAGGTTGATCTTTGTGATTGTCCAGGCCGAGTTCACCACTCTCTGTAACCGTCTCTGATCTTGAATGGTACAGTTGTCATTCCAGGTAGTGATGCATCCAAACAGAACGCTCTCAATGGCGCACCTATAAAATTTGGCAAGGATATTCACTGTCATGCCAAATTTCCTCAGCTGCCTGAGGAAGAAGAGACGTTGTTGGGCCTTTGTAACCAGTGTGTCCACATGAAGAATCCAAGAAAGCTTGTTGTGGATGACCATTCCCAGGAGCTTGACACTCTCCACTCGTTCCACCTCTGTGCTGTTAATGTGTAGGGGGGTGTGAGTAACATCCCACCGAAAGTCAATAATGAGTTCCTTGGTTTTGCCGGCATTGAGAGCTAGGTTGTTCTCAATGCACCATTTTTCCAGGTCTTCCACCTCCCGCCTATAGTCTGTTTTTCTCTATCTGAGATTTGACTGACATCGATTGTTGGCAACGTATTCATGTCACAGTCAATATGTTTTAAAGGTTCACACTTTAGAAACAGCGTCACCAAATAGTTCATGTTACAGTGATTTCATGTTAACAAAATGCATGTTATAGTAGAACGACCTGTGCATGAATCTACAACACTGACTGACCATTTTTATTTGACTGAACTTTGCCTCCTACCCTTCATATTGCCTTGCCAACATATCCTTTAATTTTTTTCTCTCTGCTGGAGTGTTTTTTTTTAAATGCATCAAACCTATTAACCTCAACCACTTTGTGCAGCAGCAGTGAGTCCCACATTCTCACCACACTGTGGGTGTAGAAATTTCTCTTTAAATATTAGTTGAATATTTTTGTGACTTTGTGTTTATAACTGCTGATATCGGGCCCCATTACAAGTGAAAGCACCTCTATGTTTATCTGATTTAAAACTCCTTCACAATCCTAAAACGTTGCCAGTCCGGTGTCCCCCAAATCTGATCTTTCCAGAAGAAAGTGCCCCATTTGTTAAGTCTTTGCTGATGGAGGGATAAGTGCATCTTGTGGAAGGATGTTATCAGTCAGAGAGAAAGCCTAAAACTGAAATGGTAGTGAGCTGATTGACCACACCCTCCTGTCTGTTCCAGCCTCAGGCAGCTGCCAAAACGAGGGCTGGTTTGGATGATGAGAGAGTGGATTAGCCCTTGTATTGGCTTCAGTTTTTCCAATACTTAGCCAAGGGAAATTTCTGTTCATCACGCACTTGATTTCAGATGAAATCAACTTGGAGACAGTGGCAGGATTGCAAAAAAATGGCAGTGAGAAAGTGCTGAAGGTCATTGAGTGGAAACTGCATTTTTTCTCAGATACTCTGAGCCAGTGTTGGAAACTCCCCCATTAGCTTGACTAGAATTCCCACTGGGCTGGACTAACATGCGGGATGTGTAGATTGTTTTAAGTTTAAAAATCACATGACACCAGGTTTTATAGTCCAAAAGTTTTATTTGAACAGAGAAACAGTTCTGAGAACGGGTCACTAGACCTGTATATTAACTCTGATTTCTGTGCAAAGATGCTGCTAGACCTGCTAAGCTTTTCCAGCAATTTCTGTTGGCCCAACCAGTCCACAACGAACCTCCGAAGAGTAACCCACCTAGACCCATTTCCCTCTGACTAATGCACCTAACACTATAGGCAATCTAGCATGGCCTATTCACCTGCCCTGCACATCTTTTGGACTGTGGGAGGAAACCCACCCAGACACAGGGAGAATGTGCAAACTCCACACACAGTCCCCGAGACAGGAATTGAACCCGGCTCCCTGGTGCTGTGAGGTAACAGTGCTCATTCACTGGTTGCAGACCGCTGACCAGGCCAGCATTAAATGCCCATCCCAAATTGCCCAGGGGACAGTTAAAAGTCAACTACATTGGGTTTGGAATTCCAAATAGGCCAAACCAGACCAGGATAGACAGCAGTTTCCTCACCTAAAAGACATCTAATGAATCAGATGGGCTTTTCTGACTATTAACAATGGTTTTGTAGTCATTATTATTAGACTAATAATTCCAAATTTTTATTCAATTTAAAATCCATGATCTGTCATGGTGGGATTTGAACCAGAGCCCCCAGAATACTACTTGGGTTCCTGTATTAATAACACAATGATAATATCACTAGCTCCCTCCATACTCATCCTACATGAGGGTGAAAGGTGAAGGGCAGGTCTTTTCCCTGGAGTGGGGGATTTCAAGACTCGGGGGCATTTTTTAAGGTCAGCGAGGAAAGATTTTAAAAAAAGACATAGGGGCAATTTTCTTTTTCACAGAAGGTGATTCATGTATCGAATGAACTTCCAGAATCAGTGGTGGAAGCAGTGGTACAGTCACAACGTTTAAAAGATGTTTAGATAAGTACATGAATAATGAATGTTTGGAGGGACATGGGCCAAGCACAGGCAGGTGGGACCAGATTAGTTAGGGATTATAGTCACCATGGATTGGTTGGACCGAGTGTCTATTTCCATGCTTAAAGACTCTATGACTCAATGTAAACTGCTCCACGCTCAAAGTGAAAGGAATGAGAACTCAGTATCAGGCCATCTCAGGTTGATTATTTCCAAAGCATTGCTGTGAAGAAAGACAACATGGAACTATGGGCCCTCCATGTTCCTGGATAAGTCAATAAAGAAGCTCCAGGCTTCATCTTAGGAGCAGGTTACTGCAAGTCTTAGAATTTTTACTGAAAACAAGAAATGCTGGAGACATTTCTAGTCTAGATGACTCTTTGTCAGAGCTGAAGCTGAAGTGTGGAGGGCACAGCATTTATGCAGTAATGGGGGGGGGGTGCGTGGGGGGGGGTAGGGGATATTGGTGTGTTGGGGGAGAAAGCTTGTGTTTAGAGAACAAGTGTCTGCATATGTCACTTCTAGCAAGTGTACATTCAGCCCAAGAGCTATGTTATGAGCCACTCGTTTAGCAATAATCTCTCTTGTAGTTTCAATTATTGCAATGATTTTAAATTTGATATTCTTGCATTTGTCCTGATGAGTATGAGATGAAAACAACACATCTGTCTTTACAGCAACATTTAAATCCTTGTAAACCGCCCACAGCTGATGTTGGCGTGGGCCCATGCCTATGTGTGTGCCAGCGAATCGAAGAGAACCTCCAAACCATTTAGCAAGGTGAGGGTTATATTCTTGTTTTCCAGTTAGTGGCTGACAAGGTATTAGAGTAATACTCAGTAAGAATTCTTATTGTTGGCTTTTGATCTTATCAAATAATACTTAATACGCTTCTTGATGCAGTTGGGGAACTGACTGATATGAAGGTACACATGGTAAGTTACAAAGAGGCAACAACATGTTGACTGTTGTGAGAATTCAGTCACTCTGCCTGAATAATCCTCACTGAAGCCATTTAGTTTGGAATCTGTACTTTAAAAGGTAAATCCTTTCATGTCCTCCCTTTATGATCTCAGTTTCTTTCCTCTTTGAAATCCGACAGAGAGACAACGCTATTTCAGTGGCAGCAGCACAAAAATGCCGCTGCCACTGAAATAGCGGTGTGTCTCTGTCGGATTTCCCGTACCCTTTGTATCAGGGTAAATGGTCCCACAGGTAAGTGGCTACTCATGAAACAAAGATGCGGAGTTCCAAGGAAGTGCAGTGAACTTTAGTGGACTTAATACTGCTGAAGTCTGCAGGAGATTGAACAGCCTCTGAGCTTTTCTGTTCATTGGGTGCTCACTTTATTTGCTGAAAGAAAGGAGCCCAGAAGCTTCAAAGGTTCTGTGCTGCTGTGTGTAGGAAATGGAGGAAACTTTTCTTTGAGCCACCAAGGAGTGAAAGGATTGAGAGTCAAGAGGGAGAACATTGACAGTTATCGGGATCTTGCTGCTGCTACTGTGTGACAGTAACAGCCTATCCTGAATTATCTTCAGGGCCAATACATTCATGTTGTAATCTGTTCTGTCTCAACCTCGCCAAAACCACGTGGTATGCCAATTCCTGCAGAAAGTAATGCTGGATCATAGAGTCATAGAGCAGGGAAACAGGCCCTTCGGTCCAACCCATCTCTGCTGACCAGGTCTCCCAACCTGATCTTGCAACCATTTGCCAGCATTTGACCCACATCCCTCTAAACCCTCCCTGTCCATGTACCCATCCAGATGCCTTTTTAAATGTTTTAGTGGTATGAGTCTCCACCACTTCCTCTGGCAGCTCATTCTTGTACTTGCTCTGTGTAAAAAAAAACGTTGACCCTCAGGTCCCTCTTTAATCTTTCCCCTCTTACCTTTAAACCTCACCATCCAGTCTATCTGTGATGTCAATTTTAAGGAACTGTGTACCTGAACCCCTCTGTCTCTCTGGACAACAACACTCGCCAGGGTCCTCTTATTAGCTATGTAAGTCCTGCCCTGGTTTGTCTTACCAAAATGGATCCTGGAGTTATTTTGGCATAAACAGCAATGGGTGTATGCCCTCGATTTAAAAACCAAAAGAAATGCAGATGTTATAAATCAGAAGCTGGAAAAGCTCAGCAGGTCTGGCAGCATCTATGGAGAGAAAGCAGAGTTAAGGTTTCAGAACATCCAGTCCTGAGGAATGGTCACTGGGCTGACACGCTAATTCTGAATTCTCTCCACAGACACAGCTAGACCTGCTGAGCTTTTCCAGCATGTTTTTGATGTCTATCCAAGCTTCCCCAGCCCATTTGTGTAAGTATTGGGGAAAATGTTAGACTGAGGCTCATCCTCTTTGTTTCACAAGGTTTGGATTTTTCCACCAACCCGGATCATTTGATATGATTGTGAACTCTGCCCAACGTATCCCACTTCCTGACCCATGTATTCTGCCTGCGTGCTGAGTTTGTCACAAAAACATCACACCGATCCATGTGCAGACTCTTCTATTGTCTGAACCTATGGCACTTCCTGAGCTTTTATATTGTCCATTCGTTGGATCTTTTCTTCTGATTGCCCATGACTAATAAAGCCACTCTACTGAGCACGTGGACAGCTGGTACACTCATGGAGAAACCCAAATGGCAGTGCCCATTATAACTCCAAAAATTGCTTCAGGGGATACAAGGTGTTGTTTGTTTGTCCTAAGTTTGGAAAGGTTTGTATTTAATTTTCAATCTGGGGTGGTAAACTCTCATCCCCCAAACCTATGTTTTTGAGATTCTTGGGTCAGAGTGAACCAAGCACAGACAAAGTGACTTAACCATTTGGAATTCAGTGCAACACCACCTGCCCTCACACTGCAAGCTGCTCTCTCCAAAAGCCCATCTGTTCGCAATAAGCGGGTGAAAGTTGTTGGCACCATGCCTCACGTTCAATTTTTGGGACAAAACCAAGTGTGACAATGGAAATGTTAACATATTCATCCTTTCCTGCTTGCAACTGTCAACGCTCACGAAATGAGAAGTGGAGGAAAAAAAATGTCTAACTTCACAATCAATTTGTTTCACTCGAGCACGCAGCTGGCTAGGTGGGGGGAGAGGTCCACAATATGGAATCAGCTTACTGTGTATCAGGCAGCAGCATCAGACAAACATAATCAGCACGTTGGCAGCCAAAATAAAATATTCATGTCTCTACTGAATGAACCCAGGAACTGAGTTAAAACCCAAGGGATTTTTCAGTCCCAGATTAGACACTTTTTTTGTGTATTGTTCCTGTTGTACGTTTTCCTTTTCTTTTTGTGTGGTGTTTTAATTAATGTGCAGTTTTTTTTTAATGTGTTCATTAGTGCTTGGGCGGTTATCCACACACCATTTTGTGTGGAATGCCATTGTTGAATGAAATCTTATTTTAAATATGATGTTAATGTTCCACTCAAATGGAAATAATACTTGTGAAGAATTATTGCACACATATGAAGGTTGTGGCAACTGGACTCATTCTGGGGACTTTGTTCATTTGGTTTAACAGGGACCAAACATCTGGATAGTAATGATCTTTGCTAGCTTTGGGCTTCTTAATAGGGCGGTATGGTGACTCAATGGTTAGCACTGCTGCCTCACAGTACCAGGGACCTGGATTCGAGTCCATCTTCAGACATGTGTCTGTGTGGAGTTTGCACATTCTCCCTGTGCCTGTGTGGGTTTCCTCCCGGTGCTCTGGTTTCCTCCCACAGTCCAAAGATGCACAGGTTAGGTGGATTGGCCATCCTAAATTGCCCATAGTGTTCGGGGGAGTATAGGTTAGGTGCATTAGTCAGTGGTAAATAGTCATTGAGATGTACAGCACAGAAACAGATCCTTCAGTCCAATTCGTCCATGCTGACCAGATATCCCAACCAAATCTAGTCCCACCTGCCAGCACCTGACCCATATCCCTCTGAAATCTTCCTATTCATATACCCATCTGATGCTCCAGGAAAAACAGCCCCAACCTATTCAACCTCCCCTATAGCTCAAATCCTCAACCTGTAAATCTCTTCTGAATCCTTTCATGTTTCACAACATCCTTCCCATAGGAAGGAGACTAGAATTGCCCACAATATTCAAAAAGAGGCCTTATCAATGTACTGTACAGCCGCAACATGACCTCCCAACGCCTGTACTCAATGCTCTGACCAATAAAGGAAAGCATACCAAACGCCGCCTTCACTATTCTATCTAGCTGCGACTCCACTTTCAAGGAGCTATGAACTTGCATACCAAGATCTCTTTGTTCAGCAACACTCCCTAGGACTGTACCATTAAGTGTATAAGTCCTGCTAAGATTTGCTTTCCCAAAATGCAGCACCTCGTATTTATCTAAATTAAACTCCGTCTGCCACGTCTCAGCCCATTGGCCCATCTGTTCAAGATCCCGTTGTAATCTGAGGTAACCTTCTTCGCTGTCCATTACACCTCCAATTTTGGTGTCATCTGCAAACGCACTAACTATACCTCTTATGTTCACATCCAAATAATTTATGTAAATGACAAAAAGTAGAGGACCCAGCACTGATCCTTGTGGCACTCCACTGGTCATAGGCCTCCAGTCTGAAAAACAATCTTCAACCACCATCCTCTGTCTTCTACCTTTGAGCCAGTTCTGTATCCAAATGGCTAGTTCTCCCTGTATTCCATGAGAACCTTGCTAACCAGTCTCCCATGGGGAACCTTGCTGAAACCCTTACCGAAGTCTACATAGATCACGTCCTCCGCTCTGCCCCCATCAATCCTCTTTGTTACTTCTTCAAAAAACTTAATCAACTTTGAGACATGATTTCCCACACACAAAGCCATGTCAAGTATCCCTAATTAGTCCTTGCCTTTCCAAATACATGTACATCCTGTCCCTAAGGATTCCCTCCAACAACTTGCCCATCACCGACATCAGGCTCACTGGCTATAGTTCCCTGGCTTGTCCTTACCACCCTTCTTAAAGAGTGGCACCATGTTAGCCAACCTTCAGTCTTCCGGCACCTCAACTGTGACTATCAATGATACAAATATCTCAGCAAGAGGCCCAGCAATCACTTCACTAGCTTCCCACAGAGTTCCAGGGTACAATTGATCAGGTTCTGGGGATTTATCCATTTTTGTGTTTCAAGATGTCCAGCACTTCTTTCTCTGTAATATAGACATTTTTTTAAGATGTCACCATCTAATTCCCTACATTCTGTATCTTCCCATGTCCTTTTCACAGTAAACACTGATGCAAAATACTCTTTTTTTTATCTACGTCACCTCAAGCGGCTCCACACAAAGGCTGCCTTGCTGACCTTTGAGGGGCCCTATTCTCTCCCTAGTTACCCTTTTTTTTTTCTTAATGTATTTGTAAATACCCTTTGGACTCTACTTAACCGTATTTGCCAAAACGATCTCATGTCCCCTTTTTTGCCCTCGTGATTTCCCTCGTAAGTATACTTTATACTTTCATAAAATATAAGGTATACTTTTCTCAGGATTCATTCGATCTATCTTGTCTATACCAAACATATGCTTCCATCTTTTTCTTAACAAAACCCTCAATTTCTCTAGTCATCCAGCATTCCCTATACCTACCAGTCTTTCCTTTCACCCTAACTGGAATATACTTTCTCTGGACTCTCGTTATCTCATTTGTGAAGGCTTCCCATTTTCTAGCCTTCCCTTTACCTGCGAACATCTGCTTCCAATCAGCTTCTGAAAGTTCTTGCCTAAAACCATCAAAATTAGCCTTCCTACAAGTTGAAACTTTAACTTTTAGATTTGGTCTATCCTGTTCCATCACTATTTTAAGACGAATAGAATTATGGTCGCTGGCCCCAAAGCACTCCCCCACTGACACCTCAGTCACCTGCCCTGCCTTATCTCCCAAGAGTAGGTCAAGTTTTACACCTTTTACAAGTTTTACATGAGATCGTTTTGGCAAATAGAGTTAAGTAGGTACATCCACCATACTGAATCAGAAAATTTTCTTGTACACACTTAACAAATTCCTCTCCATCTAAACCCTTAACACTATGGTAGTCTATGTTTGGAAACTTAAAATCCCCTACCATAACCACCCTATCATTCTTACAGATAACTGCGATCTCCTTCCAAATTTGTTTCTCAATTTCCCTCTGACTATTTGTGGGTTTACAATACAATCCCAATAAGGTGATCATCCCTTTCTTATTTCTCAGTTCCGCCCAAATAACTTGCCTGGATGTATTTCTGGGAATATCCTCTTTCAGCACAGCTGTAATGCTATTCCTTATCAAAAAAGCCACTCCCCCTCCTCTCCTGCCTCTCTGTCCTTCCTGTAACATTTGTATCCTGGAATATTAAGCTGCCAGTCCAGTCCATCTCTGAGCCATGTTTCTGTAAATGCTACGATATCCCAGTCCCATGTTCCTAACCATGCCCTGGGTTTATCTGCCTTCCCTGTTAGGCCTCTTGCACTGAAATAAATGCAGTTTAATTTATCAGTCCTCCCTCGGTCTCTGCTTTGTCCTGCCTGCCCTGATTGTTTGACTCGCTACTTTTCTCAACTGTACTAGTCTCAGATTTATCTCTTTCCTCACTATCTTCCTGGGTCCCACCCCCCACTCTAATAGTTTAAATCTTCCTGAGCAGCTGTAGCAGATCTCCCTGCCAGTATATTAGTCCCCCATCCAATGCAGGTGCAATCCATCCTTGTACAAATCACTTCGAGCCCAGAAGAGATTCCAATGATCCAAAAATATGGAATAATAGGGTAGGGGAATGGATCTGGTGGGTTACTCTTCAGAGGGTTGGTGTGGACTTGCTGGGCCGAAGGGCCTGTTTCCACACTGTAGGGATTCTATGGTGTTTCTCTGTTTGAAGGTGCTGTGCATCCCTGCTGCAGTATTGGGTGTTAGCCACAAGAAAGTTCAAGCTTATGATTTCCAGCTCACCTTGGCATTCCTGATTTTCGTTCCAGTTGTTGGTGAGCCAGATAAAGTTGTGGTGTCCTCAAATTTGCAATGTATAGCAATCTCTCCTTTGTGTGGGCTCCCTTGCATGCACTCCCTCTCTCGTAAGAGCTGGAAACTTTGACTTCAAACAGTGAGCATAGAAAATCCTGTTTTAGTCCCATGCCAAGTGCCAGTTCACTCCTAATGACCTGGGAAATTGTTCATCTCAGTTGAGACTCAAAAGTGGGTAGTGCAGATGCTGGAGATTATAGTCTAGATTCGAGTGATGCTGGAAAAGCATAGCAGGTCAGGCAGCATCTGAGGACCAGGAAAATCGATGCTTTGGGCAGAAGCCCTTCATCAGGAAATGGCGATTTTCCTGCTTCTCAGATGCTGCCTGACCTGCTGTGCTTTTCCAACACTACTCTAATCTAGACATCCCAATTGAGAGTCAATCTCCACTACCCTTTCACTTTAGTGGGTTTAAGAGCAGCAATGAGTCCATCTCACACCTTTTTTAGAATTTGGTTCACTCTCAATTGTATTCAAGTTACAAAAGAACTGCAGTGAAGTCTGCAATGTCGTCCACACATGACAACGTCTTAGATACAAAGAATAGGAAAAATAAAGAAAAAAAGGTAGATAAGGGGGCACATGCAATAAAGTGAGGGTACGCACACTTGAACATTTCCTAATCATGCATCCAGCCGCAAAATAGAGCATAACAGTGAGCCACATTGCCTGGTTCTCCTCATTGGAAGAGGATGGCAGTTGGAAACAGAGTTGATGTAAAATGGCTTGACAAATTTCAGCACAAATCCCAAGCCTCGATAGTTTCCTTTGAACTATTGATTTCAAAGATGCAAAGTTTCTCTGCTTGTGTTGCAGGAGAGACTTTTTTTTTTGTGAAGACGTGACCAATTAAAGAGATGTTAGGAGTAGAATCAAAAAAAGTATCGCCACTCACATATGAAGGCAATCAAATGAAGTCTGAATTGAAATAAAAGAGAGCCCTGCTGATCCTGGCACATTGCACAAGATCAGGGAAAAGATGAACTTCATGAGAAAGCCAGGGAATCTAGCCAGTTTGTTCTTAAATTTGTGGAAAGATTCTTGATCCCAAAGGTAAATCAAACCAAACTCTGTAACAGCTATATATCCTATCATCAGTGACCTTTTGTATACCTCTGTGTAAGTCCAAGTACTCAGCAGCTCAAGAACCATTTTGTCCTCCACAGCTTTTTATCATCTGTCTGCACTCATCCTTATGACTCTCCAATTTAGACAGCATTGTCCTAATTGTCATGCCCTATAATGTGGCCCTCTGAGTGGGAATAAACCTCATGGCTCTTCTTTATGTCAGCCCTATGTCTTGAACTACAGTTTGCGAAATCTAAATGTAACATCCTTGATGGTTCAGTTTGACGTACTAGCATTTGTGTTGTGTTTGTTAAGCGATAGAATTGAACATTTCTGTTCCCTTTGCTGTTCCGCAATCACTTGACATGTTGAGTGCCAAGCTACACTGATCTATAATAACCAGAGAGCAGGATTGCAAGGCTTTGTCTTTCAATGTCTTAAATGTTTGTTCCCTTCATCAATATTTGACTCATCTGTTTAAGTGGATTGGGTGTTCTTTCCAAGTAAATATCTCCTTCTCATGGAGCTTACAACAGCATTCAAGTTCTGGCCCTTGGCATGAGGACAATTGGCTCATTCCAAACAGCGTGCTTGCTAGGAAGCAAACTATTGATATTTATCGAGCCACTGGCACTCCGCAGTGGTTCATAGCTGTCGGTATAATTGCAGTTTTCCCAGACTGGTAATTGTGAAATGTCAGTATTGATTGGCTTGTTTTCAATGGAAATATTGAGTTGGGGCCAGTTCTGCCCCAGTTTCCTATTACCATCAAAGTCTGCTATTTAATCTACCACAGGAGATGTAGCTCCCCAGTTACAGACCTATTCCAGTGTGCCTCAGTGTATTCTGTGAAACAAACAGAATGCTGGAGAAACTCAGCAGGTCTGGAAGTAACTGTAGAGAGAGAAACAGAGTTAATGTTTCAAGTCTGATGTGACTTTTTTTTCCACCAGCATTTTGGACTTGACTATTTGATGGTATTAGACTGCATGTTAATTCTGTTCCTCTCTCCATAGATGCTGCCAGACCTGCTGAGTTTCTCCAGCATTTTGTGCCTCAGATTTCTAGCATACATGATGTTTTGTTTTTGTTTGAGTGCATTCTGTGAACATTGGTTCAAAAAAATATACATCAGGCAGTGTTGCTCTCACACTAAGTGTCTCGTTAGGTGATGATGACTTGCTGAACAGTGAGAAGTGATTGTGTTTCTCCTGATGACTTGGGGTGATTAAAGTGATCCTGGACTGCACAGAACAGAAAAACCCTCTCATTTCATCTCAACTCTCTGCTCTGTTTTCCAACCAAACCCATGACCTCTACCATTTGGAAGGATAAGGGCAGCAGTGCTTGGGAACATCACCCCTTCCAATCCACACACCATCCTGATTTGGAATGGTAATGAGTTCCTCCACTGTCACTGGGTCCAACTTCTAGAACTCCCTTCTCTGCAGCACTGTGGGTGTTCCTACACCAGGTGGACTTCAGGGGTTCAAGATGGCCACTTTCTCCAATAATAAATACTGGCCTCATCAGGGATGTCACACACCAGCAACTGTCCACTCTCTTCCAGATATTCTTGTGCCCATCAATTTTAGTACATGTCAAACCTGATTTTACTACCCATTTTGGCCAATATGCCTTCTGCTAATTTCTGTGCATTATTATTTCAGGAACAGTGTACCCAACATGAACATTACAACAACCGGAGAGGAAAATTAGAGGAAGAAAAGTGCTCAAATCCCAGTCCTACTTAATATTCACTTTATACTTTTACAACTCTGAATGGAGAACTATGGGTTGCATTATAAAATCTACTCTTGCAGCAAAAAAGCACTATAATAGCAGTAATTTATCCTAATTATGCACAAGTATAATTACATGCAATTATGGAGCCTATCTGTAATGTTTAACAGGACAGCGCAACGTCTCACATTCTGCTTATTTTTGTGCTGAGGTGATAGGTGACTGTTCCTTACAGACCTACGTAAACATTATTTTAATGACATTTCCAATTGATAGAACAGTTGCATTTTTAAACCAATTTTTTAAAGCTGCATTCAGTCAAGTGGAATAAGAAGCTGTAGAACAGAAAAGGAGGTAAGAAACATCGTTCAAACGATAAACTGACTATGAAGATCATGCTCCAACTGGAGTAGCTAATTGAGGTCGCGTTCTCCATTGCAGCACAGCTTTGTCTGTGGGATCTGCTGAAATATGAAACCAAGGATTTATGCCTGTTCCTCTGGTTGAAGCACCTGCCAGATCTTCTTTTTCATTTTTAATGTTTTTTTTTAAACAGGATGATGGTTGCTGTTAATTTCCTTGCCTGGTCTTTTCTGCCAACTTCCTATTTTACAGTTTGACTTGGGATGGGGACGAGTGCTTTTTAATCTATATTTTTCTAATCCACCTGTTCAGAGATGTTACTGCACACCTCTGGAGCAGGTAGACCTTGAACCAGGGCTCCTCAGTCTAAGGACACACCCACTGTGTCACAAGAAGCCCCAGGGAGCTTGAGCTACCTGTCTTGCCTCAATTGTGTCCTTTTTAAGTGGCCAACGAATCGCTTAAAAGCCATTTCTTACCTGGCTTCACGTTCTGTTTGCTGAAGAATGGATTGATTAGAAATATCTAGAAACATAGAAAATGGGAGCAGGAAGGCCTTTCAGCCCTTCAAGCCTGCCTGCCATTTGGTATCATCTTGGCTGATTATCCCAATTTTATATCCTGTAACCTTTGATTCCCTTCAGACCTAAGAACTATATCTTTACTCCACCTTGAAAATATTAAATGTTTTGACCTCAACGACTTTCTGTGGCACAGAAGTCCACAGGCTCCCCACTCTCTGGTTAAAGACATTACCCCTCATCTCAGGCCAAAATGGATCTCAGACCTAAATCCAAGTCCTTAGATTTGTGATTTTTCCCAGATATTTCTTATCTCATTTTCTGTTTTACAGCTTTCTCTTATTCAACTTGACTGAATTTTGAGCTGAGCATAAGTACTAGGAGCAGGAGTAGGCTGTCTGGTGTGTTGAGCCTGCTCCACTATTCACAAGGTAGTAAGGGCTATGGGGAGAATGCAGGTAAGTGGAGTTGAAAAGCCCATCAGCCATGATTAAATGGCAGAGTGAACTCGAGCCGAATGGCCTTACTTCCACTCCTATGTCTTATGCTCTTATGGTCTTAAGGATGTGAAAGCTTTGGAAAGGGTGCAGAGGAGATTTACTAGGATGTTGTCTAGTATGGAAGGAATGTCTTACGAGGAAAGGCTGAGGGACATGAGGTTATTTTCTTTAGAGAGAAGAAGGTTGAGAGATGACTTAATAGAGACATATAAGATAATCAGAGAGTTAGACAGGGTGGACAGGGAGAGCCTTTTTCCAAGTATGGTGATGGCGAGCACGAGGGGGCATAGCTTTAAATTGAGGGGTGATAGATATAGGACAGATGTCATAGCTAGTTTCTTTACTCTACTCAGAGAGTAGTAAGGTTATGGAATGCTTTGCCTGCAATGGTAATAGATTCTCCAACTTTATTTTCATTTAAGTCATCATTGGACAAGCATATGGACGTACATAGAATAGTGTAGGTTAGATGGGCTTCAGATTGGTATGACAGGTCGGCGCAACATCGAGGGCTGAAGGGCCTGTACTGCACTGTTATGTTCTATGTATGTTCTATGTACTCGTCTTAATCTTGAGGCTGTGCCCTCTTGTCCTAGTTTCACCTGTCAGTGGAAACATCCTTCTACTTCTACCTTATCTATTCTTTTCATAATTTTATATGTTTCTATAAGATCCCCCCCCCCCCCCCATTCTCCTAAATTCCAATGAATATAATCCCCGACTACTCAGCCTATTCTCATACGCCAACTCCGAAATCAACCAAATGAACCTCCTCTGCACCCCCTCCAGTGCCAGTGCATCCTTTTAAAGTAAGGAGACCAAAACTGCACACAGTACTCAGTGCCCCCTTTACAGCTGGTAGAAGAGAATAGGGAAGGGGGGAGGCATGGCAGGTTTTCCTGGTCAAGGGAAGGATGGAGCACCTCAATGTCACCCTTAGGATATGGGAGTTTGTACCTCTCTTCTATTTCCCCCACCTCCATGAGGGGAAACATCCTTTCAGCATTTGTCCTGTCCAGTGAGAAGAGTCCTAACCTGTTTAGCCTTTGCTCACCAGGAATCCTTCTCATGAACCGTCTCTGAACTGTCTTGCGTGGCCTCAGCCCCTTCCCCATGCTTGGCCTGAGACCATTTGATAAATATTTCTGAGTGCAAAACTGCAAGTTGTGAATGGTCCAGTTGTAGTAGCATCCCTTTGTCCAGCAATACCTTGCTCCAAAACATGGAAAACTTAAAATTTTAAGTTAAAAATCACACAACACCAGGTTATAGTCCAACAGGTTTATTTGGAAGCACTAGCTTTCTGAGCAGTGCTCCTTTATCAGGTGGTTGTCCTGATGACCACCTGATGAAGGAGCAGTGCTCTGAAAGCTAGTGCTTCCAAATAAACCTGTTGGACTATAATCTGGTGTTGTGTGATTTTTTAACTTCGTACACCCCAGTCCAACACTGGCGTCTCCAAATCATTAAAATTTTAAACACTACAAATTTCAAATTGAGATGCCTGCGCTCATGGTGATTTGCTGTCTGTGTTCGCCTGAAGAATCTCGTTAGTCCTTGTTTCGTAACTGACCCCTTCATGGACCCATGGTTTTGGAAAAAAAAAATCAATGACTATGATTGTTAGCTACAAACATTGGTGGCATTGATTGAGAGGGGCTAATTATAGGATACGAGCAAATGCTGTGAGCAAAAATTAATATGTCTGATTTATATGTATAGCGTTCTCTCCAATACCCACATCCAGACACTTACACAGTGTAACATAGCCAATATCCTCCAGCAGTGTAAATGCAGAGTCAAAACTTGGTTCAGTATTTAGGTCAAGGCAGACTAGAGGTTAGAGATGATTGTCCCAGGCAAGTAGGAATAGAAAAGAAAAAAACGTTGCATTTATAGAGCACTTTCTATGTCCACGGGGTGTCTCGTACTGCATTATTGACAATAAAGTATTTCCTTTCAAGAATAGTCACTGTTGTACTGTAAGCCTGTATGATAGCCTATTGTGCTTACAAATTCTGTCATGATGTCAGCTGATACATTTATGGCCAAGTCAGGATCCAGATTGACATCTAGCTTGATAGATCATGTTTTGTTTTGCCTTTAACAAGATGGTCTCTTACTGAAATATGAGCACTTAACTTTTTAAATGTTCAAAAAAAGGGGAATAGCCATAGATGAAAGTTGGCAAGGAAAGTCTAAAATAGTTGAAATTTGAAAGGCAGCCTGCATCTGATTTAACAAAGTGTATTCAGAACAGGTGATGAGGCACTGCCATTGATTACAACTGCCATGATGCGTTCACCCGCACAGTTGGAGTGACAAGAGGGAGACATAGTGGCTGGAGAGTTATTTACTGAAATCAAAGTTAGAAATGTGAGAAATTAGATTAGATTACTTACAGATTAGATTACTTACAGTGTGGAAACAGGCCCTTTGGCCCAACAAGTCCACACCGACCCGCCGAAGCGCAACCCACCCATACCCCTACATTTACCGCTTACCTAACACTACGGGCAATTTAGCATGGCCAATTCACCTGACCTGCACATCTTTGGACTGTGGGAGGAAACCTACGCAGACACTGGGAGAACATGCAAACTCCACACAGTCAGTCGCCTGAGGCGGGAATTGAACCCGGGTCTCTGGCGCTGTGAGGCAGCAGTGCTAACCACTGTGCCACCGTGCCGCCCATAAATTGAACACTCGCTCGGCCTTTTCCGAGTTTTTGGTAGAGACATGTCTACAGGCCCCTTCCAAGACTTGACTTATTCATGTGCGTTTCAGATCAAATCAAGGTTTGACGATGGTAAATCAGTTAAGATTTTAAAGTATCTATATACCTTTCAGATTAAAGGAAAAGTTTTGAAGTGGGAGATAGAGTTATCAGGGGCATTGCAGGGATGCCAATCAAATAGGAACAGATTGCAGGGAGGTAGGCTTCTGTTTTTGTCTTCCTTGAGAAATAAGCAGACCCCTTCAAAGATTGTGAAAAGGTAGTTGTGTGTCTACTAGCAGTCAGAACAAGGAGCAGAGAGGTCATTGTGAACCAGGCCTGTTCCTAATTAGGAGTCACTGAGCAGCAATTGTGGCTAGGACCTAAGATTGGAGTGTAAAACCCAAATTTATGAAGTGAAATTGAGGACTGTAGTGGATGAGATCGGCACTAGAGTTCTTGCAAAAGAAGACCAAGTGCTGGGAGTGTACATTGAGTGAGAAACTAAGGAGATTCATTAAGTGAATTCCTATGGCCTGTGACTGATGGCAGCTTGGTTCTCGGAATGGTAGAGCCCTCAAAACCCTGTCATGCGTTTGATGGAATCTTGAGTGGAATTAAAAACAGAATGGGAAATTGTCCATTAGATTGTTGGGCTTAAATGATAAGAGTTTATGAAATATTGTTCAAGTAGTACTTCCTCTGTTTAATTCTTGTACACAAAACATCTCAAATGTGAAGGCTCCTGCTCAGTTGACTGGAAGGCTAGTTTGTAATACAGAACGATGCCAACAGTGTGGGTTCAATTCCCACACCAGCTGAAGTTACCATGAGGGACTCTCTCTTTTTCAACTTCTCCCCTCATCTGAGGCATGCCGACCGTCCGGTTCAGCCACCACCAGTCATCCCTCTCTAATGATCGAGCAGCTTAATGATCCATGGTAACTTTAGTCTTTACTTGAATCCTTGAGACATACAGTCAGTTCTGATATAACACGATGGTCCTACAATTAATGGTCTAAATCTAAATTCTTCAATCACGTTAAAGCCAATTCGCGTTGAAGAAATACACATGATAGCAGAACCAACTGTACATTTGCTGTCAATAGCAGAGTTTAAATTTCTTTTTAAAGGCAAATGAGTCTCTTGAGATTATAACCGTTTCAAAGTGGGTATTTTGATTCGGACGCTACGTTGATGGTATCCTGCTAGTGATGTCAGTCCTGAGAATGTCCACAGACTTGACATTTCTATTTGCCAGAGGGCAGAACTTGACCTCTACCTGGTTTAGTTCCACATTTGATCAACTTTCCCTATGTTGTTGCTGTTGCAGTCAAAAGAAGACAACGGATTTGTTCCCCCCCCCCACCCCCAACCCAATGCTATTGGTAAGATTTCTGGATGTGGCATGATTAATTGAGGAGTATTGTTTTTCAAGGAGGCGTGTAAGGAAAAAACAGATGAGAAATAAACAAAAAAAAAACAATGCAGGTCGTCAATTTATTACTTTTCTTTTACAATTGGTTATTGTGCTGTTGTCAAAAAATCCAGCTTGATGATTCATCGTCCAACTTCTCACTGAAAAGGTATTTCCATTTAAACAATAGTCAGATTCTTTGAATGCTGTTAGTTTGCATGAATAATGTCATCAACTCTCTCTGGCTGCTTTTTGGCAGTAAACTGACTTGTTACCGGTAGTAATGGTAGAAGTTTGGAATGTAGCTACGATTATACTGGTAGGTGGCCGTGCTTGAATTGTATCACTGAAGATGCGTTATTCCCGGGATTTTTCACCTTTTCCTCGTGTGCCCAGGATTAAGATGGGCTTTGCTGCTCAACTGGTGATGCCTCTCTCTATGAATACAATTGGATAAAGGAGTTTTTGCATGCCTTTCCCCTCAGGGAAAGTAGGTATTATATTGGAAGCTGCACTAATTGTGTTTTGGTGAAGGTTTTTACATTGTACATTAAATCCTCACTTAAAATTTTGGTTATGTTCTTGAAATCTCAACTTAAAATTATCACACTTAATTCTTGTGGGAAACCATGATTCACTTAAAGTTGTTTTCACATTTCTAGATTCTCAGGAATGCAACCACAATATTAAGTCATTCCACGGGAAACAGCAATTCATTGTTAAAGTCAAAGAGCCCATGTACAAGTTAAAGTACCAGACACGTGCAGCACTCTGCATTCCTAGCTGTAATAACTACCAATGTAAAATAATTTGTTGAATTTAACAGATGCTGTATAAGTTCAAATCAAACAACACTCACCCGCTTCTCTCTCAAACGTTCCTCTCTTATTTTGGGAATTGACCTGCTTCCAGTCTGAGTTTGGAAATAGCTGCAAGTCAAATGTGTAATCTCCAACCTCGGCCTTGTGTGAGTAGGTGTTGTTTTTAGATCAGTTGGATGAATTGCTTGGAGGTTTTATTTATTTTGTGCCTCTGTCGCTACTGCCATAACTTATCCTCTGCATGTTCCTGATGATATGCCTCTGTGTTGCTCCCTGTCGGAATGAACTTTCTTGGATTCTGGTTGGTCACCAATCATTACTGGCTGACGTTCGACCCCTTTCAGAAGTGCTTGAGGAGATCCCTAAAGTGGAGGTGGCTTTGAATGATGTTAGAGTCTCTGCTTGGGCCGTGGGGGAAGACTGGTCCACCGCCTTAACTTACCTTGGATTTGGAGGAACTTTTGGACATGCCATTGTGGAGCTATCTGGTGCAACATTACCACAGATAGCTCTAACTGTTATGTTGTGGTCTTCAGTTCAAACAATCTAGCAGCAACAACTGGGTCATTCTGTTGCCTCAGGATATTTCCAAACCTCAAAGTTCACCGCTAGGCTGATTTGGGGATTTTTTAAAAAGATTCTGTGCAGCAGTTGACTCACTAATAGTGCTTGCTGGGCATTTCTGAATGATTTTCAAAAGGAATAGTATTAAACCACAAGCGTCTCAAGGGAATCCCTCAAAAATGGCTCCTGTGCCTCCGCTGCAATGAAACAGGGAGCCAGCTTCCTGTATAGTGTTTCTCACCCAAACACACCCTGAGACAAGGAAAGGAATTGTACTGTGTGTGATAGGAGATACAACCCTCTGTCGGAGACTGAGGAATAACCTTATAGAGGTTTCTCAAATCATGAGCATGGATAGGTTAAGTAGACAAGGTCTTTTCCCTAGGGTGGGTGAGTCCAGAACTAGAGGGCATAGGTTTAGGGTGAGAGGGGAAACATTTAAAAGAGACCTAAGAGGCTACTTTTTCATGCAGAGTTGGTGTGTGTATGGAATGAGCTGCCAGAAGAAGTGGTGGAGGTGGGTACAGTTACAACATTTAAAAGGCATCTGGATGAGTATATGAATAGGAAGGGTTTAGAGGAATATGTGCCAAGTGCTGGCAAATAGGATTAGATTAAGTAAGAATATCTGATCGGCATAGGAGGGTCTATTTCCATGCTGTACATCTCCACCACTCTATCAGAATCAACTCCAGTGAATAAATAAGTCAAGGAGTTGAAGGGCTTGCTTGCAGAAGCTTCTTTTTTTCCCAGCAGAAGAAGTTATGTCTTTACTCTACTTAAGACAATGATGCCATTGAGACATGGGTCCCAATGACTCAAACAATGGTACACAATGCTGCAGACCATGCAGTGATGTGCACACAAGTGTTGAATTGCTGAACTCAACGCCATATTAAATCCCCTCAGCACTGACATTAAAGTAAAGGGATCATTCTTGATTCAGGGAAAAAAAATGTTACAACAAAACAAATGTTTAGCTTAAATTAGGGATCCACTGTCCCCTAAACATCTGGTTTGAGGCATCTGATGCCCATTGACTTCAATCTTTCTTGAATTCCTCTGTTATCTCACACTCCCCACTAATGTTGACTGCAGTCACTCTGTCGTGCCCCTCTTAAATTCAACTGCTTATATTTCACACATGCAAATTCATTTTGACTTGTGATAGGTTCTTATGCTCTGTGTGTTTCATTGCCTCCAATAAAGTACATTGAGGGGAGTTTCCTCCCACAGAATCTTTTGGCTTCATTGGACAGGTTGGAAAGGAAAAATATACAACATTGAGCGATAACATTTCAGTTCATCACTTTAGAATTCCAGTGCTTCCTTTACTCTGTACATGCATAACATCAAGCAGGATGATTTGATGCATTTTACCCGGTGACACGCATGTTAAATTTTGATTGACGTCCATTCATCAGAAAATGCTTCCTTCATGGCATTGACACTTAGTGTGCACACGCTGGTTAAGGTGATTATGGGACTGTGAGCAGCAGCCAGAGTTGGGAAAATGCGACTTATTTTTAAGGTGCTGTACGAATAAATTAAGATGTGTATTGCGCCTTCATTTGAACTATAAAATGTTGACATGGGTCAGGTTTTAGTACAATGAATTCACACCAACATCTTGCATCTTTTGGTGTAGCAAAGAACTCAGAGGTTTGATAGAGAGTAATACCAATAAAGTCATGAGCTGGTTGCAAGTTCAATTTCCTGATGGATGAGTGAATTCAATGATGGAGATATCAGCAGAAGTGCTGCAAATCTTGGCCTAAGGGCTAGGTTTTAAAGCGGTGGCCCTCTTATGGTACAGTGATAGTGTCCCTAACCCTGGTCCTGGAAACCTGGGTTCAAGTCCCACCTGCACCTCTCTTTGAAACAAGAAAGCTGGAATCGTGTGTTTCTTCTGACTCACACATCTTTTGAGATTTGGACATGGGCGTTGTGTATGTGTTGGTGATGGACTGTTATAAACCACCTTTTCTCTTCAGAAGAAGTAAACACTGGTGTGTAGCGTTCAGTAGGGCAAAGCCTTCATTCAGATCAGACAGTGCAGAAGCACACCTTTGGCCCAACAAGACAAAAGAATCCCCTATCTTTACTATCCTATTTTCCTGTAGCCTTGGATATTACGGTGTTTCAAGTGGTCATCTTTCTTTAACTAGTTAAACTTTTAAAATATTGTGCTGCGTTCAAACCCCATTGTCAGGTTAATAGCAATTAATTGGTGTGAATCATAGATTCCCAACAGTGTGGATTCATGTGGCCCATTATGTCCACCCAGATCCACCAGCCTATCTGATCCTCGTAACCCTGCATTTCTCATGGCTAACACACTTAACCTACACATTATTGCATAGTAGGAGGAAACCAGAGTAACCCCCACACAGACGTGGGAAGAACGTGCAAACTCCACGCAGATTGTCGCCTGTGGTTGGAATTGAACCCATGTCCCTGACATTGTGAGGCAGCTGTGCTAGCCACTGAGCCACCCAGCTTAGCCGACTGATTTTAAGGTGCTTCAGTCAGGCTCCAGTTGTTATGGAGATGCAGGTTTCTATCCCACTGTTAACATTTAAAGGGCAGCTCCTCTTTACTTAATGGTTAGTATCTCTGCCTGTCATTCAGGAAACTGCAATTCAGTTTCCCAACAGGGAGATGTACTGATCTCAGTGACTGCCTGTGCATAAAGGAGGATTTGATTTTTGAATGGGGGAAGCGTGGTAATGTCCTGCACCCGTAATCCAGAAGCTGTGGCTATTGCTTTGGGCACAGGGCAGCTGATGGGATTTGCATTTATTATCAATACTGAGGTTTGTAATCAGTTTGGGAATCGAAGGGTTTGGGGAAAAGGCAGGAACCTGGAGTTGAGGATTATCAGATCAGCCGTGATCTCATTGAATGGTGGAGCAGATTTGATGGGCAGAATGGCCTATTTCTGCTTCTATGCCTTTTGGCCTCGATATTTCTAGAGTCTGGATGACAATTTGATTTACCGAGTTTTGTATGAGATTTGTTTTTAGCACATTTTCTTGTGTCTCTTCACTCTAATAATTTCACATCGTCCCTTGAAGGTGGTGCCTTGATTGTGAATCAATAAGCTTTGGTCATTCTCTCTTGATGTTTAAAAAGTCCATTATTTTAATCTGAAATATGAGCACCAGAAAGCTATTTGGCTGTTTGACCTTTTACAGTGAGGCCAAATAGTCCCATTCACAATGTGTTTCTGTGCACATGTACACATGTTCCCAACAGAAGTCATTAAGTAATGATCGAGAGAGGGAGATCTCATGATTTATGCTTTCTATAAACACAGACTCATTAAGGCTAACTGTAATGTCCTTTCTAATCCACTTAACTAAACTGGAATGCAACTAATATTGAAGTCAATTACAGCTGGTGCTATGGTAAGGTGCAGATGACTGATGTTAAAATCAAGGTTACGCTGATATGGACGTGTTGGTGTTGGACTGGGGTGGACAAGTCACCATTCACCCGACATCAGGGTATAGTCCAACAGGTTTATTTGAAATGGAAATTTTCAGAGTGCTGCTTCTTCATTAGGTCAACCGACGAAAGGGCAGCACTCCGAAAGCTTGAGATTTCAAATAAACCTGTTCAACTAAAACCGAGTATGAATTCTGAATAAATTCAAGGTTGACCAGGAATACTCAGGTTTAAGTCAGGGGCCAGGTGGCTCTTCTACAGAAACTGTCCTCTGTTAAAAAGTTTCGCTAGAGTCTTTAATGGAGTAAGCTGTATATCGATGAAGTGATAGAGCTGGTGTTGTGGGTGCAATAGCTTTTCTCTCATTCTATGGTTTTTATATGGAACCTATGAATCTGAAAGGTCAATGTCTTGGCAATGTAAGTGTGCAGCACAATTGTAGGAGGTGGGAACAATTGTAAATGGGACTGAAAATGATTCCCAGAGTGTCTGCACTCTGAGGAGGTAGGACCGTGTCCTTCTGTCTCATTAGGGATTTTCACATATTTAATGGGCGTCCTTGCTAACATTCCCGGGGATTCTAACCATCTCACTCCTGAATCGGGCTTTGCAATATGCTTGAGCATTGCAAAACCAGAGGAAGTAGTGGAGGCTAGTACAATTGCAACATTTAAAAGGCATCTGAATGGGTATATAAATAGGAAAGGTTTGGAGGGATATGGACCAGGTGCTGGCAGGTGGGACTAGATTGGAGTGGGTTATCTGGTCGGCATGGACGAGTTGGACCAAAGGGTTTGTTACCGTGCTGTACATCTCTATGACTCCAAAATATTCTACGACAATTTTCTTTTCCCGGTTCTCAGTTGTGACTCCATCTTCCAACTGCTGAAATAAAACCACTCTCATGTGAACTAATAAGTAATCTCATCCAGGTCAGAGCCAAAGAGGCCAATGCAAATCTCAATTCACTATGCTGTAACATCTGTATGAGGGCCCCATCAAATCTTAAAGTCTTTTTGTATTGTGTTGTCATTTATTGCTACACAATTCATTATCAAGAACCATGCTCCATCTATTTATTAGCCTATCTCTATTCCGTCAGAAGAACTGCAATTAAAAATTAAATAGAGAAAGAATACAATAGGAGTCAAATGATTCCATTAATTCTTTAAGCTGTGATTTTTTTTATGTTCCTTTTTTGAACTTGACTGCTATGAATATGAGTTGTACACTTTGTCCTCACAGGTTATTGGGGTTTTATATAACTTGTGTAAATTGCCATCTTCAAAATGATTTCTGGATGACATCCCACTGCCTTTTATAATTGAAAGGAAACAAATAAATATCTAGGCAAGCTTGACCTACTTATTCCAATTACTGATGTGTGCTGTTTATTTAATTTTTAATATCCAGCCTCCAGTATATCTCTTTAAATAAAAATTCAATACACTGTTCCAAAGCTTCCCTTCCTACTGGCACTCTGCCTGTTCATACGTTATATGGGCTGTAGCAGTTCAAGTAAGCAGCCCACCATCACCTGCAATGTGCAATTAGGTGAACTGGCCATGCTAAATTGCCCATAGTTTTCAGAGGTATGTAGGTTAGGTGCATTAGTCAGGGGTAAATTTAGGGTAGGGGAATAGGTCTGTGTAGATTACTCTTCGGAGGATCAAAGGGCCTGTTTCCACACTGTAAGGATTCTATCTTTTCTATCTAAAATTCCCGGAGTCATCACAAAAGTTTTAAAGATCCTAATTTACCAAGGTCGACAGAAAACATGATATCTGCACTTTAAATAAATAGATTTCAGCTACAGGTAAGCAATTATGAACCGTCGACCTACAACTCAACTAGTTAAAACTTCTTGCACTTGTAAAACCTCCCGTATGCACAGATACAGACATAGAGCCACAAAAAAAAGTTGGTGTTATGGATGAAGGGCAAAATCTGGGAAGACTGTATTCAATGGTCCTTGTCCACAGGGTCTGCTGAGATTATCCTTTTTGCTTTACTAGGAATTTTTGCTGTTCAATCCTTCTCTTCCCTAAGGAGGCAGGGAGGAACTAGCTGCCAGCTTATAATGTCTCTGATTTATTGGTTAATAGCAACACCTTTTACAGTAGCTGGTGAGGGATAATAAAGTGGCTTTGGCTTTGGTCATTTTTAACTACAGAGAAAGGGATACCGTCTCCTCTTCCAATGGTTAAAGGCTATCTTGTTCATACCCACAAGCTGTTCAGCAACCTAGGAGTCGTTCCCATTTGTCAGCAGGCAGAAGTTATTTATTGATAACTAACTGATCACCACTTCACAGTCCATTCAGCTACTAATTGCTAGCTGAATTTGCATTCATACAGACACCCCCTAATTCCAGCCCATCTGCAGTGACCTCCTGCCCACCCAGCCACCATTGTTCTGAAAATACCATTGAGTGTCAGTAACCTTCTTTATAAAAAGTACAGCAATTCCTTCCACAGTGGGCAAGGTACACTTCCAAATTGGGACAGTGCTTCAAAAATCCTTGATTTTTGAAACAGTTCTTTTCCAATTTCAGCTCATAATCAAAAATACAGAAAAATAAAAAAGATATGATCTTTATTTCATCGAGGTTAATTCAACAGAACCTCATGTGCTGCATTTTTTTTTAACCACTGTTCATTAAAATACTATGTCCATTGGGTTGTGTTAGCAATGCACTGTCTGTTTTGAGATTTGTTTGTTTTATGAGGCAGGTCATCTCTAAGTAATACTGCAAAAAGAGGTGCAAAATGAGATGGTCATGGATAAAGTAGCAACAGTATGAGATGCTAGTTTCAAAACTAGCTCTCAGTGGGACAGACATCCGCTCTAGGTTTTCAAAGTGTCTGCATTAATACTGTCATATGGTAGTGTCTGCATGAACATTGCAATGAGTTAGTACCATATTAGTACCTTTGTGAGTTGGTGTCTGTACTGTGTGATTAACTTACAAATTCAACAAATTGGATGATGCTACAATAGTCTTCCCAGTGGGTAACACATGCACCAGGACTGCCCTACAGGCTCATAGTCTCTGACTTATTATGCGTTATAAGTAAATGAACAGAAAGTTGATCTTCCGCAATGGGCCTTGTGTAAGTGTTGGTCCTTGCTGGAAAACATCCTTGCAGGAAGTCCAACTTGATGCTGGAAGCACTGTTCCAATTTGGAAGCGTATGTTGCCCACTCTGAGACCTGTTTCCAGCTGGAATTTGTGTAGTTTTTTTCCCCCCACTGCTTCCTGCTTGAAATGGCTTCTCCCTGAAGAAAGTGTTAATTGCAAAATGATAATTCCAGCTAATTTGAAGAGAAGCAGAATTTCTGCAATAAATTGTGCTTTCCATCCGATCAGAGGGAAAATCATCTCTCAGCTGTGAGTACTCAGTCACAGAGCAGCTGTGGTATTTATATCTGCTTGCGAGGATTATTGATTGTGGTTACAATGGTCACAAAGGAAGGGTTTTCTGGAAAACAACTGTTAAATGCAGTGCTATCCTGTCTGGTGACTCCAACACTAGAACGATACACACTGAGCAAATTCATCCAGTTCAATATATTACTGATCAGCCTGTGTTCCCAGCTGTCAAGTAGCTTCATAAAACTAATGCAAGAACTTAACAAAGAGATGATTATTCATTTATGATGGTTATCATATTCAATGCATTGCCAATCTGCCGTTACAGAAACAATTACCAGCAATTAGCTGTTGGATTTCAGAAGCCAAGAACAATGCATTCAGAAAGGAATGATTGGAGACGTAGTTGATCAAATGCAGCTAGTTAAAAGGCCTTTGGATAAGCTGAGTGTACTCAATGGATCAGTTTGTCAATGCTCCTGGTGTCTTAGTCAGGTTCCTTGTATCTGTACCATGTTTAATAGTGAGTTTACCTTCATATATATGCACAAAGCAAACAGAGTACTTAAATTTGTGACTTTCGGGCTTTTGCCCGAAACGTCGATTGTCCTGCTCCTTAGATGCTGCCTGACCTGCTGTGCTTTTCCAGCACCACTCTAATCTCGACTCTGATTTCCAGCATCTGCAGTCCTCACTTTTGCCAATGTTGTGACTCTGTCTGGTAATCTATTCTGCTGTGGATCTTCAAGATCATACAGTACAAAAATCTATTACTTTGGGCCCCATACCGTAGGAAGGATATACTGGCTCTGGAGTGGGTCCAGAGGAGGTTCACCAGAATAATTCCAAGAATGAGATGCTTATTATATACAGAATGTTTGAGGACCCTGGGAATATACTCGATGGAGTTTAGAAGGATGTGGGGGAATCTGATAGAAACTTACAGAATACTCAATGCCTGGACAGAATGTACATTGAGAAGATGACAAGAAAGATGAGGACCCAAGGGCACAGCTTTAGCAAAAAAGGAAGACGCTTTAGAATGGAGAAAAGGAAACTTTTTTTTGAGCCAGAGAGTGTAGAATCTGTGGAATTCATTGCTACAGAAGGATGTGGAGGCCAGGTCATTTGAGTCTATTTAAAATAGATAAGTTATTGATTGCCAAAGGGATCAAAGGCTATGGGGACGAATAGGGGAAATGTGAGAAAACCCGTCAGCCATGATTGAATGGTGGAGCAGACTCAGGTTGGATGGCCTACTTTCTGCTCCCATGGTCTTAGAGGTCCTTCAGCCCATCAAGTCTATTTCACCAAAACCACACCTGACACAGGTGAGCCTAAGTGCTGGTGGAGAGGGTCGGCTTGGGGAGCAAGGTTTTGCTGGTGCTGAGTGTTTGTTTAGATTAGATTAGATTCCCTACAGTGTGAAAACTGGCCCTTTGGGCCAACCATCAAGTCCACACCGGCCCACCAAAGAGTAACCCACCCAGACCCATTCCCCTATCCCATATTTACCCTGACTAATGCACCTAACGCTATGGGCAACTTAGCATGGTCAGTTCACCTGACCTGCACATTTTTGGATTGTGGGAGGAAACCGGAGCACCCAGAGGAAACCCACACAGACATGGGGAGAATGTGCAAACTCCACACAGACAGTTGCCTGAGGTGGGACTTGAACCTGGATGCCTGGCGCTGTGCGACAGTAGTACTGACCACTGAGCCATCGTGCTGCCTCTTTTTGTTCATTTCTCAGAATTTCCATTTGGTCAGAGAGGGGAGAGAGCGGGAGAAGTCAGATGTGAGAGGATTTGGGATGGAAGGATGTGGGAGTTGCAAGGGGTAAGAAGAAGGAGATAGCAGGGGTGAAGAGGGAGCTGGCCATAGACAGCAGAGGTGTGTGGAGAGAAGGGCAGTCAGGGGAATAGTAGTCCTAAACCCATCGACAACAGCTACTTGAAATAACTGAGGTGATAAATTCCTTGTTGATGACTGTGGAATCTCCTGCTTAAGGCTGCATACATTCAGGAGTTGTTTTTGGGGGGGGAATATTGTGGATGCTTTTGTAATGACCACTGACAGTCTTGATCTCTGATTTAAATTTGAGATACAGAAGCAAGGGTGGTAATTGCATGCTTAAAATGTTCCAGCGATGCATCTACGATGTAAATGTATGAGCTGTAATCGGCAAAAGGATGTCTTTATGGTAATGACATTTTATTTTGCATCAAAGTATGTATTAATTAATTTGAATGTTTTTCTAATTGATACCTTTTGCTTTGCTAAAATTTAAACTTTAGGTTTAATGGAGATTGATTCATTGATTCCTGAAGTAATTGTTGAATTCTTCTAATTCTGCTTCTGACAGTCCAAGTGTCCCATGTATCAACACAAATACAGAAGATATTGTAACTGCGTGATTGCATTACCCCATATGGAATTATCTGGCTCAGAAAGCAGTTGAGGACAAAACATTGAATATTTTCAAGAAAGAGTTAGTTAGGTAAGGTTCTTGGACAGATGTTGTGAAATTTGAAAGGGTTCAGACAAGATTTACAAGGATGTTGCCAGGGATGGAGGGAGAGGCTGAATAGGCTGGAGCTATTTTTACTGGAGTGTCAGAGACTGAGGGCTGACCTTCTAGAGGTTTATAAAGTCATGAGAAGCTTGGATAGGGTAAATAGTCAAGGTTTTTTCCTAGGATAGGAGAATCCAAAACTAGACGAAAGGTTTAAGTTGAGCAGGGAAAGATTTAAAAGGGGCCCAAGGGGCAACCTTTCACGCACAGGATGCTGCATGTGTGGAATGAGCTGCCAGAGGAAGTGGCGGAGATGTATACAATTACAACACTGAAAGGGCATCTGGGTGGGTATATGAATAGCAAGGGGTTAGAGGGATATGGACAAAGTGTTGGCAAATGGGACTAGATTAATTTGGGATATCTGGTTGGTATGGATGAGTTGAACTGAAGGGTTTGTATGATTCTAAGACTCCATGACCCCTTGTTTTGGTGGTGAGTAGGGGGAGGAACGTGTTTGGGGAACATTATTTTGATCCCTAGAAGAAAGTCTTAGCAAATTTGGGCCTTTCCATTAAACCAAAGTACAGACCTGATGGAGGCAAGTGGGATTATTGCCGGTTGTTAGTGAGTCAATGACAAGAAGCGGCAAATGTTTAGGTTTATCAACCAAAAACTATTTGGAAATGTTTTAAGATCATTTTTGGATGTGGTTGGTTTGTTAATGCCTCACCATAACGCATAGTGAAAGTATTTCATAATAGTTTTTGAAAATGACATGGAGAAGTTTTTAAGCTATACAAAGCAGAAAGAGTATGAGAAAAAGGCAGGGAAACAAGACTAGCGTTACAACTCTTCCAAGACTGTTAGGCTCAGTTACCTACTTGCATACCATAAATAATTGAGAACTTAATGAACTGAACCTGACAGCATAGCTACGTGGAGCTTATTCCAAAATCCAGAGCGCATTAGACCTTTTACATTTACTCTGTAAATAAGGGACTAATGAGCATTCCAATATACAAATAGTTACAATAATTGTGTAATCCTTCCTTTATTTTATACTTTTAGGCTTATCTATAACTTATGAATTATGATGACTTGTTTTATTTTTATCATCACACTTCAGCACCTGTCATATTTTTCAATAACTGATCTATCTATCGATCTAGTGGTAAATCCCAACTTAAATTGGTGAAGTTGGTAGGGTTGATGTGAGGAGAGGATTTCCAATCTAGGCTTCCAGAAGGTTCTTGGATTGAGCAATCTGTCTCAAACCCTTTTGGGAGAAAGAAGATGCACTCTGTTTCCTTTTTAGAGATATTTCCAAGTAAACTTTTGACCAGTTATTGGCAGTTCTTTTTTGCCGCATAGATTGTCAGTAATGTAGTAAGTCTCGAATGCACTAAATCATACTGGCGGCCACACTTGCAGCTGTCTGGGTCATGAGCTCTGGGAATGCCTCCATGAACCTCTCGTCTGCAAGATGTTTCTGCAAATCCTGTCTTATTAGCCATGTCATCCATTCTAATATCTCCTTGGATAGGACGTTGAATAATTTTTTTTTCCCTTATTCATTCACGAGATGAGGGTGTCATTGACTTTGTAGTATTTATTGCCCACCACTATTTGCCCAGAGGGCAGTTAAGAGTCAACCACATTGCTGTCAATCTGAAGTCTCATGTAGGCCAGACCAGGTAATGTTCCTGGTGAGCCAGATGGGTTTTTCCGACAACTAGTAACGGATTCATGATCATCATTAGATTCTTAATTCCAGATAACTATTGAATTTAAGTTCCACCATTTGCTGTGGCGGGATTCACACCAGGTCCCCAGAACATTATTTGGGTCTCTGGGTTAACAGTCCAGCGATAATACCAGTAGGTCATCGCCTCCCCTACTATATCATGCATTAATCTTACTTGGTTCTTGGATGTTGTTTAGATTAGAGTGGTGCTGGAAAAGCACAGCAGGTCAGGCAGCATCTAAGGAACAGGAAAATCGACGTTTCAGGCAAAAGCCCTTCATCAGGAACATTGTTGCTACTTCACTGTTGCTGGGTCAAACTCTCTTCCTAAAGAAATGCCTTCTCAATGTATCCATGACATGTTGTACAAAAGGAGGTAGTACTTCCATATTAAATAGGGTCCAGTATCTCCATCACATTGTTAGAAATTTTGCAGTGTTGTTCTCAACTTTTCAACTTGGCCTGTTTTGTAAAATAATTTTCCAGCTTGCCTGAAGAATATTGAATGCCTATTTTCACCTTTGTACTCAGTTTGTAAAAGAGCACGCATGCACTGATTTACTTTTTGAACCTAGTCACGGGAGCATAGAACTTAGAGCCAGGCTGAGGTCATTCGGCCCATTGAGCTGCTTCAGCAAGAACATGGCCCACTTTTCAGTCTGGCCCCTCATAGCCCTTCATTCCCTGCCTCTCAAAAATTGTGTGATTTTTATCAAAAATCTGTCTAACGTCACATCTGGAAGGAAGACAAGTCAGTGACACAATGTACTATTTTTCTGCAGAGGAGGATTTCGGAGACTAGCAACCCAATGACAGAAATAAATTCTCCTTCCTAAAGCAAGGCCTCTTACTCTTTGTACTGAGCCCAAGGTCAGGTCTCCCCACAGAAGGGGAAGTTTCCCAATACATTTCTTGTTAAGTCCCTTTGGGATCTTGTTTGTTCCCCATATTTCTCATTCTTGTAAGCTGATATATATATCCATAATATATTAAATGGACACACTACAGTGTTTGATCATTATTTTATAACGAGCATACCCTCTATGCTCTCTCATTCAGGTGTTGAGCTTCTTTTTCATTGGAAGTGCAGTTGTCAGGATGTTAGTCATAAATAAAATACAGATGGAACAAAGGAAACAAGCATTCCAAACTTCAAATATCACTGCTTCAGGGCTTGGGAGTCAAAACTTGCCAAAAGATTAATAGCTGACTTTCTGACCCTGTTGGATATCTGGTTTTGGCCCCTGGGGAAATCTCTTGCAGTTTCATGTCTTGGTAAATACAAGTGTTGAGGTTAAGGTCAGGCAGTGATCCACACTCCGATCAACTTTATGTTGATCAGTGTCTTGAGGTAGGGTCCCAACTTTAAGTGAAACCTCCCATGGGGGTGAGAATAGTCAATCATTAAAATACTCTTGGGGCTTCTGATTTAAGAATGCTAATTGGGTGTGATTCAGATTCAAGCACAAATCAATCAGTTTGTTCATGTGTTTTGTGAATCGTTCCAATTGAACATTGAATGTCAAGTGTAAAAAGTACTGCAACTGCATCTGGAGCACCGCAAGAATACAGGAATTGGAAACATTTCAACCTCCCCACACCAAGACTCCATATTTTACTCAGCTTGCCAATTTTGAGGATAAATAATTGAGTCAATGGTGACACGATATCCGTCATCACAACCAGTGGCCTTTCCGTCCCTCCCTCATAATTGATATAGATAGTGAAATGACGGGGAAAGGAAAGGAAATATTGACTCATTGTTGACTTTCTGAACAAAAGGCCAAATAAATACTTTGTAGAATTGTGAATGGGTTAGCAGTAGGGTTACTAATTGAAAGTGCAGCATTTAAGTCCTGCCATGATTCAGTGTGAAAGGAGATAGTACGGTAGCATTGTCCATACATTGCAGTATTACTTATTGTTATCTCAGTTGGTAGGATGGCTGCATTGTGATACAGAGTGACGTCAGCAGCTTAGGTTCAGTTAACTTGAAGTTCCTGCTTTCTTGACCTCCCCCCTGCCTTTTTCCTGAGGTGTGGTGACCCTTAGGTTAAACTTGCTTACAGTCATCTCTCTCTAATGGGACAGTGGCCCTCCGGTCCTCATGGTCCTATGGACAATGGTGACTTGACTTTTTTACATTTTTATTAATCCATGTTCAACTTCTGTGCTCAACCATCCAATTTGACCTCTCCTGTGAAATATTTATTCCAGTTTTCCACAAGAATAATGAGGACCTTTTCAAATTGTGTAGATATTCCACTTGAGCAATGAGGCTGAGAAGAGGTTATCTGTGAGAACCAAAGAGAGGCATTGTTTAGCTGCAACCTTAGACAACCAAGTGTGTGTTTATGGAGAATCTACAGCAGCGTTTGATCATCATTTTACACCAAGAATAACCCCTGAGGTTGCTCATTTACGTGTGGAGTGTCTTGGTCCATAGAGAATACAGTAACTGTGGTCAGAATGGTGGTCATATATAAGGTACAAAAGGATACATGGATCAGTGGTGCTGGAAGAACACAGCAGTTCAGGCAGCATCCAACGAGCAGCAAAATCGACATTTCGGGCAAAAGCCCTTCATCAAAACGTCGATTTCGCTGCTCGTTGGATGCTGCCTGAACTGCTGTGCTCTTCCAGAACCACTGATCCAGAATCTGGTTTCCAGCATCTGCAGTCATTGTTTTTACCCTACGAAAGGATACATGTACATCCCAGACATCAGTTATCACTGTCACGGAGTTTGAGAGTCATTTTAAACCAGAAAGCCTGTATGAGAAAAAATGTAGATTTCTCTAGCACTTCCTGCAACCTTTTGTAATGAAGAATTTAGAAAAAAATGAGTCAGTCCTGTTGCAACATGAGATATCTTCAGGGATCTGAAAGTAGATTTGGAATGCAGAGCCTAACACTATAGGGCACGATCTGAGTTGAGGGGGTCACCCAGTTATGACAGATGAGGGATATCTTCTCTGAGGGCAATTGAGTCTGTGGAATGTTTGCCCCAGGGAGCTGTCAAGGCTGGCTTGTTAAGAATATTGGAAGCTGAGACAGACTTTTAATCAGTAAAGGATTCAAGAGTTATGAGGAAAAGGCAGGAAAATGGAGTTGAGGATTATCAGATCTGTCATGATCTCATTAAATGGGGGATCAGACTCAGTGGGCTGAATGGCCTTCTGTTCCTATACCTTATGGAATAGGCCATAGGTCTCCTTCACCCTGCATCACCATGCAGTGAGACATGGCCCCTCATACTTCCCTATGCAATTCCCAAGTAATCCCAAAGTATCCTATGGCCATTGAAGTATCGGTCGTTCTGCTACCACACGCATTTCATCAACACAAATTTGGTGTAAGCCGATTGGTGAACTGGGGACACTGTTTGTTTCTAAAGTGTGAACTGTTAAAATGTGTGTTAGCTGTAATGTGATTACAGCACCAACACTTTAAGCGCTGTTTCTAAAGGGCAATTTTTCTATAATATGGGGTTGAACAAGAACGTAACCATCATGTTAAAGCAAAATCGACTGTAATTGTGGCATATAGTCACGGTTGTATGGAAGGGCTTATAGAGTCATAGAGATGTACAGCATGGAAACAGACTCTTCTGTCCAACCCATCCATGCGACCAGATATCCCAACCCAATCTAGTTCCACCTGCCAGCACCCAGCCTATATCCCTCCAAACCCTTCCTATTCATATACCCATCCAAATGTCTCGTAAATGTTGCAATTGTACCAGCCTCCGCCACTTCCTCTGGCAGCTCATTCTATACATGTACCACCCTCTGTGTGAAAAAGTTGTTCCGTAGGTCCCTTTTATATCTTTCCCCTCTCACCCTAAACCTATGCCCTCTAGTTCTGGACTCCCCGAACCCCAGGGAAAAGACTTTGTCGATTTATCCTATCCATGCCCCTCATAATTTTGTAAACCTCTATAAGGTCACCCCTCAGCCTCTGATGCTCCAGGGAAAACAGCCCCTGCCTGTTCAGCCTCTCCCTATAGCTCAAATCATCCAACTCTGGCAACATCCTTGTAAATCTTTTCTGAACCCTTTCAAGTTTCACAACATCTTTCTGATAGGAAAGAGACCAGAATTGCACGCAATATTCCAACAGTGGCCTAACCAATGTCCTGTACAGTCGCAACTTGACCTCCCAACTCCTGTACTCAATACTCTGACCAATAAAGGAAAGCATACTAAACGCCTCCTTCACCATCCTATCTACCTGTGACTCCACTTTCAAGGAGCTATGAACCTGCACTCCAAGGTCTCTTTGTTCAGCAACACTCCCTAGGACCTTCCCATTAATTGTATACATCCTGCTAAGATTTGTTTCCCAAATTACAGAAAAATATGTAATGGCTTATGTCCAAAACGTAGATTCTCCTGCTCCACAGATGCTGCCTAGCCCTGTGCTTTTCCAGCACCATACTCCTGACAACAGCCATTTTGCCAACAGCTAGCTCCAAGAAACGGTACTGAGACTTGGCATGGAAATGTGTCCCCACTGACCTCAAAAGATCAAATGATCTCTTTGGCTGGCAGTTTCCACTTTGTGACAGTAGCCTAAATTAGCACCAACCTGAGATGACTTTGAGTACAGCATCAGTGTGGTCATCCAGGAGACAAGCAGCTAATCCACTGGAAGTATTAACCCATAGCAAACCACAACGTTAAAAGAACCTGCAACTCTACACTTCTTAAATTTTCAGATGATGGAATAAATGAGGGTTGTGTTAAGATGAAAGCTGAAATAAAGAAGTATGTTTGAACAAATCATGTATTTAGAAATGTGGATTTTTTGAACAATGTAGCAGAATTTGGTATTCCACATCATTGAAATGAGCTTCATGAAGCCAGTGAAATTTTATGAAATTTACTGTCGTAGAGGAGTCTGATTGCCACAGCACCTCCCACTATAATGCTGTCATGTGGACTTGACAAAGCAGCTGAGCTAAGGAGTGAGATTGAATATCTGGCTCTTCCCCACAGTGTCTAGCAATGTCTATCACCCACATGTAACCTGAAACTAGTTTCTAACATACAGCAAACTACATTATGTTAACCAAAGGAAACCGAGGAGGGGTCTTTGTTGACCGCACTTACCAAACAAGCCGTGTTGTTTCTTCTGCTTAGATGATCTTTGTGGCGATCTTCGTCATGTGTGTCAGGTGAGAAAGCTGACATGCCAATGCAATAGTTAGAATACCATTTTAAAAACCCAGTTATACCTCATTTAACAAACTGTAACGTATTCTCGAGTTCTACAAGGAGATTAAGTGTTTGGAGTGGAAATTCTCATCAGTTCTTGAGCACAAGAGAGTTACAGTTTGTAGGAACCTCAACAGTGCACCCTAGGAAGGAGCAAATGCTCACTTGTAGTTTTCTACTTATTCTTCAAGTTTGAATTCCTGTAGGTGCTGTTTGACACAAAACCAGAAGTCAGTATTCACTATATTGACTCAAAGTATAAAGAACCTTACGGCACAGGAACAGGCCCTTCGGCCCTCCAAGCCTATGCTGATCCAGATCCTCTATCTAAACATGATGTCTATTTTCTAAGGATCTGTTTCCCTCTGCTCCCTGCCCATTCCTATATCTGTCTAGATACATGTTAAATGATGCTATTGTTCCTGCCCCTAAAATCTCCACTGGCAATGCATTCCAGGCACCCACCACCCTCTGCATGAAAAGCTTTCCACCTATATCTCCCTTTATTTTTCACTCTCACCTTGAACTCGTGATCCCTGGTAATTAAACTTCTTGCTATCCACCCTGTCTATACTTCTCATGATTTTGTAGACTTCAGTCAAGTCCCCCCCCCCCCCCCAACTCCCCCAACCTCCTTCTTTCCAATGAAAACAATCCTAATCTACTCAACCTCTCCTCATAGCAAGCACCCTTCATACCAGGCACCATCCTGGTGAACCTCCTCTGCACCCTCTCCAAAGCATCCACATCCTTTTGATAATGTGGCAACCAGAACTGTATGCAGTGTTCCAAATGTGGCCGAACCAAAGTCTAATATAACTGTAACATGACCCGCCAACACTTGTATTCAATACCCCGTCCAATGAAGGAAAGCATGCCATAATGCTGCCTTGACCGCTCTACTGACCTGTGTTGCCGCCTTCAGGGAGCAATGGACCTGAACACCCAGATCTCCCTGTGCATCAATTTTCCCCAGGCCTTTTCCATTTACCGAATTGTTCACTCTTGAATTGGATCTTCCAAAATGCATCACCTTGCATTTGTCCGGATTGAACTCCATCTGCCATTTCTCCGCCCAACTCTTCAATCTATCTATATTCTGCTATATTCTGAGAGTCCCCTTCCCTACCTGCTACTCCACCAATCTTAGTGCCATCTGCAAACTTGCTAATGAGGCAACCTACACCTTCCTCCAAAACATTTATGAATATCACAAACAACATTAGTCCTAATATGGATCCCTGTGGGACACCACTGGTCACAGGTCTCCATTTTGAGAAGCTCCCTTCCACTACTCTCTGTCTCCTGTTGCCCAACCAATTCTCTATCCATCTAGCTAGAACACCCTGGACCCCATGCACCTTCACCTTCTTCATCAGCCTACCACAGGGAACCTCGTCAAACACCTTACTAAAGTCCATATATATGACATCTACACCCCTTCCCTCATCAATCAACTTTGTTACCGCTTCAAATAATTCTATTAGGTTTGTAAGACATGACCTTTCCTGTATAGAACCGTGTTGCCTATCACTGATAAGCTCATTTTCTTCCAGATGGGTATATATCCTATCCCTCAGTATCTTCTCCAGTAGCTTCCCTACCACTGATGTCAGGCTCACAGGTCTGTAATTACCTGGATTATCCCTGCTACCCTTCTTAAACAAAGGGACAATATTAGCAATTCTCCAGTCCTCTGGGACCTCCCCCAGTATTCAAGGATGCTGCAAAAATATCTGTTAAAACCCCAGCTATTTCCTGTCTTGCTTCCCTCAGAAACCTGGGATAGATCCTATCCGGATCTGGGGACTTATCTAACTTAGGGCCTTTTAGAATACCCAATACTTCCTCCCTCCCCATACCGACTTGACCCAGAATAATCAAACATCTATCCCTAACCTCAACATCCACCATGTCCCCCTCCTCCGTGAATACCGATGCAAAGTACTCATTAAGAATATCACCCATTTTCTCTGACTCCATGGATATCCTTCCCGCTTTGTCCTTGAGTGGCAATCCTTTCCCTCGTTACCCTCTTGTTCTTTATATATGAATAAAAGGCTTGGGATTTTCCTTAATCCTGCTCGCTAAGGATATCTCATGACCCCTTTTAACGCTCTTAATTCCTCATTTCAGATTGGTCCTACATTTCCGATATTCTTCCAAAGCTTCGTCTGTCTTCAGTCACCTAGACCTTATGTACGCTTCCTTTTTCCTCATTGCTAGTCTCACAATTTCACCTGTCGTCCATGGTTCTCTAATATTGCCATGTCTATCCCTCATTTTCAAAGGAACATGTCTCTCTTGAACTCTAATCAACCTCTCTTTAAAAGCCTCCCACATATCAAATGTGGATTTTCCTTCAAACTGCTGCTCCCAATCCAAATTCCTCAGTTCCTGATGAATTTTGGCATAGTAGGCATTTCCCCAATTTAACACTCTTCTTTAAGATGCGTCTGGATAAATGCATGAATAGATGGGGAGTAGAGGGATACAGATGCTTAGGAATTGACTGACAGGTCTAGACAGTACATTTGGATCAGCTCAGGCTTGGCAGACTGAAGGGCCTGTTCCTGGGCTGTAAATTTTCCTTGTTCTTTATTCTTCCTCAAGGACCACTCTCATCTTTGTCCACGAGTATCCTAAAACTTATAGAATTGTGATCACTATTCCGAAAATAATCCCCCTCCTGAAACTTCAATCACCTGGCAGGGCTCATTTTCCAACACCAGGTTCATTAAGGCCCCTTCCCGCGTTGGACTATTTACACACTGCTCTAGAAAATCTTCCTGGATGCTCCTTACAAATTCTGCTCCATCCAGACCTCTAACAGTAGGTGAATCCCAGTCAATGTTGGGAAAATTACAATTTCCTATCACCATCAGCCTGTTGTTCCTACGTCATTTCTATAATCTGTTTACATATTTGGAGCTCTATCTCATGCTCGCTGTTGGGAGGTCTGTAGTACAGCCCCAACATTGTTACCGCACCCTTCTTATTTCTGAGCTCTGCCCATTTTGCCTCACTGCTCGAGTTTTCCATAATGCCCTCCTTCAGCACAGTTGTGATATTCTTTCTGACCAGTAATACAACTCCTCCACACCTTTTACCTCCCTCTCTATCCCACGTAAAGCATCGATATCCTGGGATATTTAGTTGACAATCATGCCCATGCCTCAACCAAGACTCAGTAATATCAATAACATCATACTCCCTGGTACTAATCCAAGCCCTAAGTTCATCTGCCTTACCTACTATACTTCTTGCATTAAAACAAATGCTCCTCAGACCACCAGTCCCTCTGCATTCATCCTCCACTTCCTGCCTACTCTTCCCATTACTCACGTTAACTTCATTATCTAATTCCTTACCGGCTTTAGTTCCTACCTCCTTACTGTCCACCAACCTCCTCATTTGGTTCCCATCCTCCTGCCACATTAGCTTAAACCCTCCCCAACAGCATTAGCAAAAGCACCCCCAAGTTCTTTGGTTCAAGTCCAGTCCAGGTGTAGGCCATCCAATTTGTAATAGTCACACCTCCCACAAAACCGGTCCCAATGTCCCAAGAATCTGAATCCCTCCCTCCTGTACCAAATCTCAAGCCACGCATTCATCCTGAATATTCTGTCATTTCTACTCTGACTAGCACGTGGCACTGATAGCAATCCTTAGATGACTACCTCTGAGGTCCTACTTTTTAACTTGTTTCCTAACTCCCTAAATTCTTGTAGGGCCCATTCCATTTTTTAACCTATATCATTGGTGCCTACATGCACCTCAACAACTGTCACAGTAGTTCTCGGCCATTGACCAGGTAATCTCTTCAGTGATGTTAATTGTGAGATGAATATTGGCCAGGACCCAAAGTACAGAATGCTATTGAAGTTAAATAGGGTAAAAAAAAACACCAGACCAATCAGTTAGAATTGCAGGAAATTATTTACAGGAGGAGAAGGTTGAAGGACATGATTTTCACAGTTCTGAGGTTGAAGTGGGTGATTTTACAACTTATATGGATTTCAACACAGTGGGGATATCAGTTGGAGGAAAAGCACTTGTACCCCCGGTAGGCCTCTGCAAAGGAAAGAGGGAAGTTGAAAAGTTCAAACACTCTCAAAGCAGTGTCCACCTCTGACCAGTATCTGTATCTGTTTGTTTAGTTCAGCAACAATTAAATGATGGGATGCTGTGCTGGAAATCAAGCCTGTCCATTCCCAGCTGGGTCAGTAATGTGAAGAGCTGATTAAATCAGCAAATTGGACAATTTTAACCTAATCGTGAAGTTCAGGCTAAAAGCTTACGCATTCCAGGTTTTCCATCAAGAAAATATTAATGATGTATTGTAATCCAAATGTTTCTACAAATTAGATTTTTAAAAACAAACTAATTGAAATGCTAATCTATACTCTACAACTTAAGCTCTGCCCCTTTCTTAAAATTCCATGAATACACAAATGGACACACTGAGACAAGAAGTAAACATTGTGGAGTGGGGAAGGAGAAATTAGTGAGGAACATCGTTCTCGCAGCAATCCAGCTCACCAACGTCGCTGAGTTATCATCTTTCAGCTCCGTCCAATTCTTTGTGTGTGATTGTTGAGGTTGTGGGTACATTGATACTTAATCTTGTTCTGGAAAGGTGCATCACTTCCTTTGGGACTGCACTGAAACATCAGGTTGGATTTTTGAGGATGTTTGTGGAATTGAACCCACAACCTTGTGGCACAAGGGCTGTCAGCTGAGTCATGTTAAAACAGCTGCAAGGTTATACACATACTTCACCCGTTACTGCGAAAGGCAAATTTCCTCGTTCCTCCCTTAATTCAACAATTTGTAAATATCATCTAGGTTGGAAATGATTGCACACCATAGCATCCATTACTTGAATGCTATTATATTTTTCACATGTTTACCCATAAATGGTTATAATACTATGGTTATGAAATGGTTGAAAATATTACATCTATATATCTTTTTAACCCTCTGCAGTCTCCTTTCGGATTTGAGCACTGTTACATTGTTCCCAACCCTCAGGCTGTTTAGATCTAAAGATGGGGAGGTAGATTTGAAGAATGTGCTCATGCCGGTGTCCCCTGTTAGCCTCTGGTCGAGAAAATTATACTTAATGTCCAGCTCCTGGACTCGGAATGGAAAAAGTAATGGAAGAGGTACTTTTTACTGAAACCTAAGGACTGTGAAACATATGTTCTTTAGCTTTGCAGTGCCTAGTTGAAATGATGTATTGGACTTTTGTGTCCTCCTCCCATAACATAAAAAAGATCCATTTTGAAGGTTAGATAAACATGAAGGAGACTGGAATAGAAGCCAGTGCTGTGGGCTTTGATAGGATACGGAGGAAGGAATCTCATAAGGTCCAATTTACTCATGCTAGTACAATACATTTATTCTTGTGCTACATTTTTTTTTGTTGTTCTGTGGTTCTTCACAGTTTGCTTTTTAGTCTGGATCACTTATTATTCATTACTTCATAAAGTAACATTTTACCTGGTCCACACCTACTCCTTAATGTTGGCAACCCATTGATATTTCATCTTGAAGCTCCTTTGTGCTGTATTTTGCTTTCAACACACATGTAGCCTACAATCCATCAGCTCTGCTTTATTGAAATAGACGAAGCTCACTTTGCAATGTCGAATTGTAGTCACGATAGAAACATATGAACTTGTACATTATAGCTGCACTTGGGGAAATGTCTGGTACCAGCAGGTCACAAGAGAAGTTGTTCTATCGAATGAAGCCTCAATCCATTCACTGATAACAGATGTGAAGGCATACATCCATGGGCACACAAAGATTATGACCTCCTCAGGAGATACACATAGGGTACTCTTCAATGTCCAGTACTTCCCGGCAGGTGAACGACTATGCTATGTTCTTCGCAACCTTCAACACAGTATCGGTGAGGATAAGTACCTTGCCAAGACCTCCCACGCACCTCCATTTCTCACCTTTAAACAATCTCCACACCTCGGACAGATCATGATTCGTAGCAAACAGCCCAGTCTTCAGGACAACAACACCATACAACCTTGCCGCAGCAGCTGCTGCAAGACGTGTCAGAGTACCGACATGGGTAACACCATTTCCACATGGGGACACCTCCCACTATGTACGTGGCAAGTACTCATGTGACTTGGCCAACATAGTCCATCTCATACGCTGGAGGCTAGGATGCCCTGCAACATGGTACATTGGCGAGACTGAGCAGACGCTACGATAACAGATGAACGGACACTACACAATAATGAACAGACAGGAGTGTTCCCTCCCAGTCGGAGAACACTTCAGCAGTCTGGGACATTCAGCCTCGGACCTTTGGTGACCATCCTCCAAGGTGGACTTTGGGACAGGCAGTGATGCAGAGTGGCTGAGCAGAGGCTGATAGTCAAGTTCGGTACTCAGGAGAATGACTTCAATCGGGACTTTGGGTTCATGTCACACTACAGGTGACCCCACTGCATAACACACAAACGCCCCTGCGCTCATAATAACACACGCACACTCTCACACATACCCCATCACACTCACACGCCCACGCCCACACACTTAACCAAGCTTACACACACACTCTATCACATGCACTCACACCCACACGCGCACACTCACATGCGCACTCGATCTGTTGTTCTTGCATGTGCACATTTTTGAGTTTATGGCGTGAATTTGTTTTTGTAGAATTACATTTTATTTTGCTCAAAAACTGCATGAATCCACGTAAGATTCTGTAAAACTCGACTCAGATTTATCAGTTCTGACATAGCATTGGGACACAGACAGATTTCACACCTATTCTTTAAAAACCTGAGCTATCTTGAGAATGTAATTTTTAAAAAAAACTTTGGGATGTACATATCAAAGAACAGAAGCCAGCATATCCCATTATAAAAGATGAAAGTTTTAAATCTGAGATTGTTTACTGCATCATATCTCCATGACACTGGACTCCTTTGGCTATAAATTTTGTGAGCATGATCTTATTCTCCACAACCACCGTGATGAAGGAACAGCACTCCAAAAGCTAATGCTTTCAATTAAACCTGTTGGACTGTAACCTGGTGTTGCGAGCTATGCCACTATAACCCAGTGTTGTGTGATCTTTAACACCAAGGTAAGGCAGCATTTGTAACCATAGCTGCCACTAGGTGGAGCACCATGTGAACATGCATAAAATTAGGGTGTTGCTTTTAAATGGCATCTTGGCTGAATTGGGAGTTCATCAAACAATTCCCCTAATCCTGAGTTGGATGTACAAATGACTACACTGCCTTCTACTATTGTAAGGAGTCCAGTCAACATGAATTACTGTTCAAACTAAAACAGAAATTGCTGGAGAAACTCAGCAGGTCTGGCAGCATCTGAAGAGAAAACATTTTGATTCTGGTGACCTTTCTTCAGAGCAAGAAGCAGTGAGGAATGGGTGGTATTGATGACCGGAGAGTGAGAAAGGGCAAGGATTGAGGGGTGGGTGGAGATGGAGTCCAGGGCGAGAGTCTGTGAGGAAATTGGTACAGCAAACAAAAGGATTGTTGATAGACAGGTGATGATGGGGACTTTGATTAGTGCAAGTGAGGTGACTTGACTGAAACAACACATTTTGTGACTGAACCTGCAATGAATAACTGTTTGATTGGGTATGAGATCCATAAAGATCCGATGTAACCAAGTCATTACAGTGGCCTGGTGGCTCAGCATTAAGGACCTGGGTTCAATTCCATCTTGGGTGACTGTGTGGAGTTTGCACAGTCAATGTGTCTGTATGGGTTTCCTCCAGGTGTTTTGGTTTCCTCCCACAGTCCAAAGTTGTGCACGTTAGGGTGAATTAGCCATGGGAAATGCAGGGTCACAGGGATTAGGTAAGGTGCTGAGTCTGGGGGGGGCATACTTTTCGGAGGGGCGGTGTGGACCCAAGGGGCCAAATGACCTCCTTCCACACTGTAGGGTTTCTATGATTCTAGCTCACACTGTCTGGCAGAGAAAGTAACAGTTCTATGAAATGCCAGTTGTATAACCTGGTAACTTGTAGAACCTTAGCACTTGCAAACCCAAAAACTAATGCATTACTTACAGAACCGAGTCACAGCATGCTATCAAATGTGGTGACTTTTACTAATAACAAGGGTTCTCAACAAGTGCTAAAAGTGCTGGGTGCAATTGTGTGTACACTATTAGATTCCAGTAGCCAAATTTGATAGCAGTGGCCTAGTTCCTGCATTAGAAACACACACTCCATATACGCATGTACACACATACACTTGGAGACATTGACTGAATCTTTCACATTGCACACTCCACAAGCAGTGAACCCAACACAATTTGTTTACTTATTCAGGGCTCATTAGCCACTGAGATCATTGTTACAGATATCCTGAAATTGGCCAGGTTTTGTTGGCTATCCAGCAAGCTACGTTCCATTCAGGAATGTTCATGCGGCAGGGCCATCTGTTTCACACTTTATCCTGGATCTTAAATGGAAATGGTTCTGCACCACTACATCTTCAAGCACTTTTGTCTAAAGGACATGATTTGGAGGTGCCAGTGTTGGACTGGGGTGTGCTAAAAATTACTCAACACCAGATTATAGTCCAACAGGTTTATTTGGAAGCACTGGCTTTCAGAGCGCTGCTCCTTCATCAGATGGTTGTGGAGAATAAGATCATAAGACACAGAATTTATAGCAAAAATTTACAGCGTGATGTAACTGAAATTATATATTGAAAAAGACCTGGATTGTTTGTAAAGTCTCTCATCTTTTAGAAAGGTCATGTTGGTTTCAGTTCGTTCAAGTGTAAATCCCAGAACTTTTTATAAGTTTCATTCTCAAGTGAACTTTAACAATAGGTGCCATGTCAGCCCAGACAATGCATTGAAGGTGTGAGGCTGTCTGTGCGCCAATGTTCAGACTGATTCTATTTCTAAAAAAAGGATTTACAGAATCTTACATGGAATCATGCAGTTTTTGAGCAAAGTAAAATATAATTGTAACAAACAATCCAGGTCTTTTTCAATAGATAATTTCAGTTACATTACACTGTAAACGTTTGCTATAAATTCTGTGTCTTACAATCATATACTCCACACCCACCTGGTCAAAGAACAGCGTTCCGAAAGCTAGTGCTTCCAAATAAACTTGTTGGACTATAACCTGGTGTTGTGTGATTTTTAACTTTTTATCAAAAGGTGACACTAAGCAGGTTGAACGAACCTTGGCAAGAAAAGGCATTGTGGCTCAGTGGTTAGCACTGTTGCGTCACAGCGCCAGGGACGTGGGTTCGGTTCCAGCCTCGGGTGACCGTCTGTGTGGAGTTTGCACATTCTCCCCAAATCTGCGTGGGTTTCCTCCCACACTCGAGATGTGCAGGTAAGGCGAATTGACCATGCTAAATTGTCCATAGCATTCAGGGATGTGTAGGTTAGGTGTATTAGTCAGGGGTAAATGTAGGGGAATGGGTCTGGGCAGGTTACCCTTCAGAGGGTCAGTGTGGATTTGTTGGGCCGAATGGCCGGTTTCCACACTGTAGGGATTCTGTGATTCTAGAACACTGCTCTGTGGTCCAGACCCAAATTAGGACAGAGAGGAAAATGCAGATAATATGTCCTATTGCTAGCTCTGTTTTTGCTATGAACTTCCTCATTCCACCCATGACACTGGTTACTCTCCCACTTACCAGTCACTGTTCACAAAGGGCAACAAGAGAAGACTACAGTTACATTTTTCTCCCAATCCTTCAGTTTTCTGCCTCTTCCATATAACACTCCAATGGTTATGGCCCAGATACCAATGTCACGCAATATGTCATGCGCTACTCACAAAATGCGAGGCAGCTTTATTAAAAGCTACTCAGCTAGATTACGTACCAACCCTAAACCCATCACAAGAATACCCACTGGTTGCTTAGAAATGCTGTGAGCCAGATCCTACCTCAGGTGGTCAATCCATCAACTAATCTTCAGAGCTAGGTGACCAAACTTGGAGTTTCCTTGATATCTGAATTTATACCTTTACCTTGTTATGATTGTGTGCTAAAGTATTACCTACTTTTGGCTCCTTTTTGTTTAATTGCTTTTTAATTTCAACACCACGTTGTTGAGACTCATCATCATACATTTTCTTGCTCCCCACCCCAAAAAGGCAATGGTTGAAGGAAATACAGATCATGGTCTGGAGTGCTATCTCTAAACTCTATTATCTCATGATCACAGGAATCATGGGCCACAGCTCCAACACAGTTGACTTTTAGCAAACGGATCTGCACCTCGCCATGTCCCTTTTCTGTCCCCACGACCGTAATGCAGTTCTTTGAGGCTTTGGTTTCTTCTTTTGAAAGCCATTCCATGACCATGAAACAAACCCAGTACACAGGGCTTCACTGTAACTACTTTGCATCCAATGATAGCAAAAGAACAAAAACAATGTTACATAATTCAACCCGATTTGATATCATAGTGTAAATAATACATTGGCTTTGGGGTTTTGTGTGTGTGTGTGTGTGTGTGTGTGTGTGTGTGTGCATGCATGCATTGGCTTATACCCTACAGATAACAGTCGCAGAGTTTCTGTGGGGAGGTTCCAGGAAATGTCAAAGTTCAAGGATTCCCATGTGAAGAGAGAAGGCCTAAAAGTGAACAATTCAGCTCCAATAATGGTCTTGGATTAGGCTTCAGTTAGACTGTGACTCTAATCTCTGAACATACCACCATCTCTCTAGCCCTCTCCTGCTTCTAAGGTACAACGTGTACAGTGGATAATGTCCATCACTCTGCTCTAACTAAGAGGGTTCAGAGACTGGGGGGAAATCCAAAGGAACAGATGGTAACAGCAACAAAGGAGTGAGACCATTTGGCCTCCTTGGGTTTGCTCTACCATTACATTGGGTACAACGCATACACTGGCTAATGAGACAAACCACTTGATAGTTCTGCATCTTTTGGCCCTCTTAGTAAGTAAAAATAGATCTGTCTTTGCCGTGAAAACTCAAGAGGAAATACGGCTCAGTAAATGTCAAATGTTGCTTGCCTCCAGTGAAAGGAAATTGTTCAAATCAGTCTGTGTGCCAACCAAAAAATTGCTTTTCTCTGCTCCTTAATTTTCTTCACCACCCTGTGAGCTGAGTAACCAGATAAGTACCATAACCCCAAGTCTCTTCGTTCCGAGTTATCTTGCCTGCTGATTTTTGCTAGTGGGAAATCACATTATTATCATCTCTCGACAGCCTGCCTTTTCTTCCCAATTGGAAATAGTCACCATGTAGGGAAATTGATAACTTCAAACTTGGCTTTTATCGCACTCTGCGTTTGATCTGCTTGATGGCACATTTGACTCTGAGATTGTGGGTTCACGTCTGACTGCAGGATATTAGAGTGGGGAACTTGAGCAGTGCTTTAACCATTCTGAGGATGAGAAATTTAGCTGGGATCTGATTTGTATGCTTCATTTATAGATCTTTGTAATCATCCTCTTCAGACATGTTATTATACACATGTGAAGCAGAAGAGACGTAAACCTAAGTCTCCTGGCCCAGAGCTAAGGGCACTTCCATTGTACTACAAGAGCCAGCCAAGAATTGAGGGCTGGTAGGATAAATGCTTCATTTCTAATACATATGCAATGATCCTAATTTCAAAACACTACTGTGCATTTACTCCATTTCTGTTTTCAAACCACATTAATAACTGACTTTTGGGGGTGCAGGGCATAGTTTTGAAATTTGCAAAGCTGCAAGGGGATGTGAGGAAGATACTAATAGACTTTAAAAGGACGCAGGCTCTGGAAGTAGGTTTACTCACGGAGCTGGAAGGTTAGTTTTCAGGCGTTTCGTCACCACACTAGATAACAACATCACTGAACCTCCGGATGAAACACTGGTGGCATGACCTGCTTTCTGTTTGTGTTTAGGTTTCTTTGGGTTGGTGATGCCATTTCCTGTGGTGACATCATTTCCACATCACTAACCCAAGGAAACCTAAACACATAAATAGAAAACAGGCCATGCCACCAGTGTTTCATCTGGAGACTCACTGATGATGTTATCCAGTATGATGACAAGACGTCTGAAAATGAACCTTCTAGCTCAGCGAGTAAACCTACATCCAGAACCTCAACCTGAGCTACAAATCTTCTCAAAACTTGTGAACAAAAGCTGGTGAAATGGGCAGATGAAATTCGAAATGAATAGATTTTATCAAAATAATACATTTTGATAAAGCATAAGGAAAGGATGCGAGCTATGTAGTACAATTGTTTAAAAAAAAGGTGCAGGGTGAGAGATCTAGGGTTGTTTTTATGAATTTTTTAAGGTAACACAACAGGCTAACGAAGCAATCAACAAACCCTATGCAGTCTTGAGTACAAAAATCAGAATGTTATTTCCCATCGTACTGTTTTTCATGACTTTGCCATTTGTTTTATATACACTTCAGTGTTCCTAATGAGCCTAATAAGTTGTACAATAATGTCTTCACTCTCTAGATACCACTAGAATAACCATTTTGGGTGCATTAGCAGGCAATGGCTGTTGCCATTGGAACAAAATCCTCATGTGAACGTGCCAACAATTTCAAACGGTTTAAACTTTTTACCTAAAAGTGCGCTTTTTGTAAGCGATCAAAGTCAGAAGATTGGATTCTGTTGCTAGCTTAGCAAGATTTTATTGAACTATTTGTAACAAAGTGGAGAAGAGTTGTGAAATGCATGTCTCAACATGATGACCCATGTTGAAAGGTCAGAGCAAGAACAGATGATAATTACGGCACTCAGGTGCTATGAGCTAAGGCTGTGTATGGTGCTGCACTGTAGGTCACTGCATCACTGGGATACACATTGCTGTATATTAACTTTCATTGACCTTGAATAGATGGACAAGCATTGCAGATGATTTGAAAAGCTCTACTGTCTCTGTGTGAAGCTAAAACATAGACAGAATCTGCCTCCACGTGTCACCTGCCTGCACCTTTTCCTTGCAGTGTGCAGCCCAGGCTGGTTGAAGCTATGGTATCCACTTGAGAGTGTGGCCCTCGCAAAAGGCCACAGCACTCCTGGGTTAGAAAGCTGGGCAGGTTTCCTCTTCCAAATTAGTGGCTCCTGGCTGTGGAGGACTGGCTTGCATTCGGATACAGGGATGAGATTGTCATTCGACTCAATGGCTCATGATCATTTCTGCATCTCCCCTGTTTAACCCTTTAAGAATTCTTGTAAGTTTTAGTCAGATTACCTCTCATTTTTCTGAACTCCTACAGATCAGAAGCTCAGCCTCTTCAGTCTCTAAATAGGACAGTTGCATCCATCCCAGTGATTTAGTTTAGTGAAACTCCATAGCATTCCATCTATGGCAAGTAAATACTTCCTTGAGTTGGGAGTGGGGGGGAGCTGGGGTGTGGTGGCTGTGGCAAAGGTTCCACACAATTGAAGCAAGACATTTTGTACTCCTGTACTGAATGCTGTTGGGTTAAATTCCGCCATATTGCTCACCTTCCTAACTGCTTGTTGCATTGGCTTGTTACCATTGCATAACCTGGGGTTAAGAACACAGAGGTCCCTTTGGGCACCATCAGAAGTCACATGATGCCAGGTAATAGTCCAACAGGTTTATTTGAAATCACATCTGATGAAAGAAGAGCGCTTCGAAAACTTGTGATTTCAAATAAACCTATTGGACTATAACCTAGCATCGTGTGACTTCTGACTTTGTCCACCCCAGAACACTGCTGGCACCTTCACACCTTGTGGACATCAAAATGCCTCCATTTAAGAAATACTCTGCATTTCAGTTCCTCCCAGAAGACTGGATGACCCCCGACTTAGCAAGCGTTCATGACATCATGGGAGAGAACTGAAAACTGACCGTGGGATTTTGCTCTTAATATTTATGCTTTCCTTCTCTTTTGCAGGCAGAGCAGCCCAGAGATAACTGGATCATTACAAAGGTAGGAGACTGGTTCTGTGTTTCTCTGGCCGACAGATTGTGTTCCCTTTTTTTTCAGCTTGGACTGGGAGTGAGAAAAAAGGTCACTCTCAAATTTTGAGGCAGTGCTGCACGTCTGTGTTAGATTGGAATAACGGATTGATGTGCAGTTGGGAGGGAGCTTCTGTAGAACCAGCAAATTAGTTGATTTATTTTTTCTGGCTCAGAGGTCTTGTGCACCCCTGTTGATTTCCTCCATAATGCTTCTGAAGGTCACAAGATAAATACAGATGAAGAAAGCTATTCACTGTAACTCGGCTCATCCATGTAGAAAACATAGTCACATCCAACTGTCACTAAGTCACTTGCAATCTTCTTTTCATCCACCATCCTAGCTGAATGAATTAATTGCTCATTATTTGCAGAATATTCTGATATTAGTCTTGAATTTGCTTTTTCTCAAGTTTAATTTTTGACCTTTCTTGGTTTATTTTGACACTCTTATCAGAACGGCAACTCACACTGATGTCATTGCGTGAGCTAAAGAAACACTCTGAATCACTTCAGACAAAAAAAAGGTTGACGTTGCTGGATGAAAGTGATGTTAGGAGAGAGGGCGAGATGCTTGATTGAAGCAATGGGTCCTAAGGAGTGTCTGAAAGGAGAAGGGAGGGTTGGATGGACAGGGAAGATCCAAGAGAGTGTTCCGGAGTTGACCTAAGCAGCTGAAAACTTTGTCACCAATGGAAGAAAATTGATGGATGTGTGAGACAGAGCGGGAGGAGTGTAGAGTTCTCGGAGGGTTGTGGGGCTGGAAAAGAGCTGTGGAGGAATTTGTACATTTTTATGATGACTATTTTAAATTCAAGATTTCAGGGCCTGAGCGCAAATGGAAGTCCATAAAGACAGGAGTGATTGATAAGTGGAATTTGGTGAGGGATGTGATATGAACTGGAGCAATGTATTCTGAATTTCTTTTTGAGGTTTTAATATGCACAGGGTATTCCCTCAACAAATAAATGTAGTTTTTCCTGGTTAGGAATTGTATACTTATTGCATCCTTTTGAATAATACAGAAAGGCAATCTATTGAATCTATCCTTGAATCTATTTTAATGCAAATAGTATCAGGAATAAGGGTGATAAACTCAGAGGAGAAAGTGAGGACTTCAGATGCTGGAGATCAGAGCTGAAAATGTGTTGCTGGAAAAGCGCAGCAGGTCAGGCAGCATCCAAGGAGCAGGAGAATCGACGTTTCGGGCATGAGCCCAAACCCTGAAGAAGGGTTCATGCCTGAAACGTCAATTCTCCTGCTGCTCAGCTACTGCCTGACCTGCTGCGCTTTTCCAGCAACACATTTTCAGCTCTGACAAACTCAGAGCATGGATCAGTACTTGAAACTATGATATTGTGGCCATTATGGAGACTTGGATATCACAGAGACAGGAATGGTTGTTGGATGTTCCAGGGTTTAGATGTTTCAAAAGGAATGGTTTGGGGGAGATAAGAGGTTGGGGAGTGGCATTGCTAATCAGGGATAGTATCACAGCTGCAGAAAGGCAGGTTGTCAAGGAGGGTTTGTCTACAGAGTCAGTATTGATGGAAGTCAGAAACAGGAAAGGAGCAGTCACTTTATTGGGAGTTTTCCCAAGCCTTCCCAATAGCAGCAGAGACACGGAGGAGCAGATTGGGAGGTAGACATTGGAAATGCGTAAAAATAACAGGGTTGTTGTCATGGCTGATTTTAAGTTTCCTGATATTGATTGAAACTTCCTTAGTCCAAATAGTTTGGATGGAGTAGTTTTGTCAAGTGCATCCAGGACGGAATCTTGGCTCAATAAGTAGATAGGCCAACTAGAGGAGAGGCCATATTTGATTTGGCAAACCAGGCCAGATGTCAGATCTCTCAGTGGGAGACCATTTCAGTGACAGTGATCACAACTCACTGACCTTTACTACAGTCATGAGAGGGATAGGAAGCATGGGAAAGTATTTAATTGAGGGAGGGGGAATTACAATGCTATTAGGCAGGAACTGGAGCTCCTAAATAGGGAATGGATCTTCTCAGGAAAATGCATGACAGAATTGTGGAGGTTGTTTAGGGAGCACTTGCTAATCATGCTGGACAGGTTTGTTCCACAAAGACAAGGAAGGGATGGTTAGAGTGAGGGTGAAGGTTGGGTTAGGGTTATGTGATGGAATCTTGGGTGACCAGGGATGTGGAACATCTAGTCAAGAGCAAGAAGGAATCTTGATTAAGGTTGAGGAGGCAAGGATCAGACAGAGCTCTAGAGAGTCACAAGGTAGCCAGGAAGGAACTGAAGAATGGACTTAATAGAGCTAGACAGGGGCATAAAAGAACTTTAGTGGGTAGGATTAAGGAAAACCCTGAGGCATTCTATACTCACATGAAGAACAAGAGAATATCCAGAGTGAGGACAGGGCTGGTCAGTGGGAGGAAACTTGTGCCTGGAGGCCTTAATGAATACTTCATTGTTCACTACTGAGAGGGACTTTGCTGTTTGTGAGGACAGCATGAAATGGCCTGAGATGCTTGGACAGGTTGATGTTAAGAAGGAGAATGTGCTGAAAATAATGAAAAACATAAGGATAGATAAGTCCCTAGGCCAGACAGGATATACCCAAGGTTACGACAGGAAGTGAGTGAAGAGATTGCACCTTTGATGATTTTTGCATCCTCACTGTCCACTGGAGTAGTACCAGATGATTTGAAGGGTGGCAAATGTTATTCCCCTGTTCAAGAAAGGGCATAGAGATAATCCTGGGAATTATAGACCAGTCCGTCTTATCTCTGTGGTGGGCAAATTATTGGACAGGATCTGGGAGATAGGATTTCTGATTACTTGGAAAACTATGCTTTCATTAGAGATAGGCAGCATGGCTTTGTGAGAGGCAGATCATGACTCACAAGCCTTATTGAGTAATTTGAGGATGTAACCAAACACATTGAAGGTAGAGCAGTGGATGTGGTGTACATGGATTTTAGCAAAGCATTTGACGAGGTTCCCCATGGTATGCTCATTTAGAAAATAAGAAGGTATGGGATGCGGGGAAATTTAGCTGTCTGATACAGAATTGGCTGGCCCATAGAAGACAGAGAGTACTGGTAGATGGAAAATATTCAGCCTGGAGCTCAGTAACCAGTGGTGGTCCACAGGGATCAATTCTGGGACTTCTGCTCTTTGTGATTTTCATAAATGACTTCGATGAGGAAGTCTGGTTCAGTTCTGGTCGCCTCAAATAGTGGAAGGGTGGGTTAGTAAGTTTGCCAATGAAACAAAGGCAGGTGGAGTGGTAGATAGTGTGGAGGGCTGTTGTAGTTTGCAACCGACATTGACAGGATGCAGAACTGGGCTGATAAGTGGTAGATGGAGTTCAACCTGGAAAAGCGTAAAGCAATTCATTTTGAAAGGTTGAATTTGAATACAGAATGCAGGGTTAAAGGCAGGATTCTTAGTACTGTGGAGGGATAGAGGGATCTTGGGGTCCGTGTCCTTTGGTCCCTCATAGTTGCCACCCAAGTTGATAAGACTGTTAAGAAGGTGTGCGGTATGTTGGCTTTCATTAGCAGGGAGATTGATTGATTTTAAGAGCCATGAGGTTATGCTGCAGCAGTATAGAGTCCTAGTTAGATCACACTTGGAATATTGTGTTCAGTTCTGGTCACCTCATCTAGGATGTATATGGAAGCTTTTGAGAGCGAGAGAGAGCAGAGAATAACCAGAATGCTGCCTGGATTGAAGAGCATGTCTTATGAAGAAAGGTTGAGCGAGCTAGGGCTTTTCTCATTGGAACAAAGAAGGGTGAGAGGTGACTTGATAGAGCTGCACAAGATGATGAGAGGCATTGATAGAGTGGATAGTCAGAGGCATTTTTTTCCCAGGGCAGAAGTGACTATCACAAGGGGCGTAATTTTAAGGTAATTGGAGAAAAGTTCAAGGGAGATGTCAGAGGTAGGTTCTTTACACAGGGAGGTGTGTGTGTGTGTGTGTGTGTGTGTGTGTGGAATGCACTACCAGCTACCACATGGATGATATTAAATTGAAGACTATTACACTTGCTTCCAATGGAGCAGATATCACCAAATTGAATAGCAACTCCCAGAAATGTAATCCTGCACATAAAAGTTAATTTTTCAAATCTATCATTATGAAAATACTTGACTGCATATTGTTTATGTGAAAATACTTTGTTTTCCCACTTGTTTGAGAATCAAATTAAAAGGTGAAGGAACAAGAAATGTCAGTGCTGTAGTGGCTTTATTTTAGAAAAGATATCCGTCTCAAGACACGAGCACCATTGGCAAGACTGTTGCTAGCCTCTGGTTTCCCTGAAAGAAATGCTTTGAATCACTTCAGACAAAAAAAAATGACACTGCTGTGAGACGTGAAGTTAGGACGAGATGCTTGTTTGAAGCGATGGGTGCGTCCCCAAGAATGGCCATTTGATGTTCAAGTCAGGAATCGCCAATAATCTTTCCGTAATCTATCCTCCTACGTTGGTCCCGGTGGAGATCACTGTTCTAAGAGAAAATGCTGATGTTTGAGGGGTGGAACATAACAAATTCCCTTCCCCAGCTTCCTGCTGCACGAGGCCGGAGATCAAAGACTCGTGCTGTTATGACGGGGGGGAGTCCTGATCCACGTAGTTTCTGAGCAGTTATTAGTAATTTAGTCACTTGTGCCAAAACTGATTTCGCTGCTTCGTGGATATGATGTCATATGGCAATGTCAGCTAATGGGCCTCGGAGGGTGATCCCCACAATTATAGACCAAATTATTGATGGAAATTCCTACAGGACCTATAATTGAACTTGATGGGCTCCATGAAAACCGGCATCAGCTACAAAGCTGTGGACCGGGAGTATTGAATCTAAAATGCATGCTTTAATATTCCAAACTATCCCAAGTGATCTTTTTTTATTGGAAAATCGGATGTTTTGTCTCCCGCACAACTCAAGATGTAGGATTCCCCCTCTTCAGCTGTGGGAGTTGTAGACCTCGGAGCACATTTTAACCAGAAAGGCAAGCCAACAAAGAGCAGTACAGGGATGGCAGGAGTCCAGGGGCAGGGCTATTGCTGTGTTTGAGTGTCATTCATGAACAGAGCATTGTGTACTTGTCATCAGTAGGAGTCCATCAAAGAGTAGGCAACCTTTAGAGAGCTGTTGCTTCATAAAGGATTATCTCATTGAACTAAAACACTCTGACTCCGAGAATAAGAATAACAAACAATCCTATTGTTTACATCCCTTCAAAGGAGGATGAAAGCTTTTCTCCTTTTTAAAAAAAAAGACATTAGCAAATTCATCATGAACAGATTTCTGAGGAAATCTCACTCCATAAATAGTCCATGAGCCCATCAAGTCAGCTCTGCCATTTGATCATGCTGATATCTTTCTGAACCCCGTTTCTCCTGCCTTCTCCCTGTAACTTTTGATCCCCTTACTAATGTATCTTTGTCTCAAATACACCGAATGACTTGGCCTCCACAGCTGTCTGTGTCAATGATCTCCACAAATTCACAAGCCCGTAGCTGAAGGAATTCTTTCTCATCTCAGTTCTAAGGGGTCATCCCTTCACTCCGAGGCTATCCCCTCAGGTCATGGTCTCTCCTACTGGTGGAAATATTTTCTCCCCATCCACTCTATTCAAGCCTCTCCGTATTCTCTAAGTTTTAATGACACCATCAAGTACAGCCCCAGAGTCCTCAACCACTGCTCCTACGGCAAACCCTTCAATCCTGGGATCGTTCTTGTAAACCTCCTGTAGACCCACCCCAACACCACCTGAAGAGGGGCTCTTGCCCAAATCATCGATTCTCCTCCTCCTTGGATGCTGCCTGACCTCCTGCGCTTTTCCAGCAACACATTTTCACCCCTCCAATACCAGTAAATCTTTCCTTAGGTATGAGGCTCAAAATTGCTCACAATATTCCAAATGCGGTCTGACCAGAGCCTTAGACAGCTTCAGCAGTACATCCCTGCCGTGGTATTCTAGCTGTCTTGAAATTAATGCTGACATTGCATAGAACGTAGAACAATGCAGCGCAGAACATGCTCTTCGGCCCTCGACTTTGCAGTGATCTGTGAACTAATCTAAGCCCCTCCCCCTACACTATCCCATCATCATCCATGTGCTTATCCAAGGATTGTTTAAATCTCCGTAATGTGGCTGAATTAACTAAATTGGCAGGTAGGGCATTCCACGCCCTTACCACTCTCTGAGTAAAGAACCTGCCTCTAACATCTGTCTTAAATCTATTGCCCCTCAATTTGTAGTAATGGCCCCTCGTACAAGCTGACATCATCATCCTAGGAAAATGACTCTCACTGTCTACCCTATCTAATCCTCTGATCATCTTGTATCTCTCTGTCAAATCCCCCTTAATCTTTTTTTCTCCAATGAGAACAGACCCCGTCCCTCAGCCTTTCCTCATAAGACCTTCGTTCCAAACCAGGCAACATCCTGGTAAATCTCCTCTGCACCTTTTCCAATGTTTCCACATCCTTGCTGTAATGGGGCGACCAAAACTGTACATAATATCCCAAGTGCAGCCGCACCAGCGTTTTGTGTAGTTGCAGCGTGACGTTACAGCTCTGGAACTCAATCTTTCTACCAATGAAACCTAACACACTGTATGCCTTCTTAACAGCATTATCAACCTGGATGGTAAATTTCAGAGATCTCCAAGATCCCTCTGCACATCCACACTACCAAGAATCTTTCCATTGACCCAGTATTCTGCCTTCCTGTTATTCTTGCCAAAGTGAATGACCTCACATTTAGCTGCATTGAACTCCATTTGCCACCTCTCAGCTCAATGCTGTGGTTTATCCAAATCCCCCTGCAACCTGCAGCATTCTTCCACACTGTCCACTATTCCACCGACTTTAGTGTCATCTGCAAACTTACTAACTCATTCACCTTATGCCTGCGTCCAAGTTCTTTATAAAAATGACATGGTCCCAAAACAGATCCTTGTGGCACACCATGAATAACCGGACTCCAAGCTGAATATTTTCCATCAACCACCACTTGCTGCCGCCTTATAGAAAGCCAGTTCCTGATCCAAACTGCTAAATCACCCTCCATCCCAAGCCTCTGCATTTCTTCCAACAGCCTACCATGTGGAACCTTATCAAGGGCTTTACTGAAGTCCATGTACACCACCTGATAATGGGCTTTTGCACGAAACGTCAATTTTACTGCTGTTCGGATGCTGCCTGAACTGCTGTGCTTTTCCAGCATCACTAATCCAGAATCTGGTTTCCAGCATCTGCAGTTATTGTTTTTACCCCCCTGTACACCACGTCAACTTCCCTACCCTCATCCACATTCTTGGTCACCTTCTCAAAAAACTCAGAGGTTTGTGAGATATGACCTGCCCTTAATGAAACCATGTAGACTGTCTGCAATCAAATGGTTGCTTGCTAGATGATTACAAATCCTATCTCTTATAATCCTTTTCCTACAACAGAATTAAGACTCACTGGTCTATAATTACCTGGGTCATCTCTACTGCCCTTCTTGAACAAGCGCACAACATTTGCAATCCTCCAATCCTCTGGTACTAAACTTATGGACAACGATGACTCAATGATCAAGGCCAAAGGGTCCGCCATCTCCTCCCTAGCTTCCCAGATAAATCCCATTTAGTCCAAGGGACTTATCAATTCTAGAAGGAGTGAAAGTAGACAACACCACCTCCTCACTAACCTCAATCCTTTCTAGTCTAATACCCCGTATCTCATGTCTAATCACCAGCTGCCATCCTGAAAAAGGCTCCTTTATCCCCACTCTCTATCTTCTGCCAATCAGCCAATCCTCTACCCATGCCAGTACCATGGGTTCTTATCTTGTTTAGCAGCTTTCTGAAGGGCCTTGTAGAAATCTAGATAAATCACATCTACTGACTCTCCTTTGTCTAAATTGCTCACTCAGGTTTGAATGTCAGCCTTGACAGACCCTCATGAGATCAACACCTCCTTGTAAAGCCCCACAGGGAGTGACATGAAATGACTATGAGAGGCATTTTGTGACTTCAGATTTCTGAGTTCACAATTTGCTGTCAATCAGGATAAACCATCCCATATCATAAGGTTAACGTACAGCTGTTACAATGAGGAATCACAGTTAAAAGATCTGTTGTTTGATGACATTGACCAATACTGAGATACCCAGTCATCTAGGAATGGAAGGAGGGTGTTCAGCCCCTCTGATTTGTCTCTCAACTTTATTGACCTGCCTCTTTATCCTTAGATTACTGAGGTAAAAACATCCAGGTGTCATTTTGGCAGGAAGTGATGTCACCATAATCCCATGCAAGCATTCAAATCCAAGATGATCCAAACACAAAATTCTGAAGTATTGCAGATGCCAGACACCATATGTGGAGAGGAAAAGTTCACATTTTGGGCGGTTGACTTTTCACCTGAATCAATGTGAAACGTTTTCTGTATTTTCTGTTTTTATGTCCAAACGTCACAGCAGTATAATTTTCTTTCTGTATTATTGCAAATCCTAGCTCCAGTTACCCAGGGGAAAGAATGCAGAGGCAGGCACTGATGCTGCCAGACCTGCTGAGTTTCTCCAGCAATATTAGTTTGTGTTTCAGATGTCCAGCATTATAGTTCTTAGTTTTTCATTTAGGAACCTGGCTTCTGTTTGGTTGTGAACAATACATATAACAGAGATTGGAAATGAAAGATTGTGAAGACTAGAAACCTTAACCAAGAAAGGAAATTGTGGAGTGGGGATAACCTACAGTATGATTATTGGTCAGGATTACACTTTGAAGACTTCCTGTGTGGGATGATTTGAGAGGCGTTGAGTAACAAACTGATATTCTAGTTCTGCTACATTATCCTGGATTAATTAAATCCAGGATAATTTAGATTTAATCCAGGATACTGCAGGCAGGTTACAACATAAATTAGCCTTGAAGGGAAAGCAGTGTGAATTTACCAGAACGATATGTTGATTCATTAAGATAGAGGAGAGGTTTAAAATAAATTTTAATTAATTTAAGGCTAAGTTTGTGTTCCTTGGAAGTTGAGAAGGTGTTTTTGTTAGGAGTATTCAAGATGTTAAGGGAACTAAATTCTAGGACAAGGAGGCATGGTGAAAACCATAAAAGGTCACTGGATCCGAAACGTTAACTCTGATTTCTCTGCTGCCAGACCTGCTGAACGTTTCCAGCAATTTCTGTGTTTATCTGTGGTCAAAACCAGACTTTGTCAGGAGTGAAATTAGGAAACGCAACATGTCACAATGAGTTTAAGCATTTGGAAATCTGTTGTGCAAATGATATCCCAACAATGATTAATGTTAAAACTCTGACTAATTGAATTTGCTGACCTTTCTGTTGAGAGATATTGGTGAGGGTGGGTATGTGGAGTCCTGGTTTGTGGATCAGCCAAGAGCTAAGTAAGTAGCGAAATAGGCCCAAGGTGCTTCCTCCTGTTTCAATGTACCTGGAGTCTGCACCTCAACAAAACGAGCTGTGGGGATTGGGAGCAGATGAAGTTGTGGGGACACAGAATAAGCTACGTTGACATTGTCAATGGGTAAAGAATACATTTATTAATCTCTGCTTGCGGGGGAAGTAAACATCTCAGTTCCATATGCTACAACACTTGCACATTCTGTCAAATTTGTCAGTAGTAAGCAAAGCTAACAGGGATTCTTGTCTGTGTTTTTTTAAAACTAGATTAGCAGAGCTCTCAGTAATTCAGGGCTGATTAGCGGTTGATTGATTTTAATCAACAATTATTTTTCTTTGTAGTAATTTAGGCAGATGTTGCTGAGCACATTGCTTGGTTGCTGTTTGGAATCCTTAAGAACTGTGCTGGAATGCAGCCATTTTGGGAAACAGTTGAGTAATAGTTAAACAGTGGTGGTTACTCAAAGACTTGGGCAGAGTTCTTTTTGGGTTTAGCAGCATCATCATGAACTATAACATAAATGTCCAATGTTCTCATGTAACCAAATGTGCACGATACCAAGTAGTTTTACTCAGCAGTTCCCACTGTGCATCCCCATGAGTCTAAGAATAAAGTAAGATATAATATGTTTGTTTGTCTAAGTGCTCCTCATCTGCAGATATAGTTATTAGAAATAAATAACTGGACTGGGAAAATATATCGGTCTATTTTTGGACTGCGGATTTTTCTCCCTGTCAATTTACATCGTTTTTATTAAAAGGGAAACAAAGTGAAAGGTCATTATTGGAAACTCCAGATGTTTGTACATCAGAGGGATAAAGCCACCAGCTGTTTGGATGTTGTCAACAACAACTTACCTTTCCATAACCATCTTTAACATCGCAAATCATCCCAGGACACTTTACAGAACCATTAAAAATCAAAGTTTGATGTTAAGCCACTGCAGGCAGGCACTTCAGACAGGAGGTAATAAGTTGTTTAAAGGGATAGGGTAAAGGAGCACCTTAAAGGGGAAGAGGGAGATGGTAAGACTCAAAATTCCAGAACTTAAATCTTGGTTATCTGAAACAGTCTCACCAAGGATCTATGCAATTTCAGCAGGACATCTTTACTCTTGTACTCAAATCCCTTTACAATGAAGCACAGCATAAAATATGCCTTCCTAATTATTTCATGCAAGTTAGCTTTTTAGACTCATGAACAAAGGAACTCTGAAAACAAATCCATGTTGTGGTGTTCGTGTCATTAGAGGACACTGGTTTGAATCCTACTGTGGCAGATGGTGAAATTTGAATTTAGTTTTAAAAATCTGGAAATTAAAAATAAGGCGGGTCTCATAGCAACCATGTGACCACTGTTAATTTTCATATATACTCAACTGGTTCCATTAAGCCTTAAGGGAAGGAATCTGCCATCCTTACCTGGTCTGGCCTACATGTGAGTCCAGACCCACAGCAATGTGGCTGACTCTTCCCTGCTCTCCAGGTAGTTAGGAATGGACAATAAATACTGGCCTAGCCAGTAACATCCACTTTTCACCAATTAATAATAAAACATGCCCCTTGGGAAAACGTTGTTCAAACGTCTGAAAACAAAACTAAAAATGCTAGCAAGCGCAGTGGGTCAGGCAGCATCCGTCGAGAGAAAGCAAGCTAACGTTTTGAGTCTAGACTTGAAACACCAGCTTGCTTTGTCTCCCTGGGCACTGCCTGACCCGCTGTGATCCCCAGCATTTTTTTGTTTTTGGTTCAGTTTCCAGCATCTGCAGTAATTTTCTCCTACATTGTTCAAACCTCTCATCAATTATGGAATACTGTTTTTTTTCACAAAAGCCATTATCTTCACAGTTGGATACATGATTGTGATTTCAGTGTATTTTATTATCTTTTATTTTAGGTTTTTGAATTTTGAACTAGTGGAAATGGGATGCTTCTGTGTATCTGAAGGGGTTTAATGATTTACTTTCTGGCACAGTGGTTAGCACTGCTGCCTCACAGCGCCTGAGACCGGGGTTCAATTCCCACCTCAGGCGACTGACTGACTGTGTGGAGTTTGCACGTTCTCCCCGTGTCTGCGTGGGTTTCCTCCGGGTCCTCTGGTTTCCTCCCACAGTCCAAAGATGTGCGGATCGGGTGAATTGGCCATGCTAAATTGTCCGTAGTGTTAGGTAAGGGGTAAATGTAGGGGTATGGGTGGGTTGCGCTTCGGTGGGTCGGTGTGGACTTGTTGGGCTGAAGGGCCTGTTTCCACACTGTAAGTAATCTAATCTAATCTATTTTTGTAGCCATGGTGATTTGTTTTAAAATACAATATTAGAGAGTGATTTCCTGGAAAGTAAAAGGGCTTTGTTTTCATTGACAGAATGAAATAAGTAGTTAGTATAGTCCATTAGTGCTTTTGCATCAAAGTTGTTTGTTTTGGGCTTATTGCTTGAAAAAAATCTCTTTGACTTTGACTTTCAGTTTGGCAATTTTGTAAAGTTTTGATGAAAGCTGAATGTGTAAGGCAATTGCTTCTGAGAAAAGGAAGTAGTTTAGGATTGTTAAAGAGGTTACCTCAGTGTAAGGACATTGACTTTGAAAGTTCTAGACCAGACATGTTTAATTAAAACCGTGAAGAGATCACGTGACACTGAGAAAGTCTAAGCTCAGCAGTATGAAGGCTCCAGGAAGAGGCAATTAGTTTATCAGAACAGAGTATTGGAAGTCAGCCTTTTGGTTGTGATTTTCCTTGATATGAGTAATGTAAAAGGGGTGCCTGTTGGGATTACTAGAATTGTATCTCTTCAGGTGTTTCTAAATCTTTAAATTTTTTTATTGCTGCTAATGGCTAATGGTTAATTGTTTGTAGCTTGGCTAATTCTATTTTATCTTTTGGACCACAAACTTTTGTTTTACCATTAGAGTAAAATCTGCAGCATTATTCATCTGTTTTTGAATAGTAAGACCAAAAATAAATCTATGTTGAGCTTTATTACAGCTTAGAATTGGACTTCTCCAGCAATAACATTAGCTGGGATCATAGCACACATTATACTGCATCTGAATGTAGGGACTGACTGTTGTAGACAAATGTCCTGATGCTACCCTGAGATGCCGGCAAGAAAGTAGGGAAGATGGATTGGCCGTGGGAAATGTTGAGGGGTGGCTCTGGGTGGGATGCTCTTCGGCGAGTCGATGTAGACTCGATGGCCCGAATGGCCTGCTTCCACACTGTAGGGATTCTAACTGTCCAGGATATTAGCGAGATAACATCTGGGCAGCAGTGTAAAGTTTTGCTTACTGTATTTAAGCAGAGAAGGTTCTCAGGGTTGATTTCTCAGACTAAAGGGTTGGCTTACGGAGGAAAATGGTGCCATTTGCACTGTGCTTGTGTTAAGGTGAAATATATTTAAAGCATGAGATTCTGGAGGTGGCAAAGCATTGTTGGTTCAAAGAGAATGCTTGATCATGAGTGAATCTAGAAATAAGATTCCTCCTAAAAGTAAGGAAAGCATAGGACTGTATCCTCTGGGAGTTAGAGTCAAGGGTGACTTAATTGAAACATATAAGACCCTGAGGAAGCTTGACTGAGCGGATGGTGAAAGGATGATCCCTGTTTTGACAGACTCAAATAACAGTTTTCAAAGTCACACAAAGCCATGTTATAGTCCAACAGGTTCATCTGAAATCTCAAGCATTCAGAGCAGTGCAGTTCATTTCAAATGAACCTGTTGGACTACATTTGGTGTCGTGTGACTTCTGTCTTTGTCCACCCCAGTTTAATACTGCCACCTCCACATCATCATTTAAAAATAAAGGGTTGCTCTCAGCATGGCAAGATTTTGGTAATCCCTTCCTCAAAAGGCAGGGAATGCAGACTCTTTAAATTTTATTTAAGACAAAAATAAGTGGATTCTTGATTACAGAGGGGAGGTGAAAGATTATCAGGATTATGCAGGAATCTAGAGTTGAGGTTAAATCAGGTCATCTATGATCTTATGAAATTGTGCAGCAGGCTGAATGGAATGAATGAATGAATGGATTCTGTAGTATTTGTAACGAGATCAGCCAGGTGGACATCATAGAGTAGGAGTTCCCTGATTGGAGCTGTTAATCTGGTCCAATCTTTGAGCCCTGGCTGGTAGATAAAAACAGGTGTGTCGCATTGCCCTTTGATTTGAAGGGCACTGCTCGTCACAGGCCACTCGGGTGTTTTCCTATTTTCCTGATGGTGGAAATTGAATAAAGATTTGCACACTTTGTGTCTTTCACTGTGTCTCACCTGCGTGCGCACACACACCATGGGTGCTGGGGGAAATAAGCACTACCGCAGTTAGGCGGTAGTGTGGAGGTTAATAATAGAATAAACAGGAGTGTCTGTTCACACAGCATTGCCCTTTGATGTGAACGGCACTGCTTGTCACTGGCCACTCGGGTGTTTCCTTCCTTCCTGGTGGTGGAAGTTAAATAAAGATTTGTGCACCTTGTGTCTCTCACTGTGAGAAAAAAAGTAAAGAAAAAATAAACAGGAGTGTCAGGGTTCTGCTCATTCTGAGAGCTGGCTCTGAGGAAACTGGACCAGTGTCAAATAACATGCACATGTAAATAAAGGGTGACTTGATGATGGGATATCACCTTCTGTGGAGTTATTTTTGGCCTCCATGAACTTATATGTCTTCATCAGCAGAATGTAACGTATTCCTATGTTTTCCATATATTGAAAACATATTTTATTCTATGCTTCAAGTGTACATCATGCTGAAAAAAAAACAGGTGTGTCCAGCACAGGAACAGGTGCTTTGGCTCTCTAAGCCTGTGCCGGTCAATACACCCTAATTAAACTAAAAAAAAACACACTTTCTGCCCTTATTCGGTCACTATCCCTCTATTTCCCCCCTTATTCATGTAACCATCTAGATGCCTCCTTAAATGACACCAGTGTGCCAGCTGCCAGCTCCCACCACTTCTTCTGGCAATGTATTTCTGGCTCTGGTCACTCGCTGTGTGAAAAACATGCCTCACACATCTATCTTAAACTTGCCCCCACTTGAGCCTGTGCCCCCTGGGAAAAAGCCTCTGACTATCCACCCTATCTATGCCCCTCATAATTGTGTAGACCTCTATCAGGTCTCCTTTCAGTCGCCGTCTTCCTGTGAATACAATCCTAGTCTTTTTAACTCTTGCTCATAGCCGATGCTTTTGAGACCAGGCAACATCCTGGTGAACCTTCTCTGCACTCTCTCCAAATCTTCCACGTCCTTCTGATAAAGTGATGATCATAACTGCACACAAAACTCCAAATGCAGCCTAATGAGGGTTTTATATGCAGCTGTTTTTGCTACAACGCATGGTTCATTAACGTGAATTTGCCATAACGTGATTGACAAACTGGGGGCAATTACATCACCGACACTTTAAGTACTGTTTCTAAAGAATGATTTTTCTATAATGCGGGGTCACACAAGAACACAACCATCATGTTATAGAAGAACTACTTGTTGCTGTAACATGGTTTACCAAATCTTTGTACTCCATGTCCTGGGCAATGAACGTAGGCATGCCTTATACCTTCTTAATCACCCTTGCTGCCTGTTTTGCCATCTTTTAAGGAACTGTGGACCTGCAAGGTCAGATCCAACTGTATATCAATGTTCCTAAGGATTCTGCAGTATAATTCATACCTAAATGTGATCATCCAAATGCATCACCTAGCATTTATCTGGCTCTGTCCGCTCTGAGAACTGGTTCTGAGGGAGTTGGATCACAGTCGAGGACTCTTCATGTGTAGACAAAGGGTGAGTTGGTGACTGGATACCAGCCTGTATGGAGTTATTTCAGATCCCATCAACCTATTTCCTGTCATTCTAAGCCCCTTCCCCTCCCTTTTCATACAGTCAATTCCACATTTCAGTGCAGCTCTTCATTCAGCCATGACACGTGGTGGGGTGTGGCTGTTTCTGCAGCTTGCTCTTGGCTGCCGATGGGATTGGGTTTCTTCAAAGGGCGGGTTACAATCTGATGCAGCTGTGTTTATTCATTGCATTTTGAAGCAGTAAAGCAAAGAAAGTAATCAGCAAGTAATCATCACGTTAATGTGATGTGAAAGCTGGCGAATCTACTGTGTGTAAAAATGTCAGCCAAAGGGCAGCTCCCCACTGGCCGCAAGGTGAATGACATTTTCCAGCTCAGTGTTTTTAACAGGCACCCAATGAAGCAGACAAGAAACATGCATTTATATAGCACCTTCTCCCCCCCCCCCCCCCACACCAGTTCTTCACCTCTCTCTTCGGGTTCCAGGATTTGTTGTTGCCCAATCTGAAGTTTACATTTGTCATGTTTGAAACAACAGGTTGATACATTTGTTGAAGAATTTCTTGGTGTTGTCCAATCATGGGATGTGAACAAATTCATCCTTGCAGCCAATGAACTATATCTGTAAGTGCAGTCACTCCGACAGTGGCTATAGACACCAGAGTATGGCACTGAAGGGTCAACTGGAATTGTACGTTCTAACTACTCGAGTGAGAATTAAAATCCAGGCAAAGAAATCAGGAAGCAGTGTCTGCACACCTGGATGTGGAAATCTGGAATTCTTTTTGTCTAATTGACTGTTTTTCAGTCGACACAAGAGACAGAGACGGCGAGAAGAAAAGAGAACAGGTTTTAAGGTCAAGATAAAGAGGATGAGAGGTAGATGTAAACATTGACCGGATGTTCCATTCTGTAAACTCAGTGTCGTTCCATGTAACTGGAGTTTCCAAGGCTGAAACATGATGTTGGAGGATTTTTGGGGATGGCTTTAATTAAATGTGATTTTCCAATTACAAACAGAGTATGATATAATTTAATTAGAAGTAAATAGAGGCAGAATATTATTAAAATGGTGCTATATTGGCAAATGTAGATGTAAAGTGGGATTTGAGAGTCCTTGTACACTGTCCATGAAAGTAGACAGGCAAGTGCAGTAAGCAGTTAGGAAAACAAATGAGATGTTAGACAATAGACAATAGGTGCAGGAGTAGGCCTTCGAGCCTGCACCACTATTCATTATGGTCATGGCTGATCATCCTCAATCAGTAGGCCTGCATTGAAAGAGGAATTGAGGTCAGAAGTAGGGATATCTTATTGCAGTTATTTAGCTTGGGTAAGACCTGGAATATTGCAATGCAGTTTAGTCTCCCTACCTCAGAAAGGATATATTTGTTATCGAGGTAGTGTAGCAGAGATTCACCAGGCTTCTATTGGTAATGGTAGGAGTGCCCTATGAGGAGAGATTGGTCAACTAGAGAGGGTTCAGAACAGATATACTGTGAAGTTGCTGGAAATGGAGGGTTTGAATTATCAGGAGAGGCTGGGACTTTAACAGGAGCACAGGAGGTTAAGAGGTTTATGAAGACATGGGGGATATAGATAAGGTGAATGGCGGGTGTCTTTTCCCTAGGGTGGGGGATTTCAAGATTAGGAGGCATATTTTTAAGGTGAGAGGAGAAAGATTTAAAAAAGGCATGAGAGGCATTTTTTTTACACAGAGAATGATTTGTGTATGAAATGAATGTCCAGAGGAAGTGGTGATTGTGGGTTTAGTTCAGATGCATACATGAATAAGAAATGTTTTGGAGGGATATGGGTCAAGTGCAGGCAAGTGAGACTAGTTTAGTTACGAAAACCTGTTCGATATGGACTGGGTGAACCGAAGAGGTCTGTTTCTGTGCTGTATGATTCGATCACTCTGACTCTATAACTAAGCCTGTATTCACTAGAGTTTAGAGGGATGAGAGGGGCATCTGATTGAAATGCATAAAGTTCTAGCAGAGCTGGCCAGACTATATGCAGCGAGGATGATTCCCCTGGTTGGAGAGTCTAAAACCAGGGCATAGCTTAGGTACAAATAGACTATTTAGAACTGAGATGGGGAATCATTCTTCATTCAGAAGGTAGTGAATCTGTAGAAGATCAAGTCATTCAATATATTTAAGAAAGAGATTGACACGTTTTTATATATTTAAGATATTAAGAAAAGCAAGAAGTAATATGACATTGAGATCAAGAATCAGCTGTAACCCTATTGAATGGCATAGCAGGCTTATAGGGCAGAATGGCCTACTCCCAGATCCTTGTTCTTATTTCTTTGTTGCTTGATCAGGTCAAAATGATTGAATTCTACTTTAGCTGAATGTGTAAGTCCGTCAAACAAGAAAAGTGATGGACTCTTTGCATCATGCTGGGATTTTCGGATCCCCTTCCCCTTGTCAGGCGAATGCAAAAGGATTAATTGAGCATTGCATTGGAGTTGGGGGGTCAGTGGCGGGAGGGTGACATTGCTGTTGTCAATGCCATTGAATTGAAAGGTAGTTGGTACAGTGGCGGTTTACAAAGGGGAGTGTCGATAGTAAGGTAAACCTGTGAACCTTGACATCTCCATGCTTCGATTCACATTGGGAAATGAGATTATTGAGAGGAACTGTGGGTGGAAGCCATTTTAAATGTAATGTAAGACTATTTGTTTCTTATTGAGTAGTGAATAACATGAGGGTACATTTGAAGATCCAACTTACTTTTGGTTCTAATCCTTACTTTTTGTCTCCCCTTTCTTCCTTCTGCCCCATAACCCAGGAAGTCCTCTTTGCCAGCCATGAATATAGCCCAGCCCATCAATCCTGAGCCATTAATAGTTGAGCAGTATTACGAGTTCCAGGGACAAAGTACAGTCATTCTTATAAGGGATTTCCACTTGGACTTATCCAAGTGCCCACAGAATGATGGTCATTGTCCATGTGGCGCAGGTCAGTAAGAAGTGTCAAAGCTGCCCAGTTTCAGACCCAAAATAAGCAGCAATCCATTCAGCTGAGACGGAATCAAATCAAGGGCATTCTCCTGTGGTCGTGAATAAGTCATAGTCATTTTACTTATTTAAAATATTAATCTCTGGTGTTTCCAGCTAGTGCAGAATTTATAATTGAGCGTGCCTGAGAACGAGCAGTTTCACAGACTGATGCAGCAACAACACAACACATTCCGATTTTGAGAATTTAAGTGCACTTCAGCTGATCGTTTTGGGGCACGATTTCCTTGGGATAATTTTAGATTCAGCTTTGTTTTCCCCCATCTCCATTACGCAGTAATCAGTGCTGTCAACCCAAAGAGAGGTTCATTGCCACTTGCCAAAGCTGCAGCCTTTTTCCTTTTAATTTTAGCCTATTTTTCTGATCAACTTGTCCAAAAGATGTTATTGCATATCTCTGGCAGAGGTTGGGACTTGAACCTGGGCCTCCCGAACCAGGGGTAGGGACACGACCACTGTGCCGCAAAAGGCCCCATTCGTTAAATGTCACAGAAAAAGGCCATTGTCCCTATGTCTACTTTTGGATGATCTCTGAAGCAATTTGATCCACTCTGCTGCTTGGGTGCACTTCCCTGATGTGCGTTTGCTCCAAAAAGCTGTTTTTACCTGATGCGACAATACCTGTGTTATCTCAGTAACACAAGAAGCTGGACATGGAACATCAGGGTATTGGAGGGTCCAACAGATCCTTCAATTACAGCCAATTACTACAGCAGCTTTATTCCAGGGGGCCATCACATCCTTAGGATCGGATCAGCTGACATGATCAGAACTCAAAGGGCTTGACTACGAGTGAAATAGGTGTGGGATCAAGAGGGCCTAAAGTTCAGCCCTTGTTACTGTCCAGCAGGTTTGAGGTTTATTAAGTTTCATTGGATCATTGTGTGGATGACCTAACTGTCCAAAGCAAAGCAGTACAGGAAGCCATTCAAACTTGGGTGCAGGGGAGCAAATTAGGGGTTGCCCTTTGGACTGAGATGAAGATTTGTTTTCTAGGGGAGGTGAGACTCTGCCTCAGAAGCTGGAACGGTCATCAAGCCACTTTAAGGCAGAGTTAAATCGATTATTGTTAGTCAATTAAATCGAAGGCTATTTGGTGTAAATGGGATTGTGGAATGTGAAACATCCCGTAGTGTTAAGTAAGGGGTAAATGTAGGGGTATGGGTGGGTGGCGCTTCGGCGGGTCGGTGTGGACTTGTTGGGCCGAAGGGCCTGTTTCCACACTGTAAGTAATCTAATCTAATCTAATCTAATCTAAACTGTGATCATCGTGATTGGCAGAGGAGGCACAAGGGGCTGACTCACCTACTTCTGTCCCTAAGTTTGTACATTCATTAAAAAAAATTATATTCCCCTGCACATAAATTTCTGGACTAATTTCAATCTGTTATATTACAACATTGGAGTATGATTCCTAATAGTTCTGAAGAAGCGACATTAGATCCAAAAACGATAACTCCGATTTCTCTCCACAGATGCTGCCAGACCTGCTGAGTTTCTCCAGCAGTTTCTGTTTTTCAGTTTACCAACATCCACAGTTGGTTTCTTTTGGTGTAATTTCAATGGTGTCTTAATACTTGAGGTGGTCCAGGAAGCAGCACGAGGTCCTCGAAGATGCAATGATGATTATGGAATCTTAGAATCCCTACAGTGCAGAAAGAGGCCATTTGGCCCCTCGAGTCTGCACCAACCCTCTGAAAAGCATCCCAAACAGGCCCAGCCCCCAACCCTATACCCGTAAACCCATGTTTACCATGGTCAATCCACTTAATCTGCTCATTCTTTGGACCGCAGCATCCAGTGGAAACTCACGCAGACACGGGGAGAACTTGCAAACTCCACACTGAGAGCCACCCGAAACTGGAATCAAACCAGGGTCCTTGGTGCTGTGAGTTAGCAAGGCTAACCACTTAGCCACCATGCTGCTAATGCATACACCTGTATCTGAGGTATAAAGATATACTGACTGTGAAACACAACATCAGCCCTCCAAATTATTACCTTTTTGAATTTACCAGTGAATGCTTCCATCATTTTGGGGTAGTGCATTTCCACACACAACAACTGTCAAAATGGCCAATTATGTTAAATCTATGTCCTCTGGGGACTGAATGTCCTAGTTGAAACAATTTATCAATGAAAGCCCTTCCTGATTTTGAATACCTCAATGAATTGTCCCCTCATCACCTCTACTTCCAGTCCTACTGCTTCAGTTTCTTGATGTAACTAAGAAATCCCTTTATTCTGCCGTACCATTCCTACAGATCTCCTCTGTGCCCTGCAGATGGCTTTGAATGTCTTGGCTGCACTGTGGGGGTCCTGAATATGGTATCATATCCAGCTAAAGATTTTGCTTAACTTCCTTTGTGGGACACTATCGATTCATGCAACTGACTGATGCCAACCTAATTTTGCCAACATAAACCCAGCTCACCGTCCAGAGAAGTTGTTCACATTATACCTGTCCTCTCTTGTATGTCCAGGGCATTGTCATAGCGTGTATGAAGGAGTAACAGTAAGAAAATTTGTTTTATGCAGCGCCTTGTCAGATCTCTCAGAAATTGTGTGAGGGGTTTCATAATGCTCGTCCCCTTCAGGGTGTTTAAAACCAATTTGTACACAGCAAGCTCCCATAAATGTACAGATAAATGACTAACAAGTTGCTCTGTACCTGCAGTGGTCAGAAGCAAAAACCTCCACGTGATGCTTTCCTCTCCATCCCTTCCATTAGACAGCTGAGGATAACTGCAGCATTCCACATTACAGCCGAACTGAGATCAATTAATGGAGCAGGGATCAAAATGTTGTTCTGTATAACTCAGCTGCGTACCAGACAGTGAACTTGTCAACTGATCTTGAGGGAGCTTTTAAATAAAATCTACCATTAAAATCATCTGCTACGCATTCCATCCATATTATTTAACAGATGATCTCATGCTGCAAGTTAAAGAGAAATAGAGAAGCAATTCAGAGTTGAGATGTATTCCAGATTCCCACCATACTGCTATTAAAACAAGAGGTCTTCAATTTGTTTAAGTATTTAGAAGTGTTGACTATTTTCTCCCTCTTCAAACAAAGACCTATTAAGTTTCAAGTCCCGACTGTCTATTTATCCACTTGGAGTACTGTGAGCAGATCATGGGCACTGCACTATAGGAAGAATGTACTGACCTTGAAGGGAATACATTGTCGGTTTACAAGAATGATACCTGGAATTTAGGGGTTAAACTATGAGGCAAGATTATACAAATTAGGCTTTCTAGGTTTTCTTTCTAGAATTGAGAAGGTTTAAGAGGTGATCTGATCAAAGTCTCCTCAATACTAAGAGGAAAATAAAACATAGATAAACCATTTCCACGGGTTGGAGATTCCAGAACATAGGGACATCGCGAATAAATTAGGGCCAGACTGTTCAGGAGAGACGTTAGGAAGCACTTTTACACACAAAAGATGATGGAGGTTTGGAACATACTTCCACAACTGGCACATCAGTTGGTGGTTTTATGGGGAGAAGGTGCAAACTTCACACAGGCTGTTGCCAAGGCTGGAATCGAACCTGGGTCTCTGGTGCTGTGAGGCAGCAGTGCTAACCACTGAGCCATTGTACTCCATAGTTAGTCTATAATTCTAAGTTACCTTGAAAGGGAAGTTTCCCAGTCCTGCTGCGTTTGCAAACAATAATCGAAATGAACAACATGTTCGGTGGGTAAAGAGGAATGCAAGTGGAATGTTGGCCTTTATTTCAAAGGGAATGGAATATAAAATTGGGGAGGTTTTGCTTTAAACGATACAAGGCACTAGTTAAGGCTCAGCTGGAATGCTATGGAAAATTATACTAACATTGGAGGCAGTGCAGGGCAGGTTCACTGGGCTGATAATGGGAAGGGGGATACTATCTTGACATGATATTGGATATTTTGGGCCTGTACTAACAGAATAAAGAATGAGAGGTGCCTTTATTCAAATATACAAGATTCCTAGGGAAGTTGACAGGATAAATGCAAAAAAGTTGGTTTTCCTGTGAGAGAGTCTAGTGAGGGGTTGCACAGTTAAGACAGAACTGAGAAGGACTTCCTTTTGAGGGTAGTGAATCTATGGATTTTTTTCATTGCAGAGAGTTGTGGAGTTTGCGTCATTAAGTATATTCAAGGCTGAACAGCTTTTTAGTCAGTAAGGGAATCGAGGCTTGGAGGGAAAAGGCAGGAAAGTGGAGTTGAGGATTATTGAATCACCTCATTGAAAGATGGAGCTGACTCGATGGACTGAATGGCTGATCTCTGCCCCTGCTCCTATGTCTGTGAACTGCACAGTCACCCCAGATACATCACTGCACAGAAATGGAACCAAACATCAAATGGGCCACATCACCGGGCACTTCCTTGATGTTTCCTGGTCCCACCCACAGAAGAAGGATCCGGCAGTGGTGGACCCTAGTCTGTGCTGACCTTATTGACCGAGTCAGGCTCACATTTACAATTGGCCTGAGTGTTAACTAATTCAGGGTAGTGTAAAATCTGATTGGGAATTTTACCCCATGCTCAACTCTCACATTCTGGTGTGCAATACCAGAGGGTGCCTATTAGCTGTGGTGCTGTACCCTTTTAAACTGCTTTCAGTGACTGAGGGTACATACTCCCCCGATTATGAAAATGGTATCGCCGGTTCACTGAAATATGTTGCACAACTATCTTGTTTCTGTAATTGCAATGCCGATTATGGATCTGCAGTTAGTAATTGTTATCATAGTTATTTTTAAATACAAGCACCATTTACATGAGTGACTCAGAAATGGCAAACCCAGTACAGTACTAACCATCAACTGATTGCAAATCTTGATTGTCTTCATTCACTGAGTCGGCTAATTATGGCTATTTATGGTCATTAGAACCATGCATACAAATAACCCATAATTAGCTGACCTGTCACCATTAAACCCAACAAATACTAGTCATTATCTTTCAAGATTCCTGATTATCTCCATTCAGAAAATTAAATATGTGACTGCGATGAAAATATTGCCTTCATAGGTTAAAGTAAATTTGTTTCCAGTCTGTTTGGACCTAAAATTCAAGTGCATGTTTGAAATTCAGTTCTGTAAGATTCCTGTTTAGCAACATTTAAACAATATGCCAATATTGCATTTGCTGAAAAATGTGTTGCTGGAAAAGCGCAGCAGGTCAGGCAGCATCCAAGGAGCAGGAGAATCGACGTTTCAGGCATAAGCCCCTCTTCAGGAAACAATGCATTTGCAACAGATTAGTTTTTCTCAATCCCCTGTCCCATCCCAAAAGTGGACCTGTTCAGCCATTCAGTTTGATCTTTAACTCCAACTCCCAACTTGCTTCTGTAACCCTTTTATAGCTGGCTAACAAGAACCTTGTTTCAAAATTTTGACTTCACCTCAGGACCTATGTTGGGGGAAAAGAGGTCCACATTTCTGTTGGTGTGAATATAAATTGAGAGATGGCTCCCTCCATCAATCCTCTTGAGTAATGGTTTATCACATAAAACTGGGAGGGCATCACAGCAGAGTGTGAACATTCTCTGTACTAGCATCTGTACCTGTGCACTTTCTATGAACATACTCTGGGTAATTTTTCTTATTATTATTTATTCACGGGATGGGGCATCACTAGCTAGGCATTTATTGCCTATTCCAGAGGGTAGTTAAGAGTCAACCATATTCCTGTGGGTCTGGAGTCACATGTAGGCCAGACCAGGTAAGGATGGCAGTTTCCTTCCCTAAAGGACGTTTGTGAACCAGACAGGTTTTTTCCGATAATGGATTGATAGTCATCATTTTTGACTCTTGATTCTAGACTTTTATTGAATGCAGCATCTGTCGTTGTGTGATTGTGTACCCAGTCCCCTGAAACATTACCTGAGTCTCTGGATTAACAATCCAGTGATAATACCCTAAGGCTATCTACTCCCTGCATGTGTTCAGTGAGAATGCTGGTTGCTTTTTACTTATTGTCCTCTCTCTTGGCCCAGATGCAATGACAATCTTGAGCACACCTACTTCAGTTCTAATGGCAACACAATGTCTTGACCTCAATTGGACTCTTTCTGCACTGTCGATCAGCCTGTACCTAACTAAGACTGAGATAATACCGTGCCTCTGGTCATTGCTTTTGCCCTTTGAACTCAGCAGTGGAATCGAAGGCCATTCTTTTATCATGTGGTTTGATGTCACAGAGTTTGGTTTCAGATCAGAATAGTTGCAGAGAAAATAAACCCAAGAACTATCTTCACAAAGTACTGCAGCAGTATTTAGTATGAATGCATAATAAATATGCATGGTAATTATAGCTATTATCAGACTCTGACTTGATGTTACATTCTGTGAGAACTAATATATCTTTGGGTGCACATTTGCAAGTACTCATGTGAATCTTGCAGTCCAGATTGTTGTAGTCTGGTGGTGTCCTTGCAAAGTTTACAGTTTGTTCCATCTCTGCCCACGCTGCTCTATTTATACTTGGTGATTTGTAGCTCTATGATATCATCGCAGGACTGCTCCAGGGTCCTGAAGCACTTGCAAAACAGACACCTATTTGATTTATATATTCCTCAACTTTTACAAGTTGTGTTTTTAATCCTGAGAATTTCTTTAAGTCTCTACTCCCAATTCTGTTAACCTGAACTCTCTACTGGTTTCCTGAGTGTGGCTTTATGACCTGTTCCCTTCCCTTGCGCTCATTCAGTCACATGCACCAATGAGTTGCCCCAAATTCCCTGGCCACCCACCAGCTCTCCACATCCTACTTTCCTCATAGCTTTGAAATCATCTTCTTTGTCTTTGAATCTTCCTGTGTCTACTGATGCATAATGCATAAAGGTGGGTCAGTTCCTGGGACCTGATCAGGTGTACCCTAGAAGCTAGGGAAGAGATTGCTGGACTCCTTGCTGAGGTATTTGTATCATTGATCGCCACTGGTGAGGTGACGGAAGGCTGGAGGGTGGCTAATGTGGTGCCATTATTTAAGAAAGGTGATAAGAAAGTGCCAGAGAACTATAGACTGGTGAGCCTGACATCAGTGATGGGTGAATTGTTGGAGGAGATTCTGAGGACAGGATGTATATGTATTTGGAAAGATAAGGACTGGTTAGGGAGAGTCAGCATGGCTTTGTGTGTGGGAAGTTGTGTCTTGCTAATTTGATTGATGTTTTTTTGGAAGAAGTGACAAAGAAAAATCGATGAAGGCAGATTTAGATATTTGCATGGCACGGGCATGTTGGACCGTAGGGTCTGTTTCCGTGCTGTACAATTCTGACTCTATGAACCCGTGCTTGCGTCTGCTTTTCGACTCATTTCTGCTTGGGGCAGGTCAGTAGTCATGTTGTAGCTTGAGGGACATCACAGCTCAACAAGTATCACTGACAACGACCACAGTCCCACTTTTACCATCTGCTATTGGAACGATTTTCAGGTTGATATTTGACCTGTTTGCTGACCATATCAATGAACAGTTCTGTAACCAGTGAGTCCTGGCTGGGACCTGAACCCAATATTTCTGACTCAGAGACGGGGATGGTGCCCACTGTGTCCACATTACCTTCCTCAGTCTTTTCTCAGTGTATCAAAAAGCTAAGCTTCGTTAGTTACAACAGACAGCATTAAACGATAGAACTCCATGATAATATCCCATTTATCAGCTATCTGTTGTACTTTGAAATGAAGTACAGTATTGAAGATCAGAGACTCCACAAAACAATTACTTCCTGCTGTTTAGATCATGATGTTGTTTGTTTTCCTGATGAAGGGCTCTGGCCCGAAACGTCGAATTTCCTGTTCCTTGGATGCTGCCTAACCTGCTGTGCTTTAACCAGCAACACATTTTCAGCTCTTACCGTTACAAGAGTTCACCTTTAAGAACACTTTGTGCCCACAATGTTGTGACCATCCTTGCCTGTTTAATCTGCTGTGGATCGACAAGTTACAGATACAGATATTGTTGGTTTGTTGAAACTTCTGCTTTATAACTTTGTATTATTATTTTAAATTAATTAATTAATCCATAGAGTTAATCAGTGCCTGATGATCAATTGATTTTTAGACCATTATCATTAACATGATGCATGATTGCTATTGATGGAATATTTTGATTTGCTTTTTGTAAGCCAAATAGTGGAGGGTGAGTTGGGAATTTGCATCCTTACCACATGGGGATTGATGGAATTAAAACCAGAGTCTACAAGATTCTTTCAAACTGTTCTGGAAAAATTGAGGCTCCATTGAATGGACCTGTCTCCTTATCCACGTTCATCTTTGAGAGCAACTTAAGGAGCATTGTGTATCGGTCTCTCATGGGACTATTTGAAGGTTGTATTTTATCAGGCTGTGCTCTCCAATGAGGGATTTGCTTGGCAGGAGCATGTGCAGAAGAGTTGAGGTCAACGTGGGTAAACTAGCAGAAATGTATCCACAAATTTATCTCCTCCTGTCAACTGAAACACTGTGCCAGGGATATTGACTGGTCGATATTGTAATCTGCTTTTGCTAACATTTTCCTGTACAGACTGAGGATTCAGGCTCCATTGAAGTCTCAATCCTCTACCAGGGAGATCAGTACAATTGAATAATATAGATTCACTACAGGGGAATGTAGAGAAGCACGTGAGGAGGAAGGGACAAAATGGGTACAATGGTAGATTCAGACAAAAATGGGACGAGGCCCCAGTGCAGCATAAACATCAGCATGGACTGGTCGGGCCAAATGGCCTGTGGGTTTTTTTTGTGCCCCCTATCTTATGTGATCCAATGTAATTAGGCAGAAAGTGACAGTCTTCAACCATACAAATCAAAGAGGTCAAACTCTGTGTGTGCGAGGAATTATATTGCCAGGGTGGATCGAGCCCGGGCGACACAGTTTGGACACCTTGGGGTTAACTGTACGCCTTTAAACGACAAACACGCAGAGTCATCCGATCCCTTGCTCAGATGCATTTAACGACATGGTCTAAATCCAGACATTGCTTTGCAGACTTGTAGCTCAAATATCCACCTTGCCTTTGTTAGTTCTTCACTCTGTGAGAGGAAATAAGGAGCGTGGCAGGTACACAATGTGTCACAAACCAGTGACAATGCTAAGTGTAGACTCTTACGGAACAAAATCAATCCGATGTCTTGTCGGCTTGCACGCCGTTATTTTTTGTTATTACCTTAAATCTACTTTTAAATCATAGGGTGCACACCCTGCAGCCGAAGGTAATGCATGTTCGAGCCCTCTGATTATTTTAGAATTTCAAGCAAATTAGACAAAGGTCATTACTTTTGATGCACTTGCAATCTCACTGACTGAGGTTTAATGCATCTACTCCATGGCCCTTCAATCCTATATTCTGACCCACAGTTGCTAAATTTCCCTTCAAGTCCTGCTTGTCTTAGATGTTGGAGCAGCTCCTCCAGTTGCTACAGACGTGTGCATGCTGTGTGTATTATTTTTGCTTTCCTGTTGGCATTTAGACCTCAGTTGTTGAGAAACACTGCTGCATTATTAAAACATCAACAGCTTTGCCAAAGCATGGGCCTCGTTGTAAAATTCATTTCTCGAATGCACCGCACACTCTCCATAAAAATAATTACAGTGGACGGTTTCCATTTGCTATTTCTATTCCATAATGCCCCTGTGGCCCCAAAACCTGAGGAATAAAAGTTGGTTTTCCAGGCAAGTAATATCACCTTGCCCTTGTCTCCTAGTCAAACGTCGCATTAGAAAATAAAAATGCAATGTTTTTCCACTCTGTTGACCCAACTACATCGTAAAGTTGTGCCTGATTTATTTCCAGGTATCTGTCAGTACTCCTTTTACGTTTTTTTTAATCTGACTTTCTCTATTTTGTTTTTGGATGGACTTATTGATTTAGGTACATAGGGACCAGGGCAGGCCATTCAAATCATTCCATCAGATCGTGGCAGATTTGTGCTTCATCTCCATATTAGTTGCCTTATGCTTCCAGGGTCAGGGGCAGACTGGCTCGTGCTCTGTCTGAGGAAGGTGTCTGTGGCTCAGTGGTGGTTACACTGCACAACATGACCATATATCCAGCTCAGCTGCAAGCAGAACAAAATGGCCACCTCCACAATGGTGCACTGACCTCACTAAGCTACCGAGATTGGGCGTTGAGTCACCTTGGAGCAGAGAAGACCAAGAGGAGATTGAGTTGTCTAAATGCATAAAGCGTCTTAGTCGAGTTGTTTTCAAAAAAAAAAGAATGTTTACATTGTCTGATGAGTCACAAACCAGAGAGAGTAGACTTAAGGCCATTGCTCAAGGAGCCTTCAAATAACTCTATGAAGGCCAATATCCCATCACACTTTGGTTACATGAGTGTAGTACATGACTCAGAGCCAGTTCTCCGAGTGAACAGAACCCCTGACACTCCTGTTTATTTTTTTTTTAGACACTCCAGTTTATATCTGTCACTCGATTTTTTTTCCCTTTTCCTTTTATTTTTCTTTTCTTTTTTTTTAAAATTAGCCCCCACACTACCGCCTAACTGCGGTAGTGCTTATTTTTTCCCCAACACCCATGTTGTGTGTGTGCAGGTGTGAGACACAGTGAGAGACACAAAGTGCACGAATCTTTATTCAATTTCCACCACCAGGAAGATAGGAAAACACCGAGTGGCCAGTGACAAGCAGTGCCCTTCACATCAAAGGGCAATGCTGTGTGGACACTCCTGGTTATCTCGGTCAGCCAGGGCTCCCTGATTGGGGCTGTAAATCTGGTCCAATCAAGGAACTCAAATTTTATGAGGTCCACCTGGCTAATCTCAAGTAAAAGAAGTAGGTAGATGGGGATGGAAAGGGAACCAGCAGCCAGTGCAGGGATCCCCTGTGGTCATTCCCCTCAACAACAAGTATGCCGTTTTGAATACTGTTGGGGGGGACGACTTACCAGGAGTAAGCAATGAGGCACAGGTCTCTGGTGCAGAGTCTGTCCCTGTTGCTCAGAAAGGAAGGGGGAAGAGGAGCAGAGCGTTAGTCATAGGGGACTCCATAGTTAGGGGGACAGATAGGAGGTCTTGTTGGAATGAGAGAGACTCACGGTTGGTGTTTGCTTCCCAAGTGCTAGGGTTTGTGATGTCTCTGATCGTGTTTTTGGGATCCTTGAGGGGGAGAGGGAGCAGCCCCAAGTCATGGTCTATGTAGGCACCAACGATGTCGGTGGGAAGGAAGGTGGGATCTAAGGCAGAAATTCAGGGAGCTAGGGTGGAAGCTTAGAGCTAGAACAAACAGAGTTGTTATCTCTGGTTTATTACCCGTGCCATGTGCTAGTGAAGCAAGGAATAGGGAGAGAGAGGAGTTGAAAACATAGCTGCAGGGATGGTGCAGGAGGGAGGGTTTTGGATTCTTGGATAATTGGAGCTCTTTCTGGGAAACGTGGGACCTATACAAACAGGATGGTCTTCACCTGAAACAGAGGAATACCAATATTCTGTGGGCCGGTGGGGGGGGGGGGGAGGGGGAGTGCAGAATTTGCGAATGTTCTTCGGGGGGGGGGTTTAAACTAATGCAGCAGGGGAATGGGAACCTGAATTGTAGTTCCGTGTACAGGAAGTTGAGGGAAGTGAGGTCAGAGATAGGTTTACAAGGTCACGAGAGGGCACAGGCAATCAGGATGTTGGTTTGAAATTTGTGTACTTCAATGCCAGGACCATCCAGAATAAAGTGGATGAACTTGCAGCATGGATTGGTAGCTGGGATATCCATATTGTGGCCATTTCAGAGAAATGGCTAGAGGAGAGACAGGAATGGTTGTTGCAGTTTCCAGGATTTAGATGTTTCAGTGAGAACAGTGAAGATGGTAAAAGAGGCAGGGTGGTGTGACATTGTTCATCAAGGGTAGTATTACAGAAGGTGAGATCATGTTTGAGGACTCATCCACTGAGGTAAAGTTTGGGCTGAGGTTAGAAACAGGAAGGAGAGGTCACTCTATTGGGAGTTTTCTATCGACCTCTGAATTGTTCAAGGGATGTAGAGGAAACGATAGCAAAGATAATTTGAAGGCGGCACGGTGGCACAGTGGTTAGCACTGCTGTCTCACAGCGCCTGAGACCCGGGTTCAATTCCTGACTCAGGCGACTGACTGTGTGGAGTTTGCACGTTCTCCCCATGTCTGCGTGGGTTTCCTCTGGGTGTTCCAGTTTCTTTCCTCTTTTCTCACAAAGATGTGTGGGTCAGGTGAATTGGCCATGCTAAATTGCCCATAGTGTTAGGTAAGGGGTAAATGTAGGGGTATGGGTGGGTTGTGCTTCGGAGGGTCGGTGTGGACTTGTTGGGCCGAAGGGCCTGTTTCCACACTGTAAGTAATCTAATTTAATAATTCTCGATAGTAGTGAGAGCAACAGGGTCATTGTTATGGGAGATTTTAACTTCCCCAATATTGACTGAGAATACTATAGTCAAGATTAGAGCTCATTCCTGATGAAGGGCTTTTGCCTGAACATCAATTTTTCCTGCTCCTTGGATGCTGCCTGGCCTGCTGTGCTTTTTCAGCACCACTCTAATCTTGACTGTAATCTCCAGCATCTACAGTATCCACTTCTGCCTGGGAATACTATTGTTCAGATAGTTTAGATGGGTCAGTTTTTGTTCAATGTGTGACAGAGTATGTAAACAGGCCAACAAGGAGTGATGCCATATTGGATTTGGTACTGGGGAATGAACCAGTTAGATTTGGAGGTAGGTGAGCACTTTGGCGATAGTGACCTCAATTCGGTTATATTTACAATATCAATGGGCAGGGATAGGTATATACAGCAGGGAAAGAGGTATAACTGGGGGAGAGGCAATTATGATGCGATTAGGCAAGATTTAGGATGCATAAGATGGGGAAGGAAACTGCAGGGGATGGACAGTCCTGAAATGTGGACCTTATTCAAGGAACAGCTACTGCGGGTCCTTGATAACTATATACCTATTGGGCAGGGTGTTGTTGTTGAGAGAGGGAGCCATAGCTTACTAAAGAAGTTGAAGCTCTTGTCAAGAGGAAAGGAAGGCTTATGTAAGGATGACGCGTGAAGGCTCAGTTAGGGAACTTGAGAGTTATAAGTTAGCCAGAAAAGATCAAAAGAGAGGGCTAGGAAGAGCCAGGAGAAGACATGAGAAGCTGTTGGTGGAAAGGATCGAGGAAAACCCTAAGGCCTTCAATAGGTATATCAGGAATAAAAGAATGACTAGAGTAAGATTAGGGCCAATCAAAGACAGTAGTGGAAAGTTGTGTGTGGAATCTGAGGACATAGAGGAAGCGCTTAATGAATAGTTTTCGTCAGTATTCACATTGGAAAAGGACAATGTTAGTGAGAATGTGGAGATATAGGCAACTAGATGAGATGGGATTGCAGTTGACAAAGAGGATATTTTTGCAATTTTGGAGGATCTGAAAATAGATAAGACCCCAGGGCCAAATGGGATTTATCCTCGGATTCTCTGGGATGCCAGGCAGGAGATTGCATAGCCTTTGGCTTTGATCTTTATGTCACCATTGTCGACAGCAGTAGCGCCAGGAGACTGGAGGATAGCAAATGTTGTTCCCTTGTTTAAGAAGAGGAGTCGGACAACCCTGGTAATTATAGGCCAGTGAGCCTTACTTCAGTTGTGGATAAGGTGTTGGAAAAGGTTATAAGAGATAGGATTTATAATCATCTGGAAAGAAATAATTTGATCAGGGATAGCCAACACAGTTTTGTGAAGGGTAGGTCATGCCTCACTAACATTATTGAGTTCTTTGAGAAGGTGACAAAACAGATGGATGAAGGTAAGGTGGTTGATGTGGTGTATATGCACTTCAGTAAGGCATTTGATAAGGTTCCACACAATAGGCTATTGCACAAAATAAGGTGTTTTGGGATTGAAGGTGATTTTGAGGCTTGGATCAGAAAGTAGATGGTTAAAGGAGACCGATGGGAAATGTTCATCCTCAAGTTCAGTTACCAGTGGTGTGCCGCAAGGATCTGTTTTGGAGCCACTGCTGTTTGTCATTTTTATAAATAATCTGGAGGTTGATGTAGAAGGATGGGTTAGTAAATTTGCAGAAGACACTAAGGTAGGAAGAGTTATGGATTGTGCCGAAGAATGTTGTGGGTTATGCAAGGACATAGATAAGATGCAGAGCTGATCTGAGAAGTGGCAAATGGAGTTTAATGTGGAAAAGTGTGAGGGAGTTCACTTCTGAAGAAGTAACAGGAATGCAGAGAGTACTGGGTTAATAGTAAAGTTCTTGATTTGGAGACACCAGTGTTGGTCTGGAGTGTACAAAGTTAAAGATCACACAGCATCAGGTGATAGTCCAACAGCCTCATGACTCGAAGAGCAGAAGCAGTCCCAAACAGTGGTTGGCATGTGAGGAACTAATTGTCCAAGTCTGGGTTAAAGCCCTTGAGAGGAGGGAAAAGCATTCTGGGTAAACAGAAGTGGAATCCTGTCATAAATGTAAAGGCTCACACGGTAATGATGACATCTGTAAGCGCATCATGGAATGGAACAGACATTTTGAGGATTTTCTTCTAAACATGACAATCATGCACAAACATAAAAAAGGACTCTGGTGGATCTTGAGAATCTACGTTTTCAGGTCAACGTGTGCCCTCCTGACTGCTCAGGCACAGCCATCTGTGCAACATGTGAAACAGCAGTTCTCAAATCCCATAGGCTATGTATCTACTGGTCTGGTCCATATTTCAGCACCTGTTGTATTGAGCTCTCTGCTCAATTCCTCTGTCACTGCTGTTATTATGTTGCTGTATCTGTGCCCCAGGTTATGCAGAGAGGCTTAGGAAGCCCATGTTCTGTCAGTCAGAAAGCTCTGACAGGTAAATAGCAGTAAGGCATTCACCTTCAGCAGAGTATGAAGACATTCCACATCGACACCCAGCGTTCATTCCTCCTTTGATAATTAGCATGGAATCAGCAGACTGCACTTGTCACTCCATCTACTTTATGGGTGTCGACTTGTGAACCCACCGCACTTCCACGCTGTTCCTTTCAAAATCTTTCAATAAGTCCCCAGTTCAGGATGAACACAAGACTCCGCGATTTGACCATTTAATAGTGTTTTTTTTAAAAAAGGAATCATTGGATTTTTGAAGAACGAGACCGCCACTTGCTCCAAGTGGCCTCCATGTTGGGTTTGATCAAGCTGCAGCTCAGAATGATCCCTGGGTCCTAGCTGCATGTACCTCCCCCCCCCCCCCCCCCCCCCCCCCCCACCTGTGGACATTGGGATCAGGCATCTGTCCAGCCCTCACCCATATTATGGCACCTCTCTGATACACTGGCAAGGGAACCGTGGAGCACAGACATTCATTGTGGGACAAACCGGTAAATTAGTTTTGAAAGGCTACAGAAGGTAACTTGTGGGATGTGGGCATCACCAGCTGCCCAGGATTTATTGCCCATGAGAAGGTGGGATCCTTGGGCTGCATTTTACATTCTGATGAGCCAAGCCCAAGTCAACCATTTTGCAGGGGTTTCTGTGAGGCCTAGTAAGTTTACTCACTGTATTGTACTGAGCAGGCAACATTACTAATGATCCCACCCCCAACAGTATCTGTTACAGGTCTCCAACCCGATCTTAAAATATATCATTCCAAAACAATTTGCCACTCAGTGGGTATCATATCAAAAGACTGGCAGCCTTTAAAACATAGAACACAGAATGTCACAGCGCAGTACAGACCCTTCGGCCCTCAATGCTGCACTGACCTGTGAAATTAATCTGATGCCTACATCTAAACTACACGTTCCATTATTATCCATATGTATGTCCAGTGCTCATTTAAATGCCCTTAACATTGGCGTGTCTACTACTTTTGCAGACAGGTCATTCCACGCTCCTACTACTCTCTGAGTAAAGAAGCTACCCGATATCTGTCTTAAATCTATCATCCCTCAATTTAAAGCTATGTCCGCTCATGTTAGCATTCAACATCTGAGGAAAAAGGCTGTCACTGTCTACCCTATTTAACTCTCTGATTATCTTACACGACTTGATTAAGTTACCTCTCAAGTTTCCTCTCTCCAATGAAAACAGCCTCAGTTCCCCCAGCCTTTCCTAGTAAGACCATCCTTCCATACCAAGCAACATCCTGCTAAATCTCCTCTGAACCCTTTCCAAAGCTTCCACATCCTTCCTGTAATGCGGTGACCAGAGCTGCACACTATACTCCAGGTGTGGCCTTACCAGTGTCTTGTACAGCTGAAGCATGACCTCGTGGCTCTGAAACTCAATCCCCCTACCAATAAATGCCAACACACCACATGCCTTCTTAACAACCCCATCAACCTGGGTGGCAACTTTCATGTATTTGTGGACCTGAACATTGAGATCTCTCTGTTCATCTACACGGCCAAGAATTTTACCAAGTTAAAAATGACACAAGATCAGGTTATAGTCCAACAGGTTTAATTGGCAGCATTAGCTTTGGAGCACTGCTCCTTCATCAGGTGGTTATGGGGGGGGAGGGGGTGGGGGAAGGTACATGCAGCTAGGACCCAGGGATCATTCTGAGCTGCAGTTTGATCAAACCCAACATGGAGGCCACTTGGAGCAAGTGGCGGTCTCATTCTTCAAAAATCCAATGAATCCCTTTTTTAAAAAGAACACTATTAAATGGTCAAATGGCTGAGTCTTGTGTTCGTCCTGAACTGGGGACTTATTGAAAGATTTTGAAAGGAACAGCGTGGAAGTGCGGTGGGTTCACAAGTCGACACCCATAAAGTAGATGGAGTGACAAGTGCAGTCTGCTGACTCCATGCTAATTATCAAAGGAGGAATGAACGCTGGGTGTCAATGTGGAATGTCTTCATACTCTGCTGAAGGTGAATGCCTTACTACTATTTACCTGTCAGAGCTTTCTGACTGACAGAACATGGGCTTCCTAAGCCTCTCTGCATAACCTGGGGCACAGATACAGCAACATAATAACAGCAGTGACAGAGGAATTGAGCAGAGAGCTCAATACAACAGGTGCTGAAATATGGACCAGACCAGTAGATACATAGCCTATGGGATTTGAGAACTGCTGTTTCACATGTTGCACAGATGGCTGTGCCTGAGGAGTCAGGAGGGCACACGTTGACCTGAAAACGTAGATTCTCAAGATCCACCAGAGTCCTTTTTTATGTTTGTGCATGATTGTCATGTTTAGAAGAAAATCCTCAAAATGTCTGTTCCATTCCATGATGCGCTTACAGACGTCATCATTACCGTGTGAGCCTTTACATTTATGACAGGATTCTACTTCTGTTTACCCAGAATGCTTTTCCCTCCTCTCAAGGGCTTTAACCCAGACTTGGACAATTAGTTCCTCACATGCCAACCAATGTTTGGGACTGCTTCTGCTCTTCGAGTCATGAAGGTTCGTTCTTTGAGTTCTGCTATGAGAGAGAAGCCCCCTCCCGTGGACCACCAACATTGAGAAATTATAGGCAGCTTCCTGTCGTGTGAGGTCAGGGGTTGCTAACACATTGGGCATTGCCTTCCTGTCAACAATCAGCAATTTCCTGAATAGATTGAAATCCTCTATTCCTGCACCCCCGCCTAAGCCCCTGTGTCTGCATGGGCCTTCATCCTAAAAGGGTCTGAGTGGGTACTCATCAGGAGTGGGAAGACTGACTGCCTGATGTGTTTTCTGCTTCATTCTTGCTTATAGATCAGCTGTAGCTATTATTTCTGAATTTCTTTTCCCCACCAACCATTGGAAACCTGAAAGCAATCTTTTTCTAGGATAGACTTCCCATTAGCAGTGCTGCAGTGGAGGTTCACCAGGCTGATACGGGGTATAGCAGGACTATTCTATAAGGAGAAATTAGTTTGCCTAGACCTGTGTTCACTAGAGTTTAGAAGGATGATAAGGGATCTGATTAAATCGTATAAAATTCTAACAGGGCTTAAGGAAATTATTAAAAATAATATGAAGCTGGAGAGGGTTCAGAAGAGATTTATCAGGATGTTGCTGGGAGTGGAAAGTTTGAGTTGTAAAGAAATAGCCTTGGACTTTTTTCAGTGGAGTGTAGAAGGTTGAGGAGTGACCTAATAAAGGTTTATGAAAACATGAGAGGTATAGATAAGATGGATATCTTTTCTCTAGGGTGGGGGGGAAAGAGTTCAAGTCCAGGGGGCATATTTTCAAGGTGAGAGGAGAAAGAATTAAAAAAGACATGAGAAGCGATTTTTTTTTCACACAGAATGGTTCACGTGTGTGGAATGAACTTCTAGAGGAAGTGGACATTATGGTTACAATTATAACATTTTAAAAGGCATTTAAATAAGTACATGAATAGGGAACATTAGGAGGGATATGGGCCAAGTGCCAGCAGGTGGGACTAGTTTAGTTTGGAGTTATGGTTGGACCGAAGGATCTGCTTCCATGCTGTATGACTGTCTGGCTGGACAGACTGGGTGCAGGGAGGATGTTTCTCCTGGTTGGAGAGTCTAATACCAGGGCTCACCGTCTCACGATACTGTGGAGGCCATTTAAAACTGAGATGAGGAAACATTTCTTCACTCGAAGAGTAGTGAATCTGTGGAGTTCTCTATTACAGAAGACTGCAAAGGCCAAGTCACTGAATATATTCAAGAAAGAAAGAGAGCAATGTTTAGATATTAAAGGCATCAAGTGGTATCGGGAGAAAGTGGGAATATAGTATTGAGAGAGGGGATTAATCGTGATCATATTGAATGGAGGGACAGGTTTGAAGGGCCAGATGGCCTACTTACTGCTCTTCGGTTCTATGTGTAGTGGTGTTGTAGATATAATAATCCTTCTTAAATACAATCTGCAGTACTCTGCCTGACCCTGCTGGAAGCAAATTCAATAGTAACTTTCAAGAAGGAATTGGATTTGTCTATGAAGTAGGAGAGAGTAGAAGACTTCAGAACAACAGCGATAAGCATATGACAGGAATAAACTGGCAGCACTATGGTGTTGAGAAGGGAAAATGGGTCTGACTGTAATGCTGTATAAAGAGGCAGCGTGGATTTAATGGACTGAATGGCCTCCTCCTGAGTCCTGAAGACAATATTTGTAAAGGAATCATTTGCAGGGCTGTAAGGAAAGGGGAGGGAAGGAATAATTAGGTAGCTCTATCAAAGATGCCAGAGATACAATCAATCATATTGCCCACCTCTGTGCTCTCTCAATCTTGGATTTCCTCTGATAAGCATCAACATATTATAATAAAAAAGCATTTAGAGTAATTCTTTCCTATTCTGCAGCAGTCACCATCATTGAGAATGGATGCCTTATTTATTTATTCAACATTAATAGATTGGTCTTAAATTGAGATTGAAAGGTCTATGATATCCAGATATGTCTCAGTGATCCTACAATCGGGAGTTGGTACCAGACAATAACCATCTGACTGACTGTCATCTCCATCATTTGTAATCTTTGAAATCTGCAATAATTCCCCATCCCCGCCCTATCCACATACCTGGCCGTTTATCTTAACTACTGTCAAACTTTTGCTGTGACCCTTTAATGTGCTTCAGCCCTTTAATGGCTCCTTGTTACAGCTGAATAGGGAGCTGGGAGCTCGCTGCAAATACATCATTATTTCTGAGTCTCGTTGAGCACCATATTTACCGTGTCATTGGAGATCTACCCTCTGAAGTTTTGTTTGTAGCAGAAGGTGATTGCCAAAAGCAGTCAAATGAGGGACAAACATCGCAGCAACCATTAAGTGGAAGAGATTGATCAAAAAGAGACAAGCTTGTCAGATCCAAAGGCTCATTTGCTGTTGTAATATATTTCTGGTGTTTCTCTGCAATTCCAGTTGCCGAAGGGCCTGTTGTGGTGCCAATAAATGTCACACTTCAGTGAGCACTTCTGTAAACCACAGATAAAATGCTTTGAAATCTTTGCAAATCTTTGTACCGTACTCTTTTTTTTTCCCTCTCATGCTTAGTTGACAGTTGCCCCACATCATAACAACAATCAGTCTGCTACAATGTGAACTTCGCTTCTCAAAAAAACACACCTGGATTTATGTAGCACCTTTCAAAGCCTCAGGATGTCCCTCAAATGCTTGCCTGCAAGCAAAAGTGGTTTTGTCAAACAGTTGCTTTAGGAATCGGGGCCACCATTTTGTGCGCAGGAATGCAACAATATGTTGATGACCACTTAACCTGTTTCTGTGATATTGCCTGAGAGATAAATTAATATTAATGAGTGGGAATACTCCTGCTGCTCTGCAAAATTGTGGAATTGCTTGCATCCATAAAATCTGAGAGGGGCAGTTGAAATTCCAAGACCAAAATGCCCTAGTGCTGTGCTGGAATGTGAATTTGGATATCCCTGGAGCGGGGCTTGAATCCCTGATGTTCTGACTTTGAGGTGTGAATCCTACATGCTGAGTCATAGCTGACAGCATGTGACCATGTGGGAAATGGGTTGTCTGCAGCCCAGGCCTGAAACTATCAGCGAGCGTTCAATTATTGATGGCATGGAGACTCTGCTGTTTAAAAAGAAAGATGCCTTGTGTCAACAACAATTTGCATTTATATAACGCTCTTGATGTAAATGAAAACACCCAAGGCACTTCACAGAAGCATAATCAGATGAACAGAAGTGATTCGAATGTGGCACTTGATCACCACATGATATGGTTGAAGCAGAATGCTTAAAAAACTGAAGGGAAAACTAGGTAAGTACATTGATGGAGAAAGGATTAGGATATAGAAATGGGGTTAGATTAAGAGGTGGCTTGCATGAAGTATGGACTAGATGGGCCAAATATCCTGTTGTCCTGCTGTAAATTCCAAATCGTTTTCTGCATGACTTTTTTTTGTGTTTTGTGGGGGTGGGGGTGGGGGGGTTCACTTCTGCAGAAGAGACAGAGGGAGTTCTAACATTCTGTGCACTTCCGTGGTTCAACATTGATTTGAGATTCTGCTTTCACAACCACGATGATAAGAGGAAATTCCTCCCCGGAGAAACTATTCTCACTGAGATTGAGATGGAATGCAGTCCTGCAGTGACTTGGGAGCAAGCTCATGACCAAAAGCTTTCAGTTAACAAGAACATTTATGGCCTTAAGCTTCTTGTAGATAACATTAAAAGGAAAAATAACTTAATTTCCAAATAAAAGTGGTTAATACATAGCGCCTCCTTTGTCAGGTAGGTCCCAAATTCAATCTATGCTCTACCCACTCCCCTTACACTTTGATACCTTCAGCGTCTACAAATCTGATTCTTTCCTGACCATATCTGGTGATTTGGAACTCCACAGCCTTCTGTAGTAGAGAATTGCACAGGTTCAGAATTCTTTGTGAAGACATTTCTCCTCATCTGGGTCTACCATGACCTACCCCTGAGCTTGAGACCATGTTCTGGAGCTCCAAGGCTCCAGGAAACATCATCCTTGCATCCAGTCCTGTCAGGAGTTTGTATTTTGCAATGAGATCCCCTCCCATTCTGCTAAGATCCAGAGAATCACAGGTCCGCTCAATCCAATATCTCCACATGTGACAAACTTGCCATCCCAGGGACTAAAGCCATACCCTCAACCATTCAATTAAATCATCTTCTGCACTAGCTCCACTCATCTCCACTATCGCGTCCCTCACGTTGAAAAATCCATTTATCTGAGCGTTGAATATTCTGAATGTATGAGCATTCACAGCTCCCTCGAGTAGAGAATTCGAAGATTCACAAGATCCTGAGTGCAGAGATTTCTAATTATCTCAGTCAGAAATCGCTGACCTCTTGGGCAGCAAGGTGGCTCAGTGTTAAGCACTGCTGCCTCACATCACCAGGGGCAGAGGTGACTGTCTGTCTGTCTGTCTGTCTGTATGGAGTTTGCGCATCCTCCCCATGTCTGCATGGGTTTCCTCCGGATGCCCCAGTTTCTACCCACAATCCAAAGATGTGCAGGTTAGGTGGATTGGCCATGAGAATTGTCCACAGTGTCCAGCGGTATGCAGGCTCGGTGGATTAGCCAGGGGAAATACAGGGTTACAGGGATGGGGTAGGAAGGTGGGTCTGCATGGAATGCTCTTTGGAAGTTCAGAATGAACTCGATGGGCTATCCTGAGATTGTGCCATGTCATCCTAAACTCTCTAACCAAGGGGAACACAGATTCTTAGCATTTACCCTCAGGGCTACCAGCTCACTAGGATTGGCCTGGAATCCAGAAAATGGACATCAATCACCAGTAGTCTTCTGGAAAAAACAAACAGAGAGAAATACTTTATTTTCATTTCTTTGAAGAAAATGGAAGAATATGAAAATGTTAGGGTAAGAAAATGGGTATTTGATAGACTAGCTTCATCCAATTGAGTCATGAGCCTTTCCAGTGGTGTACAGGGGTCAGTTAGCTCGGTTGACTGGATATCTGGTGAGTGATGCCAACCGTGTGGGTTCAGTTCCCTCTTTTCAACCTCTGTCTTCACCTGAGATGTAGAGACCCTCAGGTTAAACCATCACCTGTTCTTTCTCTTTCTCTGACACATACACTTCTCTGTCTCTCTCACGAGAGAACAGCCCTTTACCAGTTGCTGTTGGAATGTAATGATCCACAAGGTTGGGCATGTTGGTCAATCAGGGGCTGGTGTCCAAGGAATACCATTTGTTGTAGCTTTCTGGGAATAAATGTTGATTCAGTTGTCAACCATATCTACCCTGCCCAATTCTTTCACAAATGTCACCCCTGCATCCAGTCTGTCCTGCACTTCCAATGAAATCACTTCTCAATCTTTTCTTCTGCCCCTCCCATTATTTTATTTCTCATGGCACCAGTGACCTCCTCACTCTTGCTTTCAGGGTCTAAGTCAATTCTGTGGATTAAATGCTGTCCAGGAACTGAACCACGCAGAGGCCCATTCATTAGCTGTGGTGTGGCTCGATCTATGCTGCAAATGGAGGGTGTCGTATGCTGAGACTTGATGTCAAAATTCATCGCAATGTCTTAATTCTTGATGCAAGCCATCTAAACCAGTCATAGTCTCACATCCCTGCCAGATCCTCCTAAACCTGAAAAGTTGTGTGCAGATTTAGAGACCTTGAAGCAAGATACGTATTCACCCCCTTGAGCATGCTCCGCAATACTAGATCATGCCTTATAATTTATCTCAACAACACATTCTAGTGCTACCTCCATATCCCTTCATGTCATTAGTAAATTTGATCACTTGAGTACATTCAATGTTCTAATAGTCATTGCAATCTAAGAAAAATGTCAATAGCTTTTCATGCTTCGCTGGTGTGCTCGCACAGCAATTGTGTCTGACGTATTTGTACAATGTTTTTATCTCCCTTCCACCTGACCACTCACTTTGAACAAATAAACTGAATCCTCAAAATTAGTGGAGCAATTGCTTATTGCATTGGTTTAACATCCTGCTCTCCGACACACAGAGCATGTTAACCAGTTTGAAGCAGACAGATTGCTGTAATGTAAGGAGGAACAGTCATTAGGAGGTTTTAATGGGAAGATGTTGCAAAATTATGTCTCTGGTCCAGGGTTCCTTTTTACCTTGACTAAGTTAGTGAATGGAGCTCGCAGTTAGTGGATGGACTCTCCTGTCTGGCATGTTGAATCATGCAACTGCACTTCTGGTGTGAATTCCAAGAGTCTGCCGCTCTCCACCAGCTGCAAACCTCACTTAAATCTGCCCTGTGTTGCTTGGTGGATAGTGTCAGCAATGGTCTCATGCCCAGCTCTCAATTCTTCATCCCTATATAATCATCTCCATGTGCCACTTGGCTATAGGCCAGAAGATTCTAACAATGAGGTGATAAAAGGGAAGACTTTCACAACCCAAGGACATCTCAAAGCACTCAACATCCGATACAATATCTTCAATTTGTAAAGACAAAATATGGTCATGTAGGCAGCCAATTTCAGTAAGGTTCTGTAAACAGTGATGGGATTACGGGTCCATTATACTGTTTGTCATCTGCAGTGATTTGTCAAAATGGTCTCACTTCCTTGAACAACAAACTGAGGGGTTATGTGCATTTAGCTCTGCAGATAGAAATTGGGCAATTTGCAGCCATTTTCTGGTCCAGCTAATTCTGCCTTCCCAGGAAGTAATGACAGAAACTGGGCAATGGTTTCCTGAGCAGCAGTAGTCACCCAGAATTCTCCAAGTGACCATTATACAGGGGTGGACCTGGAGAATGAACAATAGCAGATCAGGAGAGAGATTTAGAAGGGACCTGAGGGACAACTTTCTCATGCAGAAGAGTGCTTCATATGTGGAATGAGCTGCCAGAAGAAGTCATAGATGCAAGTACAGTTGCAACATTTAAAACATATTTGAACAGGTACATGAATGGGAAAGGTATAGAGGGATATGGGCCAGACACAGACAAGCGGGACTAGTTTAGATTGGGAAACTTGGTCAGCATGGACGAGTTGGACTGAAGGGTCTGTTTTTGTGCTGTGTGAAAGTGAGACTGCAGATGCTGGAGATCAAAGTCGAGAGTGTGGCGCTGAAAGAGCACAACAGGTCAGGCAGCAGCAGAGGAGCAGGAAAACTGACGTTTTGAGCATAAGCTCTTCCTGATGAAACATCAATTCTCCTGCTCCTCAGATGCTGCCTGACCTGTTGTGCTTTTCCAACACCACACTCTCGATTCTGTGCTAAGTGACTTTATTTGTTATCACATGGCTTCAAATGCACAAAGGGGGCTATGTTCACACCAGGTTCATGCAAATATTTGGAATCCCAATGTACTTTTCTCTCCTTGTTAGCCCTGGTGTGTTTATAGTCAGTCTTACTGTTGGTCTTGCAGAGAGCATTGAATCAAATTTGAATGCTTGGAATAGAGGCAAAACACTGTGCATGCTGACCATCCAAAACAAACAGAATTCTGGAGAAACTCAGCAGATCTGGCACCATCAGGGGAGAGAGAAACAGAGTTACTATTTTGTGTCCAGTATGATTGTTCTCCAGAACTTCTGAAGAGTCATACCTGACTTAAAATGTCAACTCTCTCTTTCTCTGTCCATAGATGCTGTCTAACCCACTGAGTTTCTCCAGTATTCTGTGTTTTGAGTTATTGAAGACTATACAGTCAAGCTGACATTGGTGCAGTACTGATGGAAAGCTGCACTTCCAATGTGCTGGCCTTCATAGGGATTTTAATTGAGCCTATTTGCCCTTGGTAGCTGGCTGCAAAATGTTATGTTATCACTTTTGGGATAATGTCCTTTTCAAAACCAACATCTAAATGAGCTCAATACCTGGATATTATTGCATGGCCACACATGGTAGTCTGCAGCACTGGGCCCAGAGAGTATCTGGGGAATATTCTTCATTCTGTATCATATATACTGTTAATAAATGCACCAAGGATCCTCAAGAACATGGAATCCACTGATCTCATTTGGATTACACGAGCCTAATGGATCATAAAAGATCGATTTACTTGAGGAAGAGTGGGAGATTTCTCTTCAGTCCCTTGGCCAAAATCCATCTCTCAGCATCTAGGACAAAATCATCTGAGTATTTATCTCATTACTGTCTGTGTTAGACACAAAATTACTACTACATTAGTCAACATTGCAAAATTGTCTACACTTCAAAAGAAAGTGAGTAATTGGTTTTAAAACACTTTGGAACCTTTCCATGTTGTGATGGCTGCTTTATTAGTTCATGTTCTATTGATTGTGTGTCCTTTGGTGTCAGCACTGGCAATCTGATAAACCCGCAAGGTGTGGACACTCAACAACGACGTTATGAACGGTAATCTCCCCCAGCACGGCTCTTCTTCAACCTGGTCATCACACAGTTGCTGCTTTACGTCCTTTCTGTGCATGCAGAAAATCAGAGAACCAAGTATTTGCTGCATCACATCATCTAAATATTTTGGTAGCCCGCAAACCCACCAACACACTAAAACAGCAGCTAATGAACTTGAAACAGCCTCTACAGACAATGAGCAAAACTAGCATCATTTATAAAATACCATGCAAGGACTGTAACAAACACTACATTGGACAGGCAGAAAACTAGCCACCAGGATACATGACATCAATTCGTCACAAAAAGACATGGCCCTCTCTCACTAATATCCTCACATATAGATGAGGAAGGACACCACTTCGACTGGGATAATATATCCATCCTAGGACAAGCCAAACAAAGACACGCACGAGAATTCCTAGAAGCATGGCATTCTAATCGGAACTCTATCAATAAACAGATTGAGTTAGACCCCATCTATCATCCCCTGAGAAAAGGAATAGGAAGTGACTTCACCATAGGAAATAACATCACCAAAGGAAATGACATCACCAAAGGAAATGACATCACCAACCCAAAGAAACCCAAACATATAAATAGAAAGCAGCAAATTTCAGCATTGCTTCAGATGAAGCCCACTGAAGATATTACCTAGTAAGGTAATGAAACATCTGGAAATGAACCTTTCAGCTCAGTGTGCAAACCTACATCCAAAACCTCAACCTGAGCTACAAATCTTCTCACTATTATCCAACACCAGGTTCCAAACTCTGGGAAAGTGACCATGTACATGCAGATTATAGCAGATAAATATATTGTAAATGGCAAGATCATCTCTTAACTGGAGTAGAAACATAAAAATATAGAAAATAGGAATGTGTGTAGGCCATTCAGCCCTTCAGTATGATCATGACTGATCATTCAACTCAGTCCCCTGTTCCTCTTTCACCCCTCCATTCTCTTTGATCTGTTAACGTGTCACATACAGACAGGTTGGTTAAGAAAGTGTTTAGTACACTTGTCTTCATTGCTCAGACCTTTGAGTCTAGGAGTTAGGAGGTTGTATTGAGGTTGAGCATTGATGAGGCCTCTCCTGGAGTACTGTGTCCAGTTCTTGTCACCTGTTATAGGAAGGATTTATTAAGCTGGAGAGGGTTCAGAGGAGATTTACTAAGATATCGCCAGGAATGGAAGGATTTGAGTTATAAGCAGAGGCCGGATTGGCTGGGACTTTCTTCACTGGAGCATAAGAGTTTGAGGGATGACCTTATGGAGGTTGAGAAAATCATGGGGATTATACATAGGGTGAACAATTGCCCATTGAACCTCAACTGTTTTTTTTTGTTGTAGAGTATTCCACAGGCTCATCACTCTCTGGATGAAGAAATTTCTCCTTATCTCATTCTAAATGGCTTATCCCATATCCTTAGACTGTGACCTCTGGATCTGGATGGTCCAGTCATTGGAAACATCCTTCCTGTGTTCGCTCTGTTAGAAATTTACAGGTTTCAATGCGATCCTCCCCTCATTTTTTCTGAACTCCAGTGAATATAGTCTGAACTGATCTGCCTCTCTTCATCCTGCCACCTCAGGAACCAGTGTGGTTTCACCAGTCAAGTGGTGGTCATTTAAAGAGGGACTACATTGCATTGATCTAAAGGATTTGCACTGAATTTAGATGCTCTTGAAGTGACGCCTCAACATTAGCACCAGCAACACTGAGTGAAACAGCAAGACAAATGTCCAGAATCTTAGTTCCTGTTTCGGGTCTGCTGAAAGCATGCATGGAATCCTACTGAGGTGGGAGTGGGAGGAGAAAATTCCTTACTACCACATGCCGTGCCATGGAGGGAAGTAATAGCCCAGTGGCATTGCAACTGGACTAGCAACGTTCTGCGGCCCAGGTTCAAATCCCACAATGGCAGGTGGTGGAGTTTGAACTCAAAAGCTGTTAAGGGCACCATAGTGGCTCAGTGGTTAGCACTGTTGCCTCATAGGGCCAGGGATCTGGGTTTGATACCAGCCTTGGGTAACTGTCTGTGTGGAGTTTGCACATTCTCCCCGTGTCTGCGTAGCTTTGCTCCGGTTTCCTCCCCCAATCCAAAGATGTGCAGGTTGAGTGGATTAGATTAGATTAGATTCTCTACACTGTGGAAATAGGCCCTTCGGCCCAACAAGTCTACACTGCCCCTCTGAAGAGAAACCCACCCAAACCCATTCCCCTACCCTATACTTACCCCTGACTAACGCACCTAACACTATAGGCAATTTAGCATGGCCAATTCACCTGACCTGCACATCTTTGGATTGTGGGAGGAAACCGGAATATCCGGAGAAAACCCACGCAGACACAGGGAGAATGTGCAAACTCCACACAGACTAGCAGAAATCGAACACAGGACACTGGTGCTATGAGGCAGCAGTGCTAACCACTGAGAAATTCAAGGTTTAAGGAATAGGGTGGGATGCTGTTCGGAGGGTTGGAGTGGACTCAATGGGCCGAAAAGTCTGTTTCCACATTGAGGGTTTTTTTTGATATGGAATCCTTACAGTGTGAAACATGCCATACAGCCCATCGATTCTATGATTCTGTGCTGACACTGATAGCAAAGTTGGCTGGAGCAGTACAGTGTACCAGAAAGGGGTCTAGAATACATAACAAGGGAATTAGCACATTCAGGAAACAAGGAATCTGAACTGGAGGGGGACAGAGAAGGAGGAAGGAAGGAATTCAAAACAGTTCTTTGATGATCGTATCATATCACTAAGTCATTGCATCTCACTGATACCCCCACCCCCCATCCCCCATTCCCCTGAACACCATGTTCAGGATGAATATCAGAAAGGAAAACACTAAGTCTTTTCAGTCCAGTGAAAACTGATTCACAGTGACATGTGTAGGAGACTGGCTTTCAGTAAAAGCTCCATTAAAACAGTCTATGGCAAATTCAGCAGACGCTGGGGAGGTTTCACTTGTACTATTGTGTGTGAGGTCACAATGACATGAAGCTGTACAAAGTGATTCATTCATGGCAGTTACCATTTAAATAGAATGTTAAGAATTTCAATTTCAAATTTTGGCACTTGCTGAAACATGGAACGTTATTAAGGTGTTTTAATTATTCCATTTCCAAAACCTTTCTACCAGTATTGTGCATATGCTGGCGTGGTTAATTAAGGTCTCAGATTCAGCTTGAAAGAAAATCGATTGTAAATCAAAATCACTTTTGTCTCACCCTGTGTAGCTCATTGGTCTTTTATCGTGTAGTTTGATGCCACGTTGTATTTGGTTTATTTATAGGCTGGTCGAAGTGAAGGCAAAGTCAAGATCAAAATGTGCAGATTAGGTGAAATGGACATGCTAAATTGCCCGTAGTGCTAGGTGCATTAGTCAGAGGGAAATGGGTCTGGGTGGGTTACTCTTCAGAGGGTCGGTGTGGCCTTGTTGGGCCAAAGGGCCTGTTTCCACACTGCAAGTAATCTAATCTGTCCTCAACTTAGCCTTCAAAGTAGCACTCTTTATTTATTCATTAATACTAAATAGTGCTATAAATGGCTCTGATCTACTGAGTGTCATCCTCATGTTCATATCCATTTGCTCTTGTGGTGGTTTTTCTGAAAGAGTATCACAGTCTGCATCCAGAGTGTCTCATGTTCTCCTACGTTCTAACTCCACCTACCCTATGGTACTTATACTCACTGATGTGCAGCTCCGTGATATCATCACAAGGTTTCACCAGGGGCCTCATTCCCTTCTCCAACAATTGGTGCTACCTTATTTGGAAAATTTGTACTTTAGATGTTCCACTTCTGAAAGGAGATTGGCGCTTTGGAAAAACATTGCGATCTGGCCAGGGCTTCAGGCTGAGGTCACTGATAAAGGGTCTACATTTCATTGAAGAAAAGACATAGAGAAGGAGAAACTATCCAGGTCAATAAAATGCTGTAGGATGGTATCTTAAGTTCAGTTGTTGACATACATCCAGGATTGAAAGATACAAAACTCAGCTTCAAGAAAACAAATAATTTCAATAATTGTTCCTCCTGACTCATAACAGTATTCTCAAGCATTTTAAAGATGTGATTATGCCTCTTTCCTTTGCTCTTGAAGGGGATAAAACTCTGTATCTCATGACGATCATCAGAATTCACTGTTAGAGACTATAGGACAATGTGAAGCAAAACTGAGCAGCAAAATCTAGCTTGGAGAATGGAATTCATTTAACTGTATTGTTCTGGTGACATGGAGATGGTATTCTTAAACTCTGCGCTCAACTTTCATTGACAGTTTGGAAATCAAGGTGAGATCATTGTCTTTCACTCTTGCCATCAAAACATGTTTTGTTTTGGTTTTAACCCAACTTTGCTCCTCTCAAGCAACAAGACTTTGTGTATTTTTGGCAGTACAGACTTGATAGGCCAAATGGCCTGTTCTGTATTGTACAGTTCTATGACTCCCATATATGCCTGTACCTTAAGCTGGCCACTAAAATGTTATGATTGTCCAGCTTTGTTAATAATACAGAAACGCGAGAGTTTTTAATTATGGTGAAAATTGGAGTTTTTGACCTGATAGGAAGAGGACTGCAGATGCTGGTGACCAGAGCTTAAAAATGTGTTGCTGGAAAAGCGCAGCAGGTCAGGCAACATCCAAGGAGCAGGAGAATCGGCGTTTAATGAAGCAGAGCTTATGCCCAAAATGTCGATTCTCCTGCTCCTTGGATGCTGCCTAACCTGCTGCGCTTTTCCAGCAGCACATTTTTAAGCTTTGATAGGAGGAGATCTAATGTGTGTTTATGGGATAGATAAAGATCCTGTAGATAGTAAGAATGCATAGATGGTCAAATTAAAGCAGCTTTAGCAACACCCAGGCAGCATCCACACTTCGGGTGATAAGAGGTATGAGGAGGTGGTAATGTCACTGCGCTAAAAGTTCATGTTCTGGAGATATGAGTCTGAATCCCACCATGGCACAGGCGATATATGAATTGTATGCAATAAAAAGAACTCTGGGGATAAAAGCTAATGGTGACTATGTAACCATTGTCAACTGTTCAAAGAAAATCTGGCTGACTCGTGCTCTTTAAGGAAGGAAATCTGTTATCCATAACTGGTCTGGCCTACATGTGATTCAAAGCCCACAGCAATGTGGTTGACTCTTGTCGTCAGTGATGCCAATAAATGCTGGCCCAGCCAGTGGCATCCACACCTCAGGAGTAAATAACAAACAAAGGTATATTTTGTGCCATACAGTCGGCAGGTAATGACCAGCACAAATAAGAGAGAATCTAACCAATCCTCCTTGATGTGTAAGTTTGCCTGTGACAAGAGATCCTACTAGGTGCAGCAATACTTATGTTACATAGTGAACATGACATGGATATCTTGGAGCATTGACAAATCCAATGGATATTTATTGCACTGATTATGATATACAAGGATTGCATTTGCTAATTATATGAACGTCTCGGCTAATATTAAACTATTACTTTAAAACAGAGACATTTTTTCAGCAGAAGGTTGTGATTTAAGTGATCCAAAGTAAGATGGAACATGCAGAAAATGCTAGAGAAACATGAAAGACCTTTTTGGATTCACAGAGGGACTTTGTTTATTTTCCTGATTCCCATTCAAATTTTCAATGGAATTTGACTGGATGGCTGAATATTCGGCTGTCTGATCCTGAGATGAAAGCATCTCAGGAATAAATCCAGAGGTGGCATTTCAGAATGTGCTCTCCCAGTCTCTTGCGGTATTGCTCTCAGATAGTATTTCTCTGTGCTGGCCAATCAGGAACATACGAATTGAAATTCCAGCCACTAGTGTGTGAGAGAGAGGAGGAGGAGGAGTTCTCAATTCTGGAACAGGAACCTAAGGTATCCCAGTGTTCGGTAAATTAGAAATGCTCCCCTTCTTTCGGCAACGTTTTAGAAAATGCTTAGTTTTATCTCTAGTGTCTAAACAACAGAGATTATCTCTAGATAAGGCTGACTGTGTTATGATAGCCACAGGTATCCATGCGCAACCATGACTGACCCTTATCTATCAGTGTGAGATATAATTGCGAACCATTGGATGCATATTTAACTTATAATGCCATAAAGGTATATGAATATTTGTGACATATTGCACACTCCTTGCTGAGGTAGGACTCCCATTCCAAACATGAGGGTTACCCGATGCCTGCAATTTGGGCAGGATCCAGACCTGTGCAAATGGAACGGTTTGATGCCAACACTGCTATTTGTCCAGTGGTGAAATGGCCCTGTCAAAAAAAACCTAACAGGCAACTTCGGTCAGTGAATAAACCTGAATCGAGAGGCTGTGGATGCAAGGTGCATTTAGTCCATCTGAGGCTCTATTTAGTCCTGAGCATCCTGCAGTCTTGAAGGTAGATGTGGCAGTAATAAAACAAATCAGGCCTTTCATTTGTGATGTTGAACCAAAGTCCCATCTCTGTGCAGGTGGCCAGAAAATGATTTGGCACCATTTGAAAAAGAATGAGAGTGTTCCCTCTGACCAACTTCCCCTCTCGATCATTATAATCAAAAGCATATTAACTGGTCATTCTCCCAACTTACGCTTTGTGAGGTCTTGGCTGAAGTATTCGCTGCAAAGCAACAATAATTATGCTTCACAAGTCATTAATTGAGCATGAAGTTCTGCAGGCTGGGACTCTCTCTATATAAACGAGAAGGTTGAAGGAGTCAACTGTAAAATTATGAAAAGATAATGTTTCCACATGTGGGGAGTTGCAAAACTAATGGTCTTAAATACATGATAGCTGCTAATAAAACCCAACAAAAAGGTATCAATTTTGTTTTAAACAGAGGGGGATGAGAATGTGAAACCTGCACCCATAGACAATAGTAGAATAAAAAACATACCTGTATATCATAGAACATTGTTAAAAATCACACAACACCGGGTTATAGTTCAATAGGTTTATTTGGAAACCCCTGATCACCACCTGATGAGGGAGCAGCACTCCAAAAGCTAGTGCTTCCACGTAAATCTGTTGGACTATAACCTGGTGTAGTGTGATTTTTAACTATCATAGACAGTACAGTATAGAAGAATGTGATTGTTCAGGGAGAGCTTGGGATCCAATGGTTCAGAAATAGACTTTTGCATTGAAAATAACTGCGCTCACACAGTGCTGGATGTTGGACCAGCAGAGGAGTAATTCAGAACAAGTATTTGGGTGAGGGCACATTAATTGAGGTGGTGTTGAGAATGAGCTGGATATCATTCAATTGCCTTATATCATGGTCAAATCTTCTGCTTTGCACCTGACGATCTTGCTAGGAAAGTGTGAATTCCCCATTCTCTCCCAAAGGCTGTGCATGCTCTTGTCAAAGTGAATGAAAGTTGCCTCGTGCATTGTTGCATTAGGATCTTCTTTGCAGTTGATGCTAGAAGCTGTTTACATTCTGTGTGAAAATTCTTTTTTTTTATTAAAACTGGAATACATTGTCTTGTAGTATACAGTGATTGGATTGAAGCCCCAGCTGTTCACAGCCTCTATTAATGGCCTTAGACAATGAAAGCTTGGACAGAGTGTGACAGTTAGAATTGATTTCGTTAGGTAAGAGATGTTTGTGGTTTTGCTGATGATTGCAGAAGATTGACATTATATGCCCAGACTGCTGTTAAGATGCTATTCATCAGTCACCGGAATGAATAAATATTGTAAAAAGTGACATTACGTTTTGTGCTGAATCAGAATAACTCAGAATGTGTGGTGAAGATGCATCTAATTCTGAGTGACTAGCAAGTAATATAACCTCGATATTAATTTTAAACTAAGGACTCAAGGAACAGAAAAACCAGGGTGTAGGTGGGTATCTCTCTCTGAGATTTACATGTTGAACCGCAGTTCAAGTTTAAGATTCCTTGAAGTCCAATTTCTTGTTCTTTTTCGTTGTAGTAGGTGGACCAGCCTATTTTTCTTGCTTGTTCAAACAAAATGTGCAGCATATTGTTAATATAGACCACTGGGATGTCAATTGCCTGTACTAAGTCATTTTCAAGTGTAATTGTCCTGGGAGGAAATCCAGATGCATCATCTCTGCTCAGTAACTGCTGGTTTACTTGAAAACGAACAGCAGGATTTCTACAATGGCAGTTTCCAACAGGTTGTCTTGTGATGAACAGTTTTGTCTTCACTATATTATAGACTAATGCCACCTGTCTGGAATTAGAGTCATAGAGTTGTACAGCATGGAAACAGATCCTTCAGTCTAACTCATCCATGCTGACCAGATATCCAAAATTAATCTGGTCCCATTTGCCAGCACTTGGCCCCCATAACCCTCTAAACCCTTCCTATTCATTTACCCATCCAGATGCCTAATAAATGTTGTAACTGTATCAGCCTCCACCACTTATTCTGGCAGTTCATTCCATACATACACCACCCTCTGTGTGAAAACGTTGTCCCTTAAGTCCCTTTTAAATCTTGCCTCTCTCACCTTAAACCTGGGCCTCGAGTTTTGGACACCCCCTAAAGACCTTGTCTTTTTACCATATCCGTGCCCCTCATGTGCTTCTAACCTTTTTAAGGTCACCCCTCAGTCTTGAATATTCCAGGCAAAACAGCCCCAGCCTGTTCAGCCTCTCCCTTTAGCTCAAATCCTCCAACCCCGGCAACATCCTTGTAAATCTTTTCTGAACCGTTTCAAGCTTCACAACACACCTTTTTTTTGGTGGGGATTGTGTAGACAGCTTTGAAATGGAAGGCTGCCTAATAACTGGTTAATCATACATCAAGCCTTTTTCTAATTATTCACCTCAGCCCTTTCATGTATAAATATCTGTGGTGGGGATAGGCCCACGTGGGCAATGGTGTACTCACGTATCAAATGTACGTCAAAGGTTCTTTGATATTTTTGTTTGAGAAGTAGTACTGACAATAATTAAGGACTAATTGAGACTTTTTGATCTGCTAATTTATTCTTGTATCTGTATACTCTATCTTTACGTTTTTATAATAGAAAAGTGAATTCTGCTTTTGGCCTGCGCTAAACAGTTTTTTCACAAGCTTGAAAAGATATAAATAGTGTTTGGGTTGTATATAATACTCAAATAGTTAAACACCCATTATTTGCACTCCGGCAATACTATCCCAGATGTGTTGTGTTATAGATTAAGCTTCAATTTTTATTGCTGCTTTGCTTATTGATGTTGGCTTTTATGTTGATCGTAAGGAGAAAATAATGCATAATAATGAGAAGTGTTTCTTTTGAACAAAAAAAGCTTCTCGGATTAAAATCTCTAGTTTGTCTATCAATGGCCTTTAATTTCCAGCTTCTTTTTAACTGTAATACCTTGTTCATACCTGCAGATGGATTTGAGCAGCAAATGTCAACAGTGCTCAAATCCCATTGGAAGAATATTTTTTATTTTAAAAAAAAACTCTCCAAACTGTTGAGGTTAGAGATGATTCTCAATGAGGGAGATGTTCTGGCCCATTTCTGTTCCTCACTCCTGAATACCTTTGTCTTCCAACTACCATTTTTCACCAACCATGGGAATTGTCATCGTTGTCGACCACTCATCCCCTTGAGCCTGTTCCACTGCGATTCAAATAGATTATCACTGCTCTATACCTTAGTTCCATTTACCTGCCTTGGATTTTGGTTAAGGATTATGGAACCATCAAATTTAGTTGGAGAGAATAGCATTATACCGGAGGGGGGGCACATCCCCAGTTGCTACGTAGGAGTGTTGGCCTAGGTATGAATTCAAATCTGCAACTCGGTGATGAGAGTGCAAATCCGAACAACAAAAATTGTGCACTTTGTTCTGTTCTTCTTATCAAAGGCAGACATTTTCCTTCGTTATTTATTTTTTATTTTGTCAGTTCGATCAATACGGTGGTCGAAGTAGTGTCAAGACTCCAGAAATGAAACCCAAGCCTTCCTCCAATAGCTTAGCATCCAGAATGTCTGACAAAGTTGATCTCTTTCATTCTGCACCTTCTCTACAGCTATAACATTGCATTCCTCTCTCTGTTCTGTTACCCTAATGCACTTTGGTATGATCTGCCTGTACTGCACGCAAAACAAATCTTTTCACTGTACCTACGTACATGTGACAATAATAAATCAAGTCAAACTGAATCCTGCTGGAAAACTGGGGACGCATTATTAGATAACTATGCAAATAATCCGGGCAGACTACGTAACATTAAACTGATTGCAACTGTCAACAGGGAACCTGAGGGAACAGAAATAAATGCCTCAACTCGGCAGGTATTTGTGATATTCTTGAACTTTGAATTCTAGTCTCATTATGAAGTTTATAAAATGAGTATGATTTGGGACTGTCTTTAAATTTAAGATATAATGGAGGGGTGTGTGACCGTTATTGAAATCTGCCAGATATTTCGAGATGAAAGATAAGCTGAGGTGATAGTACTGAGAAGATACACTTGAAGATAATGACACAGAATTAAGGTTGGACACAGAATCTCTAAGTTGCAAGGAAAGTGTCAAGAATGTCAAGTTGCAAACAGTTGAACATTAAACTATCCATTTAGTTCCAAGATACAAGAGTTGAACCTTAACTACAGTACAACCTCGATTATCCAAACATCGATTATCTGAATTTCCGATTATCCAAACAAGATCTCAAGGTCCTGCTGCTTGGGTAAACTGTGTTACCCAAACATTCGATTATGTGAATAAAATACTCCCCGCCCGTGTCATTCGGATAATCGAGATTGCCCTGTATAGTTAGCATTTCTACCTAGATACAAAGCCTTGAGATTCATATTATTCTATGGAAGGTTGCAGATAAAGACTTTCCCAAAATATCACTATATTTTACAGATATTATTTAATGTCTGCCTTCACCTAAAAGATAGAGTGCAACTAAAGGTCAAAAATGGGAAAGGAAAGCCTCACTATAAAATACAACTTACATTCTTAGAACTATCCAGCTGAGAAAAGAAAATAAAGTGAATAAATCCTCTGGACCGAAAAACAACATTGGATTTAAGCTGGGAAAGTTCAGTATCTGTGTAAAGGACAGTGTAAAATATACCTGTGAAATATGTGTTTTCAATTCAGCTAAGAATAAGGAGGAGGGTATTCCAGACGGTGGATTACAGTATAGGTCACCGACCAAGTCAATGTTGGTTCAGTTTTCAATCATTTGTAAAGGCTGCATTTATAGGCAACCCTGCTAGCTGGAGCAATAAATGGGCATACGTAAATGCAGCACTGCAGCCTAGTGCTATCTGACAAATAATTTACTTTGGTCTTGCTACAGAGGGAACATCATGTAGAGTTGAATGTCGTACAGGAAGTGCAGCGAAATTGGAGAGGGTAATTGCAGGACTGGCTTGTCCAAGTTTATACATGTTGCAGATCAGCCAAGTTCCAACTGAGTGAAACTGTGTTCCTCTTTAATTCCACACTCTTGTCATTTGACGTGCTTTGAAAAAGAACTCTGAAAACATTTCGCACTCAACTGTATTGGGTGTTTGAGTTGGTGTGTGTGTGTGTCTGCGCCTGCATAAAGAGGTCACAGTGACCATTTTTAATGGAAACGCTCACTTCATAGAGTAGATGTCTTCGGTGAAATCTTGATATGTCATTCTATTAGCTATTAGCTGGAAGTTTTAAATTTGTTCATACAAGTTATCAGTGTCTACTGGGATTATAACAATTCTCCCTATAATAAGATGTAAAATTCAAATAAATGACTGCAGTGATGTACTAGGTACCAAATTTTAAAAGCTGTGCCAGTATACAATGTACAGCTATGATTATGATTAATGTGATGCAATGACTTGCATTCTTTACAGATAAAGTAAAATTGTGGTATTGTACACCTTTCCAACAAATTCAACTGGAAGCGGTAATCGGACTGGTTTTGTGTAAAGTTAACATAATTCGTAACTGTGTGTGTGTGTGTGTGTGTGTGTGTGTGTGTGTGTGTGTGTCCTATATATCTGTAGCTCAAACCTTCCTACCCACACCTGAGTTGGTTCCCTAAAGTCTCCATCACTGAATCATTTTGCTCTGTCTTCACTCCTGCCTCACTGTTTCATTCTCCTTGAGGGTCATTTCACAATTGTAGTGAAAAGCTATCCTTTAATTTCCTATGGATGGAGCTGGAAGTTGATCAGTCTGAACAGTACAGACTGTCTAAACTAGCGAACCATCTCATTTGCCATCTATGAGATCCTTTGTGTACAAAATGTATCCAAAAATGGTCAGTGCACTTAACAGAAATTCAGTGTTTAAACAGTTTGTATTGTGGCAGGAATCAGCAACTCCTGTTGCTTTCAAGGATAGATGTGCACATTTCACTTCCACCCCAAATAACTCTGCTTTATTTTCCTAAGACTGCACAGCCTTCTGTCACTAATGTGACTCTCTCAATTGTGAGGGTGTCTGTAACAAGTCCTCCTTCCGTTTATGCCCTTGGCTACTGGCCTCTCTGGAAAACAGAAGCTGCAGTGTATAAGGATACATGAAGCTCACTTATTTTGTACATCAGCAAAGCTGTATTGTAAAACTGAGGGAAGTCTCTATTGCAAGTTTTTCTGGTTCCCTGTGCTCTCATATTCTGTACGGTGAGAATCTGTCGGTTGGGTTTCCCATTGAGTGGCAGTCCACACAGATTGTGACTCTGCCTCTTTGGTATAAGAGGAAGAAGCTCCAGATTTCTAACAGGAAATTCCAACCACAGCTCCTGCAGCAGCAAGGAGCCCATCCATCCATTCTGAAGTTCTCCCATGGGACAGATCGTACCCTGTCTTGCCAACAGTCAGCTGCCATATTCTGAAATGTCAATGTTCAAAACTCTCAGACAACCCCTTACACAGCCACTGTCAAATGGTATTTTTTTAAAATGTATGTTTGCAATCAGTTGACTCACTTGTGCTTATTCTGTTGTTGCCATGTACTTGACATGAAATATATTCTTTGCAATTCGAACACAGTTTTCTTTTTGGCTGGCTTCAGTATTTTGCAACTATTCGATCGGGAACCTTGACAATGTTTGTACAGGATCCAGGTGTCAGAAACTTTGCAGGAATAGCAGACAAGGTCCATCTGCTCTCCTGTGAGGTTTGAACTATCCATCTGCCTTGGCTTAGTACCTGCCTTTTTCAGGTACAGAAAGAAGCATCTCCTTAAGAACTGGAGTGGAACAAGTAAGGTTTCAAATTCATGGAAGTTGTAGTTCAGCTGCCTCCTAAGTTGAAGAGAATGGAAAAGTCATTGCTCAGTACAAATACAGAAGTGGAGATAAGGAAAAGGAACTGAATGAGTATATGGTCACATCTACTTTGGGAGAGGGTCCCTAAGACTTAATAATCTCTGAAGACCTTATGAGCTTTCTGTTAATGCGTAAGCCAGCCAACACTGACAACATTCTTGTTTTCATTGAAAGTAATGCATGTCACACCAGTGCATATATTCTGAAAAGATATCACTCTTATGCTTGTTACCACTTATCAATCAAGAGATCACTTCATTGAATTAGGTTCATCCATTAGCTCGTTGAATGCACTCTTGACTCTGAATCATAAGTTCCGAAGTTCAAGCCCCACTCAAGGGTTTAAGTCCTTAAAAACCCAAGGGTGGCAATCCACTGCTATAAACAGAACTTGAAGGAGTGTTGGAGGTGCTGTCTATCAGATTAGACTTTAAGTCAGAGCCATTTCAGGTGGATTTAAAGGATCCTCGGTGCCTTTCTGAAAAAGGACAGGGAAGTCACTCACAGTTTACTTGCTAATATTGATCCTTCAATTCAACATCATAAAACAGATTTTTTTTATTGTCATGCCAACCATGTTCATTATAAAAATGTGTGGAAAACAGTTGATGTTGGTGCAAGTGAAAGCTGATGGAAGATAGTTTCACTCCCAAGGCCTTGTTGGTGAGGCAGCTAGAGTCAGGTGACCAAATTCTGCTTCATAGATGCTTGCAGGTGTGAAATGAAGACTGTTAACGTGAATGATCAGACTGGAGAGCTAGTAGCCTAGGAAACTCTTCTGGGATTACCAAAACACCACCACAACTAGTGGCGACCAGGGCATGTCATCAGACACCAAAACAACAAATCTAAACTACATTTGATAGTTTCATGTGCTGCGTTTCTGACACTACTTTGACTCTTGAGAGTTGGGCTTTTCAGGCATCAGAGAGAGTGCGCCAATGTGAAAATGTCCCATTTTAAATCAGTTGCTTGCTGTGTGGCCACCATCTGCTGTAGCTGGAAAGATGTTGACTGACCTTCAGTAGATAAGTGAGATAATGCAGTTTAGTTTATTGAGTCTCACTGACCAATTAGACCTAGTATTAGCTCACCCACCCGTGCTGAATTCACAGATTCCATCTAGGCTTGTGCAACATTTAGTCATAGATCCTTTCTTCACTCATTGTGAAGATGTTACTAGGATTCCCATTCTTATTGCTATCAGTCTCTCCAAAGAAAGTGGGTGAGAAATTTCACAAGTTTTGAGGAGCAACTAGACTTAAGACCTCTGCTTCCTGATGAAGGGCTTTTGCCCATAACCTCAATTTTCCTGTTCCTCGGATGCTGCCTGACCTGCTGTGCTTTTCCAGCACCACTTTAATCTAGACTCTGATCTCCAGCATCACGGTGGCACAGTGGTTAGCACTGCTGCCTCACAGCACCTGAGACCCGGGTTCAATTCCCGACTCAGGCGACAGACTGTGTGGAGTTTGCACGTTCTCCCCGTGTCTGCGTGGGTTTCCTCCGGGTGCTCCGGTTTCCTCCCACAGTCCAAAGATGTGCGGGTCAGGTGAATTGGCCATGCTAAATTGCCCGTAGTGTTAGGTAAGGGGTAAATGTAGGGGTATGGGTGGGTTGCGCTTCGGTGGGATGGTGTGGACTTGTTGGGCTGAAGGGCCTGTTTCCACACTGTAAGTAATCTAATCTACAGTCCTCACTTTTTTGCCTTATGACGTCTGCTGCAAGGTGCCAAAGTCTGGAATGTAACAGTTTATACATAAAGTGAGAGAAACGTAGAAGCTTCTTGGTAACAATAGCTGGAATGTAACGTCTTGCATTCCGAATTAAAGGCACATGAGTTAACATCAAATATCTAATTCATATTGCCACAAAGATTCAAAATGCAAAAAGCATTGGTTTCAGCTGCAGGCCAAGTGAAGTTTAGCAGGTGAGCCATTTGCAGTCATTTGTTGCCAAAGAAATTAAATAAAGTTAGCAAGCGATGTTATGTGTCTCAGCTGGTATGACAGTGTACCTTTAAGAGAGACATACCTGATGATATGAGGATCTCAGACTCCATCTTAAGTCGGGTTACTTGAAGCATGACTTGCTGATAAAAGCCATACTGCTCTTTGCAACTAAAAAGTTTAATAATAACCCTGTCTGCCTGTGAATATAATATTTGTATATAACAATGAGTTGTAATAAACATTCTGTTGGATTCTTCAAAACCACGTTTCCCATGTCCAGTTACATATGTTACCCTCATAACATTGCAGCTGCAAATGTGTTGCTGGTCAAAGCACAGCAGGTTAGGCAGCATCTCAGGAATAGAGAATTCGACGTTTCGAGCATAAGCCCTTATGCTCGAAACGTTGAATTCTCTATTCCTGAGATGCTGCCTAACCTGCTGTGCTTTGACCAGCAACACATTTGCAGCTGTGATCTCCAGCATCTGCAGACCTCATTTTTTACTCATAACATTGCATACTTGCATCAGGTAAAGATACCCTGCTGGAGGCAGATTCCACATCAAACAATAAAATTTCCTGCAGAAGACTACAGATAAATCTTAATAGCGTAGAATGGCTGTATAATCATAAGCAGATTTCCTGTTCATTGCAGGAAGTGCTTTCAATAAGAGACTTCCTGTGCTGTACTACAGATGCTACTCAAATGGGAACAACACAACAGCAAACATCTCTAATTCTGCAGTCTGGTTGAACTGAGTCCCTTTGTCAGCCCTCGCTCTCCATGGCTAGGTCAGCAAGAATGACTCACCATAACAATCATTGTCCTTTCAGCTCACCCACAGTTTTAATTTACATTTAATTGTCCTTTAGAAAGGAATTTGAAATGTGCTTCATTGACGTCACATAAGCAAGTTTTAGAGAATACTTAGAGACATTTTGCTGCTCTGTTAATTGGACCCACTATTTATTCAGTTTTCACCATTACAAGTTCAGAAATCATGAATTAGTTTATACCTCATTAAAGCTGTATAAATTAAAGAGTGTATTTTCCTTTTGGGTCCTTCACAATTTTTGATAATTGTCCACATGTGGATTTTTATTCTCATTGTTATTTTATCCCCGTGCTTGTTTTATTTTGAATACATTAATTTTTTTTTATGCCACCTTTAAAACCTGTTGGGCGTCTACGTGAAGCAGTGACACTTGCCAGACCTTCATTTCTCCACTTAAGATGCTGCATTGCTCCTGGAACCAGTCCCTATTCCAGCAGCACCACAATGTAAACACAGTGTCTGTCAGATAATGATACATGGTGCTCCTAAAGTACCTATGAACTCAGTGGAATAAGGTTTCCTCTGTACAAGATGTACAGAAACACTTAATGTGTTTATAAAGATACCATTTCACTGTCTGAGGGCACAGTCGATCTTGTACCCTTGGACTCCTGTTTTCTAAAGTTTTGCAGCACTTTTCAATGCAAATCCCACTGGTAAAATAGGGTTAACGTACACTTTCTTTTTGTCAGCCAAGCCTGTGTTGCCAGATAAGATGGTGCGCCCTTATTAAGTAAGCCAGTTTACTGTCATCTTGATTGTACCTATGGTTCTGATTTTTAACATTTTGAAGACTTAAAGATTTAATGTTAACAGGTAAATATTCACTTTCTCATTCATCAACTGAGGGAATGGATTTTTCACACATGGTGGAAGAGAGAACCACATTACCTTGATCATGAGCAATGTCTGCGTATTACCCAAATCAAAGGCTAGACTAAAAAAGACCAAAAGAACTGTGGATGCTGGAAAACCGAAATTGCTGGAAAACACTCAGCAGGTTTGGCAGCAGCTGTGAGGAGAAAGCAGAGTTATCGTTTCCGGTCCAGTGACCCAACTTCAAAATTGATGGTAGCTCGGAAAAGGTTGGCAATTTTACAGAAGGTGAGGTAGGTGTAAGGGGTAGCAGTAAACGATAGGTAGAGAAAAGCTGTTGGGCAGACAAAGGAGTGGGTAAAGGTCAGCCTGGGAGAATCAATAGCTGCTAATGGGGATCATTCGTAGCTGACAACGAGTTGGTTATGGTAGCAGACCATCTGATGGCAAGGCTTGGTGTGTGGGGGATGGGTTAAGGAGATTGAAGAAAGTGCCTCAAACCCTATTCCTGATGAAGGGCTTATGCACGAAACGTGGAATTTCCTATTCCTTGGATGCTGCCTAACCTGCTGTGCTTTAACCAGCAACACATTTTCAGCTGTGATCTCCAGCATCTGCAGACCTCATTTTTTACCCGAACTCTATATTGAGTCCTGCAGGCTGCACGGTATCCAAGCGGAAAATGAGGTGCTGTTCTTCCAGCTTGTGCTGAGCTCCAACTTAAAGGTGTTGGTCAGGGAACATGGTCGTCTGTTAAAGTGACAGGCAACTGGAATATTCTGGCATCAGGGGATCTTTTGTGAACATACTTGCTTCTGGAGGTTGTGGATTGGCGGAGATTGCATTAAATTGTGTTGGATAAACTGCTTGGAATGCACAGGCTTGATAGGCTGAGTGGTCCCTTTGCATTCAAAGCTTTTGTTTTTAATTTCTTTGTGAGATGTGGACAATACTGGCTAGGCCAGCAGTAAACGCGTACCCCTAATTGCCCTTGAGAAGTTGATGATGAGCTGGCTTCGTGAATGGTTGCAGTCCTTGAGACACAGAGTCCCCCCACAGTTCTGTTAGGGAGGGAGGTCCTGGAATTTGACCCAGTGACAGTAAAGGAGCATCATTTCAGTTCCACATCAGGATGGTGAGTGGCTTGGAGGGGAACTTGTTTTCCCATACTTTTGCTACCTTTGTCCTTCTAGACAGCAAAGGCTGTGTGGAAGGTGCAGTCCAAGGAGTCTTTAGTGAGTTGTTGCAGTGTGTGTTTAGAGAGTGCACACTGCTACCATTGCACAGCTGGTGGATGAAGTGAATGTTGATGTGTTAGATAAGGTGCAAATCAAGTAGACTTCTTTGTCTTGGATGGTTTCAAGCTTCTTGAGTGTTGTTGGAGCTACACCCATCCAGGCAAGTAGAGTGTTCCATCACACTCCTGACATGTGCCTTGTAGATGGTGGACAGGCTTTGGGGAGTCAGGGGGTAAGTTACTCGCTGCAGTATTTCCAGTCTCTAACCCACTCTTTTATAGCTGTTATATTTATGTGACTGGTTCAATAAAGTTTCTGGTTTGGTTTGCTTTATTATTTTAAACTTGGGAAATATGAGTAACACTGAGATATTGGTTTACAGTGGGTTCTGGAACAGATTCTTGGATGAGCTTTTGTTTATAGCACAGTGAATCAAATCCAGTGCCTGTCTGGGATGGGGGAGGGAGAAAGAGGAAACCCTTACGTTGCGATTGAAGCCTATGTTTGCCGTGACACAGTTATTGAACCGTGCCTCTGGCGAGTGATTAAAAGCACATGGGCAGGAGCTCGAGAGAGAGAGAGAGAGTATGTGGCTGTAGCTGGTGGAATCTGTGAAGTGACAGGTAACTGGGTCCTCGTTTTGTCTGCATTGCTTCAAAGTCTTCCACAAGACAGCCGGTTGGACTCTCATGCGGGTTGTGTGCTGTTTCCTGGCCCTCCTCCAGCTGTAATCAATTGTGTGTCATTAGGACCAACAGAAAATCTTTAGTAATTGGCCAGTGTACACACTGTGTTGTCACTTTGTAATTGTTCTATACAGTGTGACAAAAAACAAGCATCTGACAGCACTGGGAATGAAAGGCAAGTTCGGGGGTGGAGGGGAAGAAAAGTCATATCAATTTAATTAAAAGCACGTTTTCGGTGAAAAATATGACCCAAGGTTTTTTTTCAGTTTAATGTTATTCTCTTAACCCCTTCCCCTCTCCAATTTGTAAGTTCTGATCCACCTCTGGTAATGTGTACATAAATCTCTCACAGTAAAAGAATGCTTCAGATTAAAATTGATTTCCTAAGCTGTTCCTGTTTTCTTTCCTAACCCCATGCCCCCCCCCCCCCCCCAACTACCTTCAATACTCCTCGTTTTAAATTTATCAGCTGTTACCTTCACTCAAATGGTCTTGTCTTTACCCTTCAGCCTCACAATGCAGCAGTTCGGCTATAAAAGGCATCACAGTCTGATTCTGGTATTATTCGTTGTAGATTTCCCACAATCAGTCATTCTGGTGTTACAATATATGAGGCCATTTGTCCTGTCTTTCCTATGCTATCTCTGTGAAAGAGCTTTTCACTTTGGCCTATTTCACTGTGCCTTCACTGTAACCATTCAAATGTACGTTTTTCATCTCTTAAAAGTTTTAGGATATAGGACCTTTCACATCCTAAAAACCTTTGAGGCAAAAGATAATTCCCCACCAATCTTCTGTTAATTTGATGATCTTTGTGTTTATGTTCTTCAGTTCCTAATTTAATTCCATAAAAAGGGTACTTTATTATCACTTCCCCATTGCATTTTGAATACCTGTACTGGGTTTCCAATAGACCAGTAGGAGGAGGTTGACTGAGTTGGGGCAAAATTAGGGTACACTTAAGTTAATGGTTGTGGTATTAAACTCATTTTCTGGAGACCTGGAAAATTGACCCAAGGCAACAGCTGAAATCCTAGCATGACATCAAATTCAGGTAGGAGAAAGTGAGGTCTGCAGCTGCTGGAGTATCTGAGCTGAAAATGTGTTGCTGGAAAAGCGCAGCAGGTCAGGCAGCATCCAAGGTACAGGAAATTCGACGTTTCGGGCATAAGATAATGCCCGAAACGTCGAATTTCCTGTTCCTTGGATGCTGCCTGACCTGCTGCGCTTTTCCAGCAACACAATTTCAACAAATTCAGGTAGTAGTATAAACCTCCAATAAAATGTTTAGCTTCATGACGGTGAACATGGAAAAACCAGCCCTTGGAAACTGTTTAAAAACTTACCTGGTTCAACAATAGCTTTGTGGAAGGAAATCTGCCACTCCTACCCTTTCTGGCCTGAATGTGCTTCACAATCCGCATCGATGTGACAGTTCTGAAGAAGTCTATTGGACTTGCGATGTTAACTCTGTTTCTGTCTGTGTGGGCGCTGCAGGACCAACTGAGTTTCTCCAGCACTTCGTGTGTTAGTTTCAATGTGATTGACCCTGACCTCACTTCTAAAAGAGCCTCACAAACAACATATTTTCATTCAACAAGAGGGGTTCTTACCAACCTCTCAATGCCATTGAAGGATGGGTGATACGGGTGGGACTGACCAGTGCCCATACAGCATGTCTGTGATTTTCTTAACAAAACAGTCGCCAGGATTTCAACATCAGGACACACACACTGGGAGCACTGGGTGAGAACAGTGTTGGAAGCACAGCTCAAATCAGTGGCAGTACCTGGCAGCTGGAGCAAGGGCTCATGCCCGAAACATCGATTCTCCTGCTCCTTGGACGCTGCCTGACCTGCTGCATTTCTCTAGCAACACATTTTCAGCTGGGGCAAATCCTTGGTTTGTAAGAAGTTGAAGGGCATGGTTGACTGTTTTTGTTTCTTTTTTTATATGGGCCCGGTGTAAGTTTTCCTTTGGTCATACCCCTGTGAAGTGCCTTGAGATGTTTTATGATGATAAAGGCGCCCTATAAATGCAGGTGGTTGTGGTGAAGGGAAACAAGACATTGCCCTGGAAAGTTCCCTCACTGTAGTCAGTGTCACCGGCCCATTTTCCTGGACAACCTTCTGGAACTCTCTTCCAAAGCACCATCTTGAGTATATCTTCACCACATGGACTGCAGGAATCCAAGAGCTGTCCTATCGCCATCTTTTCAAGGCCGATTGGGGTGGATGATGAATGAAATGATGCCCAAGTGTTATTGTTGACATCAACATGAACAACTGGAACAGAGGAAGTATCAGTTTAATATTTCATTCGAAGGACTGAGTCTCTGACAGATCGGCACTCTCCCTAATATCTGACTGCAGTGTTAGATTATTGCAATGCTGACATCCCACAATGCAGTTTAAAGATTCAATATTGTGTCAGATGTGAGACTGGCACCAATAGAGTCAGACTGTGGTTACCCACAATGGAGAAGTACTATCAATCTTTCCTTCCAGTTAATTAGAAAACTAGGATCTGAGGGCACAGCCTGAGAGTAAAGGGAAGATCATTTAGAACAGAGAGAAGGAGAAACTTCTTCAGCCACAAAATGGTAAATCTATGGAATTCACTGCCGTAGAAGGCTGTGGAGGTCATTGAATATATTTAGGACTTAGATAGATAGGTTCTTGAGTATCAAGGGGACGAAAGGTTAGAGGAGAAAGCGGGAGAATGGGTTTGAGAAACTTATCAGCCACGCTTGAATGGGGGAACAAACTAGATGGGCTGAATGGCCTAATTTCTGCTCTTATGTCTTATGGTCTTATGGAAACCAAGCAAATGAAATGGAATCAGAGAGGCAACATTTCACACGGAGGGTGGCTTGTGTGTGGAACAAACCTTCAGAGGAAGTGGTGGATGCAGATACAGTTACAACATTTAAAAAACATATGGACAGGTCCATGAATAGGAAACATTTTAGAGTGATCTGGGCCAAATGCAGGTGGGACTAGTTTAGTTTGGAAAATGTGATTGGTGTGGACAAGTTAGACCAAAGCATCTCTTTCTGTGCTGTGTGACTCTACATAAGACTAATTTATTGACCAAAATTTATCAGAAGTGAGAAATTAATGCTTCAAGTCAACATTCAGAAGTGCAACATTCTAGGTTTACTTTCACCAGGTATGATTATTCAAGTTAAAATTTGGATCTTAAGGACGACTAAAAGAATTTTGCTCAGAATTTTTAATCATTTTGTATTTTGGCAAGGTAAAGGGAAAATGATGAGGTAACGTCTTGGTTTGCATGAATTTTCTAATCTAATATCTGCTCGGGTTTGAGGCCTAGGATCCCCAAGCACTCAGGAGGCTGGTTTTTGTTATGTGACTCCTGAAGAAAGTAAGAAAACATCAAGGGTGAGGAAAGGCAACATGGCCTGACCAATTCTGTTCTTCAGTGCTGAGGATTGCAGCACCATGTTTCTGGTAGACTGTTCCAGACTTTTAAATTGTGCTTTAAATGAGGAACATGAGAAAAATTGAATGTCCAGTCCCTTGCACTGTTAATTAGATCCTGGCTAATTTGTACCTCAATTCCGTTTATTTTGACGTAATACCAAATCTCTTGATTCTCTAACAAAAATGATGCATTCTTTGTCTTGAAAACTCTGACAATTGTTCTATTTTTTCTGGGGAAGAGTTCCACATTCCAACTACAATCCATATGAAGAAGTGCTTCCTCACGCCACTGTTATATCACTTAGCTCTCAGTTTAAGATGATGTCTCCTTGATTCCCCCTCTAGAGGAAACTGTTCCTTGGCAGCTACTCCATCGAGTATTATTCTCACTTTAAGCACGTTGACTTAATGTCCATTCAACCTTCTAAACTCTAGAGAACTGAAAACATCATTATCCAACCAGTTGTTATAGTTCCCCCCTTTCAATTGCTGTGTCATTCATATTGCAAGGTAAGTGTATGAAAGGTTGTTGTCTAATGTAGATGGACTCCGACCCAGACTATGTCCAACTGTGACATCACTTCTTCATGCTTACTCTGCAGCTTTTGTCAAAATCAAAATGGGGAAGATGCACAGGTCTTCTGTTTTAGTGCGTGTTTTGTTAATGCGAATTCGCTATGACTCGATTGATGAACTGGGGATACTGTTTCTAAAAGCGCAAACATTTCAAGCATATGTTGGTTATAACACAATTTCAGCCCCGTTAATTTTAATGGTGCTGCTGTTACGCAATTTTCTTATAACACAGGATTGCACGAGAAAGGAACTACTGTGCCATAGCATAACCGACCATACAAAGCTTACATGAATGCACACTCCGAGGTGGTGCTGAAAATGCAGGACAAATCTGTACCATGTATTCTCCTCATCGATGATGTCCGCTTGCATTGTATTCCACAAATTCATTGACTGGATGAAGAGATTTCAACTGACTCCTCCTCTTCCTACTTTGTAACTTGTGTCTCTAACTTACTGTTTCAATTAGGGGAATGATACACACAGGTGCAACTAATAAATTCTGTTCTAATATTTGCAAATCTCCCATTTAATTTTTTTTTAGATTCATTTGTGCCATATTGAGTGTAGGAGTTGGAATGTCATGTCGCGCTTGTACAGCATGTTGGTGAGGCCACTTTTGGAGTACTGTGTACAGCTCTAACCATTCTGCTAAAGGAATGATATCCTTAAATTTGGAGAGGGTGCAGAAAAGATTTACACGGATGTTGCTGGGACTGGAACGTTTGAGCCATAGGGAGAGGCTGAACAAACTGCAGCTTTTTCCCTTACAGTGTTGGAAACTGAGGGGTGACCTTACAGAGCTTTATAAAATCGTGAGGAGCAGCGATAGGGTGAACAGCCAAGGTGTTCTTCCTAGGGTGAGGGAGTCAAAAACTAGATTGCATAGATTTAAGGTGAGAGGGGAAAGATTGAAAAAGGACCTAAGGGGCAACCTTTTCACACGATGAGTGCTTCTGACATGGGATGAACTGCCAGGTGAAGTGGTGCATTCAAGTACAATTGCAATGTTTAAAAGACGTTTGAACAGGAGCATGAATAGAAAAGATTTACAGGGATTTGGGCTGAATGCAGGCAGGTGGGACTCGTTCAATTTTGGAAACCAAGTTGGCATGGACAAGTTGGATTGAAGGGTGTGTTTTCATGCTGTATGACTCTGTGACTCTGGATTAATGGTGCTGGAAGAGCACAGCAGTTCAGGCAGCATCCTAGGAGCAGCGAAATCGACGTTTCGGGCAAAAGCCCTTCATCAGGAGTAAGACTCTGTGACTCTGTCCAACAGTTTATGGGCAAAACTGTATCTGTGAGAAAATGGGAATCTCTTTATGCAGCTAAATAAAGATGAGCTCTAACTCGTCAAAGATGATGATTATTATATCGTTGCATATCGCAGCTCCTTACTGAGTAATTGATTTGCAGGTAGTATTAGCACTTGGTACCATTTTAAGCCTTGTAGAACCCCTGCCCATATAATTAATAGACTCATATGTACCCTTTACCAAAAGTAGATTGAAAAGAAAGCATTGTTTTATCTCCCTCAGTGATCTGTGCTATGCTTGGCAATGTTTTGTTACATGCCAATTCCTATCACGGCCTGGTAATTTGTTTATCAGTCAGTATGTCAATGTAAGTTTGAGACATGCTTATGATAGTGTAGTTTTTGGAACCAGATTGACCTTGTTAACTGTGATGTTCTTCATTGGGGTTGTTAACCTAGGCCAAAGAAGAAAACTCTGACCAATATAACCAGGAGATTAGAGTCTCCTCAGTTCAGCGGACTGACTCCGAGCTGGCTTGTCATGGCCAGTGTATTGTGCCCAAATAAATAAAGGGTGAACTGGTGATGGGACACCAGCTTCTGTACAGGTATTTCAGATAGCATCATTGTATGCGACCTCAGGGTATGTTGACTGTGTCATCCATTTCAACTCTGATCCCTTGAAGCATGACATGCTATTTGAAAGGACTTTCATTAAGCTATTCAATTACAATGTATCTGTGAAAGTAATGTTTGTCTATATTAATGAGCTTTAGCAAGTGTCTGTTGGATTATTTAATACCACACAATCCATGACCTAACATCTTCTCTTACAGGAGATTATATAAGCATTGCAGCATCAGGTAAAACCAGCAGCATTAACATTTAAAATACTTCAGTTATTAAAATAAAAGTTGTCCATTTTTCACCTGTCTCATCTTCCCACTGAGGATATGACAATAGCTGATCCTTCTTTCCTTCCCTCAGAGAGGAAATTAATCATTAGGACTCCCCACTGATCCCGTGAAGTCTGTGCTAAGATCAAGCATTCGAGAAGATGTTGGCTAAACGTTACTATGACACTCCTCTCGTGTTCCCCTCACCCTCTGGGAAACCAGCCATGGATATATTCCCAAGAGCACAGGCTCCTGCTCTTGTGTTGTCTCGCTCTCATACTCTCTCAGTCACACATGCTGTAGCTATTTCCTCTCTTTAAATGTAAAATAAGGGTTAACCAGCCCCCGATGGGGTAGTGTCGCACAAGTACAAACTAATGGTGAAAAGAAACTTACAAAAGGTGCACACAAATCAAAGTAACATTTATCCCAGGTTATGATGCAGCCTGCAGTGTCCACCTGTCTCAAAATGCCTCCATTATCTCTCTTGCTTTTTGCCTCTTACATTAGAGGTCACTCTCACATGTGTGTGCTCCCTCTCCCTCTCTCTGTCCCCTCAGCCCCTCTTTCTCTCTCGCTTTTCTCCCTATCGCATGCCTGTTTCATGCATTCTCTCAGTGTAAACATTGGATAATGTACTAGAGCAGTTGCAATTGTTACAACAAAGGGTCATCTCAGCCTTTGCTATTCCACGTTGCATCATTTTTGTCTGCCTTCAGTTATGTTTTAACTCCCCGAATCTTGCCAGAAATACCACCATGGAATCCTTGATGCTCACCGCAGAGGACAGGCAAAGTCTGAGTGTGATATCCTGCCTGGAATCTGGTACCTCCTGACAGTGCAGCACTCCATCAGTACCACACTGGAAATGTCGGTCTTCCTTATGTACTCAGGCCAATGTGGAGAGATTGTGGAGCAAGCGGACTACGGCATATTAATGAGCAACCAACTTATTAATTCCCAAGATGTTGAAACTGGAAAATGCTGGAAATACTCAAAAACTCTGATAGTGTCTGAGAGGGTGAGGGGAAGCAGAGGCAGGGTCACCATGGACAGACCAGAACCATACAAGGACGGCAGCCATGTCAGTGACAAACTAGAGAGAAATATGGTACCATAAGCCAGCATGCTAAGGAATGGAGTGGAACAGTCAGATGCCTAGTTTCCCAAATTTGGGATTAGGAAGCCAGCGCATTTGTATAAAATCTGTATAAACCATCTCAGCATTTTGTCTCTTTAAAATGTCTGGGTGAAGAATCATACAGTCATTGAGTTTTATAGAACAGAAGGAGGCCATTCAACCCATAGTGTCTGTACCAGCTTTCAGAAGAGCTACCCAGCAAGTTCCATTCTCCAGCCCTATCTCCATAGCCCCCTAACTTCATCCTTGTCATATTTAGACCCAGCTCTCTTTTAGAGCCTCCTGTATATAGTGATTGTAATGACAGGAACAACCTTTAAGGGTCTTCCATGTGAATCTCACTTGCCTTGCGAACACCTTGCCATGACACAGTTTGCATAGCTAATGTTAAGTGTCATGTTTTTAGCTTCCTGTTTATGTGTTGCTATTGAAGAATCAGTAATATTTGCAAGCTGGCAGAGCAACCAGAGTGATTCTAACACTGTTTAATACCGATTCTAATTCATTTTTCAGATAACGCTCTTTTGTTTTGTCAACCAGGTTATCTTCCCTCCTGTCAGTTTTTGAAGGTTTTGTATCTTCAGGGAGGTGTGTGTCTGTGGCTCAGGCTTCAGATTCTCTGTCTGTGAAGCTAAAGTTTGAATGGCAGTCAAACAGTAACCTGAGGAAAGTACCAGAGCCAAAGACTGTTCAATCATCCCTTGAATGTGCCAAGTAGGAATGTTGGCTGATAATCTCCCTCCCTCCTCTAAGTACCTCGTCCACCCTCCTCCTCCACTCCCATGGAAATGGTGCTAGTGATTAGATTAGTTTCCTTAGAGTGTGGAAACAGGCCCTTCGGCCCAACCAGTCCACACCGGCCCTCCGAAGAGTAACCCACCCAGGACCATTTCCGTCCTAACACTAACAGGCAATTTAGCATGCCCAATTCACCTGACCTGTTAACCACTGAGCCACCGGGCCGCCCCACGGTGATTTACTTCGTAAACCAGGATGACTCATTTCCCTCAACCAGCAAAACACATTGAGCACAATAAAATGGATAATTTAATTTGAATATTCACATGATTGATGGAAGGATGGGGGAGGGAGGATAGAAGCAGATTATAGAGGAACCTTGATTATCCAATGACACGGGTGGGGAGTACATTGTTCGGATAATTGAATGCTGGATAACACAATTTAGCCAAGCATCGGTACCTTGCAATCTTGTTCAGATAATTCGAAATTTGGATAATCGAATGACTGATAATTGAGGTTTCGATGTATTTCTGGTAGTTGAGGAGTCAAAGAGCAGTGTGTAACAAATTGAGGTATGAGGCTCTCGAGTATGTTCCCAGGGTTTGCAGTTGAGTCTGAAATCAGGTCAATGTCGAATGTTACATTTGGTAGTTCAATGAGTAATAGTAGTGACTTTATTTATATATCGCTTTTAACATGGCCTAATGGTTATCACTAGACTATAAATCCAGAAACCCCAGGGATTTTAGATTACTTACAGTGTGGAAACAGGCCCTTTGGCCCAACAATTCCACACCGACCCATTCCCCTACATTTACCCCTTCACCTAACACTATGGGCAATTTAGCATGGCCAGTTCAACTAACCGCACATTTTTGGACTGTGGGAGGAAACCGGAGCACCCAGAAGAAACACGCACAGACATGGGGAGAATGTGCAAACTCCACACAGACAGGTGTCTGAGGCGGGAATTGAACCAGGGTCTCTGGCGCTGTGAGGCAGCAGTGCTAACCACTGTGCTACCATGCTGCCCAATGGGACCTGGGTTTGAATCCTGCCATGGCAGGTGGTGGAATTTGAATTCCGTAAAAATCTGGAATTAAGAGTCTATTGGTGACCATTTCTTGGAAAACCCATCTGATTCACTAATGAAGGAACTGCCACTCTAAGCTGGTCTTCCTGATGAAGGGCTTATGCCCGAAACTTTGAATTTCCTATTCCTTGGATGCTGCCTAACCTGCTGTGCTTTAACCAGCAACACATTTGCAGCTGTGATCTCCAGCATCTGCAGACCTCATTTTTTTGTCCTACATGTGACTCCAGACCCATAGCAATGTAATTGACTCTTCCAGGGCAATTAGGAATGGACAATAATTGCTGTCCTAGTCAGCAATGCACATTAATCTTTTAAAACATTGTTTTGTAGGGGAATGTGGTAAAACAGAATTTGGCACTGAACCACATGAGATATTAAGGTTAGGGCAGATTATAACAAATATCATCCTTGATTTAGGTCTTTTTGGAGTATATTTAAAGGAGTAAAGCAAGAAGGGTTTGTATAGCGAATACCAATGTTTTAGGCCCATGTGGCTGAAAAGTCAGTGCTAATGGCAGAATGATTGGAATAAAGAATGAACGAGAGGTCAGGACTGGAGAAACACCACTATCTCAACTAGGGGAATGAGATCTTGAGGGAGATTTGGAAACCAGGCTGAGGCTTTCAAAGATGAGGGAAAAGAGGCTGTAGGTTTTTACAGCAACAGGATGGATAAACCTAACCCAAACCCAGAAATTACTGGAGAACGTCAGCAGGTCTGGAAGCATCTATGGAGAGAGAAACAGAGTTAATGTTTCAAGTCCAGTGTGACCCTTATTCAGAACCTCAGTTTGAAACTGCACCGGAAATGTTAACTCTGCTTTCTCTCTGCAGATGCTGCCAGACATGCTGAGTTTTTCACGCAATTTCTATTTTTGTTTCTGATTTTCAGTATCTGCTGTTCTTTGATTATTTTTTGTTTCATGGATAAATAGGTCTATTTGTGGAGGATAAGCAATGATGCACACCAGTCGGGGCTGTTTGTGTTTTATAACTTGTATGTTCCTCCATTTCACTCCAGTGGTTTTCCTATTGATAAGCGCAGCTTTGTGCATTTGTAACAAACACCTGGCTAGCAACCATCTGCAATTATCATCTTCCGTCGCAAGTGTATTCTTTTTCTTTGTGTGTCCCCAACCCCTGAAGGATGTAGTAAAAATGATTGATTATCGCTTATGTGCTTCGTTGTACATGCTGCTGAAGTAAAGCCCCTTGAGCACTGTGTGGGAATGATGAGTTTAACATCCCTAACCATTGTGCGTAAGGAACATTGCAACTCCAACACAATGTTCCTCTAAATGAAGGCAAAATGCGCCTGAATGAAGAGATGATCACTGCTGTGACTAGCTGTAACTGCCGTGGCTGCAGCAAGTTGATGACCATTCCCATTTGAAGTTTCATGCCAGGAGCAGTAGAACTTTTTCCCAAGTTACCCAGCGCTGTTTGCCAGTAGCTGACTGAGATTGGAATGTTGCTGTGGGGCAAGAGGAGGTGGCTGGCAAACAGCAACAAAAAGTGTACATTTATTAGCACGGCCTCCGAAACAATCCCACAAGTGTAAGATTTTCTCAAAGCCCCTTGTCTGCACACATGGCAGTCGGAGTAGCTCGTAGCACTGGTTCAAGCTGGTATGTATGCTTTTAAGTTTCAATAGATTTGTACTGAATTGCTTTTGACTGTAGTGGTGGAGTCTCGAGTTGTAGGCGCTTATGTTGTGTCAGTTTTGTGCAGCACTGATATCTCCCTTTCATTGCCCATCCTCTCCCCAATAAACCTTTTGTCTCTCTGAAGCAGTTCAATAAAGCACTATATTCATGACAGGACAGCTTTATGTTATGGGTTACTGGTTAATGCCCCAGGCTAGGCTTAACGTTGTCTTCTGCAAAAATACAATGCAGTATTGTCGAGCTGGCACATCAGACAGTTGCCTTTCCCCATGAAGGGTCAATCAGTCTGGAACTGCTTTGCAGCTTTACTGATTAACGACAACTGTCAATTTGTTGAGTCTCTGATGTCTTCTATTTTTCAGAAGCTGCATAATTCCAAATCAATAGCCTCAACTCTGAAGATGAGCAAATAAAGGAAGAAAAACCTTCAAACAAACTTACATTTTCCTTTTTCTCCTTTCTTCCTCTTTTCCACTCTTCTGTCCTCTCTCATCTCTTTTTTTTCCTTCCCTCTTCCTTCCTCCTTTGATACTCCACCTCCACCCCTCTGCTTCTCTTTGCCCCCAGTCTTCCCTTTACAAGCTGAGTAAAGAGAACACTTGTATTTGCCTAACACCTTTTCACCAACTCTCAGTCACTGCTATGATGTTGAACATATGGTAACCAATTTGCACACAGCAAGGTCTAACAAACAGCACTGTGCTGCTGACCAGACAATCTGATTTTGGTGTTGATTGTGGATAAATATTGGCAGGACAACTGTGGGAGAACTCTCCAAAACTTGCCAGAAATACTTGAGGACAGACACAGTCTGGGTGTGATATCCCGCCTGGAATCTGGCACCTCCTGACAGTGCAGCACTCCATCAGTACCATACTGGGAATGTCAGTCTTCTTTATATACTTAGCCCAATGGGGAGAGACTGTGGAGCAAGCTGACTGCAACATACACTGTGAGCAACAACTTACTAATTCACAAGATGTTGAAATCAGAAAATGCTGGAAATACTCAGCAGCTCTGGCAGTGTCTGAGAGGGTGAGGGGAACAAGAGGCAGGGTCAACATAGACAGATCAGAACCATACATGGACAGCAGCCTTGTCAGTGACAAACTAGAGAGAAATATGGCACCACAAGTCTGCATGCTAAGGAGTGGAGTGGAACAGTCAGATGCCTAGTTTTCCGAATTGGGATTCGGGAGCTGGGTCAAGTTTCTCCAAACATTAGGAGGCAGCACACTTATCCCAGTCTCCCAGAATCTGTGTAAACCATCTTAGCATATTGTTTCTTTAAATTTTCTGGATGAAGAATCATAGAATCATCGAGTTTTACAGAACAGGAGGAGGCCATTTGATCCATAGTATCTGGACCAGCTTCCAGAAGAGCTACCCAGCTATTCCTCTTCTCCAGCCCTATCTCCATAGCCCTTTAATTCATCCTTTTCATAGTTAGATCCAGCTCTCGTTTGGAACCTCCTATGTGTAGTGATTGTAATGATGTTAGCCAGGTGGACCTCATAGTACATGCATTCCCTGGTTGGGGCTGTTGACCTAGTGTCCAATTGAGGAGCCCTGGCTTACAGAGTGTCACAGGTTTAGCCTGTCAAAATGTTTCATCGTTTTGAACACTTCAATCAGATCACCTCTTAATCTTCTCTGAGAAGAAATTGAAAGGATTACAACCACAAAACCCAATGATCTCCATATAATTTAAGACCATAAGATATTGGAGTGGAAGTAAGGCCATTCGTCCCATCGAGTCCACTCCGCCATTCAGTCGTGGCTGATGGGCATTTCAACTCCACTTACCAGCATTCTCCCCTAGCCCTTAATTCCTCAAGACATCAAGAATCTATCAATCTCTGCCTTGAAGACATTTAGCATCCCGGCCTCCACTGCACTCTGCGGCAATGAATTCCACAGGACCACCACTCTCTGGCTGAAGAAATGTCTCCACATTTCTGTTCTGAATTGAGCCCCTCTAATTTTAAGACTGTGTCCACGGGTCCTAGTCTCCTCGCCTAACGGAAAAAATTTCCTAGCGTCCACCCTTTCCAAGCCATGTATTATCTTGTAATTATGTATTATCTCAATCATTTGTTATAAATATTGGCTTCCGAGGGACATTACAATGGGACTGGAGTCAAACTGCACAAGGGTGGCAGCTTCTTCCTCCTGCTTAAACCTCCAATGCGCATCCGGAATCCTCATTGACTGTGTTACGTTTTGGGAGTTGCTGCCCTGGTGAAAGGGGCTCTGTAAATGCAAATAATTCCTTTCTTTGTGACAAGAAAGGCTGTCAAAATTCTACAGCAAAGGGGTCAAATGCTGGCTTCTTGCTGACTTTTGATATGTTTAAACACAATTGGCAGAGTATTTCACTTGTTTGCAATGCATGAGAGGAGAATTCCAGCAGCATGATAGAAATGGACAGTTTATTACATTTACCTGACAAACATTGTCCTGGGAGGCTTCTTCCAGTTCATCCTGCCATGCAAGCCATCATTATTGATTATGTTCACTGAAAGAAGATTTTGATTTGGTTCCTGTCCCCTTTTTAAAGTAATCTTATCCGATAAAGATCTTGGTGCCATCAATGGCCAATCTGCATCTCTGTGCCAAGTGTGTGGGTGGCAGGAAGAATGGTGTCACACCAGAGATAATCCAGAATTTCCTCAGCAGTGGCTCTGTGGGCAGTGCAGTGACTTGAACAAACTTTGAACACCATTAACCCAGGCTGACCAAGATCATTGTTGTCTTTTTTGTTGAGACATCAAATAGATGCCCTGTCTACTCAGCAGGTAATAAGGTCTTGTGGAAATGGACAAGGAAGTTAGCTCCAGTACTAAAGTAAATTATCTGGTCGTTATGACATTGTTGGAGTTTGCTATTTGCAAACTGACTTCCATATTTTCAATCTTGCAGCAACTTCAAAAATTATTCACTGATTGTGAAACACTTTAAGGTTTTGGGAGGTTGTGGAAGGTACTATATAAATGCAGGCTGGTCATTGTTTATTTCGCATGACCCTTGTGCATGTGGGCATTCCGGACAAGAAAATGACTGGACAGTGATCAGGATTTCTTCAGCTCAGAGACAGTAAGGACTGCAGATGCCGGAAGCCAGAGTCAATAGATGTGAGGCTCGAAAAGCACAGCAGGTCAGACAGCATCTGATGAGCAGGAAAGTCAATTGCTTCATGCCAAAACCCTTCGTCAGGAACAACCAAAATGTTTTGACTTTCCTGCTGCTCGGATGCTGTCAGACCTGCTTTTCCACCTTCACATCCATTGACTCTGGGATTTCTTTAGAACAATGGAGCTGATTTCCAAACCTGAGGCTTGTATTGGCCATTTGTTGCATTCAGCAAATCTAACAGAGTTTAGTCCTCCACAAGATGATACCTTTTGCAAAAGACCGTGGTGACAAGAGGTGAAGAGGAAAGAATCTTCAGTCAGAATTTTTAACTTGGATGCTCCCCTCCACTGTAGTGTGGCTCTTGGTGCCAGGGAGTGATCATCTCTGCTGGGGAATGCGCTCGATCTTTCGAAGATGAGTTTTTGGACTCCAAGCATTTCCCAGATATGGAATGTAATTATTTGAGATGACTGTAGTGATCTTTGAACAAGATTAGCAAAGGACTGCGTGCTCAAAATGGGGTGAGGGAAAAATCGACCCCATGTGATGACTGTTGACAATGTGCTGTGGGTTTGATTGCATCAGTACAATATTGAAAAGATCATCTCCAACACAGCAGTCTGTGATTTTCCATTATCTGTTTAGATTAGAGATGAGCAATGGGTTACTGAAACTACTGCCCCTGTAAAGATTAACAAGCCACTATAAGCCTGAGAAGTGCTGGATTTAAATTGCAGAAATGTACCACTTCAGGAAGTATTTGACTGGTTTAGTGAGAGTATCAAGACTGGGAAAAGTGGATTTTAACCTATGCTGAGTGAACACTGCACAAATGTAATTTTAGGATCACTCATCAGGGAGGAGATTAGTCCAGTCAATGTTCTTGTTGCTAATCAGCAACCGATACTTCCAACTGGAAATCTTTGCATTTGTTTAGTAAGGATAAGTGCTTGGGTTTATAGTGAGTCAGCCCTAGCTAAGTGGCCAGTGAGTTCACTCTGCTCTGTGATTCCAACTTCAAATCCCACTCTAAAACCTGAGGGTGTGCTGCACTGTCAGCTAGGTTGCCTTCTGGTTGAAATGTTAAACAGAAACAGTCAGCTGCCTGCTCACATGAATGGAAAAGATTCCACACCAAGAAGACACACCCTTGCTGTTCTGACCAATCAGCAATCCGTCAATAGACATCCCAATGAAAAAAGCAGATTCGCTGGTCATTATCACATTGATGTTCGTCTCACTTTCTGCATGCAACTTGACTGTTCTCTTCCCGCCATTACAAAAGCAGATCATTGGCAGTGAATTACTTTGAGAGGTCTGCTCACGGTATGTGCAATATAAGTACAAGTCTCTCTTTTTTAATACACAAATATCTGAAATAAGAGCAGGAGTTGTCCACTTCATCTCTCGAGCCTTCTATGCCATTTACAGAGATCCTGGCTGATCTGATTGTTCAACATACCCACTAAACACGGATAACCTTCGCCACTTGCCTATTAAAAAGCTGTCCACCTCTCTTGAAATCTCTGCTTCTAGTCCCCTTTGATGAAAAGAATTCCAAAGAGTCATGATCCTCTGGGATAATTATTTTCTTCCAACATCTCTCTGGTAAATGGGCGACATGTTTTAATGAGAATGTCCCAAAGAGTTTCAATCCTAATTAGCAACTTTTAAAATGTGGTCATTTTGTAGTGTATGAAACACAACTGCTTATGTGTGCACTGTTAAGTGTCAGGGACAAATGTAAAAGTTTTTAGATTAAATTTTCTATTTGTGTGTTATGAAGGAGACATGGCTTCTGTTATATTTTAGGTTGTACTTCATGAGGGAAGTCAGAAACTTGTTTGTTAGCGTACATTTTAATGAGATTTTACAAACCTTGAAGAGATGGGGTGACTAGTTAGTTAAAGCAAGAGCTAGGGGGCAAACCCTCTCCTGTCACCGAGAACCAGAGGTACAGGGACACTTTATAAACAAATCCAGATTGGCATCAGTCAGTGTGTGTGTGTGCCAGAGCCTGAAGTGAACTCTGTAGTAAAGAAAAATCCAGCAAATCTCATGAGTTGAGGGAACTCACATTTGCTCTGATGTTAACAAAAATAAATGCACACTAAGCCCAGTTTTTTTTTTATCTCCCAGTTGAAGAGAAAACATTTAGTGAGCACATAGAAATTTTCAGGAAGGGAGCAGGTTGCAGTTGCCCCAGCCTGTGTGAGAAGGCTTGCTTTGGTGATGAGGTAGGGTGTTTTTAAGGGCATTGCTGGAAATAAAAAGGAATAGAAAGAAGTTGAATAATTCGTAAATCAAAACATTCTGCTGTTTTTTTCATTTAGTGTGACATGATCATGTTTTCTTCACTGTTGAATGTACACTTTATTCCTTATGCTAGAAGTACACTGGCAGACTCTGAATGTAACAACATGTTAGATAACTGACCCCCATGGTTCTGTTTAAAGAAAAGGTCACTGCCTAGATGTTTTCTGATCAACCTGTTCGGAGCTATTACTACACTCCTCTGAACCGAGTCGATCTTTAACCTGGTCCAAAGGCAGGGATGCTGCCACTGCACCATGAGAACCCTAAAGTTAGGATCTGTGACATCAGCTTTCATCTGGGATGTGACACATTTGGCATTGACATCAGCTGGGAATCATGTAACTAGTTCCAATAAACAGCAAAGTGATTATGAGCAGGAAGTTTTTTTTTAAACTGATGTTGCTTGAGGGGGAATATATTTTGGCAGGACAATTGCTACAGCTCTCATTCAACATAATATAATACAAATTTAAAATGCATATGAGATTGAAATGCTTCATCTGAAAGATGGTACTTCTAACACGGCAGTATTTTCCCAGTAAGTCAGCAATGCATCAGATTAAACTTTGTACTCAAGGCTCTGGAGCAAGTCTTGAACCCATACCTTCTCACTCCATTTTGGATGAATACAGGATTGAGGTCTAAAAAGAATATTGCCCAAGGTCAATTGCCAACCAACCACACACTGCCTGCTACCTAGAGAATACCCAGTTAGATCCATGCAAGCATGCATTCCTGATGAAGAGATCATGCTCAAGACTCTCCTGCTCCTCAGGTACTGCCTGACCTGCTGTGCTTTTCCAGCTCCACACTTTTGTTGAATCTGATCTCCAGCATCTGCAGTCCTCACTTTCTCCTGTGCATGGCCATACCCTCTCAATGGTCCATGTCTTCAAGATTAGAAAAGGAAGGACCCCTGGTCGGGTGGAAAAGGGATAACAGTGCTCCGTAATGGAGTTAAGGGGAGGTGGTGTCATCAGTGGTAATTTTTAGATGAGATTCCCCAGCGTGGAAACAGGCCCTTTGGCCTAACAAGTCCACACCAACCCTCCGAAGAGTAACCCACACAGTCCCATTTCCCTCTGAATGAAGCACCCAAAACTACAGGCAATTTAGCATAACCAATTCACCTGACCTGCACATCTTTGGACTGTGGGAGGAAACCAGAGCACCCGGAGGAAACACACGCAGACACGGGGAGGATGTGCAAACTCCACACAGAGAGTCACCCGAGGCTGGAATCGAACCTGGGACCCTGGTGCTGTGAGGCAGCAGTGCTAACCACTGAGCCACCCCTAATGGGCAAGTGATCCAGAAACCTGGGTTAATATTCTGAAGTCATGGGTTCAAATCCCACCTTGAATTTAGTTTTTAAAAGTTTGGAATTAAGAGCTAACCTAATGGTGCCCAAGTAACCACCGTTGATTGTTTTAAAGCCCATCTGGTTCACGAGTGTCATTCAGGAAAGGGAATCTGCCATCCCCACCCAGTCTGGTCTGTATTTAACTCCAGACCCACAGCAATGCGATTGACTCTTAAGTACCCTCTAGTGATTAGGGATGGCCAATAACTGCTGGCCTAGCCAGCGGCACCCATGTCCCATAAAGAATGAAACAGGCAAACAACATTTCCAATTACTCCTGAGAGCTGCCTCAAGCAGCAGCTAAATTTAACAATGTAACGGGCGGTTAAGTTTTTCCATGTCACATCCTGTTGCAGTATCTCCTGCTATGCCATTTTTCTGTCTGTCTAAATCATGCATTAAATGTTTCCAAAGCACACAAAAAGTGGTATGAAAAAATACCAATGACTCTACAATGTAAACAGCCCTTCTTTGTCTTGACCTGCCTATTGCTCAAGTTGATACCACCATTAATCCCATTATAATGCTCAGAGAATTTCACTTTTAACCCAAGATTCTTCCACTAGCTGTTGAAACATGACCATCAAAAGCCACCAATTAGTCTACATGTTCAGGGCTGCCTAACTTCAGGTCTATCGTCAAGTCTTCACAATTGAATGAGGTGACCATTTTACTTGTTCACAGTTATCTTTTCATTTGAAATTGACTTTTCAGCCAATCCAAGCCCGTTTTCTTTTTCAGGGGTGTGCCCTTGTCTCTACGATAAGCAGAATAAGCCAGTAAGAAGCAGAAAAGCAATGAAAGGGGGTTAAATGAAAGGAGCTGGCAAAACTGGAGGAGGAACGAGTGCAAAGGTTAAAGAACAATGAGATGAGCAGCAGCAGTAAAATGTTTTTATTTTACATTTATTGCCTCCAATCACTGGATGCATCAAATCAAGACCTCATAATCCTAACGCATAGTAACCTTGATTATCCAATCGCCTCGGGCGGGAATATTTTGTTCGGATAATCAAATGCTGGATAACACAGTTTAGCCAAACATTGGGACCTTGTGATCTTGTCCGGTTAACCCCAAATTTGGATAATTGAATGTCAAATAATGGCGGTTCCTCTACAATGCGTGTCACAGACTGAAATTAATGCAATAGGATTAGCCAAGACAGGAATTTCTCTGAACTTGTTGACAAGCTGAAGTTCAGGGAGTGAGTCAAATAAAGTTACATTTAAAGTATCTTAGCCATGTAAGGCTCTTTTCCCCACCCCCACCCCCAAATGTTTAGCTCATTGTGCCCTATTGTTAACAGTGAGCTGGGCTCGATATTAATTTGTGAGCTTTTGCTGTTAGTTGTGAAGAAATTCATCGCATGATGTTGTATCTCCTGGTGGCTTGCCAAGTGCTCAGAAAATTGAAGTAATAAATAGCTGAAATAAGTCCAGAATGTCCATTGTTGCATGTTTTCTTAAGTTGGGCAATTCTTACTTGATACAGTTTATTCACTCATGGGATGAGTTTCACTGGCTGGGTCAGCATTTATTGCCCGTCCCTATTTGCCCCTTGAGAAGGTGGGGGTGAGCTGCCTTCTTGAACCGCTGCAGTCCATGTGCTGTAGCTTGATCCACAATACCCTTAGGGAGAAATTCCAGGGATTTGATCCACTTGACACTGAAGGAGTGGTGATTTATTTCCAAGTCAGGATGCTGAGTGGTTTGGAGGGGAAGTTGCAGGTGATGGTATTCCCATGTATCTGCTGCCCTTGTCCTTCTAGATGGAAGTGGTTGTGGGTTTAGAAGGTGCTGGCTGAGGATCTTTGGTGAATTTCTGCACTGCATTTTGTAGAGTGCACACCACTGCTACTGAGCGTTAGTGGTGGAGGGAGTGGATGCTTGTGGATGTGATGCCAGTCAAGCGGACTACTTTCTCCTTAGTGTCCAGCTTCTCGAGTATTGTTGGCGCTGCACCCATCCAGGAAAATGAGATCTATTCCATCATACTCCTGACTTTTGCCTTGTAGCTAGTGAACAAGCTTAGGAGAGTCTGGATGTGCATTACTCCTATCTCTAACTTGTTTATGAGCATTTCAGTGTTTTGGAAGATCCAGAAATAAATAATCCAGGTTTCTTATTCCTGAAGGGTATCCAGCAACATCTTGTTGATTGTTTGGCAAGGGGAAGTTATTGATTCCTGCACCAATGGTGGTATAGACTCCCTATGCCAAATGTGAAAGCTAGCATTTGAAGAGTGGGTGAAGGAGTGGTGTACCAGCCATTACACTCCTGAGGCGAAAGACTGCATGTTAGGCAAGAGCAAAACGAATAAGCTCTTATTTTCACAAATGAGAACTATTGAAGTTGTGTCTAATGTTTTCAACATAAAAGTTAGCGACATGCGAGGGTTTCCAGGTGCATTGCTACACAATCCCTGCCTCCTGCTGCTCTCCAGCTTCATTGGCTGCCTGGTACATCCATTCTTTCCTGGAGGCTCCAGGACAATGATAGAGGGATTGGTATCCTTCTCCAGCTTGAAATGCAGAAGTCACTACTGTTCCCTCTCATCTCCACCATCTTGCCTTCCTTGTGTGAAATTCGAGACTCTTCCACTTCCATGTTGGACACAGGCCAATTTACCAGCTGATCAAAATCTGACTTCGACCATCTTCCTCACTTTCAACAGCACCGCCAATTTCCGTGACACCGACAAACTTACTAATTATACCTTCTACATTCCCATCCAAGTGGTTAGCATACAGAACAAACAGCATGGGTCCCATCACTGACCCTTGTGCTACACCACTGGTCACAGGCCACCATCACCCTCTGCCTCCTAATTGTAAGCAAATTTTGTAAAGCTCCTTCAGTCCGGTACAATTCTGTGAGCTTTGGGTGACTGACTGTGTGGAGCTTGCAAATTCTTCCTGTGTCTGTGTGGGTTTCCTCCGGGTGCTCCGCTTTTCTCCAACAGTCTGAAGGTATGTAGGTTAGGTGGATTGACCATGCTAAATTGCCCAATAGTGATTAGGGATCTATAGGTTAGATGGGTTAGCCATAGGAAATGCAGCGTTACAGGGATCGAGTCTGCGCGAGTTGCTGTTCAGAGGGTCAGTGTGACTCGATGGGCCAAATGGCCTGCTTCCACACTGCAGGGATTCTATGATACAACTAGATGACTAATCAGAATCTTTGGAAAATGGTGAAGGTCAGAGAGGTTGGAACAAGATAAGGTTGAGTTTATTCTGACTCTGGACCCTTTGCATCGATTGGTCTCTCGAGGGAACCACGAAACCTTTCATATTTCCTTGTCGTCCAATTTGGTCAAGCAAGCTAGCACCAACTGCTCAGCTTTATCTTGTTTCTCTAATCAGCCAGTCTGATTTTTCTCACCAGACTTGACCCCGGGTGACTTCACATCTTTATCTTGTCTTTCTGTTTGGGCACCTTAGAGAAGCAAAGGATGCACTTGACTTTTGCACCCAATCAGAGTTTGTGGAACAGAATAGAATTCACTGTTCTTACAAAGACACAATAACAGGAAACAAATGTCTTGAACATAAGGGACTCTCTTTAATTGACTGTTTGAAAAGTAATTTCCTGCTGATTTCACAAAACAATAAATCTTCTGGAAATTGTTGCTTAATATCTGGTATTTAAATTAGATTTTGTGCAGTATTCACTGCTGTCCTTGATCGATACCCTTGTGAGACTTGCATCAAAGAGAAAGAAAAGTTTCTTATCCTTTTCTGTGTAAGTAACTGGCTGTTAATTTGCCTACTTCAAGGTCTTTAGAATTTGGATGAATACCATAGGATGACAATGGAAGAAAACAAAGGGTTGGCATTGTGATGAATTTTCCAATTGTTCATTAAAAGCCACAGTCATTGCATTCTGCTCCGCAGCTTTTATGTTTTCAGTTCAGAGACACTTTTATACATCAGTACTGAAAGAATTTTTAAGAGACAAAGAATCGGAAGGAAAACATTCAAAAGGGAAAGAACGAAGAAATTATGATTACCTCAAGGGTTTGGAGAAGCTGCACAGAGTGTCATCATCTTTCGGGTTGTATAGACTTCTGGTAAATGCAAATTGTACATCATTTATTGGAAGAAATAGGCCAAGCATGATAGTTTCAAACTGCATTTTCACAGGTTTCGTGACACAGTTTAGGAAGAGGAAGTGTCACTTTTTCTTATGGCTAACAACCCACACTCAAAATCAAAGGCACCAACATTAACTAATCTCAGGAGGACATCAGAAATGCTTTAAAGATGCGCTCAAGATTCGAGATCACGAAAACGTGGGAACTCTGACTGGTGAGCAACAGAAAGGGAGATGAAGGGAGACAGCAGTGACAGAGAGAAACTTTGTTGGGAATGTGGACTCAACATGTTGGAGGGTGCCGGCAAACCTCCGAATATAAGCACCACTGGAGGCAGTATTGTGCATTGGGCTTATCAAGTACTTCAGGATATACAATAAACCAGACTGGAAGCAGATTTGAGGGATTGCCTGAGAAGGAGCATTACTCATTTGGCTCCCAGCACTTCCTGGGATGTTGTCAACACATCATGTATGCCTTCATACCAATCATGTCATTTCAAAGTCCACTCATTTCGGAACGTGTGGTGACACAATTTGATGGGAGGCAGCATGTCCAATAAAGTCTCATTTCTTAAAGAAAAGATGAAAGAGAAAGATGATGTTGATCCCTTACCAAAAGCACACATCACAGAGGAGTAAAGTTGGTCATGCTAGGGACACAAAATGGCTGATCATTAATTACCCATCCGTTTTACAGTGAAGTCAATGATACAGAAACTCAGACACAGTTTAAGCCAAGATACTAGATTACAGTTAACCTATTTCACAGTTCTGCTGTGGATCAATTTAACACTCAAAGTTAATGGAGAATTAAATGGAATAAATCATTAGCTGTCAGTGGTCTTTCAGACATGGACGGACAAACACTGCAGAAACTCAAACTCGAGAGCAAAACAATGCTTCCTCTTTAAAGTTTCCATTTCCAGATTTAATTTTGGCTCCCAGACAACAACATGGTGTTCTAGATTGTAAAAATAAACAAGAAACTCTCGAAGGTGGCACACCCAGCACATTATGCAAGCCCCGTCAAAAAAACACTTCCAGCTTCTCCTGTCCTTCTGAGTAAACTTTAAAGGTCTTGAAGCTTGTCAACTCCCTGAGAACATGCTTAAGGGCACCTTAACCGCAATTCGAAATAATTCATTCTTTTGTTAGGTCAACGAGCATGCCAGTTACTTTGACTCGATCCCAAAGCAATGGAAATATTCAACGTTGCTGCAGTGAGAGAAATAACGTTAAGGACTTGGACATCACCATGATGCGTCAAAGAGGCTGCCCTCCCTCTCCCCAAAACCCTGGCAAGCTCAAACGTGTTAGGTCAGCAGAACAACATCTATCAACCTGTCTTTCTCTGCACCTATTCTGCATTCTGTTCTATTACCCTGATGTACTTATTAAAGTGTGATTTGCCTGGATAGCATGCAGAACAATACTTTCCACTGTATCTCGGTATATGTGACAATAAATCAAATCAAATTACTGCTGCCTCACAGCGCCAGGGACCTGGGTTTGATTCCAGCCCCAGATGAACTGAACTCATCTCCCTCTGTGGTGTTTACATGTTATCCCAATATTTGCATGGGTTTCCTCTGGGTGCTCTTGTTTTCTCCCACAGGCCAAAGATGTGCAAGTTAGGTGGATTGACCATGCTAAATTGCCCCCGTCGTGTCCAGGGTTGTGCAGCTTTGTGGATTAACCATGGGAAATGCAGGGTTACAGGGACTGGAGGATCTGGGTGTGATGCTCTCTGGAGGTTCTGTATACACTCAATGGGCCACATGGTCGTTTTCTGCACTGTAAGGATTCTATGAATGCCACTCCGGCTGAACTACGCAAAGTTTTAAATTGCACAGCATCCCACAGTAAATAAGTCAAAAATACATTGGCATCTTGAGGGATGGGTGTAGATATAAGTGAATGCAGCCAATCAGAAAGTAAGAATCTGTCTCACTCCATGTAGCATCATTTGGGTTCAATGACTCTCTCACCACATCAAAAAAAAATAATTCTTGCAGAAAAAGATACAAGTTACTTTCTGACTGACCATATGGGGATACAGTAAAACTTCAATTATTCGAACATCGATTATCCGAATTTTGGACTGTCCGAACAAGATCTCAAGGTCCCGATGCTTGGCTAAACCTTGTTGTCCAAACATTTGATTATTCGAACAAATAATCCCCACTCGTGTCATTCAGATAATTGAGGTTGTCCTGTACCATGGCTCCAAGGTCAGGGTCCAATGGTATGTCCTGAAGTGTATAAACAGAGCTCATCACAAAGAGCTTTGCAGCCATTCTTCTTAGTTACTAAGTCATCTGGGAATGGAACAGCAAATTAAGTGTATTTCTGATTTTGTTGGAGTGCTCTTATTGTGGATTATGATGTTTTACACCGATACGTTGAATGCTCAAATCCAATGGATTCTGGTCCCTCACAAAATGACTGCTATTTTGCCTTTCAGGCTATTATTAGATTACAGTGTAGAAACAGGCTCTTCGGCCCAACAAGTCCACACCAACCCGCCGAAGCGCAACCCACCCATACCCCTACCCTAACACTACGGGCAATTTATCGTGTCCAATTTACCTGACCTGCACATCTTTGGACTGTGGGAGGAAACCGGAGCACCCGGAGGAAACCCACGCAGACACGGGGAGAATGTGCAAACTCCACACAGTCAGTCGCCTGAGGCAGGAATTGAACCCAGGTCTCAGGCACTGTGAGGCAGCAGTGCTAACCACTGTGCCACCGTGCCGCCCATATGGTATGCCATTGTCACTGCAGGGCTTTCAACCTGCATGAGTGACAATTAAAGTAATCCTGCTGAATGTCAAGGGCATCAAATATTCTATGACAAGAAGGAAAATCCTTCCATTCCTCAGCAAAGACATGACAAAGCAATGTATACCTGGACAAACGTCACAGGTAGTGTCAAGAGTGTGGTGCTGGAAAAGCATGGCAGGTCAGGCAGCATCCAAACAGCAGGGGAGTCAATGTTTCTGGCAAAAGCCCTTCATCGGGAATGTCATGTGTACTCATGTATTATCTAGCTGACTTTAGCAAAGTTGGTGATTGTCAATTGATAGTGTGCTACTTTCTTGAAGTGGTGTGGAACTTTAATGCAGCTGAATGGGTTTTACTAGACACTAGGCAGGAAAGAGCAAATCCTGAACAGAAATTACTGGAGAAACTCAGCAAGTCTGGCAGCATCTGTGGAGAGAAAAACAGAGTTGACGTTTCAAATCCAATGACCCTTGCTCAGAAATGGTCTCTCCATAGATGCGTCCAGACCTGCTGAGTTTTGCTAACAATTTCAGTTTTTGTTTGTTTCAGATCTCCATCATCCACAGCTCTTAGCTTTCCAATAATGAGTCAATCACTTTCATTCCTCAAGGATATTCATGTAACAGTTGGTGCTCATGACAACCCTGTTACGTGTGTGTACAGGGCAAAAGCAGCACCATATATTTCCAATAGCTGGAAATGTAGTGGAGATTGGAGGAGGACTGGTCACTGAGGAGAAGTTAGCCATTGACCAGTCTAGCTCTTCAACAAAACCCTCTCTTTTTCCCTAATAGGGATCCTTGATGGGATCATTAACACTGATGGATGATACCTAACAGAAATGAAAATGTACCAATGAGAGCATGGCGGCTCAGCGGTGAGCACTGCAGCCTCACAGCGTCAGTGACCTGGGTTCAATTCCCGCCTCAGGCAACTGTCTGTTTGGAGTTTGCACATTCTCTCAGTGTCTGTGTGGGCTTCCTCTGTGTGATCTGGTTTCCTTCCACAGTGACAAAGATGTGCAGATCAGGTGAATGGGCCATGCTAAATTACCCATGGTGTCCAGTGATGTGCAGGAAGTGATCGGGCAGGGTCTGGATGGGATACACTTTGGACGGTCAGTGTGGACTTGTTGGGCCTAATGGCCTGTTTCCACTCTGTAGGAATTCTACGTTTTATGTGAGTCTGGACAGTTTCCGTCAGAAAGCCTACTTAACATGGGTGGGTGGTGTTTGTTTTGGCGGGGTGGGGAGGGTGGTGGTGTGGTGTGAGACAGTACTCCTGTGGCCTTTTTTTTGTAAGTGTGATCCAATCAGTCCTATTCCATCCTCAGTCTTTCTATAGCCGTTACAAACAAAATATTTCTGTCTCAGATTTGCCTAATCTCCTTTTGAGAATTATGAACAAATCTATTTCATCAGCCCTTTCAGATATTATGGTACAGACTGTTTAACGTCCACATTTCCCTTACAGTTCCTTTCTCAATTGTCTTAAATCGATGTTGTCTAATTGCTGACCCATCTACAGGAAGGCACAGTTTCTCATTTACTCTACTCAAACTCCTCAGTGATTTTGTATTAAATCTCTCTTTAACCTGTGTAGTTCCAGACAAACAATCTCATCCTCTCTGATCTGTCCATAATTCTTGAATCCTTCAACTCTGGTATCATTCTCGTAAATCTCCTCGACACCGTCTCCAAGACCTCTTCATTGGTTCTACTGAGTTGGGACACAGATGGAATTTAATCCTCATAAGTGTGCAGTGGTTCATTTTTGGGAGGTCTAATAGGGGAAGGATATACAGAATGAAAGGAGGTCCTCAGGAATACTAAGGAGCAAAGGGATCTTGATGTACAAGTCCATAGCTCCCTGAAGGTGTCAGCACAGGTAGATAGGATGGTAAAGGTGGCATACGAGATGCTTGTCTTCATTAGCTGGTGTGTAGAATACGGGAGCAAGGAAGTCTTATTATAGTTTTATAGATCATTGGTTAACCTACAGATAAGTACTGTGTGCAGTTTTGGTAATCCCAATATCAGAAGAATGTGATTGCACTGGAGAGGGTGCAGAGGAGATCCACCAGAATGTTGCCTGGGATGAAGAGTCTCAGTTACAAGGCGAGGCTGGATAAGCTGGGTTTTTTTCCCCACAGCAGGGGAGGCTGAGGGGGAATCTGATTGAGGTAAACAACATTATGAGAGGCATAAACAGAGTAGATTGTAAGAATCTTCTCCCCATTGCAGACTAGAGGGTATAAGTTTAAGGTGAGGGGCAATTGGTTTAGAGGAGGTCTGATTTTTTTTACACATCTATAGGGTGGTGGAAATATGGGAAGTGTTGCCTGACAGGGTGCTGGAGGCAAGACCTCTTGCAACAAGTAAGAAATTTAAATGGATGAGTCCTTAAAATTCCAGGGCAGAGTAGGCTATGGACCAAGCACAGGTAAATGGGATGAGTTGTAGTTTGGTGTCTGTTGGTCACATCGTCATGAGGGGCTGAAGGGCCTGTTTCTATGCTGTATGACTCTCAGGCTATTCTGCCTGTTGGGTCTGCACTGACTCTTCAGAGGACTTACCAGTTGGTCCCACACCCTAAATATTTCCCTATTTCCCTGTATTTTCTCCAAAAAATATTTATCTAATTCTTTTTTGGGAACTACTACTGCATAGATTTCTGCCACTGTATCAAGGAGTTCCAAACACAACTACATGTTGCTAAATAAAGTTTTGCCTCCTGTCTTGTCCAGCTTAGATTGCCTTAAAACTGTGACCTCTGGTTATTAATCCTTCAGAAATTGAGAACACTTTTCTGTATGTCTACCTAAGCTGTTCATGATTTTAAGCAATGTTTATCAACCCCCATTTATCTTGGTCAGTATCGAACCCCCCTCTTTCCATATCTAAGCTTGCTCTAAACATCCCTTACCATGTACAGCTGACAAGGTTAATTGATAGTCTTAGTTTGTGGTTGAAGTATTGGGAATATTCTTTGAGGTGGTTCCAAGTTACATGTTTTGCTTTGGATCATGAATTTCATCATTTCATTTGATGATATACTGCTGTTGGGTTTGGTGAACTTGAGAGCCGAGCATCGGTCAGTGTTATCCTGAGGTACATCCTTCCAGGATGCTCAGCTGTTTCCTTCAGTGCTCATATAAGCAATTCTGCCCCCTTTCGCTTCTTCCAATAATTTTCGCTGATTATTTAATGGCTGCTTTGTTGACCCCTGACACCGACACGGGCAGCTAATTTTATTGTTGTGCTATGTTCTGTCTTTGATCAACAGCAATCAAAACTCTTGGGAGATAATATCCATCCAACTAATTGGCATCTTCAGTCTTTGGGTTCTTCGATCTGCTGACATTCACTTTCATTTTCCTCACCAGTTTTCTTCCTCTCCATATGTGAAGGCATACAGTTCCATAAAGTCAGAATTTGTAGATGTGGGAAGGAGATATGGGCCATTCAGTCCATCAGTTCTGATCCTTCATTCATTGAGATCATCGCTGTTCTGATACTCATCAACTTGACTTTCCTGAATTATACCTATAATTCTTGATTTCCTTACTGATTGAAAATCTGGCTGTCCCCGCCTTTAATATTCTTAATCACCCAGCCTGTAAAGCTCTCTGCATGAAAGAATTCCATGGATTCACTCTCCTCTAAGAGAAGAAATTCCTCCTCATCTCTGTCTTAAATGGGTGACTCCTTACTTTGAAATTGTGCCCTCTGGTCCAAGACTGCTCCACAAGGGGAGACAACCTTTCTGCATCTACCCGTTATACCTGACTAAGGTCCTTGTGCATTTCAGTAAGGTGCCTCTCAATCTTCTAAGCACTAAAGAGTACAGGTCCAATTTAGTTTAATATGAAAATCCCCACATCCACACGATCAGCATTCTCAACACTGCCTCTAATTCCTGTATATATTTCCTTAGATTAGAGGACCAATCTCTTAAAGATAACAAATGCCTGGTGTCATCTTTCCCGAGTGGTTATAGTTCGGGTGCGATCCTGCCAGTATTTGCAGAATATTTGCTCACAAAGGATATCAGTGTTGAGCTCAATTTCACCCTCCTCACAGCCATTTGTATACTTGCCGGGATCTCTGAAAATTGATCAGGACTGTACCATCACCATTTTGAAGTCAATTTATCTGGTTGAAATTAAGTTATTATTAACTGATACATTTCCTCATGAAGACATCCCTGTCGATGAGTGCCTGCTAACCAGTTAGTCCTCTGTCTTATTGTTTTCCTTGTAAATTGTTTTTTTTTGCCATTTTTTTCTGATGAGTGAAGGACAAAAAGCTTTGTAATAGTGTTTGGTTTTCTCAACAATAGAACAAACAGTAACTTTCAGTAAGAAACAGAATGATTAAATGTGCTGTTAAAACATGATTTCTTTTGTTTCATTCTAGACTCCCTCTGCTGGTATATGTATGTCCAATCCCTTTTCTACTATCCTTTCACTTATATGTTCTCTTTACTCTTTTTGATTGCTTATTCTTTTCTTGATTACTTTCCTCTGATGAATTTCTTTGTTTTAACTGAAAGGAAAAAAATAAAGAAATGATGGAAATGTGTGGCAGGCTTAGCATCATCTGTACAAAAAGCAACAGTTGAGCACTTGAGATTGTTGGACCATTATCAGAGTCAGCAACCATGTTAAGAGGTGAAACAGGGTTGAACCAAGCACTGATGTAGGGTAAAAGGCAGTAGGGAGGAGGAGGAAAATCGGTGTTATGAAAGACAAGAGAGATTCAACAAAAATTTATGATGTGTTGCAAAACAAAAAGGATGATAAAGAGCCAACTAACTAAAGGTTAGTACAAAGAGCAGCAAATGGAAATGACATCATCGTCACTGGCTACCCGAGGGGAAAAAAATGGAGCAATGGTTATAATATGAAACTGTTGAATGTGATGTCGAATCCTTAGAAGGTTGTAAAGCAAACACGATATTCATTGTCATCTTCAAATCTGTTCTACAGCATAGCTGCTGGATAGTTTTCAGATTACAGTGACTCAATTTGAAACTTTTCTCCTCTGGTGCAATTCCACAAGTCACCACCGGTGTCATTGTCGAGCAGCTTTAACCCTGAAATCGACAATATCTGATGATGAACCACCTGATGAAGGAGTAGCGCTCCAAATAAAACCTGTTGGACTATAACCTGGTGTTGTATGACTTTTAACTTTGTACATTCCAGTCCAACACTGACATCTCCAAATCTAATGACTTTGGCTATCTCGTGGGATAAAAGCTCACAGTGTTAACCCAGTGGGTCCCTTCCCTGTGGGTGTGTGTGAACTCTGTTCATGTTTCTGGATATTTTCAGAATATTCCTTGCTTGAGCGACCATGCGTTGTGACAGTTTAAGTCAAACGGACAAAATATGTGAAGTTCAGTCATAGAGTCATAGAGATGTACAGCACAGAAATAGACTGTTCGGTCCAACCCATCCATGCTGATCAGATATCCCAACTCAATCTAGTCTCGCCTGCCAGCACCCAGCTCATATCCCTCCAAACCCTTCCTATCCATATACCCATCCAGATGTCTTTTAAAGTTGCAATTGTACTAGCCTCCACCACTTCCTCTAGCAGCTCATTCCATACATGTACCACCCCCTGAATGGAAAAGTTACCACTTCGGCCCCTTTTAAATCTTTCCCCTCTCACCCTCAACCTATGCCCTTTCATTCTAGATTCCCCCATCCCAGGGAAAAAAAACCTTGTCTTCTTACCATATCCATGCTCCTCATTATTTTATAAACTTCTATAAGGTCATCCCTCAGCCTCCAACATTCCAGGGAAACCAGCCCCAGCCTGTTCAGCCTCTCCCTGTAGCTCAAATCCTCCATCCCTGGCAACATTCTTGTAAATCTTTTCTGAACCCTTACAAGTATCAAGCCATCCTTCCTATAGGAGGGACACCAGAATGGCACGCAATATCCCAAGAGTCGTCTAACCAATGTCCGTACACCCACAATGTGACCTCCCAATTTCTAGACTCATTGTCTGACCAGTAAAGGAAAGCTTACCAAACACCTTCACTATCCTACCTACCTGAAACTCCAATTTCAAGAAGCTATAAACCTGCACGCCAAGGTCTCTTTGTTCAGCAACACTGCCAAGACTTTACCATTAAGTGTATAGGTCCTGCTCTGATTTGCTTTCCTAAAATGCAGTACCTCACATTTATCTAAATTAAACTCCATCTGCCACTCCTCGGCCCATTGGCCCATCTGAACAAGATCCCTTTATACTCTGAGGTAACCTTCTTTGCTGTCCACGACATCTCCAATTTTGGAGTCATCTGTAAATTTACTAACTATACCTCCTATGTTCACATTCAAATCATTTATATAAATGACAGAAAGCAGTGATCGTTATGCACACCACTGGTCACGGGCCTCCAGTCTGAAAGGCAACCCTTCACCACCACCCTCTGTCTTCTACCTTCGAGCCAGTTCTGTATCCACATGGCTAGTTCTCCCTGTATTCCATGCAAAATAACCTTGCTGACCAGTCTGTCATGAAGAACCTTGTTGAATGCCTTACTGAAGCCCAGATAGCTCACATCCACCTCTCTGCCCTCATCTGTCCTTGAGATGATGGTGAGTTTGTTGGTTTCAGGAGTGTTACAATTGTGATCCACAAGTGCAAGGAAAAAAAAAGCCAGGTTTTGTTGCTCCCTCATTGCAAAGTGTATTCAGAAAGCTAATTAATAAGAAAATGTAATTTAACTGCTATGTTAACAAAGAATGAGCTTGTATTTCTCTATAATCTTTTATGTCCTTAGGACATCTCATAAACGTGCTTTACAGCCAATGAATTACTTTTTTATTGGTGTATTCAATATTTAATAGGCAGATGTGGTAGAACACTTTCACATTAGATCCCACACATTTCCACATAAGATCAAGGCAAGAGAATCGGATTTTTCTGTGTTTCTGAAGATACCTGGAATGGTTTGCATCCTCCTGAGCAAGTGGAGGGGATCTCTGTTTGATGCAGACAGAAGAACAATACATTGATAGTCCTCTGAATTAAATAGGACTTCAAAATGGAACCGTTCCTGCGTGGGCCTCTCCCGATGACAGCGCCTTCAGAAAAAGCAGGAGATTGGTCATCAGAACCAGACTCAAACTGTGCAGGAATGTGATCGACTGATGGAGATCTATGGCGCCTAAAAAGCTGCTGCCACAGTATCACAAAATTCCATATGTTACTCAGCGGATCCCTGCTGCTGAGGGACATCTGGAGTTTGTAGAATGTAGTGGTTCAATTTTCTGGAGACAAATGTGAAGATTTTCTACTGGCGATAAAGCTAATACTTTTGGAAGTCTCTTTTAGAATCCATAGTTGCTTAAAATTCCTCCCATTGAGTTCACAATTCCATGTTTATTAACACCACAGCCCGGAGCAAATGCATTGGAGGCAGCATGAGATTTACTACCGTACCTAGAGAAAAGCTGTGTATTTTATAGTCAGCAAAGTGTTTTAGAGTCTGTTTAAAAAATGAGTGCACGATGAGTGGAACTCATAACTAAAACTGCTGTAACTTCTCCCAGTAAAAACAGGGAATTTTTTTTCCCAACGGTGAATGGAGAATGTTTCATTTTATCAAACATAGACAGGTCAATCATTTCAGAATGTTCCATACTGACATTGAAAGGCGTTTTGGACACTAATGACATCAAAGGCACCAAGTGCTCATGTGGGAAAGTGGCATTGAGGTAGGTGATGAGATGGGATCTACAGTAATTGGTGGAGCTGATATAATGTGCTGAATGGACCATTGTTCGTAGTTACAGAAAACAAACCAATTATTTTTCCAGCTTAATATAGTAAATGGAGGATAGTTACATAACGTAAAGGGTGTGTGCAAAGTTAATCCCATGCATTTAGGATAAACTTCTGCCCTTGGAATGTTATCTACCTTTCAGACTCCACAGTTACTTAAAAATGCATCCCTTACACTTAGATTCAAAGTCTGTTAACATCACAGTTTAAGCTACTGCATTGGAGGCAATCTCCTGAAATGATTGGTGAATTGCCCAAGCATCTCCACGCTGACCAGGAACAGTTGTGTCACCTATCAGCAGCCTACAAATTGTAACTGTGGTCTCTTGGACTGAGGTTATCACAACATGTCCTGAGTGATTATAAAGTAGTGCACCTGGCTGTTTGTCACTCCATTACAAATCGTCCCAGTCCTTTCACCCCCAGAAACCTGTAGCGTCTCGAGTAATGCACATGTATCTTGCAGATATTTTTATTCATTCATGAGGATGTCGGCATTACTGGCTGGGCTAAAATTTATTGCCTGTCCCTGGTTGCCCTTGATAAGATGGTGTTGAGGGGCCTTCTTAAACTGCTGCAATCTATGGGCTGTAGGTAGCTGGATCACCTAGTTTCATTTCTTTTGTTGAGGCTTTCTAGTCATTTATATAACTGGCTTGCTGGGCCATTTCAGAGGGCAGTTAAGAGTCATACATATCGCTCGGGGTCTGGAGGAGGCACTAGGTAATGGTGGCATTGATGTATAAACATGGTGGAAACATCAATGGACTGATTGGGTCATTTCATGGTCACGATTTTAATTCCAGCTTATTTTATTATTGAAATAAAATTTCACTCCCTGGCGTGGTGGGATTTGAATCCAGGTCCCCAGAACATTACCTGGATCTCTGGATTACTCTCCCAGCAACATTATCATGAAACCATCACCTCCCCCTCTATGGCTCAGTTCCTCCATTTTGGCAGATTCCTTGGCAACAAAGAGAGTAAGCAATTGAAAAATTTGCACACAGTGTACTTGCTGCTGGACAACTTCAAGAGGGGGGATTTATTCAAATAACAAAAAAAAATGATGAATTCAGTTGACCAAAATTTTCTCAGTGAGAAATGCAAGAAGTAATTCCAAGGTATGCACACAGATGACTTGCACACCACCCAACGAGCATTACAATTATTGTCACTAACACACCAAGGGCTCAGGAAACTCATGACATAAAGTACAGGCACTGAAAGCCAGATTAACTCATACAATATTAAATACATAGCTATTATCTAGATGATAGATGGTATGAAATATTGAAAAGAAAATGGTCAAACAAAGTGCACTCTAATTTACGTGTTAATCCAATAATTACAATGTATTGTTACATAGTCAAACCCTGTGTTCTTTTAGTTCTTTCTCTTTTCTTCAATGACAGCATTGAAGAATGTTCAAAGGTAGCATGTCGATTATGATATGACCTTGATGGTTGCTAGGAGCACAGAGCCTCTGAGCAACCCACTTGGAGTACCAGCTTCACACTGTTTCCCACCAGATGGCAGGATAGAAATGGATGGAGCAGGCGGTTCCGTCAGTCCGATCTCATCCATCCAGACAGAGCATGCAGTGGCCCCATCACTGAGTCCAGCTGTTCTTTCTCCTGTCTGCAGAGTGCTCTTCCAAGCATTAGCATTGCCTGGTACATTGCCCTTTATACAGAGGCATTTTCAATGGGTTTTTCTGATGCTGAGTGCTCACTTGGAATAGCAGTGCATCCAACTCATTGAATTGATCATCGTACAATTGTCCATTCTGGCCGGAGACTCAAAAGGATGCACACAGCGTAGACCTGAACTTTGCACGACAAATTGCTAGCGCTGGTGACCACAGCAGATTGAGGGTAAGTATATTTGTAATAGGCATGAGGTGAGGGTGCCTTTCCCCATAGGACAGTGCCTCACATGTTCTGTCCCTAGTGGTCGTTTAAGAAATCTGCTCTCCTGGTGTCAGGCACTATTTGAGGGAGTGATGGCTCAAACACGTGAATCTTGCACATCGTACAAGCAGGACTGCCTGCTGGTTCCATCATGTTGCAGTTATGTTGCTTTTCAGTTTGTTGACCTTGCCTTAATTATATCTCGATCTTGGAAAAGAGTACAAGGGTAATTGATGACAGTGATACCAGGAATGAGGGTACGTGATGAGACTGAAGAAATTGGAATAGTTCGCGTTAGGGCAGGAATCGAAAAGGGGAGATTAAGTAGAAGTGTTTAAAATTGTGAAGGATCTGTTAGAATAAAGAGGAAGAAACAGTTTGCATTGTCAAGAGGGTCAGTCACTAAGTGACATGGACCTGATCAAACATATCAAGGTGATAACCTAGACGCTAACTTTTATTCTATTTAAGGGGAAGTGTAAGGTGCTGCATTCCAGATGTGATTTAGTTGTTCAAACTACTAGGCTTGATTCATTCTTACACCACTGTTAAAATACAAACAAAAATAAATTGGCATAACTTTAACTGACAAAATACTTAATATATTATTTAACTACTGCTTGTCAGTTGTTCCAATATAGCAGCATTCCATAAACTCACCCTTAGCAAAGGCAAATTCAGCAAAACACTTTTTCCCTCCCTTGTGATCTCCTCCAGTCTAGAAAAAGAAAGGCTGATAATAAATCCAGCAGCAGAGAGGGAAATCCAGCCTCTTCCAGTAGCAGAGGGAGAGCTGTACCCAGCAGCTTCAATGCCAAAACCCAACTTCAACAACTGACAGCATGGGATGTTCGTTCATGGGATGTGATTGTCATAGCCCATCCCTAATAGAGCAGAGATTAAGTGCCTCATCCTGCTGCCACTTGTATTAGCGCAGTTGTGAGTGGGCCTGTCTCCAAATGGGAGCATACTCAAGTAATCCTGTGTAGTGCCCAGCCGAGAGACCTACTGTCAGAAGGCAGTGTGACCACCGAGAGTCAGTTACAACCTCCAAAATCACAAAATTCCTCTAACTAAAATCCCAGTGTTGCTCCATATTCTGGGCACGGGGGGTGGGGTACCATTCTGGCAATGAATCATCACCATGTTTCCTAACCCCGAGAGCTGTTGGCCCCTAATTGGCCAACATCCTAGAGCAGGTTAGACCTCCTCTCTTTCCTGATCGGCTCATGGTTCAGTGAAGAAGGATCATGCCTGAAACTTCAACTCTGTTGCTCCTCAGATGACCTGCTGTGCTTTTTTCCAGCACCAGGTTTTATCGATTCATGGTTCAGTGGAAAAGGGGATTACATGGGGTCCCTCAGTGACCCTCTAGTCTGCAAGCAGAATCCCCGTCACTTCCTCTCGGACAACTAGGACAACAAATGCTGGCTGAGCCAGTGATACCAATGTCCCATGTGTGAATAAAACAAAACTTTCTTAAGATTCGATCCTATGATGCTATCATCAAAAATTACAGTCATGTACTGGTGTCTGGTCAGATTAGTATTTTTGGTCATTGGCTCAGATGCACTGACACTACCAATTTCTCATTTCTCCTTGTAAAGCAGACTAAGCATTTGACAGCTGTTTTCAAGCAACACAGGTGTCGAAAGATTCTATGATTTTTCACTTGAAGTCAGTTCCCCTCTTGAGCACGCAAAAGTGTATCACTTCTTCAATGAACTGCTTTACAATTTCACATCGATCTCGGGGCCCTGATCTCTCAATCTTTGGGCAATTGGGAAATCAGATTGTCAGTCAGAAAGCAAAACAAATTACCAGTTTTTGTGAGAGCCTTGCTGGTCTGGGATGAACGAGGCAACTCGGTGCTCACCAGGTGATTTTTGTTTGCTTTATTATGGTCACGTGTACCGAACTACAGTGAAAAGTGTTGTCTTACGTACTATCCAGTCAGATTGTGCTGTATAAGTGCATCACGGTTACAGCACAGTGCGCAGGATACAGGGCTACGGCTGCTGGGAAGGTGCAGACATCAACATTAATATTAATGAGGTCCATTCAAGAGTCAGATAACACGAGAGGAGAAGCTGTTCTTGAATCTATTCATATGAGTATAAAAATCTTCTGCGCAACGGAAGAGGGTGGATGAGAGTATAACTGGGGTGAGAAGGGTTTGATTTACGATGGTCTTGCTAGATAAGGTTTGGGCACTGATCTCTAGCCATGTGCTGCACCTCTCTTCACCCACCTCACAGTGCCACTCATGCCCTTGACCAGGGAAGTGTGACCAAGACAGGTTTGTGTGTCCGGTTAATTAAATAAAAGTCACATTTTCCACAGGCTCCCCTGATTTGCCTTCTCTGAGCTGGGACAGCTGAAACTGAGCGTGTGCATCGGCAACACCTGTCACTGCCCAGTTTATACAAGCAGCTGATTGAATGCAGGGTCCATGCTTCAAGCAACAAAACCCCGTTGCTGCCAGAGTTCGCTTGTTTTGTCTTCGCAAATGTGCTTGGGATGCCGCAAACCTTCCACAACCCTGTCACAGGAAGAGAAATACTGCAGCTGTAAATTGGCAATTCTATTGGTGTGTCATTAGGGAGACTGAGACCCTCCTAACAGGTGATCATTAAGGCTTAGTGCCCCGAATATACACAAAACACATTCTTTGTGTTACAGGATTAGATTAGATTAGTTACAGTGTGGAAACAGGCCCTTCGGCCCAACAAGTCCACACCGACCCTCCGAAGAGCAACCCATTCAGACCTATTCCCCTAAATTTACCCCTTCACCTAACACTATGGGCAATTTAGCATGGCCAATTCACCTAACCTACACATCTTTGGACTGTGGGAGGAAACCCACACAGACACTGAGAGAATGTGCAAACTCCACACAGACAGTTGCCTGAGGCCGGAATTGAACCTGGGTCTCTGGGGCTGTGAGGCAGGAATGCTAACCACTGTGCCACCGTGTTATGTTAGTTTCCAATTTCTTCCCTGTAATCGCCTCTTGACAGCTTGTAATGAAGTAAAGATTTTTGGACACTGGTTACATGAACACCAGAAGATCAAATAAGATCAGGTTCTTTGAGCTGGTTTGATGTACAATTGTCCCTCCCTTATTCCAGAAGCAGAGGCTTCAGCCACCTTTCATTCCAAATTCTGAAATTTCCGTCTCCAAAATATTCAAACCAAGGAACTGCAATTTAAGGCTGAGATAGAGAAACTTCTTCCCAGCAATCTCTTCCCTAGCTTCCCCCAAACTTCTGGGAAGCACCTAATCAGGTCCCAGAAGTTATTCTTCGGAGGGTCGGTGTGAATTTGTTGAGCTGAGGGGCCTGTTTCCACACTGTAGGGAATCTAACCTTAACCTTCAGAGTGCTGTCCTTTAAAGACCATGAGAAAGCTATGTGGCCCCTTGAGCCTGCTCCACTATTCAATAATATTCCCATGTTCATTTTCCTTCCCTTTCCCTGTAATCCTTAATTCCCTTACTGATCAAGAATCTATCGCAACCTGAAATATACACAATCACTCAGTCCCATGGGAATATTATTGAATAGTGGAGCAGGCTCAAGGGACTACATAGCGTTCTCATGGTCTGGATTTGAACCAGGTTCCTAGTGCTATGAGGCAGCAGTGCTAACCACTGTGCCACCATACTGCCCATGTTAAAAGGTATCTAAAGCCTTCTTAAGTTGGGGGTATAGTTCAAACTTGTGCGGTACTCTCTGCTTTCTTAAGAAATGCTGAATGATATTCTTGTTCAAGCCTGGCATTGAATGTTCTGTAAAAGATGTCAAAGTTGAGCCAGATCTTGCCTGCATCAAAGACCCACAAACCCACTGCTTCCTTCTAACCCCTCGAGCAGGGTTCATTGAAAGGAGATGAGAAACAGGATTGATGGCTATTTTTGTAGCAGTCAGAATCACATCAAGTCATCCTGCTCCTCTGCCCCACGCTAAATGTGATAATGTCAGAGTACAGCAGGACCTTGATCAGATGAACCAGTGGGTTGGGGAATGGGAGAGAGAGAAATGTGAACTGTTGTATTTTGGTAAGACATCAGGGCAGGACTTATATAGTTAATGGTAGGGCTGAACAACGTGACCTAGGGGTGCAGGTACATTATTCCTTGAAAGTGGAGTCGCAGGTAGACAGGGTGGTGAGGTAGGCATTTGGCCAATACAGACCACAGATCCTGTAGACTTTGATATTTTACATAATCCCAGTTTGTAAGATGCAGTTATCCACCATGATTTCAACACAGCACCTGGGGAGGTGGTGATGTCATGGTTATGTCATTGAACTAGTAATACTGAACACCAGGCTAATGTTTTGGAGTCATGGGTTCGAATCCCAGTACTGCAGATGGTGAAATTTGAATTCATTAAAAGTCTGGAATAGGATGCTCATCTAATGTAACTGGGTATTCACTGTCAATTGTAAGAACACATCTGTTTCATTAATATCCTTTTAGGAAAGAAAATCTGTCATCATTCCTGGTCTGACCTATATGTGACTCCAGAGTAATGTGGCTAAATCCACACTGCCCTCTGGGACCTGATTAGGTGTTTCCCAGAAGTTTGTGGGAAGCTAGGGAAGAGATTGCTGGGCTGCTTGCTGAGGTCATTGCATCAACAGCCATGGGTGAGGTGTCGAAAACTGCAAGCTAACGTGGTGCCACTGTTTAAGAAAGGCTGTATGGAAAAGCCAGGGAACTATAGATTGGTGAGCCTGATGTCAGTGGTGGGTACGTTGTTTTGAGGAGATTCTGAGAGACAGGATTTACATGCATTTGGAAAGACAAGTCAATTGTGCGTGAGAAATCATGTCTCACTAACTTGTTTGGGTTTTTTGAAGAGGTAACAAAGAAGATTGATGAGGGCAGAGCAGTAAATGTCCATATGGACATCAGCAAAGCATTTGACAAGGTTCCACATGGTAGGCTGGTTAATAAAGTTTAATCACATGGGATCCAGGGGGAGCTAGCCAATTGGATACAAAATTGGCTTGAAGGCAGAAGACAGAGGGTGATGATGAAGAGTTGCTTTTCAGACTGGAGGCCTGTGACTAGTGTTCCGCCACAAGAATTGGTGCTGGGTCCACTGCTTTTTGTCATTTTTATAATTGATTTGGACGTGAATATAGGAGGTACGGTTAGTAAGTTTGCAAATGACACCAAGATGTAGTGGATAGTGAAGAAGATTACCTCAGAGTACAATGGAACCTTGATCAGATAGGCCAATGAGTTGAGGAGTGAAAGATGGAGTTAAATTTAGATAAATGTGATGTGTTGCATTTTGATAAGGCAAATAAGGGCAGGACTTATACACTTAATAGTAGGGCCGTGTGGAGTGTTGCTGAACAAAGTGCAGGTTCATACTTTCTTGAAAGTGGAGTCTCAGATAGACAAGATGGTGAGGAAGGCATTTGACATTCTTGCTTTCATTGGTCAGACAGTGAATATAGAAGTTAGGATGTCATGCTGTGGCTGTACAGGACATTGCTGAGGTCACTTCCATACAGTTCTGGTTGCCCTTACATAGGAAGGATGTTGTTAAAGTTGAGAGGGTGCAGAAAAGATTTACAAGGATGTTGCCAGGGCTGGAGGGGTTAAGCTGAATACGCTGGAGCTATTTTCTATGGAGCATCAAAGGGGGAGGAGTGACTTTATAGTGGTTTATAAAATCATGAAGGGCATGAATAGGGTGAATAACTAAGATCCTTTTTCCTAGGGTGGGGGAGTCTAAAACTAGAAGGCATAGGTTTAGGGTGAAAGGGGAAAGATTTAAAAGGGACCTAAGGGGTAACTTTCTCACACAGAGGGTGGTGTGTGTGAGGAAGTGGTGGAGGCTGGTACAATTACCCATCTCAGATGCATCTAGATGGGTACATGAATAGGAAGGGTTTAGAGGGATATGGGCCAAATGCTGGCAAATGGGAATATGTCAGATTGGGATGTCTGTTTAGCATGGACGAGTTGCACTATTTCCATGTCATATGACTTTAATTAGGAATGGGCAAGATATACTGGCCTAAACAAAGATCCCTTAAACAAATTTAAAATAAAATCTTCAAACTGTTGCTTGTAACTGCTTCTACCAGGAGATCCATTATCACACTACATTGCATTCTTCTGTCTTACGTCATTCTCTGCTCTGAGACCACTCGGCCACGCAACTACACTTGCTGGCCCTTTTGTTTACCCTCTAGAAGAGATCACTGTTGCTTTCTATACTGATCAACCTGACATGTTCTTTTAGTACTTCCAAATAAACCTGTTGGACTATAACCTGGTGTTGTGTGATTTTTAACATTGTCCACCCCAGTCCAATATTATCTCCTCCATATCATGTTCTTTACCAGCTATCACTTTTTGGAGTGTCCACATCCCATCTGCCATTGTCTTTTGTCTTAAACAGACCACCTTATCATCATCTTCTTGATGCCATCTACTTTAATCTCCACTCGATTTCTTCAAAAATATTCCCTCTAATGACCAATGTTTATGTCCTTTTTGATGTTTGTACTCTGATCCACATTCTAAACTTCTGGATTGGACTTGACCGATGATATCTTGTCTGGTCTCAGTGCTGTGTGGAGATTTTTAGAAACTCATTCCTTTCCATAGTCACCCGTTGTTGCCCCTTATTGTCTTGCCCAGCTACCTGACACGGTTAGAACAGTCTAGTGGCACAACCGAGCTGCAATTTGGAGAGGTAACCCAAAGCTGAAAATATGTTGCTGGTTAAAGCACAGCAGGTCAGGCAGCATCCAAGGAACAGGAAATTCGACGTTTCGGGCCAGAGCCTTTCAGCAGGAATGAGGAGAGGGTGCCAGGCAGGCTAAGATAAAAGGTAGGGAGGAGGGACTCATCCGAGTTCATCCCTTGTGGCTGGAGGGTTCCCAGGCGGAAGATGAGGCGCTCTTCCTCCAACCATCATGTTGTTATGTTCTGGCGATGGAGGAGTCCAAGGACCTGCATATCTTCGGTGGAGTGGGAGGGAGAGTTAAAGTGTTGAGCCACGGGGTGGTTGGGTTGGTTGGTCCGGGCGTCCCAGAGGTGTTCCCTGAAGCATTCTGCAAGTAGGCGGCCCGTCTCCCCAATATAGAGGAGGCCACATCGGGTGCAGCGGATGCAATAGATGATGTGTGTGGAGGTACAGGTGAACTTGTGGCGGATATGGAAGGATCCCTTGGGGCCTTGGAGAGAAGTAAGGAAGGAGGTGTGGGCGCAAGTTTTGCATTTCCTGCGGTTGCAGGGGAAGGTGCCGGGAGTGGAGGTTGGGTTGGTGGGGGGGTGTGGACCTGACGAGGGAGTCACGAAGGGAGTGGTCTTTGCGGAACGCTGATAGGGGAGGGGAGGAAAATATATCCCTGGTGGTGGGGTCCGTTTGGAGTTGGTGAAAATGACGGCGGATGATACGCTGTATACGGAAGTTGGTGGGGTGGTAGGTGAGAACCAGTGGGGTTCTGTCTTGGTGGCGGTTGGAGGGGCGGGGCTCAAGGGCAGAGGAGCAGGAAGTGGAGGAGATGCGATGGAGGGCATCGTCGATCACGTCTGGGGGGAATCTGCGGTCCTTGAAGAAGGAGGCCATCTGGGCTGTACGGTATTGGAACTGGTCCTCCTGGGAGCAGATGCGGCGGAGTTCTAGGAAGGAATTGGGAATATGGGATGGAGTTTTTACAGGGGGCAGGGTGGGAGGAGGTGTAGTCCAGCTAACTGTGGGAGTCAGTCGGTTTATAGTAGATGTCTGTGTTGAGTCGGTCGCCCGAGATAGAAACGGAAAGGTCTAGGAAGGGGAGGAAGGAGTCTGAGACAGTCCAGGTGAATTTGAGGTCGGAATGGAAGGTGTTGGTAAAGTTGATGAACTATTCAACCTCCTCGTGGGAGCACGAGGCAGCGCCGATACAGTCATTGATGTAGCGGAGGAAAAGGTGAGGGGTGGTGCCAGTGTAGTTGCGGAAGATGGACTGTTCCACATATCCTACAAAGAGACAGGCATAGCTGGGGCCCATGCGGGTGCCCATGGCAACTCCTTTAGTTTGGAGGAAGTGGGAGGATTGGAACCCCACCAACCCAACCTCCCTCGTCATGTCCACTCCTGGCACCTTCCCCTGCAACCGCAGGAAATGCAAAACTTGCACCCACCCCTCCTTCCTTACTTCTCTTCAAGGCCCCAAGGGATCCTTCCATATCCGCCACAAATTCACCTGCACCTCTACACACACCATCTATTGCATCCACTGCACCCGATGTGGCCTCCTCTATATTGGGGAGACGGGCCGCCTACTTGTAGAACGCTTCAGGGAACACCTCTGGGACGCCCAGACCAACCAACCCAACCAACACGTGGCTCAACACTTTAACTCTCCCTCCCACTCCACCGAAGACATGCAGGTCCTTGGACTCCTCCATCGCCAGAACATAACAACACGACGGTTGGAGGAAGAGCGCCTCATCTTCCACCTGGGAACCCTCCAGCCACAAGGGATGAACTCGGATTTCTCCAGTTTCCTCATTTCCCCTCCCCCCACCTTGTCTCAGTCGATTCCCTTGAACTCAGCACCGCCCTCCTAACCTGCAATCCTCTTCCTGACCTCTCCGCCCCCACCCCACTCTGGCCTATCACCCTCACCTTGACCTCCTTCCACCTATCACATCTCCATTGCCCCTCCCCCCAAGTCCCTCCTCCCTACCTTTTATCTTAGCCTGCCTGGCACCCTCTCCTCATTCCTGATGAAGGGCTATGGCCCGAAACGTCGAATTTCCTGTTCCTTGGATGCTGCCTGACCTGCTGTGCTTTAACCAGCAACACATTTTCAGCTCTGATCTCCAGCATCTGCAGACCTCACTTTTTACTAGAGGTAACCCAAAGCCTAGTGAAAAGGTAGGGAACATTTCAGGAAAATTAGAGATACTAGTGAGTTTTGAAGAGATTTGTAGCTCAGGTTCAGGTTCTGGATGTAGGTTTGTTCACTGAGCTGGAAGGTTCATTTCCAGACGTTTTGTCACCTTACTAAGTAACATCTCCAGTGGGCCTCCAGGCAAAGCACTGCTGATGATTCCTGCTTTCTATTTATAAGTTGGGTTTCTTTGGGTCAGTGATGTCATTTCCTGTTCTTCTTAGATTAGATTAGATTTAGATTAGATTACTTACAGTGTGGAAACAGACCCTTCGGCCCAAGACGTCCACCGACCCGCCGAAGCGCAACCCACCCATACCCCTACATTTACCCCTTACCTAACACTATGGGCAACTTAGCATGGCTAATTCACCTGACCTGCACATTTTTGGACTGTGGGAGGAAACTGGAGCACCCGGAGGAAACCCATGCAGACACAGGGAGAACGTGCAAACTCCACACAGTCAGTCGCCTGAGTCGGGAATTGAACCCAGGTCTCAGGCGCTGTGAGGCAGAAGTGCTAACCACTGTGCCACCGTGCCGCCCATATGCCACCCAGGGGGTAGTAGATGGGCTCTAACTCAGTGTTTGTTGATTGTGTTTGTTGACAGCAAACTAACAAATACATTGAGTTAGACCTCATCTACCACCCTTGAGATGAAGAACAGGAAGTGACATCACCAACCCAAGGAAACCCAAACATAAAAAGCAGGAATCAGCAGTGCTCAGAGGCCCACTGAAGATGTTACCTAATAGGGTGACAAAACGTCTGGAAATGAACCTTCCAGCTCAGCAAGGAAACCTATATCCTGTAGAGAGATACTGAATAGTTGGGCTCAGGCCAATCAAAGTGGCATTAGAATTTCAGATTCCCTTTGAAATAACTGCACAGAGGACAGTATCCCGTAGCCAAGTCACCCTTTATTTACATGTGCACAGTATATGGGCTCTGACCAGCTAGCTCAAAGCCAGACCCAAGACTGAGGGAACCTTCTCAATCTCCTGTTTATAATATTTTATTAAACAAATTACAAAACAATTTATAAAAAACAGTTAACATTTACAGCTGTATACAATGATTTTACAAGGGAGAGGAGCAGCAAAGCTAGGCCCCAAACCCTACTGTTCAACCAGTTTACAGGGAATTGAGGACAAACCACGAATCCCAGTTTCAAATATAAAAAGACAACAACAGTGACCTTTTATACACAAGACAATCCGGTTACATAAAAAGGAGTGCAGACAATACAGACCAAGCAAGCCGCCGTCCCTCCCACCCACCTTCTGGCCACTCTAAGGCAGACCGCCCCTACGCACCTTCCGCCTCTTGATCCACCCCATGCCCTCCAGTTCTCGGTCCGCCCTGACACACCTTTTGATCATCTCTGGGGCAGCCCACCCCGGTACCTGCCCGGGGTGGCAGCACTAAGGACAGCTACCCGCCTCCTGGCTCTCGGTCTGCCTCTACGTACCATTGGGCTCTCACCCACCCCAATGCACCATCCAGCCAGTGGGCTACCCTTGTACACCTCTAGGACACCCATCCCCTTCCCTGGGACGACAGCGTGCAGAGGTAGCCCACAAGCCTTCAGGGTCTCAGCCCACCCCTACGCACCTTCTGACTCTTGGCTGCTCTGACATACCTTTTGACCACTTCTAGCACAGCCCATCCCGATTACCCCTTCTCAGGGCAACAGTGCTCAGAACTGCCTACCCACTATCTGGCTCTCTGGGCAACTGGCATCAGGGTGGCCTACCCACCCTCCGGCTTTCAGGATGGCAGGTTTCAGGATGACCCATGAGCCTCCCAGCTCACAGCAAGGCCTGCCAGACCCAGGGACACGCAAGACAGTGCAGGTGATAGTCCCAGGAAACACCACAATACAGTTAATTACCAAAAAAACAGTCCTTTCTAGTACGCAGTCCAAATCTATACAGTCTTCAAGATATAGAACCCATTTCCAGGAAGAGTCCACTCCAGTACACAATGTGCATTGTCAGAATGAGAGCCCACTCCAAAGTGCAGAGTCCGTTGCTAAAAACAGTCCGCAACCAAGGGCAGAGTCCACTCCTGAAGGCAGCAAATGCACACCCCACAGCACACAGGTGTTCAGTCTCCATGGAGTCCTGGCCCAGCCTTGGAAAACCAGGCCCACCCACAGGAACAGTACATTGAACACGTTTAGTTAACACATAGGGGTTTGGTCCACTCCCAAAGGAAAGGTCTTCACCGAAACTCCAGGATACAGCAAGCGCTCTCCTCCTAGCACACAGGTGTTCAATCTTCAAAGGCCCAGTCCCAGGGCTAGGCCTCCCTACAGGAACAGCTCCTCTGTTAAAATGTACATCTTCCGCAAGTGCTCAGTCCAAATACCAATAAAAAGTGAAGACACATACAAAAAAAAACAAAGAAAATGAGAGTAGAGGGGAAGCCAAAACTAACAGTAACATACTGACTGTAAGACCAGCTAGCACAGAGTCACTCCCCTAAACTGAGGAGACTCTGAATCTCCTGTTTTTTTTTATTTTATTAAACAAATTACAAAAAAAATTTATAGCTGTACACAAGAGACAGCAATTTTACAAGGGAGAGGAGCAGCAAAGCTAGGCCCCAAACCCCACCGTTCAACCTTTTACAGGGAGATGAGGACAAACGTTAAATCCCAGTTCCACATATGACAAGACAGTGACAATGACATTTGTACATTAGACAATACTGTTACATACAGAAGTGTAGACAATACAGACCCAGCAAGCCCCCGTCCCTCCTACCTTCCGACCACTCTAAGGCAGCCCGCCCCTACCCACCTTCCGGCTCTCGGTCCGCCCTGACATACTTTTCGAACACCTCTGGGGCAGCCCGCCCAGGATGACAGCGGTCAGGACAGCCTACCCACCTTCTGGCTTCACTAACCACCCTCAGCACCTTTCAACCACCTCTGGGGCAGCCAGCCCAGGGTGACAGCGGTCAGGACAGCCTACCCACCTTCTGGCTTCACTAACCACCCCCAGCACCTTTCAACCACCTCTGGGGCAGCCCGCCCCGGTACCTGCCCAGGGTGACAGTGCTGAGGATGGCTACCCGCCTTCTGGCTCTCGGTCTGCCCCTACGTACCATTGGGCTCTCACCCACCCTGATGCACCATCTGGCCAGTGGGCTATCCTGGCACACCTTTCAACCACCTCTAGGACAGCCCGTCCCCTTCCCTGGGACGACAGCGTGTAGGGTACCCCACAAGCCTTCCTGATCTCAGCCCACCCCTACGCACCATCTGGATCTCGGCTGCTCTGACACCTTTCGACCACCTCTAGGACAGTCCGTCCCGATTACCCCTTCTCGGGCCGACAGCACTCAGAACGGTCGACCCACCATCTGGCTCTCAGGGCGACTGGCATCAGGGTGGCCTACCCACCCTCCAGCTTTTGGGACAGCCTACCAACCTTCAGGTTCACAGGATGGCCTACCCACCCTCCGGCTCTCGGGGTGACAGCTTTCAGGACGACCCATGAGCCTCCCAGCTCACGGTAAGGCCTGCCAGACCCAGGGACACACAAGACAGTGCAGGTGATAGACCCAGGAAACAGCACAATACAGTTAGTTACCAAAAAAAACAGAGTCCTTTCTGGTACACAGTCAAAATCCATACTGTCTTCAAAATATAGAATCCATTTCTAGAGAAAGAGTCCACTCCAGTATACGATGTACATTGTCAGAAATAGAGTCCACTCCAAACTGCAGAGTCCATTGCCAAAAACAGAGTCCACAACCAAGGGCAGAGTCCACTCCTGAAGGCAGCAAATGCACACCTCACAGCACACAGGTGTTCAGTCTCCATAGAGTCCTGGCCCAGCCTTGGAAAACCAGGCCCACTCACAGGAACATAGTACAGGTGCAGTTAACTCACAGGGGTTTGGTCTACTCCTGAAGGAAAGGTCTGCTGCCAGACTCCAGGATACAGCAACTGCTCACCTCCCAGCGCGCACACACACAGGTGTTCAATCTTCAGAGGCCCAGTCCCAGGACTAGGCCTCCCCATATGAACAGCTCCTCTGGTAAAATGTGTGTCTTCCATAAAGGCTCAGTCAAAACATCAATAAAAAGTGAAGATACATACAAAAAAACAAAGAAAACTACAGTCCAAGGGCTAAGCCCTACCATAAACCTAACATTGTCCTTTTCTCAAAAAGAGTGCAAAGAAAAAAAGAGTAACACACAGGCTGTAACCGGCCAGTGAAACAACAATCCCCTAATGAGAACTGAGTTACACCTGAAACACGTTGTGTGCATCAGGAGTTTAACAATCAGTCCTCACTAAAAGGAATGCCATTAACAAACTGGCTAAATAATTCAGCCAATTCAGGAATCGGACATCCCCCTCCAAAAAAGAAGGGAAGCAGAAAGTAACAGTAACATACTAACTGTAAGACCAGCTAGCACAGAGTCAATCCCCTAAACTGAGAGACTCTGGATCTCCTGTTTATATCAGTCAGCCAGGGTTTTCCTGATTGGACCAGGTTAACAGTAACATACTGACTGTAGCACAGAATCAGTCCCCTAAACTGAGGAGACTCTGAATCTCCTTTTTTTTTCTGTCTTTTCTTTTTTTTTTCTTTTTTTTGTCCACAAAGTGCACGAATCTTTATTCAATTTCCACCACCAGGAAGATAGGAAAACACCCGGGTGTCCAGTGACAAGCAGTGCCCTTCATGTTTATTTTTTTTTCCTTTTTTTTTTCTTTTGACATAAATTGTACAAATCTTTATTCAATTTCCACCACCAGGAAGATAGGAAAACACCCGGATGGCCAGTGACAAAAAATGCTGCTTTTTTTTGGTTTTTTTTGGCTGTTTATTTTTTTTTCCTTTTTTTTCATTTTTCCCCACACTACTGCCTAACTGCGGTTGTGCTTATTTTCCCCAGCACCCATGGTGTGTGTGTGCAGGTGTGAGACACAGTGAGAGACACAAAGTTCACAAATCTTTAATTTCCACCACCAGGAAGATAGGAAAACACCCGGGTGTCCAGTGACAAGCAGTGCCCTTCATGTCAAAGGGCAGAATCTCCTGTTTATATCTGTCAGCCAGAGCTCCCTGATTGGCCCAGGTTAAGAACTTTTCTGCTGATTAATTGGAATCTACAACATCTATTGATGCCTCCAGATCATACATTGTTCTACAAACTAGATGTTAATCTTAGTTTATAATTCAGATATGCCCACACAGCTCATCCTGAAATCCAGCTTTCAGTTGAGTTACTCACACTGTCAAATGCCAATTCCCAGTATTCACTCTGACCTGAGCTTTAAACTGTTGCTGAACCATCATACCCACACCTATTCCTATTTCTTCTTATTATTGAAAAGTATAGCCTTAGCATTGTCCATGAGGGAAAACAACGGCCTAATAGTGTTATCACTAGACTGTTCATCTGGAAACCTCAGTAATATTCTCGGCATTCAGGTTCAAATCCTGCCATAGCTGATGGTGTAATTTGAATTCAATTAAAATATTTAAAAATCTGGAACTGAGTGTTGAATTCGAATGACTCTCAAATGTCAAGAAAATTCTACCTGGTTCACTAATGTCCTTTAGGGAAGGAAGCTGCCATCCTTAGCTGGTCTGGCCTATGTGTAACCCACAGCAATGTGCTTGACTCTTAACTGCCCTCTGGGCAATTAGGGATGGGCAATAAATGCTGGCCTGGCCAATGATGTTCTCATCCTGTGGATGCAAAAAACGATGAAACTGTTTTTGATTGAAACCATTCCTGAACCAAATGACAATGTGCCATTTTTCAATTCAGGCAAAAGATGCAGAAGTTATTCAAACTTTGTAGCAGACCTATGTAAGAAAGACATGGATGTTAATATAACCTTTTACAACCTTAGGACACCCACCAAGCACCAATCTTTCAGTCATCTATCCCAATAAATTTGTTTTCATACTGCTCCTGTGTAGCATCTCACCAGCTTCAGTCAAAAGTCATCCCTATGGAAACAGACCCTTCGGTCCAACTAGTCCACGCTGTTCTTGTTCCCATACTAAATTGGTCCCACTTCCTGCGTTTGGCCCCTATCCCTCCAAACCTTTCCCATTCATGTACTTATTGAAATGTCTTTTAAATATAACTGTGTCTTGTAACTGTGCCAACACCCATCACTTCCTCTGGCAGTTCCTTCCACACACGAACCACCCTCTGTATAAAATGAACACCCTCAAAGGGATGTTGTAACTCAAGCCAAGATCTTGAAAGTAACTTAGTGATTTAAACTAAAATGTCATTTTGTGGGGTTGTGATTATCACTGTACCACAAGGGCCCCTGCAGTATGTGTCCCAACCCTTTGAGCTAGAAGGTCTGAGTTCAAATCTCACCTGCTGCAGGTGAGATTTGGCCCATTGTGCCTGCACTGGCTTAGTAAATGAGCAATGTTACCCATTGCCAATCCTCTGCCTCTTCCCTCATATTCATGCAATCCACTGCAGCACGGAAGCACACCATTCAGCCCATCGAGTCCACACTGGCCCTCCGTAGAGTATCCCACCCAGACCCAACCCAGGCCTGTAACCCTGCATCTCCCAAAGTTAATTGCATAGCCTGCACACTTTAGTATGGCCAATCCAGCTAAACCTGCACATCTTTGGACTGTGGGATGAAACCGGAGCACCCGAAGGAAACCCACACGCACACAGGAAGAATGTATAAACTCCACACAGACAGTAGCCCGAGGGTAGAATCGAACCCAGGTCTCTGAGACAGCAGTGCTGATCGCAGAGCCACCATGCCTCACGTTACTCATTTTAATCTAAATAATCTTCCAATGCCCTCTTGACTACCTCAATTCAACCTGCCCCATCCTCCAGGCAGCGCATTCCATACCCTAGCCACTCATCTTTTCTCACTTTACACTTGCTGCTTTTGTGGATCGCGTTAAATCCAAGCAAGTCATTCTTGTTCCCTTTCACAGGCAGGAATAGTTTCTCTCTATCGACTTGATGTAGTCCCCTTCATGATTATAAAACCTGTATGCAATTTTTTTTATTGTTTGCTTTTCAACTACCTGTTCCCAAGTAAAGGTGTCCCAGATCTGAAGGCCTCTTTAAGAGGAATAGAAAGCAACACAATGGCTTCTTAGCAAACAGCAATCTATCTCTTCACTTCATATGGTGCTGTGCTAACCTATCATAGCAGATACTTAACAATGGCCAGTGCGTGCACCTGAATGTAATGCCTTAAGTATCACCATGGCAATAACTGTCAAGCCGACAGTCCTTTTCTGTGTGTGCACCCATTGGTCTTCAACCTCTTCCTGTGTCAAAGATGAACCAGGCTAGATTGAGTATTTTAAGAATGAGCAAATCTATCTGAGCTTCTTCAATGGACAGGATAAGCGAGCTGGCTGTGTGTATTAGCAAGGTCAACTGACTCAGGATTGTCTTTTTAGAGTCAGAATGATCATTGTTATGGTAAAATACACAAACTTATACTTCAGGGCCACAGATTTTATTTGGAGTCTTGAAATGTTGCTTTGAGTTCTGTCGACTGCTGCTGATTATATGTTGAACAAAAGTGTTGAGGGTGACTGCTTTTATCTTCGAGTAAAAAATGAGGTCTGCAGATGCTGGAGATCACAGCTGCAAATGTGTTGCTGGTCAAAGCACAGCAGGTTAGGCAGCATCTCAGGAATAGAGAATTCGACGTTTCGAGCATAAGCCCTTCATCAGGAATAAGAGAGAGAGCCAAGCAGGCTGAGATAAAAGGTAGGGAGGAGGGACTAGGGGGAGGGGCGATGGAGGTGGGATAGGTGGAAGGAGGTCAAGGTGAGGGTGATAGGCCGGAGTGGGGTGGGGGCGGAGAGGTCAGGAAGAGGATTGCAGGTTAGGAGGGCGGTGCTGAGTTGAGGGAACCGACTGAGACAAGGTGGGGGGAGGGGAAATGAGGAAGCTGGAGAAATCTGAATTCATACCTTGTGGTTGGAGGGTTCCCAGGCGGAAGATGAGGCGCTCCTCCTCCAGCCGTCGTGTAGTTGTGTTCTGCCGGTGGAGGAGTCCAAGGACCTGCATGTCCTCGGTGGAGTGGGAGGGGGAGTTAAAGTGTTGAGCCACGGGGTGATTGGGTTGGTTGGTTCGGGCGGCCCAGAGGTGTTCTCTGAAGCGTTCCGCAAGTAAGCGGCCTGTCTCACCAATATAGAGGAGGCCACATCGGGTGCAGCGGATGCAATAGATGATGTGTGTGGAGGTACAGGTGAACTTGTGGCAGATATGGAAGGATCCCTTGGGGCCTTGGAGGGAAGTGAGTGTGGAGGTGTGGGCGCAAGTTTTACATTTCCTGCGGTTGCAGGGGAAGGTGCCGGGGGTGGAGGTTGGGTTGGTGGGGGGTGTGGATCTGACAAGGGAGTCACGAAGGGAGTGGTCCTTGCGGAACGCTGATAGGGGAGGGGAGGGAAATATATCCTTGGTGGTGGGGTCCGTTTGGAGGTGGCGGAAATGGTGGCGGATAATACGTTGTATGCGCAGGTTGGTGGGGTGGTAGGTGAGAACCAGTGGGGTTCTGTCTTGGTGGCGGTTGGAGGAGCGGGGCTCAAGGGCGGAGGAGCGGGAAGTGGAGGAGATGCGGTGGAGGGCATCGTCGATCACGTCTGGGGGGAATCTGTATGCGCAGGTTGGTGGGGTGGTAGGTGAGAACCAGTGGGGTTCTGTCTTGGTGGTGGTTGGAGGAGCGGGGCTCAAGGGCGGAGGAGCGGGAAGTGGAGGAGATGCGGTGGAGGGCATCTATGCGCAGGTTGGTGGGGTGGTAGGTGAGAACCAGTGGGGTTCTGTCTTGGTTATGCGCAGGTTGGTGGGGTGGTAGGTGAGAACCAGTGGGGTTCTGTCTTGGTTATGCGCAGGTTGGTGGGGTGGTAGGTGAGAACCAGTGGGGTTCTGTCTTGGTTATGCGCAGGTTGGTGGGGTGGTAGGTGAGAACCAGTGGGGTTCTGTCTTGGTTATGCGCAGGTTGGTGGGTTGCTTTTATCTAACAATCTTACTGTCATTCTGACCGTCCCTATTGTTCTCCTTCTCTTTCTTCACTCCATGTTCTTTTGGTTGGTCTCCCTCCATTTTCTCTTTCCCCATTACCATCGCAATTCCCTCTACTTGTTCCACACAACTTTCTCTTCCCAGTTCAGGGAGTACTGCCACATTGCTGATTGACTATCACTCTAAGTGTCACAAATAGATTCATACAGTCCTACATCAGGGAGACAGGCCATCAGCCCAGCTGACCAAAATGTCCATCCACATTTCCCTGCACTTGGCCCATGACTTTCTAATCCTTTCCTATCCATGTATTTGTCCAAATGCCTTTTAAATGTTGTTAATGTACCAACCTCAACCACTTCTGCTGGCAGCTCAATCCATTTGCCTACCACCTTCTGTGTAAAAAAGTTGCCCCTCGGGTTCCCTTTTACTCGTTCTCCTCTGATGCTGTCTAGTCCTTGATTCGCCAACCCTGGGAAAAAGACTAAGTGCATTCATCCTATCCATGCCTCTCATGATCTTATACACTTCTATACCACTGGAATGGACAATAAATGCTCCTTTGTAGCAATGTATTTGCAAGCTTTCCCCATCATATCCCAAACAGCTGCAGCATTTGCCAGCTCACCTCCCCATGTTGAGAGCAATAAGTTTTGTTTAAGCAATTCTATTTTCTTATTATTCCCAAAGCAACAGATCAATTGACAGTGAAAGCATCATCACATTGCAATAGCTCAATGTAGTGAATCTTTTCCTTCCCTTGCCCTCAGCTCTCTTTTCCCCCTTCCTCCTCCTCCTTCAAAACTATCTTAAAACTTACCTCTTTCTCAAAACATTAGGTGTCCTGCCCCAATATCGCCTCCTGCAGCTTGGTGTCAATTGTCAAACAGAAAGTGCTGGAAAAGCTCAGCAGGTCTGGCAGCATCACTGAAGAGAAAAAACAGGTCATATTGGTCTTGAAACATGAACTCTGTTTCTTTCATTGCCTTTCATTCTGATCTCCAGTATCTGCAGTATTTGGCTGTCACTTATATCTGCCAGTCCTGTGATATGTCTCAGGATGGTTCACCACCTTAAAATGGCTATGCAAGTTGTTCTTATCTTTGACATGGCACAGATCCCACATTGACTGTTGTGTGGAGAGTATCTTTAATAGGGAGGTGATGGTGTAGTGGTATTATCACTGAGCTCTGAATCCAGGGGGGACCTGGGTTTGAATCCTGCTGGGGCAAATGGTGGGACTTGAATTCAGTAAAAATCTTGAATTAACTGTCGAATGGTGACCATGAAATCATTGTTGGTTATTGATTCGCTAACTTCTTTTAGGGAAGGAAACTGCCAACCTTACCTAGTCAGGCCTACATGTGACTCCAGACCCACAGCGATGTGGTTGACTCTCAACTGACCTCTGGGATGGACAATAAATGCTGGCCTAGCCAACGGCACCCTCATGACATGACTGAATTTTAAAAACTCATTTGAGATGAGGTCTGATTGTGCTGACCTCCATGGAGCTGAAAATGTGTTGCTGGAAAAGCGCAGCAGGTCAGGCAGCATCCAAGGAAGAGGAGATTTGACGTTTCGGGCATAAGCCCTTCTTCAGGAAGGGCTCCGTGGAAACAGCTTCTCTGAAGTTGCTGTCTAGATTTGCAGCTGAAGAAGGGTCACATGAGTGAAATATAAGCGATGCACATGTGACTGTTAGCCAGCCTGTGAAAGTCATTGGCACGAGGGGGTGAAGCTGAAGGGAAAGGGTAAGAATGGTATCTGGGAGGAAAGGGGGAATGAGAGAAACGGCAAATAAAGAGAGATATAAAGGCCATAATTCGGTGTAACTGTTGAATAGTAAGAGAGGATTGTGTGGGGGGGTAGGGAGACCTCCCACTTTCACCCAGCCGTCTTCAATTTAGCAGTATAACAGAAATCAATAAGCCATAATGTTCTGTATTTAAGAAATGTCACCTTGTTCTAACCCAGGCGCTCTGAAGTAAGTCAGCCTATTATTTAAATACTTCATGTAGATAAAAATTATGCAAAAAAAAAAGTAAGGGGTCACTGAGGTCCCATTAACTTGATAACATCACATAAACTAATCTCTAATTGTCAAGAGTACTTTATTGTGTAACCATGGCAACCGTTCTTACTTTCATTATTATGCCTCTTGCTTTATTTTTAGATGGGGAGCACTTCTCCTTCCTCCTCTTGCTTTGATTGGGCATAGTGGTTCTGAATTATAAATATGTCAATTCAATTATTTTATAAACTCCAGCAGCCTCTGAAATTCACGTTTATTTTTAAATGGATGGCATTAACTGCACAAGAAAATAGACATTAAAATAATTTAGGTGTGTTGCTATCTCTCTCTAAAGCTAAGACCTGGAACTGTGGAATAAAGTTGGGTACAAATTTTACAATGTGCCACAGGGTGAGATTATTCTCTGGACTTAATTGAATATTGCTCCTTTTTTCTTCCCAAGATTGCCTGGTTTGTGCTGAGGTTGACTTGCATCAGCTCCTGGAGCTCTTATCCAAGCGAGAGGTGTTCATAGTTCTGAGCAAGTGTATGTTAGTGCACTGTTCCATCACGGAGTACAGCACAGTTGAGCCTCTCCCGTTGTGACTGAATGCCCACCCATTGATTCCAGCACATAACCCAGGCTGGAGATCCAGTGTGGTAGTGGGGGAGCTCTATGCTGTTGGAGATGCTGTCTGTCAGATGAATCATTGAGTCAGAGTTTGGCTGCCATCTCAACTGGGCATGGAAAAGAAAATCAAAGAAATTCTTCCCTAATCTCCTCAATATTATTTATCCAGGAGAACATTGTTACCTCTAAACTCAGCTGTTCCAAATGCATGGATGAAGCTCTCTGTTCAAGATGAGCAGAGGCAGGAAAATGGCACTTTATAGTGAGCTTGGTCTCGTGTTACAGAAATGTTGTGGTATTCAGCACACATTGCCTGTATTTCTCTGTATTTAGACTGTGAAAAACTTTGTTTCAATTGCCACCTTCCCAACCTTTAATCTCCAGCAGTTGCGTTTTTTTCCCAGTTTTTTTGTTCCCCAAAGGAACCTTACCTCAGGCTTTGTACAGGGTTATGGAATGAGGGCAGAGAAAGGTTGGCATTTGATGGCAGCTTCAAAGTGAAAAGCATTCTGACAATCAGTGAAGTGCCTTTGAACTATAGTCACTGTTGTGATGTATCAATTGGTTCCTGTGGTTTCTGCAAAGTAAGCTCCCACAAATTGCAAAATAAAAACTGCGTAATCTGTTTTTGATTGCAGGGGAGTAAATATCAGCCCGGATGTTCAGGAGAACTCTTCCACGTAGTGCCATGACATAATTTGTATCCTGGGACAGCTGACAGGGCCTTCAGTTCAAAGTCCCACCTACGAGATAACGCCGCCAACAATGTAGCCCTCCCTCAATACTGCGCTGGAGCACCAGCCTAGGTTTCTGTACTCAAGTCACCAAAGTGAGACTTGAATCCACAGTTTTCGAATTCATAAACTAGCATGTTCCCAACTCAGCCATAGTCTGACATGAGCACCAGATTGGCTTGTACTCCATGACTATAGAAAATTGAGGGGGGTTCTGATTGTTAAAATGTGATGGTGTAGATCTGGGGAAACGATTCCCTTTATTGGAGTAATTAAGAATAAAGGGAATAAGAGTAGAAAATGAATCTTGTAATTGGAGCTAAGAAGGTCTCTTTTGGAATCTGGGTAATTGAAATTTAGAACTATATAGTTTGCAGATGCTTGGGAAACATTTAGAGCCTTCAAGACTGATGTGTATGGACCAATCAAGAAGAATGGAACAAGGCCAAGGTTCGTAAATGGAGTTGAACAATGGTCTAACTGAATGGCGCAGCAGGCTTAAGGGGCTGAATGACCTCCTAGTAATCCCCATCTTTCTATGATCACTTATGCTGGGCTTCATTGCCATTGATTCTTCTGCTGAGATGGTGCTGTGTCTATGGTGATATATCCATATAGGGACACAAAGTAAAGTTGATGTGAGTTGACACAACCTGAGGTTAATTGTTGTTGGTCTCATTCTGACATCAGTCAACAGCAAACATTCTGTTTTTCCTGAGGTACATTAGTAACAACAAATTGAGGTCAATTAATTGCTTTCTTAATTGCTTCCTTTTCTAAAAATATTCTTTTTTTTTGAAAGAGTGACACAGATATTTTGCAAGTGAAACAAAGCATTACCACTGAATTGTGTCAGGTGCATCATAAGATCTTTTATATGGGATAAATGTCAGCTGACAAGTCAATCTTTTAAGACTTGAAATCCCTTGTAAAAATTGACTTATACACTGATTGTACAAATGCATCACGAGTGTGCTTGTGTCTTTTTAAATTCACTTACAGGACATTGGCGTCTCTAGCCAGGCCAGCATTTATTGCCCATCCCTAATTGCCCAGAGGGCATTTAAGAGTCAATCAATTGGTGTAGTGCTGGAGTCCCATGGAGGCCAGACCAGGGTAGGACAACAGATTTCTTTCCCTAAAGGATATCAGTGAACCAGATAGGTTTTTCCAACAATCAAAAATGGCTTCCCAGTTGTTATTAAACACTGAATTCCAGATTCATTTTTGAATTCATATTCCACCATCATGTTCTCAGAACATAACCAGGGTCTCTGGATTAATAGTCTAGTAGTAATACCATTAGACCATCATCTCCCCCATGGGTCACCATCTTAGCCAATGAATTCCTTTGCGCATAGCAACTATTATCTGCTTAATCCTTTCCAACCGGCTGTAAGATACCAGTCAGTAAAACATCCAGCTGTGGGGTGAACAATTTCATAGTGGCTGCTAATGCAAGTGTTATGTGTCATGCCTAAAAATATGGGGGTTGGGCGATGGGAGGGGCAGTCAACTATAATGGAAAACATGCAAAAACATGAACCTCTTTAGGGCTGACATAAATATATGCTGAGGTTAACTTGCATGCTGCAATTTGCAGCATCAATAGAGTTCTGTTTTGGAAACTGGAAGGTGCTAATGCTTATTTTACATGCTGTAGCTTGTTGGTAAGTAGTGTTCTGCTGATTCTACCTTGAAGCTCCTAAGGTATCATTTCTCATCTTAACTGTGACAGGTCATTAATGTACAGCCAGCCAATTCAACTGCAATGGAACAATTAAGCCTCTTTAACGCCAATATTTACTTAAAAGCTGAATAAATAAGCAAACCGCAAGCAAAATTGGATCCAGCAGTTGGAATGATAGTGGTTTATAACAGCCTAGGTGGAAGGGAATGTGGTCATTGGACAACAGTGAACAGCACTGTAGTTTAGTATTTGAGATGACAAATGTATATTCTGGATCTAAGCATGTGTGTGTGTGTGTGTGTGTGTGTGTGTGAGTGAGAGAGAATGAGGAGGGGCTTGAAGATGTCAGTGGAAGACAGATGGAAATTTCACACGAGCCGGTATAGTCTGCTTGTCTCAGTTAGTTCTGCCCCTTGTCTCTGGGTCAAATGCTGTCGAGAGTCTCACTCTAGGTTTAGAACAAGGTTCACTCTAGGTTCACCCCAGACTGGCATTTCAGTACACCATGTGAAACAGGCAGAATGAAGGAGATGATATCGGGCATCTTTGTTCAGGGAACGTGAATGAGGAGATGTAAATGGGATTGAACCCTAAAGTGTCACTTCTAAAGGATGGGAAATTGCAAGCCAGCAATTTTGCACAGTGCACCCTCAGTACATTCTACTCTGGGAATCAGCTCCACTGTCCTTGATTTCCCTCCATTACACAGCAGCGACCATGCTTGAAAATGTGCTTCGTTTTGAGTAAAGTGCTTTGGGACACCCCAAGAAGTTGAAAGGAGCTGTGTAAATGCAAATCTTTTTCGAAATACCCTTTTTGAAGTTGTATGTGAGCTTGGTTGGGACAGTGATGCAGGCCAACAAAGGGAAAGGTCAGAGATGAAAATCATTCACATTCAGCTCCCATCAAGTGTGCGTAACAACACAAATTGTGTTACTGGTAACGAGATGAAACTCTTTACTGCTGTCACATTAATAACATTTTGAAATGTAAGAGTAATTTCATTGAAATTAATGGAGTACTAGCTCTGAGGTAATAGAGGCAACTTTAACCAAGTGAAGCGTTAGATGGTGTCTGGATAATTGTTTTATACAATAACAGCAGTAACTGATGGGCATTCCATTTCTACTGTGTTCGATTGGCCTAAACAATCAGGTAATCTAATCCATAAGTAATCTTCCTGAGATGGGCGCCATGGTGGCCCAATGGTTAGCACTGCTGCCTCACAGCACTGGGGAACGGGGTTTGATCCCAGCCTCAGTGCGACTGTCTGTGTGGAGTTTGCACGTTCTCCCTATGACTGCGTGGGTTTCCTCTGGGTACTCTGGTTCCCTCCCACAATCCAAAGATATGCAGGGTAGGTGAATTGGGCCATGCTGAATACCCCATAGTGTTCGGGAGTGTACAGGTTAGGTGCATTAGTCAGGGGTAAATGTAGACTAATAGGGTAGGGGAATGGGTCTGGGTGGGATACTCTTCAGAGGGTCGGTATGGACCTGTTGGGCCCAATGTATATCTAGATTAGAGTTGTGCTGGAAAAGCATAGCAGGTCAGGCAGCGTCGAGGAGCAGGAGAATCGTCATTTCGCGCATAGGCCCTTCAAAGGAATGTCCAGCACAGCTCTACTCTGATTTCCAACATCTGCAATCCTCAAGTTTGCCCTGTTGGGCCTAAAATGGCCTTTTTCCGCACTGTCGTGCTTCTATGAACGTCTATGAGACTGCATTGATCAGAATTTCTCCCATTTGTCCCTATGCATGTCAGGCCTACTCTCAATCCAGCACCTCCTCCCGCCCCTACCACATACTCCTTCACTGGTGGATGTGGGCAATTTTGATAAAGATTATTTAAGCATGTCACCACCCCTTCCAAGGCAACATTGATGAAGAAATGCTGCATTATCTGAGGTGCTGTCTCTCAGAAGAAGACCTCTCCCAGGGATCTTGGTCAATGATAATCCCTTGGTCAACGTCACCCTCTGACCTCTATAATCAAATGTTCATTGGTTTATTATCCAGCAAGGCTCTGAGGATGATAAACTGAATGCAGAATTCTGACCCATTTCCCTCAATTCCTTCACCTCTGAGGCCAACTGGAGATAGCGTTGGAAAATAGAATTAAGGAGAATCCAAAGGGTTTTTACAAATATATTAAGGACAAAAGGGTAACTAGGGAGAGAATACGGCCCCTCAAAGATCAGCAAGGTGGCCTTTGTGTGGAGCCACAGAAAATGGGGGAGATACTAAATGAATATTTTGCATCAGTATTTACTGTGGAAAAGGATATGGAGGATATAGACTGTAGGGAAATAGATGGTGACATCTTGCAAAATGTCCAGATTACAGAGGAGGAAATGCTGGATGTCTTGAAATGGTTAAAGGTGGATAAATCCCCAGGACCTGATCAGGTGTACCCGAGAACTCTGTGGGAAGGTACAGAAGTGATTGCTGGGCCTCTGCTAAGATATTTGTATCATCGATAGTCACAGGTGAGGTGCCGGAAGACTGGAGGTTGGCAAACGTGGTGCCGCTGTTTAAGAAGGGCGGTAAAGACAAGCCAGGGAACTATAGACCAGTGAGCCTGACCTTGGTGGTGGGCAAGTTGTTGGAGGGAATCCTGAGGGACAGGATGTACATGTATTTGGAAAGGCAAGGACCTATTTGGGATAGTCAACATGGCTTTGTGCATGGGAAATCATGTCTCACAAACTTGAATGAGATTTTTGAAGAAATAACAAAGAGGATTGATGAGGGCAGAGCATTGGATGTGATGTATATGGACTTCAGTAAGGCGTTTGACAAGGTTGCCCATGGGAGACTGATTAGCTAGGTTAGATCTCATGGAATACAGAGAGAGCTAGCCATTTGGATACAGAACTGGCTCAAAGGTAGAAGACAGAGGGTGGTGATGGAGGGTTGTTTTTCAGACTGGAGGCCTGTGACCAGTGGAGTGCCACAAGGATCGGTGCTGGGCCCTCTACTTTTTGTCATTTTCATAAATGATTTGGATGCAAGCATAAGAGGTACAGTTAGTAAGTTTGCAGATAATACCAAAATGGAGGTGTAGTGGACAGCGAAGAGGGTAACCTCAGATTACAACAGAATCTGGATCAGATGGGCCAATGGCTGAGAAGTGGCAGGTGGAATTTAATTCAGATAAATGCGAGGTGCTGCATTTTGGGAAAGCAAATCTTAGCAGGACTTGTACACTTAATGGTAAGGTCCTAGGGAGTGCTGCTGAACAAAGAGACATTGGAGTGCAGGTTCATAGCTCCTTGAAAGTGGAGTCGCAGGTAGATAGGATAGTGAAGAAGGCGTTTGGTATGCTTTCCTTTATTGGTCAGAGTATTGAGTTGGGAGGTCATGTTGCAGCTGTACAGGACATTGGTTAGGCCACTATTGGAAAATTGCATGCAATTCTGGTCTCCTTCCTATCAGAAAGATGTTGTGAAACTTGAAAGGGTTCAGAAAATATTTACAAGGATGTTGCCAGGGTTGGATGATTTGAGCTATAGGGAGAGGCTGAACAGGTTGGGGCTGTTTTCCATGGAGCATCAGAGGCTGAGGGGTGACCTTATAGAGGTTTACAAAATTATGAGGGGCATGGATAGGATAAATCGACAAAGTCTTTTCCCTGGGGTTCGGGGAGTCCAGAACTAGAGGGCATAGGTTTAGGGTGAGAGGGGAAAGATATAAAAGAGATCTAAGGGGCAACGTTTTCATGCAGAGGGTGGTACGTGTATGGTATGAGCTGCCAGAGGAAGTGGTGGAGGCTGGTAAAATTGCAACATTTCAGAGGCGTCTGGATGGGTATATGAATAGGAAGAGTTTGGAGGGATATGGGCGGGTGCTGGCAGGTGGGACTAGATTGGGTTGGGATATCTGGTCGGCATGGATGGGTTGGACCGAAGGGTTTGTTTCCATGCTGTACATCTCTATGACTCTACGAGACCCAATCCATCGCAGTACGTTCAGTAAGACTCATTGCTATGCTTGATATGAAAACCCCAATAGCACCACCCAATTGTATTAAACCTATCAAAATAAAATAGTTTAAATGAAAATATATTCGTCATGATTAGGAGGAAATATGTTTCATCTATCTATCTCGATTACAGGACAAGCAAAATTAAATACCAAATAAACAGTTTTTGTTAAATTAACTCTAAGGTTTTACTTAGCAACATGAATCTCTTAGTCCTTCTCGCATCCCTTCCCCATCCCCATCAAATTGAATCATAAATCTTCTCTAACCTTCAGTTATAATTTGGGAGAACAGGATTCCTTTGAACACTGAAGAATGCAATTTATAAGGAAGAGAAGAGTTTTTTTAGAAACTTCTCACCGACATATTGTCGAGAATTGCTGAGAAATGTAGTTTAATGGGCCCCTGTGGAATATCCTAGTGCAGTGGTTTAAAAATAGGTCCTTACAACTGGAGGAAAACTGAAAGATCTTGTGTGCCTGGACTCATTGCTTTTTGTAGTTTGTGTTATCAGAGGCAAGTATTTAATGTGATTCTGCTCCAGCACGACAATTTATGAATGAACTGTCTTCTGATGCTTTCTTGTGCAGTTTTTGCAATGAGGGTTTCCATATTTCCACAGGTGAAATCTGTGTGTGTGCTATCTAATGTTTTATTAAAGTATATTTCACATTCAGGAATTATTTATTTATTGGTTCTTTGCCTCTCTGCTAATAGCACTGGTTCTTGCTCAGGTAGAATTCCTTTGATAGGTGTCCAATAGAATCCTAATGCTGTTGCTATTCTGAAACAAATCCTGAAGACGCTAGAAGCACAGCAGTTGAGTTAACATCAGCGGAGATTACACGGAGCCTACGTTACCGGCTTTGTGAGCTGGAACACTAAACATCAGCTGACTGTTGGACCAGGAAAACATGGTCTGTTTGGAATATGGGGAAGGTCACGGGGAAACTCATGCCAAAACAGGCACATACATGGACACAGGTACAAACTTACCTGGCTTCACACCACACAACATTCCATGCACACAAACAAAATGTTGAATCACCCAACTTGCACTCAGCATACAAGAACATAGAACAGTACAACATAGCAATGGGCCCTTTAGCCACAATCATGTGCTGAACTAATCCCTTCTGCCTGCCCTTGGTCTGTATCCCTCCATTCCTTGTTTATTCATGTACTTATCTAAAAGCCTCTTAAATGCCCCTATCATACCTGCCTTCACCACCAACCCTGGCAGCACGTTCCACACTCCTACCACTATCTGCGTAAAACACTAGCCCCTCACATCTCCTTTGAACTTCCCTCCTCTTACCTTACATGCATGCCTCCTAGTTTTAGACATTTTAACTCTGGGAAAAACATTCTGAATGTCAACCTCATATGCATCTCAAAATTTTGCAGTGTGGAGATACTGATGTTGGACTGGGGTAGGCAAGGTCAAAAGAACAAGGAGAAGCTAGAAAAAACTCTGGTTGTCTTCTCTGAAACAATGGAGGCTGAGGGGAGTCCTCACAGAAATCTATTGAAATTCTGTCAAAAGTCACATGATCCCAGGTTAGCGTCCCAACAGGTTTATTTGAGATCACAAGCTTTCAACAGCACTGCCTGTTCCTCAAGTGATGTGATTTCACCCGCCAAAGGGACAGTACTCTGAAAGCTTAAATTTTCTCTAAACCTGTTGGTCCATAACCTGGTGTTATGTGACTTTTGACTGCACCCTCTCTGATGCCTCTACATCTTTCCTGTAATGTGGTGACCAGAACTGAACACAATACTCCATGTGTGGTCCAACCACAGTCTTATAAAATTGCAACATGACATCCTGACTCTTGTACCCAGTTGCCCAATCATTAAAGGCAAGCATGCCATACGCCTTCTATACCACCCTATCTACTTGCATGACCACTTTCAGTAAGCTATGCATCAACAGACCCAATCAGAGAACTCATATTCTATCAAGTCCACAAGGCTGACCTTGTTACAATCACTCCAGGTAGCAGTCGGTTTTTGAATATTTTTATTGAAGACCAGGATTGATTGTTAGGAAGTACAGAGGTAAAAGGTTATTGGGGCCAAACAGTGTATTGTTCAGCAGAATGTACCTAACGAGTTCCTTAAGGTCTGATCAAAATTAATCCAAGATGATGCACACATAGCAAATTTATGACTTTAACATACTTAATATATATTGGAAAGCTATGCAAACAAGTGAGTGAATCTATTAGCATAAACTATATAATATCCATTTATGAACAAGTGTGTCTCACACTACCTTCTGTCTGTAAGAGTGTCTCACACATCCCTCTGTCTGTGAGTGAGTCTCACACTGCCTTCTGTCTGTGAGTGTGCCTCATACTGCCTTCTGTCTGTTGGTGTGTCTCACACTGCCTTCTGTCTGTGAGTGTATCTCACACATCCTTCTGTCTGTGAGTGTGTCTCACACTGTCTTCTGTCTGTGAGGGTGTCTCACACTGCCTTCTGTCTATGAATGAGTCTCACACTGTCTTCTGTTTGTTGGTGTGTCTCACACTGCCTTCTGTCTGTTGGTGTGTCTCACACTGCCTTCTATATGTGATTGCATCTCACATGCCTTCTGTCTGTTAGTGAGTCTCACACTGCCTACTATCTGTGAGGGTGTCTCACACTGTCTTCTGTCTGTTGGCGTGTCTCACACTGTCTTCTGTCTGTTGGTGTGTCTCACACTGCCATCTGTCTGTGAGTGTGTCTCACACTGCCTTCTATATGTTGGTGTGTCTCTCACTGCCTTCTGACTGTGAGTGAGTCTCACACTGCCTACTGTCTGTTGGTGTGTCTCTCACTGCCTTCTGTATGTGAGTCTGTCTCACACTACTTTCTGTCTGTTGGTGTGTCTCACACTGCCTTCTGTCTGTTGATGTGTCTCACACTGTCTTCTGTCGGTTGGTGTGTCTCACACTGCCTTCTGTCTGTTGGTGTGTCTCACAATGTCTTCTGTCTGTGAGTGTGTCTCACACTGCCTTGTGTCTGTTAGTGAGTCTCACACTGCCTACTGTATGTGAGTCTGTCTCACACTACTATCTGTCTGTTGGTGTGTCTCACACTGCCTTCTGTCTGTGAGGGTGTCTCACACTGCCTTCTGTCTGTTGGTGTGTCTCACACTGTCTTCTGTCGGTTGGTGTGTCTCACACTGCCTTCTGTCTGTGAGTGAGTCTCACACTGCCTTCTGTTTGTTGGTGTGTCTCACACTGCCTTCTGTCTGTTGGTGTGTCTCACACTGTCTACTGTCGGTTGGTGTGTCTCACACTGCCTTCTGTCTGTGAGTGAGTCTCACGCTGTCTTCTGTCGGTTGGTGTGTCTCACACTGCCTTCTATATGTGATTGCATCTCACACTGCCTTCTGTCTGTTGGTGTATCTCACACTGTCTACTGTCGGTTGGTGTGTCTCACACTGCCTTCTGTCTGTTGGTGTGTCTCACACTGTCTTCTGTCGGTTGGTGTGTCTCACACTGCCTTCTATATGTGATTGCATCTCACACTGCCTTCTGTCTGTTAGTGAGTCTCACACTGCCTACTATCTGTGAGGGTGTCTCACACTGTCTTCTGTCTGTGAGTGTGTCTCACACTGTCTTCTGTCTGTGAGTGAGTCTCACACTGCCTACTGTCTGTGAGGGTGTCTCACACTGTCTTCTGTCTGTGAGTGTGTCTCACACTGTCTTCTGTCTGTTGGTGTGTCTCACACTGCCTTCTATATGTGATTGCATCTCACACTGCCTTCTGTTTGTTAGTGAGTCTCACACTGCCTACTGTCAGTGAGTGTGTCTCACACTGTCTTCTGTCTGTTGGTGTGTCTCACACTGCCTTCTATATGTTGGTGTGTCTCACACTGCCTTCTGTTTGTTAGTGAGTCTCACACTGCCTACTGTCTGTGAGGGTGTCTCACGCTGTCTTCTGTCTGTTGGTGTGTCTCACACTGCAATCTGTCTGTGAGTGTGTCTCACACTGCCTTCCATATGTTGGTGTGTCTCACACTGCCTTCTGACTGTGAGTCAGTCTCACACTGCCTACTGTCTGTGAGGGTGTCTCACACTGCCTTCTATATGTTGGTGTGTCTCACACTGCCTTCTGACTGTGAGTGAGTCTCACACTGCCTACTAGTAAAAAGTGAGGTCTGCAGATGCTGGAGATCAGAGCTGAAAATGTGTTGCTGGTTAAAGCACAGCAGGTCAGGCAGCATCCAAGGAACAGGAAATTTGACGTTTCGGGCCAGAGCCCTTCATCAGGAATGAGGAGAGTGTGCCAAGCAGGCTAAGATAAAAGGTAGGGAGGAGGGACTTGGGGGAGGGGCGATGGAGATGTGATAGGTGGAAGGAGGTCAAGGTGAGGGTGATAGGCCGGAGTGGGGTGGGGGCGGAGAGGTCAGGAAGAAGATTGCAGGTTAGGAGGGCGGTGCTGAGTTCGAGGGATTTGACTGAGACAAGGAGGGGGGAGGGGAAATGAGGAAACTGGAGAAATCTGAGTTCATACCTTGTGGTTGGAGGGTTCCCAGGCGGAAGATGAGGCGCTTTTCCTCCAACCGTCGTGTTGTTATGTTTTGCCGGTGGAGGAGTCCAAGGACCTGCATGTCCTCGGTGGAGTGGGAGGGAGAGTTAAAGTGTTGAGCCACGGGGTGGTTGGGTTGGTTGGTCTGGGCGTCCCAGAGGTGTTCCCTGAAGCGTTCCGCAAGTAAGCGGCCCGTCTCCCCAATATAGAGGAGGCCACATCTGGTGCAGCGGATGCAATAGATGATGTGGGCGCAAGTTTTGCATTTCTTGCGGTTTCAGGGGAAGGTGCCGGGAGTGGAGGTTGGGTTGGTGGGATGTGTGGACCTGACGAGGGAGTGGTGGGGGGTGTGGACCTGACGAGGGAGTGGTGGGGGGTGTGGACCTGACGAGGGAGTAGGTGGGGGATGTGGACCTGACGAGGGAGTGGTGGGGGGTGTGGACCTGACGAGGGAGTAGGTGGGGGATGTGGACCTGACGAGGGAGTGGTGGGGGTGTGGACCTGACGAGGGAGTCCACCGTCATCCGCCGTCATTTCCGCCACCTCCAAACGGACCCCACCACCAGGGATATATTTCCCTCCCCTCCCCTATCAGCATTCCGCAAAGACCACTCCCTTCGTGACTCCCTCATCAGGTCCACACCCCCCACCAACCCAACCTCCACTCCCGGCACCTTCCCCTGCAACCGCAGGAAATGTAAAACTTGCGCCCACACCTCCTCCCTCACATCCCTCCAAGGCCCCAAGGGATCCTTCCATATCCGCCACAAATTCACCTGCACCTCCACACACATCATCTATTGCATCCGCTGCACCCGATGTGGCCTCCTCTATATTGGGGAGACGGGCCGCTTACTTGCAGAACGCTTCAGGGAACACCTCTGGGATGCCCGGACCGACCAACCCAACCACCCCGTGGCTCAATACTTTAACTCTCCCTCCCACTCCACCGAGGACATGCAGGTCCTTGGACTCCTCCATCGGCAGAACATAACAACACGACGGTTGGAGGAAGAGCGCCTCATCTTCCGCCTGGGAACCCTCCAACCACAAGGAATGAACTCAGATTTCTCCAGTTTCCTCATTTCCCCTCCCCCCTTCTTGTCTCAGTCGGTTCCCTCAACTCAGCACCGCCCTCCTAACCTGCAATCTTCTTCCTGACCTCTCCGCCCCCACCTCACTCCGGCCTATCACCCTCACCTTGACCTCCTTCCACCTATCACATCTCCATCGCCCCTCCCCAAGTCCCTCCTCCCTACCTTTTATCTTAGCCTGCCTGGCACCCTCTCCTCATTCCTGATGAAGGGCTCTGGCCCGAAACGTCGAATTTCCTGTTCCTTGGATGCTGCCTAACCTGCTGTGCTTTAACCAGCAACACATTTTCAGCTCACACTGCCTACTGTCTGTGAGGGTGTCTCACACTGCCTTCTGTCTGTTGGTGTGTCTCACACTGTCTTCTGTCTGTTGGTGTGTCTCACACTGCCTTCTGCATGTTGGTGAGTCTAACACTTTCTTCTGTCTGTTGCTGTGTCTCACACTGCCTTCTATCTGTTGGTGTGTCTCACACTGCCTTCTATCTGTTGGTGTGTCTCACACTGTCTTCTGTCCATTAGTGAGTCTCACACTGCCTTCTGTCTGTTGGTGAGTCTCGCACTGCCTTCTGTCTGTTCATGTGTCTCACACTGTCTTCTGCCTGTTGGTGTGTCTCACGCTGCCTTCTACATCAGGGACCTTGATGATGGTGCTCTTAGCGCTCTTTCTCAGATTCCATTTCAGTCTCACAATCCCTATCCCAGAGATGAAAAGTCTGCTGAGTGGGGCAATACTATTATTAATGCTATTCTGAATGTGATGTTTAGGGCTGAATCTCCATTTCATGATGACAGCAGCACTTTTCCAACCTTCAAAACAGACTGAGACACAAATCCATGTACCTGCACAACTGGACATTTCTCATTGACAGTGCAGTGTCGTGTGATTACCTCTCAGTCAAAGCAGCCTGTATCAGGCCTGTTCTTCATGTGCTTTTTAACTTTCCCGCCATTTCTCATTGCCGTGAGTAATTAACTCTTTACAATTAACCCTTATTGGTTTGGTTTGAAGTTATCATTTTTAGGCCCAACACACTAAGCGGGCAGGGAGATATTGGGTTGCAGTTGGATCACCCATGACCTTTTGAATGGTGGAGTAGGCTTGAGGGCTGAATGGCCTCTTACTCTTTGAACAATTTTGCATTCATAAAATTCCTTACTCATTTGCTGTACCCACACTTCAACTCTGATTCATACATCAGGGCATTCATCTCCCCCAGTCCTCGGGTTTGCATCCTCTCTCCAATTGAAAAATAAGCTGGAGTTTTTATTTTATTCATCCTGCCAAAGTGGGCAAGTTTGCAGTGTCCCATATTATACCCCATTTTCCAAATGTTTGTCTACTCCTTTAACATATTTACATTTAGTGGGTGGCATGGTGGCACAGTGGTTAGCACTGCTGCCTCACAGCGCCTGAGACCCGGGTTCAATTCCCGACTCAGGCGACTGACTGTGTGGAGTTTGCACGTTCTCCCCGTGTCTGCGTGGGTTTCCTCCAGGTGCTCCGGTTTCCTCCCATTGTCCAAAGATGTGCGGGTCAGGTGAATTGGCCATGCTAAATTGCCCGTAGTGTTAGGTAAGGGGTAAATGTAGGGGTATGGGTGGGTTTCGCTTCGGCGGGTCGGTGTGGACTTGTTGGGCCGAAGGGCCTGTTTCCTCACTGTAAGTCTAATCCCTTTTGCAGATTCCTCATGGTCCCTTCACAATTTACTTTCCTCCCTACCTTTGTGCTGACAACAAATTCAACAACTGTACATTGATTGTATTCATCCACACCATTAGTTTTTGAGACACCAGCACTGGTTCTTGTGGTACTGCAGTTGTTACACCTTGACCCATTTCTCCTGTTTCCTGTTAGCTCACTTATTCTCTATTCATATTAACACCAAGTAGTCTTATTCTGTGTTGTGACCTTTGGTCTGATACTTAGGTTTGCAGAAGGCATTTGGCAACGTATATCACATCCGTAGGCTCCCCGTAATCCACATTGCTGTGACTTCCTTGAAAAATCTCTAATAAATTAGTCGAAAAATGATGTCCCTTGTTGAGTCTACCCAATTGTATTGAGGCTTCTGGGTGCCTTTCTCTTCGCACTTTTCTGCATTTTCCTTATGACACAAGTCAAAACTAACCAGCTTGTAATTCCTTGTTTTCTCCCTCCCTTCTTTTCTCAATGAAAAAAAGAGCAGTCAAAATGTTGCAGTTCAGCCACTGAGCTACGAGAGTGATTATGGATTGACTTGAGAATAAGCTGAAATGTCTTAGGAGAGGTTTGTTCGGCAAGTCAACGTGTGGCAACTCGCCGAGAGGAACACGTGGAAGACTTTAACCAAAGGATTGGTAGAGCTGTCGGCAATTTGCTGACCAGCATATTGAAGAGCAGGGGACAACAACTTGGCAAGTGGAATGATCATAGTACAGGCAAACATTTACTAATCATCACAATTGGAGCAAAAGATTCAAAGCACCAGATTGTGTGAAAGATTGCCGATCTCTGAACTTGGAAGGTACCAATGTTGAAGTCGGATAGCATTTTCGTGACCTGTATTTCCTGCCCTCTCCCCATGTCCCTTCAACCCATTACCAATTAAAAGTCCAACCCCTCTTTAAATTTACTCACTGACCTAGCATCCACTGCACTTTGGGGGAGTGAATTCCACAGATTTATATCCCTCTGGGAGAAGTAGTTTCTCCTCGACTTTGTTTTAAATTTGCTACTCCTTTATTCTGGAACTATGACCTCTCGTCCTACAAAATTCCACAAGAGGAAGCATCCACTCTGTGTCCATTTTATCCACACCTTTTGTCATCTTGAGTACCTCGATTTGATCTCCCCTCATTCTTCTAAATTCCAGAAAGCATAGACCTAAACGGTTCAATCTCTCTTCGTCCGACAAACTCCTCATCTCAGGGATCAAGCCAGTGAACAACCTCCAATGCCACAGCATCTTTCCTCAAATAAGGGGACCAAATACTGTGACCAAAACTCCTCCAGCTGGCTAAAGAATAATGAGCAGAGGATCATCACTGAGATTATTTGAGTTTTGAGTTGGTCGAGTGGAGGTTGGCTGTCCCTCGAATAGAAATAGTACAGAAGGAAGAGAAAGAAGGATGCTCCAGTAGTTAGACAAAAGCAGGCAGATGGGGGTAATTGCTGGAGGGGCTGGAGGACAGCTGTTGATGTTTCTCTAACAACAAAGCAGCTTGAATAATGTATTTGTAGAGGTTCCAAATGGTGATGAAATTATTGCTGATGGATTTTATGAGTTCAGCATTTTAGTGAGGAAGATAAAGCCGCTGTAGAGTTAGTTCAGTCAAACTGTTTAACTGGCAGCTGGGAGTTGCTGTTCTTGTTGGTCCTTATCTGACTACCTCACCTCCACCCTCCAATAAACACTTCCCTTCTGTAACAGAGAGACAATTAACTGTCGCGGCTTGAATTCAAGATTGCAAAATACAAAGGCTGGCATTTATACGGGGCTTTTCAAAGCTTCAGGGATTCTCAGGCTACTTCATGGCCAATGAAATATTTTTCCTATATTATGACAAGAATAATGCCTCAGAATCGCCTGCTGGTTTACACATGGCAAGCTCTTATAAACAGCAGAGTGATAAAATCCAGCCACTCTGTTTCTGGTGATAATCGATTGAGGGATAAATGCTAACTGGGGGGGGATACCACTCCCTTGCCTGCTGTTCCAAATCGCACTATTGAATCTTTGATGTCCACCCAGGAGGCATCCCTGTTTAATGTTTCATCTGAAAGGCAGCACCTCCAACAGTGCGACACTCCCTGTGAAGTGCACTGTGGTGACAGTCCAGATTTTGTGCCCCCCCCCCCCAGTCTTGCGAGTGGGACTTGAGTCCATGACCTTCCGACCCGTTACTACCCACTGAGCTGTAGCTGACTCTGTTTCATTCATCTCTAGGTCCTGTTCAGAACTCTGGTTCTTTGTTTGGTGCAATTACTTAGCATTCAACTTGTAGAACATCGCCTACAAGGTAACTATTGTTTACTAGGGTTTTTCAAAAAAAGGCTCTTTCTGACCAAGGTCAGCCTTCAGATGATTTCTTGGCCTTTTCGTGTTCTTGCACGTCCAGGATGAAACATTGAATTCATTTGAAGTATCCCAGATTGAAGCAGTGGGAAAAATTGAGTCAGAACTATTGAGTGGCAAAGTTGTTTGATTTTTTAAATATGCCTGGTGGATTTAGCTCTTGGTTTGGCACTTGCATGTTGAACCTGGAACAGTAACCTCCTAACTGGGCTTTTTTTTTCAGTCCTGTCACCTATTGGTACTTATAATTAACGGAAACTGGAGCTGGCTAGACAACGGCTGAATGCCAGCAAAACCCCTGAGGCTGCATGCTGCATTAATGTAAGATATGCTCAGACAACATAACTTGTCAGGGAGGATTATTTCTGCTCAGTGATTCTGTGAGGGCCCCCTTTTCTTGTCTGCAGCATTGATGAGAGAGTGGCCATTGAGAGTGGAGATACTGTGCCATTGATGTTTTGCGCGCTTGTGGGCTGCCTTTTGTCGAGAATATCTGTGCACAAAGCATGCGCTGTCCCACATCTGCTACTGTGAGAAATGATGAGCTGCCTTTGAGGTACGGTAGCGTGTGTGTATGTGTGTGTGTGTATGTGTGTGTGTACAATGTTGAGTTTTAACCTGGTTTAAACACCATGCTACAGGGCTTGTTTCTTTTACGTGCTGTGTATGCTTTTTGTATCTGACTTGCATCTGGGAAGCATAGCAGAAAATAATTGTTGTGCATTTTCTGGTCCTTTCCTCTGAAGTGGAATTTGCTGAGTACTGTGAGGACCGAAAGAGTGTCTGAGGGTTGAGTTGGGCTTTTGAGTTAATGTTGCCTCCCTCCCCCCACCCCCTATGCCATGCCCGGTAAGGCTCCCATTGTAGCCCACCACTTCCCCATTGGCACTGGGACTGAGCTCAGGGCACCTGATACAGTCGGGAAGTGGAGGAAATATAGGAGGAATTGGCAGAACCAGGTTTGAAAAATGCGGCCCTTTTGTTTAAATGTCTTGACAGGCAATGGAGAGCCCGAATACGTCCGTCTCTCTCTCTCTCTCTCTCTCTCTCCCTCTCTCTCTCTCTTTCTGTCGATGGGACACCAGAACAATGGAGCTGTACGAACACTTTCGGTGCTGAGTATTCTGCCTCTTCTGTTTGGCTTTTCTGTTCATGTCTAACCCCCTTACCCCCGGCTGATCCCAACCTTGATCCCCTTCCTGGTTCCTATTTTTGAAATACCTTTGTGTAAGGAAATTCGGGTACTGTTTGTCAAAGCGGTTCCATGTTATGCCAGTTTTGATGTCCAGCCTTTCACTGCTTGAAATTGTATTAATAATTGCTGAAGAATTTCAGAGAGCAAAGTGTGCTTGTGGCATTAGTGGAGAGATTTATTTGTGCTTCCCCCATTAAGCAGAGAATGTCAGGTTAAAGAATCAATTTAGGTTGACAATAATTTCGCTATAAATCTGCTGTATTGCTTGTTACCAGATGGCTACAGTTATCATTTCACCAAGAAATGTGATGTCAAGTTTGGCTGCTGCTTGGCTCTGGGTATATCTCTCTCTCTCTCTCTCTCTCTCTTTCTCTCTCTCTCTATCTTTCTTTTTTATTATTTTTGCCTGGTGTGTAGCAAATATGTTGCAGACAACAGTGAAAGTCAAAGGACAAATGTGATTTTTGTGTTGCCTATTTGGTCTTGCTTCGTTTTCAGCAGCTAACGGGCAGTGTTTTGTTCTCCTGTGCCTCAATTTTGAAATGCAATTCAAAAATGCCTCAAATCTCTCTCTCTCCCCCCCATTTTCTTTTGCTTCTCCTCCCCGCCAACGAAATGATTTTCGCTGTTGCGCTATACGGTCTGCGGCTGTGTGGTGCCTCTCCCGCTCCACGTCGTTCTTTCCTGAAACAGCAGGAGGCGTTGTTTCGGGAGGGGTGGGAGGGGAGGGGTGGTGGTGGTTGAGTAAGTATGGCTGGGGTGGTTCGGACACTGTCATTTCTGCCTGCCTCGCTGCCAAGATTAACAAAGCTGGCTTCAGCCTCGTGCTCCATCTGCCAGTCTGGCTGAGCTTGCTCAAGTGGAGCGAGTCGGTATGAGTGACAGGCAGGCCTTGGACTCCAGTTCACATGGGGCTCCAACGTCCTTTTATCTTCCTCCTAAAACACTGAGTGCTAAATAATCTTATCATGTCCACAGCTCTACCAGAGAGCAAAGGTTGGAATTAAGATAAGTCAATTTCTGCTGCTTATTACAGTTCATAAATCCTTCTCTCTAAAGATGCCATTTAGATCATCAAACAGTCATCATTGTCCTCTCCAGATTAAAAACAAAATTGTTGTCCATTTTAATTTGTTGTTTAAATGTACTCTGCAACTGTCAAATAATGAAGTACTTTCTTTGAATTTTTCTTCCTTCTCCCGTGTCACTAATTTGTTGAATTTTCAACTTGCCTCCCAGGTATAAACCTGTTTTTACAGATCAACTATTCAGTAAAGAATCAGCCTAATTTTCATGGTCATTTTTAAAATCGATTCTCAATGTGTGGGCATCTTTGGCAAACAAGCTAGTGCTTGACCGTCAGTGAGGGGGATGGTTTAGATCAAAGGCCATTTAAAATTCACCCATGTTGACATCACGTGTTGCAGTTTGCCTCCCCAGAGTGCAGCAGTAGGGTGTCATGACACTTTTTGCTGATGTTACTTTGTAATGTGCAGATTTTTAAACCAAAACTGAATTCAAATTGACCCATTCCCTTGGTGGGATTTGAACTCAAGACTGTTAAGAGGCAGACAGTATCCTCCCCCACTCTGGTGCACATCCATTTTTGCAGCAGTTGTCATTGGGTAGTGATGAGCAGGAACACTGACTTCACTCTCGTTCCTTGGACAATCAGGGGCACTGGATTTCTCCAATCCTACTCTCCTGACCACTCTTATCCCCTCCTTCTTACCCTTCCTTTTTCTTGCCTGTTTTTCCCTCTCTCACTTGCCTTTCTGTTCACTATGGGATGTGAGCATCACTGACTGCGCCAGTATTTATTGCCCGTCTGTAATCGTCCTTGAGAAGGTGTAGTGAGCTGCCTTCTTGAACTGCTGCAGTCCATGTGCTGTAGATAGACCCACAATATTCTTAGGGAAAGAATTTCAGAATTTTGACCCAGTGACCTTGAAGGAACAGCAATATATTTCCAAGTCAGGATAGTGAGTGGCTTGGAGGGGAACTTGCAGGTGGTGGTGTTCCCTTGTATCTGCTGCCCTTGTCCTTCTAGATGGAAGTAATTATTGATTTGGAAGGTGCTCTCTAAGGATCTTTGGTGAATTTCTTGCAGACATACAACTGCTACTGCTGATCATTGGTGGTGGAGGGAGTGGATGGTTGTTAATATGATGCCAATCAGTCAGACTGCTTTGTCCTGAATGACGTCAAGCTGCTTCAGCATTGTTGGAGCTGCACCCATCCAGGCAAGTGGGTGTATTCCAGCACACTCCTGACTTGTACCTTGTGGATGGTGGACAGGCTTTCAGAAGTCAGGAGGTGAATTACTCACTGCTGTATTCCTAGCATCTGACCTGTTCTTGTAGCCAAAGTATTTATGTCGCTCTTAACTTCCCAACTGTTCTAGCTCACTTCTCATCCCATATTCTCACCACATCCCCCCTCTCAGCTCTTCCCCACTGCTTAAAACCTGCCCCTCTCTCAAATACCAGGGCTCCCCACTCACTCCTTGCTTCTGCCTGTATTTCTGCTCCCTTCTCTCCCAACCCCTACCCTTCACCTGGTACTCCCCCCCCCCCCCCTTTACCTTGCCCCTTTCCCTCTTTTCTTCTGCTTCCCCCACACCCAGCTGAGATCAGCTCACTCAGCACAGACCAGGTAAAGCTAATTTTATTTAGGCTGAAATAAATTACATCCTCAGCACTTGGACCATTCACGCTTATCACAGGCAGTCACCTATGTCGGGCAAAAGCTGTTCAATTTTTCACATTGCTATTAGAACCAATTATAGAGGCTGTACTTATAATGTATTAGAAGTGCTGGCCGTTTCAAACTATTCATATTTGGGGGTAAACAAAATTGCACTGTTTACATTTGACCATTTCTAATGGAGCAGCTAGCTCCCAACGACATGTTCACTTATTTTTAAATGATCTCCCAGTCACAGGATATGTGTGAAGCAGAAAGAAAGTGCTGTTTTTAGATATGAACAGAATCACTGAGTTTTAAAAGACATGGTTTTCGTCAGACTCTGCTGAAAAGTTAATTGAAGTGCTGGAGTGTCTGTGGTTTGCTCACAGTCAGCTTGTTGTGTTGTGTGGCCCCTCGTGTTTCTCATGATCCCTGCTCTCTCAGTCCCCGAGATAACGAAGAAAAGAGGCATTGTGTTGCCACAATGGCTTATAAACTCTATATTAAGAAAAATATGCAACATCGGGATGCTGAGAGAGCAGGGCAAGTGACTGAGCACTTCATTAGGCCATAATATTGTTAGCCTTACAATCATTACCAGAGAGTTGAGTGTGGCAATACACAGCAGTACTACAAAGGATAATGTAAAGAGATGCCTAGTGTGTGATCACTAATATTTATACTGGAACTTCAGCAGAGAGATTGCTGAGGTAGTCATTCACCAGAACTAATTATTTTAATCAGGAAGGTTAATTAGCAGCTGGAAGAGCCAGGATAGCAAGTTCATTGCTTTCTGGAGAAGACGCCTCTGGGGCAGTAAAAGATGACAGACACCAATGTTACCCCATGCACTCCTGAGGGTAAGGTGTTAGAGGTTTCAGCAAAGCCATGGGGTTGAAAATAAGTGAAAAGCCCTTCCTGTACTGCTTCGAAGGAAGGATTTGCCTTCCTGACAACATCAAGCACACCACAAATCCTAATTTAAGTCCTACTTTTGAGTTTCCTCGCCATAGGATTTTCAGACTCATTGTTGATTCCCATCCCCAGCCCCTGTAAGCTTGTAAAAAAATGCTGCAAGTGTTTCCTGTTGGTCCTTCCCTGTTGCGAATGCTTTCATTCTTATGCAAATTAATCATGCCATCTGCCCTTGCCCAGCAAGCTGTTATGAGTTCAAGAGTGTTTGAAGCACGCCTCTGTGTTGAAGGCATTTACTCTTCAAAATGCCTTGACTGAGGGATTACTGAATTGGTTAAAGCATAGTTCTTTGGGTGTCTCTTGGTTTCCATGATTCAGTGACTATATGCAAGAGTAATACAGTGACTGAACAAGAAGTAGCAATGGAGAAGAGAATCACAATCTGAACAGAAGCCATTCTCTGAGAATGTCATACAATGTACTTCCAGTAGAAGAAGACTTTCTACCTTTCTGAATAGAACTGTGGCAGTTTTGTATTTTCTTATTCTGAATGTAATAAGCTTCTGACTCAGACCAGATGACACGACTGATAGACAGTTGAATCAAAAATTGCAACAAAAGCACATAATAACCTAGTGAAGCAAAATAATGTTATTGCAGTTTTTTTTAGGGTAATCTTGCTTTAGAGAGCGTGATAAAGCACTAAATCCTAAACTATAACAGTGAGCTTTTGAATGAAAAGTGCTATGAGACAACTTTTTAGACTCTCAACACAAGATGTAATGATGTTCACAAGTTTCCTTGGTTCTTAACTGTTTATTAATAGAATGCATCTTGTATTAAATTCAAGCTTTAGGTGTGAATTTTGTTGTTTTTAATCATTCTGCTTTTGGCGGACATAGCTTCCATGAGTGGGGCGCTGTGCTGTAAAGCGCTTCATAAAGTCCATTGGCTCTCTCTTCTCTTCTAAATTGTCCCTTACAAACTACCTTTTGGCTCAGCCTTTTAGCATTCTGCCCTTAAATGTCGTAAGAATATTGAGGGCTGTAGCAAGGTGGATAATCTAGAATAACAGAGCAGGCTCAAGGGGCTGAATGGCCTATTTCTCCTCCAATTTTTTTATAATTTGATATCACCTTATGTGTCTAGATATCAGAGTGCGTTTTAACTTCCCTGTGAATTGCCTTGTAACATTTGACTATATTCAAAGATGCTGGATAAATACAAATTGCTGTTGTCTGTTTTTTTTTTCCCCATTAATTTCTCCCTGTGACTGATGGTTCTGGGATTGGGTGTTCAGCTCACTGGTATGTGTATTTCTCTCAGAAATGATGTCAAAACAAAGTCAACACTTGCAGACTGAAGAAATCCAGTTCTGTGCATAATCACATGCCTGGAATGACAAATGCATCCACTTATCAATCCCTGCCATTCCAAATAGTTTGGGGAATGCTTCTAGTCAACAGCCTGGACTCATTCCATTGTCATTCAGACATGAAGTACAGATCTAAATTTGGTCAAGCAGTCAACACAGCTCCCTTTGGATTTACAAATGCCAAGCCCCACAGATGCTGGAAATGAGTAAGTAAAACAGAAAATGCTGGAAAACGCTCAACGGGCCAGGTACGAATCTGAGGAGAGGGAGAGAGGCTGAGGTAGCGTTGCAGGTCAATGATCTTTTTTGTCCAATTTATTAGGGCACATGGACCTGTGTTCTGTGGATTTCAGCAAGCAAATCCAAGCACTTGTTCAGTGCTCCTTTATCGTGCAAGTTGATACTTGTGAGCAGAGACGAAAAATTTGCGTGACGTTTGGCAGTGCCGAACCTGTATATTGCTGAAAAAGTCAGATCTCTGAAGCTTTTCTTTCTAGGGCACATCCATGATGCCAAATTTCAAATGATGCTTGTGTCAAAAAGTGCAAGACACAATGCTTTAGCAACCAGTCTCTTTCAGCTAATCTCAAGATCTGTGCAATCGAGTGACTGCTAATAAATTGGCAACGAGCATTTTGTACTGGTTTGGGGGTCAGTATTGTTTCTGGACAGCCCCTTAAGATTGGAGCTGGATTGGAGAAGATAGTCATTATGCAGGATGGGATTTACTGCATTGATTTCCAGTAGATATTTGACTTCGAGATTACCCAACATCACCAAGTGTGCAAGTATTAATAAAAAGTTATTGTAATTCTGAGAAAGAAATTAAAGTAATAACTGTTCCATTGAGCCTTGGATTGCACATAAACAAAACGCAAGAATCTCAGAATTTGGAGGGTTTTTTCTACTGTCGAGATCTCAAATTGAGTTTACTAAAAGAAGATTGTTCTCTTACTTATGGACCTTCCTATGTCAGAGAACCAACACATTATTAGACTTTGTTACTGCATAATTGTGAGTTGAACACTGTGTTTAGTTTGCTTTCGGATATGACTGTGTTCATCTTTGCTTCTATTTTGAATTGTTGTTGTGTGAAGTCTAAATCTTCCTCTGTCACTGTAGTTCAAAAAGTGATGTATTGGTTGTGAAGCTTTTTGTGATGCCTTGAGAATCTAATACTTTGGAGGGTTCCCTTCCCTTTCGTTTGTGTTTCAATTCAGAAGTATTTAATCTTTTAAACACATGTCTGAAAAGGTGTAAGATGTGGCTTCACAATATATTACAATCAGACCCCAGTTGAGGATCCCCGATTCATTCCAGTTCCAGACTGGATGTCTCAAATGTTTCAGTTCCCTGCTGAGGGATATGAACTGCCTTCCCTTCTTTATTCACCATCTCCTCAGTTGGTTGTAGCAAGGTGAATTTGAGAAGCATCCCTTCCTTTCTCCCATTCTCCTAGGACTAATGAACTTGTGCTTTAAAAGGGGGCTAATTTAGCCAGGCCTTTGTGAGATGATAAGAAGATTAATTACTAAACACAAGAAGAGGTACAAATGGAACACGCACACACACATTAGGAATAAGAGCTGAGTCCATGAGATAAAATATCAGTCTCCGAATGATTTGCAAAAAGCGGATGGTTGAACATTGCCGTTGAGATTACTGATAGCATTGAGATTGGTCACTAAACAGTTAGTTTCACAAACTCTAGTTTTGCAGGCCAGTTGAGATTCTATTGTGCTGATTCCTTTCAATAGTGATTGAACTTGTATATTCAGAGTGAGGAAGACTTGACCCATTTCCTTTTGTCTGGCAACTCTCGAGCTAACCTTGAACATTCCAAGTGAGAGAGAGACTTTACCTGCATCACTGGGGCGACAAGGGGATAGTTCTTTGCAGAGCATGTTAACACTCCAGACTGGTACACAGGAGACCCTTAGTCCCACTAGCACGCTGCAGTAGAATTAAAACATACTTTTTAATTCTGTCCTTGTAAAATCTTCCAAGGAAAGAAAACTGAAAACATGGGGGTTAGTTTTCTGCCAGGGGTTATCATTCTCTTGCTAGCTTTGTCATCGCACTACATTTGAGGTTCCTTGGGCACCTTTAGGTGTTATATCCCATTGGTCTCGCACTGTCTTTTGCCTGCCAGCTGCTAAAATTACACCTTCAGTTATTTCGGTATCTTAATAGCAAATGTCTGCTTTTTAAAAATAGCATATTTGAAATCAGGCTGAAAATACCAGCTGTATTTCAGGATTCTGATGTTAGTGAGTTTTGAAAATATTTGTAGCTCAGGTTGAGGTTGTGGGGGTGTGAGTTTGCTCACTGAGCTGGCAGGTTCAGTTTCAGATGTTTAGTCACCATACTAGTAACATCATCAGTGAGCTTCTGGGGGAGCACTGGTGTTATGAGCCGCTTTCTATTTATGTGCTTAGGTTTCTTTGGGTTGGTGATGTCATTCCAATAGGAGCTCTCTCAACAAACATATCGGTTTAGACCCCATCTACCACCCTCCGAGAAAAAGAACTGGAAATAACATCACCAACCCAAAGAAACCGAAACACATAAAATAGAAAGCAGGACATACCACCAGGGCCTCACCAGAGGCTCACTAATGATGCTACCTAATATGGTGGAGAAATGTCTGAAGCCGAACCTTCCAGCTCAGCGAGCAAACCTACATCCAGGATTCCGACCTGTCTAAGAAGTAGTGCCTGCGTTTTTCTCTCCTTCATTTTCTTCTTTTGCTTGTCAGCCATGGCGCAGTTAGTAATGCACACACCTCCGTCACTAGGTTCAGGTTCAAGTGCCACTCCAGGGCTTGAGTCTGAAAATGGAGGCAGACTCTGGGTGCTACACTGTCAGAAGTGTTTTTTTTAAATGAAGTGTTAAACAGTGTCTCCAGGTAATCCTAGCGTGATCGTACGGCCCTGTTTTGAAAAGAGTATGCAAGACATCACTGGTCCCCTGGCCAGTGTACAGTATTCCTGAAGAAGGGCTTATGCCCGAAACGTCGAATCTCCTGTTCCTTGGATGCTGCCTGACCGGCTGTGCTTTTCCAGCAACACATTTTCAGCTCTGATCTCCAGCATCTGCAGACCTCACTTTCTCCTCCAGTATTCCTTTGACAACATCGCCGAAAATCAGATTATCTGGTCAAGTATCACATTGTAGACTCTGGGACCTTACTGTGTTTTCTACGATGCAACAATGACTATTGATTTTTTTTAAGAGAGTTCCAATGGTTGTGAGAAATGCAATAGAAACAAGATTGTGATATTGTCATTCATCGGGATTGCAATTTTTCCACCTATCTAGCAATAATATTGCGGCATTATCAAAGGATGCTCTTAAATTCTCAAAAAAACAGATGCCCTAAATTCCCAGCTATGTGAAGAGTATTGATGGAAATGGGGGTTTAATTGTGGTCTCTGATTTTCAAAAAGGTTTTTGGAATTGGCTTGCATGGCACTGACACAGTTGGATAAATGAGTGATGGGATTCATTGTTGGGGTGACCTCTTCAGAGTCCACAGGCTTTGATTAAGCTGCCTGCATAGAACCCGCAACAGCAGCAGGTGGGCAGCATGGAGCTTGAGTGGAAAGCAGCATGCACTTGCCCCAGAAAGTAGACGGGATGGTTAATAACATTGCTTCCAGTTCATTGTGACAAGGTTAGAATTCTCTCTGATGGAATCTGCAAACTCTAACCACTGAAGGAATCAAATGAATGATCACACTACGACAGCAGTCCAGGCTGTTAAGCTCCTCAGACCTACCAGAAGCATTCTTTCTTTCAGCTAGCGTGCCAAGTTCTGCTATCAGTCAGGCCCGGTAACTGGAGCAGAGATAAGCAAATGTTTGGACTGAAGGGTGCTACATGAGTGTGACGTATATTGGTCATGTTATTTTCCATTAGTGTATAGACTATCGAACCCTAGCTGGGATCATAGGAGAAGTCTTGTGAAGGCTGATGCAGTCTCTGTCTGTGGTAGGTGTTCATGCTGGTTGAAGTATTTCTAAGACTCCTACCCTGAGAATCTCTGGGATCTTCAATTTTCTATACTAATATGGTAGCCATGTTACTAGATGCTATTAAATTTGGTATATCCTGCATTGAACCATGGTGTTGCCTTGGGTGGCTAGCAGTGCTGTTCTGCAGTCCGGTCCCTGGGAGTGTTTTGTATTTAGATGACAGTGGGGACTGCAGATGCTGGAGAATCAGAGTTTATAAAGCACGGTGCTGGAAAAGGGCACAGCAGGTCATGCAGCATCTGCAGAGCAACAGGAGGAAAACCTCTTCAAGAGTCCTAAAAGTCAGCTCTCTTGCTCCTCGGGATGCTGCCTGACCTGCAATGCCTTTTCCAGTGTTTCTGTATTTGCAGTCTGCACAAACAGCCTAAAAGCTCCATTCTCTGTGTTCAACTAGAACTTTCCTGTGACAATTTGCCTGCTGCAAAATGGTGATTTCAACTTGGAGAATACACACTCAAATCTTTGACATTTCCCGTCACAGATTACATTGAAACTCTTCTGCCAATTCCCCACCTTCAGAAACCTTTAGTTACTCCTCCTAATATTTCTTCTACAGCTGCTAGTGATATGTCACATAGAACAAAAAAAGAGTGTATGGTTTCGCCAACATGGGACTGGACACTAGTCACCATTTGCATATATTTTGTTGGACCTCCACACGACTCCAGGCCTACCCTCTTGTGTATCCATGATTTTAATCACCACACCATTTGCAGCCATCCCTTCAGCTGCTTAAAGCCCAAACTTTGGAAATCCCTCCCCAGACCTCTCCACTGCAGGCTTGTGAGGAGCACCTGTGGATTTATGCTATATTAAAGGGGCTTTATAAATGCCAATGCTTGTTGTTATTCACTGTGCTCTCGAGTTGCAATGCAGCACACTCTGTCAGCAGATGCACTCGAAATGTATGTTTTGAACAGAAACAAAGAAAAGGAAACAAAATGAACCCATCCAATAGAAAGCATATTCACCTTTAAAACTCCTCACCACTTGAAGGGAATATTTGTAAAATGTTGTTGTTTTTACAATATATTCTTCTTCCATGGTGAGGATAAAAAAGGACCTTGGAAAACTTGCACTGTACGAGAAAGGTTTTTGCATTGCCCATCATGGTAGGGTTGTTTATTTAAATCCCGACTCCCCTCCCATTCCCACATTCCCTTCCTTCAACGATTTTTTTCCTCCCCATTCACTGTTCCAGTTATCACATTCAATCCACAGGTTAAGTGTCTGCTTCAGACATGTCAGGAAGCTCCCACACGGTGAGCCGGGTGTGGTTTGGTTGTGGTTCTGAAGAGCAGCTGATGTATAATGGCAGGAGAACAGGGCAAAAGTGCTCAGCTGCTAAAGACTATTTGTGAATGGCTGGAGTGTCGTTCACCTGTGCAAATAGAAAGCAGAGAGTTTTGTCACTTGTTTTTTTTAAGGCTAATGTTACAATGGCCACACTGCTTAAATATATACTTGGCTATTTAATCTCCATCATCCTGTTCTGTGAGCCTCAGCTAAATCTTGAAGAGTCATCGTCATGTGATGTTCAACTAATCTTTGTGCTTGTTCTGAATCTCCACTGTTGCACTCTGCAGGGCTGAACAGCTGACAGAGGCTTCTGCTGGCTCAGTAGCTCAAATACAGCTGATGATCTATTGCAACTAGCGTTAGTCTTCAGTGTATGAGCTGACCTCAAGTTTGCCAGCATTTCAAGGTGCAGCAAGTCTCTACAATATCCTGGTACCCAGTCAAGGACTGTGCCAGCTGTACCAACTGGCATTCGAGCCTTGTGGTGACTTAGGAAGGAAGGAGCTTTCATTTACGTGCAGGTGACACGTACCATAGCAATTCTGAGATTGAGAGAACCCAAAATGACCACCGTCCTCAAACCAAAACTACCAATGTTGAATGGGGTGGCATGGTGACACAGTGGTTAGTACAGCTAGCAGGCTAGGTGGTTGGCCATAATACATTGCCCCGTAGTGTCCAGGCTGTGTGGATTAGGGTACACGCACGGTTACTGGGATAGGGTGGGTGGAGAATGAGAGGTAGATCTGGATGGGATGCTCTTTGGAAGGTCAGTGCAGACTTAGTGGGTCAAATGGCCTCTATCTGCAACTGTAGGAATTCTCCGTGAAATGAGTTGTATATCATGGGGGTGTTAAGTAACCTACAGAGTGATGACTTACTTCTGTTAAAGCTCCAGGATCATGGATTTCCTGAGGTCAGGAGGAATTGCTAAGACCTAGAGGAAGGGAAGGGGTTTCAATAGCACTAATGGAACTGGATTAGTATTGCAGAGCCCCAGGCTCTGGGACAAGAGTTTGAATTCTACAATGGCAGATGGTGAAATTTGAATTCAATAAAAGTCCTGTAATAAAAGGCTGGTCTACTGATAACCATGTAATCACTGTAGATTGTCATAGAGTCAAACAGCACGGAAACAGACCCTTTGGTCCAACCAGTTCATGCTGAACATAATCTCAAACTAAACTAGTTCCACCTGCCTGCTCCTGGTCCATATCCCTTCAAACCTCTCCTATTCCCGTACTTATCAAAATGTCTTTTCAATGTTCTAATTGCGCCCACATCCACCACTTCCTCAGAAAGTTCATTCCACACGTCTTATAATCAAATTCACTAATGACCTTTGAGCAAGAAAATCTGGCGTCCTTAGTTGGTCTCATCTACGTATGACTCCAAACCCCACTGCAGTGTGTTTGATTCTGAATTGCCTTGTGGTAATTGTGGATAAGCAATGAATGCTGGCCTAGCCAGTGCGCTCACATTCCTGAACAAAAAAAATGAATTGAACTAAAAACTAAGTCTGCAAATTGTCTGTTGGCCTTTCTCTTACCTGACAGGGAGAGAAGTGTTTATTTGTGAAGCTAAACAATGTCTACTACAGTCATTGATCCTTTAAATCAGCTCTCACAGGAGAGCCAAGTGATTTATTCCTCTCGTAACTGTATTGTCTGTAGAGCCTGTGGTCATGCACTGATTGAAGGTGCATTTTCTTGTTTAGTTGTAGACTAATTGCTCTGTAATTTTCATTTCCCTCGCTCAGCATTCCGAATCTAGAGCATGACTCTGTATTGCTTACCTAGTTAGGGGAAAGTGGCATTGAAATGCCCATCACAGCCATGATTGAATGGCAGAGTGAACTGGATGGGCCGATTGGCCTTACTTCCACTCCTATTTCTTATGGTCTTGTAGTTCTAGACAGACCATGATGGTGCTTTGCTCAGAGGAACTCTAGATACATATCAAGTGACAGAGTCTTGGAGAGGGGAGGACAGATAAATATTGAGATGTCTTGAGATAATCTTCAGAGATCGCAGATTTTCAATAATGATTTAAAAAAAGGCTATTTGCGTTTTTAGGGGACCTTTCATAACCTAGAATATTCCATTGGTCTTCATAACCAATGAAGTGCTTTTGAACTGTCGTCACTTCTGTAATGTAAATGAGATGGCGGTTCCAAATAATGCAAACAAACTCTCAAACAGAAGTATCATAATGACCAGAGAATCCACTTTATGATGTTGGTCAAAGGATTAAATATTAGGCTGAACCACAAAGAAATCTCCCCTGCTGTCATTTGAAATTGTGGGAGCTTATTTATATGCACAAAATTATGCAGACATAAGATTCACATATTGGGGTTCTGTGTCTGTGGTGGTAAACTCACTGGGCTCAATATGTTTCTCCACTCCATGTATTTTTGGCCTAACATATCCTTTCAGTTCAGTCTTCTATGTCCCCTATTTACATCTCTGGTCATTAACAGTGCATTGTTCTCGATTTCTTTTTTGTTTGATGTTTATTGGTTATTCAGCGAGGGAGCCTTTAGGCAGCAGAGAGAAGTCACAGCTCAATGCTGAAATGTTCATTTTCTTACTAATTGACCACAGAGGATTTTTCGCCTCTGTTTGTAACACATGGTGTTCCTTTGCAGGACACCTTCTAAACATCCAGTACAAATAATGTAATCCTCTGCCCAAACATTGACAACAGTTTAATATGTAAATAATGCCACAGGGAGAGCTTTTAACTGAGTATATAGCAACAGCAAAACTTGATGGAGAAGCATTTTCTTCCTGCAGTGACATTTTTGCTTGTATTAACCATTTCTGTACTAGCTACAAGGCGATCACCGTATCCATCCAGTCAGTCTTTGCGGTTTTAGTTACCACGGCCCTAACATTTTACGGGGAACATTCCAGAACCAGGGACCAGGTAGCTGCCAGGAAGGTGGGTGGTTCCGTACCTATCCGCGGTTTTGGGCTTCCACAGTAGGTCTTGGAACGTACTGGGTACGGGGTGGGGGAGTTGTGGAGATTGTGGCCCCTTTTATTCTCTGTCAGATGTACTTCCTGGAGTTTTGCTGCACTGGCTTCCTCGGAAGCACTGAAACTGGACTGAAGTGTGTGTGCAAACTAAGTGGGGCATGACTACTGTATAAAGTGGCAGCAAATTGCTTCATTGGGAATGTTCGTTGTCAAGGATTAATTGCCACTAGCTTTCATTCTCAACATGTACTTGCCAAGATCACTATTTTGTCAGATACATGCAAGTACTATTTATCTTAAAATGCAATCGTTGTTGGATTCTGACATTGCAGCCGATTCAGAAAATCTCCTACAAACAGCTGACAAGTAAATGATCAGCTGATTTGTTCTGTGGTGAAATTGAAAGAAGGATAAATATTGGGCAGAAAACTGGGGTGAATTTCCCTTTGAGTACTGCCACAGCGCATGGGGTTTGGTAATATCACTTCTGTAAGGTGGTCCCTTAACAGTGCAGCAAGTCCTCAGTACTGCACTGGAGAGTCTGAATGGATTTTGTCCTCCAGTATCTGGAGCCTCAGAGACCAGAATACTACTTGTTGAGTCAAAAGTGGCACTTTGAATTAAGTCTACTAAATCAATTTAGGTGATGGCATCATTGTACAGTTTGTTCTGTTATAACACACATTTTCGTCAATGCAAATTTCCCAGAACGCGATTGATGAATTGGGGGTGCTGTTTCTGCAGCATAAATGTCGAAACTGTGTGTTGGCCATAATGTGATTACTTTGCCAACCCTTTAAGCACTGTTTCTAAAGCGTGATGTTTCTATAACATGGGGTTGCACAAGAACACAGCCATCACATTAGAGAAGGACTGACTGTAATTGAAATGGGAGAAGGTGAGGACTGCAGTTGCTGGAGATCAGAGTCGAGAGCGTGGTGCTGGAAAAGCACAGCAGGTCAGGCAGCATCCGAGAAACAGGAAAGTCGACATTTTAGGCAAAAGCCCTTCATCAGGAATGAGGCTGTGAGTCAAGGGGGTGGAGAGATAAATGGGAGGGGGGTGGGGCTGGGGCTGGGGGAAAGGTAGCTGAGAGTGTGATAGGTGGATGAAGTTGGGGGTAATATGATAGGTTGGAGAGGAGGGTGGAGCGGATTAAAATGGCTTAGTTATATGCAGTGGGTTGAGTGCTGAGAGACTTTGTTCAAGTTGATAAAATCACATTGAATCTTTAAATTATGTGGTATGTTATTGCTTCCATAGGGCTTAGCTGTGCTCTGGAGAAAAACATCAAGTCAAATTGGTTTTGTGTGAGGGAAATCACATTTGACACATTTTTGCTGGAGTTATTTTGATGATATAACAAGCAGAGTTGATAAAAGAGAACTGATAGATGTATTATATTTGGATGGTATTCAATAAGCCAATACGTAATCACACAAGATAGGAGTACACAGTACTTGGGTAACGTATCAGCATAGAGAGAGGATTGGATTACATGAAGAAGACAATGGGTCAGGATTAATGGATCATTTTCAGATTGGAAAGATGTAACTAGTGGAGTGCCACAAGGATCGGACCTAGGGCTTCAGTTATTTACTAAACATATGAGTGATTTGAAGGAGGGGTCAGAGTGAAATATATCCAAGTTTGCTGCAGAATAGGTAGAGAGCATGTTTTTAATGAGATCATAAAGAACTGCAAGGGGTTTGTAGGTAGAGAGGGTGGCCAAAAACTTGGCAAGTAGAGGTTAATGGAAGAATTAAGGGAGGCAATGGCCTACTGGTGTTATTACTAGGCTGTTAATCCTGAGACCCAAGTACTGCACTGGGGATCTGGGTTCGAATTCCACCATGGCAGTTGAGTCCAATGAGTCCAATGCTGACTGTGAATCCAGTGCCGATTGTTGGAAAAGTCCATCTGATTCACTAATGTCCTTTAGGGAAGGAAACTGCAATCCTTACCTGATCTGGCCACTTGTGAGTCCACACCCACAGCAATGTGCTTGACCCTCAACTGCCCTCTGGGCAATTAGGGATGGGTAATAAATGGCCAGTGTTGCCCTCATCCTGTGAATGAATAAAAAAAGAGTTTGTGCTCTTTAGTGAGAAGAATTGAAAGACAGCCCATTATTTAAATTGGGAGAGACCCCAAAGATCATGCAGTGCAGTGGGATCCTGGTGCTGTTGAGAATGAAATATAGAAAATTAGCACACAGGTGCAGTAAGTAATGAGGAAGACAATCAGAATTTTGACCTTCCTTTCTGGAAATTGGAGTTTAAACATAGGGAAGACCTGTTACAACAGCATGGGTGCTGGTGAGGTAGTGTTCAGAATACTGTGTGTACATTTTGGTCTGTATATTTGACAGTTTGGAGGCAATTCAGAAGGCATTGACTGGGCTGACTCCTGGGGTGAAGTAGAGCTGTACAGGTTCTGCTTTTATTATTGATCTCATTAAAACATACAGGATTCTAAAGGCCAAGTGCTGACGAATAGGACTAGATTAATTGGTCGGCATGGACGAGTTGGACCGAAGGGTCTATTTCCTCGACTCTAAGACACTTGGTCAGGGGTGATGTTGAGAAGGTGTTTCCACTGGTGGAGTGATCTTGAACTAGGGGCATTGTTACAGCATAAAGGGACCCCCAACTTAAAACTGAGATGCGAAGGAATCTTCCAGAGGGTGAGGAGTGTCTGGAATTCTGTACTGCAAAGAGTTGTGGAGGCTAGATCACTGCAAGTATTTTAAAGAGGCAGTAGATAAAATTTGTTTAGAAATACCAAGGAGTTGAGGGACAGTTTAGTCATGGTCGTATAGAATGGTGGGGACAGGCTTGAGGGGGCTGAATGGCCTACTTCTGCTCCTGGTTTTTATGTTCTTATGAGTCTTCGGGGAATTTTTGTGTTGTGCATCTTTTATGGTGTTGCAATGCTTTGCTCTGAAGTAGTCACACTTATGAATAAATTGCACACTTTCCCAGGTTCCAGTGTGTTCTCTGCTATCTCCCACACTGAGATGAAAGGAATAATTTCACAAAGTTCCATGCTGTCTTGGCATATAAGTATCAGAGAGCCAATTCAGGCATCCATCTTGCGTGACTCCATGCGGACAGCTTTACAATATTTCAATACAGAGAAAGCAGGCAGTAATTAAAAATGGCATTTTCATGTGAGGATCAGTGAAGTGCACTGTGTAAGTTTAATATCACTGCCATTCTGGTAGCATCCTGTCACATCGTTATATTATTCCGGAGGAGTTAGGAACTAATTGTCAGCTGAATGTACCATTCGATGCTACATTAACTGCTGGACTTCAGGCAGGAGCAACCATGTATCTGTCCACCAGCAACATGTAGAACAGCAAAACATAAGCACCAGCATTTTGCATCTAAAAGTGAAATTATTTTGTGGTTCTGGGAACAGTACTTCATAGCCTTCCTTCTCTGTTTACTACAGATGCCCGGTGGTTTTGACAGGATGGGCTTCACATCTGCTGGTTATTGGAACCAATGTCTAAATGCAATGGTGTTTCATTCTGTATTTACTTCCTGAATTATTGCTTTAATTAAACTCGGGATTATTTTTACATGAGGGTGTGGGTGGATATGTGGGTGTGGGAGAGAAGTGTGTGTGTGTGTCTGTGTGTGTGATTTTCTTGTGCTGGTTTGACGTCAGCTTCTGTGCACAAGAAGTCCAGACCATTTATTTCCCAAGTGACTGTTAGTCCAGTGCAGACACAATGGGTGAAGTGGACTCTTTCTTAGCTCTGACCCTTCTGGTGAACTGGTGAGGTAGTGGTACTGTCACAGGACTAGGAATCCAGAACCACAGACTAATGTTCTGAGGGTATACCCGAAAATCCTGCCATGGTAGATGGTGAAATTTGAATTCAGTATGAATTTAGAACGAAATTCCAGCTTTGCAGTAACCATCAACGCATTGCCAATTTAAAAAATCACTAATTTTCTTTAGAGAAAGAAATTGGTCATCCTTACGAGGTCTGGCCTGCGTGTGACTCCAGATATTGATGGGGCTGATTCTCAATTGCCCCCCGAAAGGCCCAACAAGCCACCTGGGAAAGGTAAAGTAGGGAATGGGGAATAATTGCTGGCTTAACTGGTAATGTCAAAGTCCTGTGACTGAATTAAATAAAAGACAATGTGTTTTTTGGTCAGTTTGTTCTGTAAAGCATTTGGGGGAGGGTTAGTCCTGAGGTTGGTTACGGTGCTATTTGAATGTAAATTGATTCTTTCTATGCAAAATCATGAATGCTTTTGATAAGCAAAATAAAAGAGAAATTGTTTCCACTTGAGTCAGTACCCAGAGTACATGGACAATCAGCAAAAACAATCAAAGGCGAGTCCTTGTTGGGCAGTTGGTTAATGGGATCTGGAATGTGTTGCCGAAATGGATAGAGGAAGCAGATTCAACAGCTACTTTTTAATGGGAATTGGATAAGTTCTTGAAAAGGCAAGATTTGCAGGGCTATGGGGAAAAAGCCAAGAATGGGACGATTAGATAGCTCTTGAAAGAGCCAGCAGATTTATGATGAATTAAGTAATTTTTTTCTGCTTTCCCTTTCTTTGATGATTTTCCTTAAGATTCAACCACTGGACTTTGAGAATCAGATTCGGTAAACATCAAAGGTTGGTTGGAATCCAAACCAGAAGTGTAGCTTCAAATCCATTTCAAGCTTCACTCAAGGGCCAATGTGATGAAATGGAGGGTGTCTATGAATACCATTGCGAATGATTTTTATACAATACAGCACTTAAGCCAGCACCCCCTAGAACCGGCCTATTTTCCCAAACATATTTGTTTTTGGCAATTCCAAAGCAAACAAACTGTTCATTCAGAAGAAGAGTCTAAACAATGTGCTGCAGCAAGTCTACAGAGTCTAATTAAAGATTTTCTTGAACTTATGAAAACAGAACTCGACACCTGAACTGCAACAGCTTCCCCAAATAAAAGTACAGTGAAATGCAGGATCATTGTGCTTAAAATCAATCCCACTTACCTTCAGCAATGTGTCTCCAGGCAGGAATCATTGGGATTTGGAATATTGTTCTATGCAGCCTCTAATACATGACCTAGGGATTACTGAATTCTACAGAATAGGGCAGCCTTAGCATTGTATTTGGCAAATTCAATCAGGCCAATAATGAAGACCACAAAAATGGTCCCAGTGTCCCTCGAGTAGAAAAGGGAAAAATGAAGCAGGATTCCTACTCCACCATGACTCCAGCTTCTGTGAGCATGGTATATTGATGGGATTGAAATGTTACTGTTGGGATATTTGCCCAGCTATGTCCAGAAGAAATTGTGCTGTTGACGCGGGTGAAATACTTGACAATTGACATTTTCAGTGGAACTGTGCCCTAGCATCTTCAGGAATAGAATTAGTGAGAGAGCGAGAGAGAGACCGCGTGAGAGAGAGAGAAAGAAACATCCAAGTGATTTTATGGCTTTGCAGGAGCACTTCTGGCAGGTACTTGATGGAAAATGTCAGGTCATTGGTTGCACCGTAGCTATCATTTTATTTCACGGTTGTACCTTCAATTCCTTGGACACCAGATCAAAGGTCATTCAGCTTGAACAGGCTTGAACAACAGAGAGATGTAATCCATGGCTGTCTTTAGTCTTTGAGAGTTTCCTGTTCTGTACCAGAAAATTCCAAAATCTGGCTGCTACTTTTGAAGTTTGCCTGTCCCACTTCGTTTTAAAGCTAGACATTAAAGTCAGGCAATTAGATTAAGCAAGTACTTAGTAATATGCCATAATTGATGTCCAGAGATTGGGCTTAGTTAACTGGGTGGTAACTGTATGGGATTTCATTCTTTTAGTGCCAATTGATAGTGTGTTGGTGAGCAGTACACCCTGAACTCATAACAAGATAACTCATGAGCAACGGTTGTTCTTCTAACTATCTCACCGCTGCCTGGAATACTCCCTCAGGATCAATACCCACTATCTTTTCATCCATGTATTAGCTCATGACAACCTCATCCATAAAACACATGGCAGAATTTTACCGAGCAGGTAACCAGCCTGGTATTGGCTGGAACAGCAGTTCGATGATATGTGGGCAGCAGGTACTCAGTCTCATGAGCAGCAGAGATCATGGTGACCAGTCTTGCTAAGTCTCCCAAGTAGACCAAAGACTGGCTTTCTCTTGAAAAAAAGCATGAATTCCCTGGTGATGGATGGGAAACCTTAGTAAGGAAACTGCAGGGGTCATGAGGGCTACCTTTGCTTTTCTACAGTGCCCTCTTTGCTCAATTCCATCATTGTCCTCCCTCCACACTCATATTGCCGCTATCTGGATGGTAGCCATGATATGGAGGAGCCGGTCTTGGACTGGCGTGGGACAAAGTTGAAAATCACACAACATCAGGTTCTAGTCCAACAATAAACCTGTTGTGTGATGTTTAACTTGATCTTGATGGTAGCCTCATCACACAGTGGATGGCTCATGTCCTGGCAGTCTCGCTTGCTCCCAGCCTCAGCTGCCTTACACGTTGTTGTTACTCATGCCCTGTCTGCATTTATACTCTATCTTTGCTTCCCTCGTGTATTTTCTGATCGGCTCATTGTGAGGATTTCAGCATTTCCCTGATCGACTGCTCCTTGAATGAATTTTCCTGGATGATTTCAGGGGCAACTTCACCTGCCTCAGTGTATTTTGAGCACTAGTGCAAGTCCCTTCATGCTAAATGCCAATGGCCTTTTACAACAGCTCTTAATAGCACGTTTGCACATTTAAATTGTCTGCCTGTTGTCTGTCTTCAGTTTGGCAGTTCAGGTTAGTGAAACCTGTTTCACAGATTGTTACAGTGAAATAACACATCATTATTTATTGTTCCATTATATCTGTGTTATGTGGAATTATAAAGATGCACATCAATAGGAAACAGACATAAAAGTCTAGCTAAATGATAAATCAAGTGAGTTGTAAGTTGTCGGCATGGATGCACAGTTAAATGGATGGTCTATTAGAAAATCAGTGAGAAATAAATTTTAATTGAGCGAGCATTTTACTTTAAACTGTTAGAGACTATAATGTTTATTCATCACTTATGGAGTGAAATTGGATGACAATACTTGGAAGCAGACTGTGCATTCCACAGCACAGCCAGAATCCCTTTCTACCGGGAGTATTTATACAGTGGATCTATAGCTAGTCAAGGGAGGGAGTCACTGAGGGGTAGTGGATTATTTGGTTTTGCTAAGGGTTATAGGTAATGGTGGCACTTTACAAACCAGTCCTCTGCTTGTTTTTGAACCAGGTACATATTCTGTTGTCTAGACCAAGGTCATAGAATGTGGCCATGTATATAAGGCTGTGATCAAGTGTCACTGACTTTCCTTTGTTGCAATAATGAGGCAGTTTCTGCTTGAGCTGTTGATTTGCAGACAGGTTGCTGGGATCTCTGGTGAATGCTGGAACCAGTAGTATTGTCTTTTTAACCAGTAAAATTTGGGGATTAAGAAATAAACCAGTGAATGATGGAAAAGAAAAATCAAGTGCAGAAAGAGACGTAATCAAGTGAGGAGAGATAAGAAAAAGATGGAAAAGTAAGAATGTGAACCTCCGATTTGAATTTTTTTTATAGTTTGTAACAGTAATTGACCAGGTGCTGAAGTGAAACTGAACACTGAATGGAGATTGTTTGGCATTATGTTATAACTGTCATATTGATAAGTTTAAATTGCAAGCTAATGGACAATTCACGTGCCAATCCAGCAAATGAAATATGAAAACAAAATAAATGAGAGACTAACATTATAAAGTCATTTATGACTGACAGTGTGATGTTGCTGGTGAAATGCTAACTCTGGAACAACGTAAACTGGCCAGTGTGAATGACCTGTGGAAGGAGAGAGTAGCAACGGGGTTAAATAACCAACATCAGAAATGTGAAATTGGCTCAGCGCACATTTAACGTTTGCTTTATATACTATTCCAATGACTTCAAGAGAAAATAAAGCCAGGTGCCAGCTGTCAAAATGGATCTCCACCCCTACCCAACCATCACTCCCTGAACAGCTTCTCCTGGAATTTTCTTGAGGGCTATTTTTTGATTTTCAGGGACAACTGTTTGGTTTCCATTGCTCATTTTTCTTCCTCACTAACTCCTTTATGAGGTGATGCAATCATTCAGTAACATTACCTTCTGCAGAAGGTCGGAAGCAGGGTCACCGGACTCGAAACATTAACTCTGCTTTCCCTCTACGGGTGCTGACAGACTGGCCGAGTTTCTCCAGCAATTTCTGCTTTTGCTACGTTGACCTTTTGTATTTGTGTTGGCATCTGGGCTACTTGGACTTGCATAGTGGTAGAATTAGAAGAATTCAACAGGCTACTCAATTACTATCACCGCTCCGTGTGACACAAAACCATAACACACGAGGAAAACACTAATTTCAAGAGACCACAGTATTGAAATTGGCATGAGATAACATGCATAGTTTAGCAACAAATTGCTTTTCTAATAAAAGGATGTACACTATTACATAAATTGCATTACTATAAACATTGCATCCGTATTCTGGGGAGGTCAAAGCTAAACAGAGGTATATCCTTTAGCACACTCACTGCACTTCAAGCAAGTCACAGTTGGTGCGACAATTTGTGGTGAGATAATACTACACATAAATCTTTATTCTCATCACCAGCTTCACCTGACCTCTGACCCTATTACATCAAGTCTTAGAAATCCTGCTTGTTTAGCTTTGCTCTGCCACCAATCACCTTCTGGCTGCATTTGTAGTCTGTCTGCTTCTCTCCTGCATTTGCTGGTATTTTGAGCATTGGCATCAGTTAATTTCCCTCCAATGATTACCCAGAGTTTGTCGAGTACACCCCAGCACCTGTCATGACTTTCTGAAAAAAATGCAAAGGAGTAGAACAAGCTACAATTGTCACACTAACTACATTAATCCTTCTCACTAATCCTTCTCGCGTTAACTACAATAGCTCTGCTATAATTAATGGCAGTAACCCTTCTCTCATTATTCTTTTCTGTTTTTTTGTTTGTGGGATGTAAATATGACTGACAAAGCCAACAATTGTAGCCTATCCCTAAATACCCTTGAGAAATTGAGATGAGCCAGTTTCTTTAGCTGTTGCAGGTACACACTCTTGTAAGGGAGGGAGCTCCAGGATTTTGATCTAGTGACAAGAGGTAAGTGTATAATTTGTAGAGGATTTTGCATTTAGTTGCCTCTTCATGCACATGCCGCCCTTGTTTTTCTGGGTGGTAGTAGTCATGGAGTTTGGAGGGTGCTGTCATTGAACCTTTGACATGTTGCTGCAGTGTGTTTTGTTGAGTGTACACTCTGTTGCTGCTATGTGTCACATTTCCAATACTTTCTGTCTTTTTACAGCGCTCATTGGCTGCTATACAACCTTGTTGCTTATTATTTTGTTATTTTGAATCAGTTCCAACCTATTTTATCTTATGCCAATATCTTAATGATATATGAAGTTGACAGCAAGACAGAGACGGTAAAACTGCAGAATCATTGCAACAGTCATAAAGCCACCTTTGTTGTGTTCCTTGATCCTGGTTCTTTCTCGGCTGTGTTACCCTAACTTTTTGTGGTGAACCGTTTGGTTCCTAACCACATCTGGCTTTGATCCCTCTGATTTAAGCAAGGATCTGTCTTCACCCTCTGCAGAAGAATATTGGATCCAATGACTATAGCCACTTAAAACATTTAATAATGATGAATTGAGTTGCTTGTGAGCTTTCTTTGAAGTTGGGCATGGAACAAATAGTTCTTCCCTTGAAAAACAGCCAAGTCAACACCAGAGTAGGTCCAATGGGGGTTCGGATATCTCTGTGTCTGAGTTTCATCTGAGACATAGTTTGGCTTAGTGACATTTTTCCACTGAGTTGTTGAAAATCAAGGAAGTTCTTCTATTGGTCTGTTCTAATTCCAACAAAGCAAACGCTGATTGGTGCGACATTTGGCAGGCCAAAGTTCAGCTTGAATAACGTACACATAAATAAATAAAGGGCCAGATTTTCAAATTGGTTCTTTGACCAAAAACTGGCAATGTTGATTGTTTGCTCCATGTGGAAACATTTGGGTTTTTGTGGTCACAGTGGAGATGTTGGTCTTTATAACTGGTTGAAAATCTACTCCCGAGTTTTTTAATGAATCAGAAAAACATGAGCACTGAGTAAAAAAGCAGAAGGAAAATTTAGAGGATTGGGAATATCATTAGAATAGATGAATTCACATTTATAACAAGTTTTTCATGGCTACTCGATGCCCCAAAGGCCCTGCCAGACAATGAGGTGGTTTCGAAGTGTAGTCTCTGTTGTAATGTAGGTAATGCAACCGACCCATTTGTACACAGCAAACTCCCACATATAGCAATGTGATATAGACCGGATGATCTGTTTTCCTGCTTTTGAGGAATAGGTATCGGTCAGGACACCAAAAACAACTCATTGGCTTTTCTTTAAAATAGTGTGTTGGATCTTTTTACAACAATGAAAGCAGGCAGATGCGGTCTTACTTGGCTTGAATGATTTATTAAAGACAACATTTCCGATTGTCCTGTACTGGAGAGTCAGAATGAATTTATTGGTTTCCTTTTGTCTACCACTTGAGTTATGTCCATTAGTAATTCTAATGAATTTGTCAAATAGGGTGCCCATGTTGATTTTGTCTGATTATGATTTTCTAACCATGTTGTTGAAACTTCCTTAAGAGAAGTTGACAGCATTCCAATGACTGATATAAGGATAACTTGGCAGTAGTTCCCTGTTTTCTTTCTCTCTCCTTTCTTGAATAGCAGGGCTATTTGGTAACATTCAACATGCTAGGACCAATCTCGAATCAAATAAGTTTGGAAAATCATAGCTACTGGCTTAAGTATCGCTTCTAGTGAAACAGTCCATCTGGTTCTGGGAATTTGTTTTATTTTAGTCCCTTGAATTTCTCCACAGTTTTTTTTCTCCATTCGTCTTAATTGCCATAATCTTCTCAAATGTCACTCTTTGTATTTCATATGTAACTTGTGCCTCATAATTTGAAGACAGAACACAACATTTGTCCAAAGACTTTGTCATTTCCTCATTCTCTATGATAATTTCTCCTGCCTCTGTTTCTAAGGGTCAATAGACTCTCTTCCTTTTTATACACTTGCACTTCAGTTGTTACACCATTTTAAGCTGTTCTTTTCAGCCTATTCTATCTATAAACTCCCTAATTAGGCAAGGCATGTATTTTGTTAAGCATTTAAATAGTTCCTTTTAAATGTTTCATACTGTTTATTTACTGCCAAATCTTTTCATCTATATAATCAAGCCACCTTTGCTAGCTGACTGACTTATTTATGTACAATAGGCAACACAGTTAGTATTCTTGTTTCGGATTAAGACTCATATTTGTAATTTGTGTATGTAGTTTTCAAACTTAATGTGGAATTCACTAGCATTATGATCACTATTTCCCAGTAATCATTTGACTGTGTTATTACTAATTGACTCTGCTTCGTGGTGCAATGCTAGATCTAAAGTAGATTTATCCTTGGTTGATTGCACAACATACTGCTCCAGAAACTGTCACAAAAAACACTCTACAGGTTCATCTTTCAAGGCACCTTTGTCAACTAGATTGGTTTTGGCCGAGATGAAGATTAAAGTCCCCCTTAACTACTTCATAGATGATCACCTTTGTTGCAAGGTGCAGTACTTTCTTAACTTAATGCTTTTCATCTGAAAGAGCTTAGCAAAAGCAAACTGAATCTAATAATTCTACATAAAAATAAACGAGGCTCAGGAGATGAAATATTAACCTCCATGCAGTCTTAAAGGTCTTCTTTAGGGACACGTGAGCCTCAGTACAGTCAGTATCCAGACTACAGCTGTCCAGTGTTCCTGGGCAATTTACTGCCTCTGCATTGTGACTCTGTTCTCACGTTTCTTTCCAAATAAAATCTTGTGCAATTCCAGTTTAATCACACACCGTCCAGGTGCGTTTGGTTAATTGGTGCCTCGGAGAAACTCACTGAATGCTGGGTAGGACTGTCTGAGAAAGATTCATTTTTGGAGAAGTGAGAACTTGCTTTAAAGTATAGCCCAGTTTATTCATCGGAGAGGTCCCCTGTCCCAAACAATTGTAATGATGGATGCCAATCACTTTAGCGATGGGACTGTGCAGTTTGAAGAAAGTGATTCATGTGCGTCAAGAGTTTTTATGTGGATTGAACCATTAACAGGAAATTAACTTATAATTTGCTTTCTTTAAGCCAGCAGTGTACAGTACAAGCATGTGGGACTCCTACATGCGTACAAGGGAGCCTTGTCGGCCATTTAGTAAGTTTAAATTAGCATTCTCATTAATTTGAGGATCTCGGTGTTCTAATTCAGGGTTGTGGCACCAGGAGGACAATAGAATTGAGAACATCCATTTCCAAGTCTTCAGGCTTGGAACATTTAAACAGGTCAAGGTCATTGGGAAATACTAGTACAATTAGACTCGATTTTGGAAGCAAAGGGACAAGGTTACAATTTGGCAATTATGTAAGACTGCAGGACGATGTAGACAATGGTCAGATATTCACAGAAGGCATTCGTAAGAATGTAAAATGGGAGCAAAAGTGTGTTGTCTGACCCTGTAGTGCCATCCAGTAAAGTGCCGGATTATCTAACACAACAAATTTTTACTGCATTATCCAAAATGTATTGACTGTTCTCATGCACCTGCAGTAACCTGGGGAGAGGATTCCAAAGATTTTGCAGCCCACGTGGTGAACAAATTCTCCTTGTATTCTGAAATGGTCAATGAGACAAACCCCTGCTGGTGTTCGACACTTTCCAGCTGGGAGCAATGGCCTCTCTCCAGTGACAGTCCACTGTCAAAACATCTATATGTTTTGGAAGTACAGACAGGAGAATGAGTAGAGCGGAAGCCCTGGTATAATAAGGATGTTGGGGGTCAGAGAAACCAAACCGCTTTTCAGCTGGACAGTGTTACAACTAAACCAGCATCGCCATCATTGGTGGTCCCTCGCAGACAAGGGTGTGTCTGCTCCACTCTCAGGGGGAGTCTGTAGGTGGCTGTACAGAGCGATGGGGCTACCGCAGGTTCTGTTACACTTAGGGCAGAAGGTGGTTGTGGGAAGCAGTGGATAGGGCATTAGTGCAGCAGCTGGATCCTTTCGCTATAACTAAATTACTGAGACAGGGAATCTCCTGTTTTACCTGACCTCAGGAAATCCTGTAGCTCGAATGAGCCTTTCCCCAGCCCCTTTCTCCATCATCCAGGCAAAGAAATGGCCCTCCCTTAGAGGTGGGGATCAGACTCTGTCCCCAGCCCCAGTGGCAACTCCTTACTGATAGAGGTGGCATGCTCTGGAGTGTTCCTATCCTGACAGTAAGTCGATAAGGAAGGCACAGGCTGAGTCATTCAGAATGAGGCCCCTGCTGTGACAGCTTCCGATATGGGTGGGTGGCTGGTTTCCATTGTGTGTTCTGATAAGGTAGAGGAGCACTGTGAATTTGATTGTGTTTCCTTAGCCCAACCAGGACGACAATTTTTCTCTCCATGATGGACATCATTTGACCACTTTAATAAGGAAACCCTCTCTTTGCTTCCAAAGAAAATAAACATTTAGGCACAGGAAAGGGAGCGACAAGACAACAGTTCTATTAGTGGCTTAATGGCATATTGATCTATGTTATATCGGACTTCCACTGTATTTAAATAGTTCTGTCGAGTAAAGGAGAAAGATCTTGATTTGCAAAGATACTGGTCATTAACATTGACATAGCAAGTAGGTGAGGTTAGAGAAAAAGGTTAATAAAAGTTAAAATAATCCTTGCTTTCACATTAAGAGGCATGGAGTAGAAAACTAAAGAGGTATTAAGTTAAAAATCACAGAACACCAGGTTATAGTCTAACAGGTTTATTTGGAAGCACTAGCTTTCAGAGCACTGCTCCTTCATTACTGCTCCTCCAAATCATTATGAGGTATTGTTGAATTTAAACAATCAGAACTTGGACAAAAACGGAATATGCTGAGGAACTCCCCAGTCTCTGTAGAGAAAAAAGACACAGTGTTTGATTCCAGTGACCCCTCTTCAGAACTTGGTTGGGTCACAGGTGGATATGGTCTTTACTGTCGCCCAGTCAGGGAATGGATATGCAAACTATTGAAAAGGAGCAACTTACATTCAATGAGATGCCAGGATTGAAGAGTGATATTTGTAGAAGAGGGATTTAAAGTTGTTAGGGCTTTCACCCTCAATGTTAGGTTGGGAGTAACATTCAACCAGAGTCAAAAAGTGTGACGCTGGAAAAATACAGCTGGTCAGGCAGTATCCGATTCTCCTGTGTCGACTCTCCTGCTCCTCGGACGCTGACTGACCTGCTGTGCTTTTCCAGCGCCACACTTTTTGACTCTGATCTCCAGCATCTGCAGCCCTCATTTGCTCCAAGTAATATCAAGTGGTCAAAGGTATGAAGTATTGCGATGTGGTAACGAGTGAGAGATCATTGAGTAAATTTAAGGGAGAGATAGACAGATTTTTAATCAATGATGCGTTGAAGGGTTATGGAGAGGGAGCAGGAACGTCAAATTGAGGCAGAGATGAGATAAACCATGTTTGTGTGAAATGGAAGAGCAAGATCCCACAGCAGAATTGCTTACTCCTGCTCCTCAATCTTACGTTCCTATATTTCTGTTCGTTGAAGGAAAACCAAATGGATGAGTTGAGGTCATCTTGAAAACAAAGGACTGGGTAGAAATGCATTGTCCAGAAGACGGTTAGAAGATAAGGATGTTCACACAAAGCAATCCATAAATATTTTTAAGAATAGGGAAGTTGCTGGATTAGTGACAAGGAATAGTCAAGAAAGTGGGATTAGATGAGATAATTCATGTGGAACAAAATACTGGTGTGAACTACTGGAGCTCTGATGAAGAAACATCTAGACTCAAAATGTTAGATTGCTCTCTCTGACTGTCCATGGACGCTGCCTGACCCACTGGGATGTCCAACCTTTTTTGTTTTCAGTGCAGATTTCAGCATTTGCAGTAATTTGTTCTGGGTGATGTGAACTTGATGGACAAAGTTGTTGTTTTGTATTGTTACTTAAATACTTCAATGATCTCACTTGTCCGGGCATCAGGAAATGTTTCGGTCATGTGTACTGGCCTCTGAGGTACTGTGCAGAGACCATCGCCCTTGTTATACACTAAAAATGAGACTACGACATTTCATTGAGTAAAGTTCCACCGAGGGAAAGTGTTTTTTAAAAAAAAATCACCTAGAGGTTGTCACTTTTTGTATGATCTATATTGGAATAGATTTTTATCTTTCTACCTGATGTGAAATTGGTGTTGCAGTGATGTCTACAGGAAACGATAAAGACCCACTGATCCACAGCAATGTTTAAGCTGAAAATTTTACACCATTCTTTCCAGGTGTTCTTGTTAAATTGGTGTTTTTATTTTACTGTGGCCTCAGGATATCAGAAGAAGAATGATCTTATGATCTTGTAACTTGGCCTGCAATTGAAATATACTAGGCCTTCAGAATTCATGTTAAAATTCCACTATCTGATGAGACCTGAGCACAGCTGAAGTTTCTGCTTTCTGCTCTCTGAACTTGCTGAAATACTGAACAAGCAAAGTTTCCTCCTTGCAATTTCAGCCCGGTGAGAGTGTGGTCCTGGGGTGGAGGAGAAATTTCCACCAGTGTGGCCCTGCTTGTTAGTTACATCAGTGGTGGAAGGGCCAGGAAACCTTGGAATAGTGCATTAAAGCAACATTCCTTTTCATTTCCCTGGGTCTATCCCATCAACAAAATGGAGAATGAGCAAGAAAAGCCCCCCCCCCCCCCGTCGTCTGTCTGTCTGTCTGTCTCTGTCTCTCTCTCTCTCACTCTCCACACTGGCAATTGCAATGTGACAATCATATCAGAGACATTGAGCTGAATCTTATTTTTTGTTGGCTAAGTGTCATGTTAAATCACAGGATCTTGTGAGATCTTTTGTCCTATCTTACCAAACTGCCATTAGTGGAGAAAGTGAGGTCTGCAGATGCTGGAGATCAGAGCTGAAAATGTGTTGCTGGAAAAGCGCAGCAGGTCAGGCAGCATCCAAGGAACAGGAGATTCGACTTTTCGGGCATAAGCCCTTCTTCATTCCTGAAGAAGGGCTTATGCCCGAAACGTCAAATCTCCTGTTCCTTGGATGCTGCCTGACCTGCTGCGCTTTTCCAGCAACACATTTTTAAATGCCATTAGTATCTACCTACTCCTTGCTTATGCCCCTAACACACAATTCTCACTCCATTCTGCCACTTCCTGTACATGGAACAACTCGCTAACGCCAGGATATTATACAATGGACAGGATTCCCTGGCACTGTCTTTGAAAGGTGGTTGTGTGTCCAGATGTGTGCTGTCTGTATGCTCCCTGATGTTTGCCCTGGGCATGGTAGACAACAAGAAACTAGTATCCCGCTTTGCAGGCAAAGACCTGGAGGCCTTACTGCATAGGGTGTTGCTGTCACCGGACTTCCTCTTCCCCCAGTACAGGCCATAACACCAGACCTTGCCAGCCTGATTCCAAGGTTACTATCATTGTCAGTGCAGTCTAGGCACTACAATGTAGGACGAAGGTCAATGACCTTCTCCACTCTGCTAATGTAAATGCCACCATCTGATACCTCACAATCGCTCTGGTACTGTAACCACTTCCCACCAAGGCTCGAGCTCCAGTATTCTCACTATTATCTGTAACACCTTCTCTCAAGTGGTGTCACACACAGGTTAATGCGATGCCCTTTCGTGTTGCTTACTCAGGACACCTGTAACAAAAATTAAAACAGTGCCACTCACTTTAATCTACTTTCCTTCCCGCCTGTCTCTCATTCCAGGAAGGAAACAGTCCTCGATAAGGCAGAAAGATTGAAGAGTTGCCTGACATTCAGTTCCTCCGGTCTCATGTAAAGAGGATCCTGACTTTACTGCCCCAGGCAGCTAACTGAACGTGTCCAAGATTAGTATCAGAGGTTGCTCTTGACTGACTGTACTGGGACACCCCCCCTGACTGAAGGCGTATCCCTCTTTGAGTTGCCCGTGGGCTGCCATGACAACATTGCTAGCTTGGTGTCTGTGCTAAACAGGAAGGTAATACAGCCTGGTATCTCTGGCTGGGCAGCAAAAACACAGGGCAGGCATGCTGCGAGTATCCGTGTAGGTTAAAAGTGCTAAATAGCGCACGCAAACAGCCACGTTCAGAATTCTCACCGTCCAGTTTGTTGAAGGCAGGTAGAACAATAGAAAGCCACGCATTAATGAGGTGAGATGTGCAGTTAATAAAGGCGTTTAGAAGCTTAATAGGCAGCTCATCACTGCCTGGCAAGAATCGCGCCTCAATGCCCAAAACCTGGTTAAAGGATGCAGTGTGTCATTCCTGACATCCTAATGGAGATAGATCCCACTAGATTTCTCATGCAATTCTGCCACATTTCTCACCATTGCCCCTGTCACAGCCACGTCCTGTGAAGGAATAAAACCCTGTTCTTTTTCTGATCCATGCTTACTTTGCTCTTTTCAGTCATGAGTCCTTCACTTGTCCTCAACAGGTCAAGCTAGAGGAAACCTTTACCCGGCTTTCAGTCCCAGTTTTGTCCAACGACACTGGCTGGAGCATGTGGAGATTATGCAGGCTTGGCCTTAGCTATGATCCATTAACCAGTCAATGCACTGACTGTTGTACAAAAGCTGGGTCTGTGTCCATCCGCTCACCTTAGTGCCAAATGCAATGAAATCCAGTCAAAACTGCAGCTGAAAAACAGCAATTATGTCTGTTTTGTTGTGATCAGATGACTTCATTTTTGCTCACAAGTTGTTCCTTAGGAGAGAATTTTGTTCTCCCACTTTTATTAAAGATGTGTGAGATCCAATCATCGCGCTTTTCAAATGCAACTGTCGGCAAAGGACAAACTCTGAAAATGGTGGAGACAAATATTGCTGCCTTGAAAAGTTACAAATTCATAAATCTCTGGCCCCCTCGGATCCTGACATTCATTCATCAGATGGGAGTTATTTATAACCTGTGTATCCACTGAACCTAGAGTTTGTCACTTACATGTGTATCCAGTATAGCCTGAACCTTTATACAGCTGTGCTAATGATGCATGTGGCCAGTAACCCATTTAAATTGTACATTAAAGACCATTTAGGTTACTAACCAACCAGTTGAAACTGATGCGGAGGCTCACTAAATCGTATGGCAATATAATTAATGAATGATTGCAATGTGACCAGGAGGTTACTCAGATCAAATAGGTGCCATTAAATCAGATTGTCTGAACTTTGAGGTCAATTGTATATTCTATATTCCAAGGTTTTGCTTGCTCATCAGTGGTAATGTGGGATTGTTTCAACATAACTCTCTATCTGGAACTGTTGATCTGTACAAGAAGACTTCCATTTGCATATTTCTGATTTCTAAGGTGATTATCATTCCACAATAGGAGAGACTGCACATGGTCTACCTGTCTCACTGGATGAGAGAGCACATTTGTACATTACTCATGTTACAGTGAACTGTGTGGCTGTTGAGAGGAGCAGATTTTAAAAAGCATAATCTGTTGCTTTTCACGGTAAATGCCATCACTTAAACATCGTTACAAGTCACTAAAATGTCTCTGTTGCATGAATGGAAATTAAACCAGGCCATTTCTTTTATAATGAACTCTGGTCTAGATGCGATGACATAGCAAGCGTTTCACACTGGGAATAGCAATCTAAATCTAGATGTAATTCCCCTACAGGAACTGATGAGTGCATGTAATTTTACTATTTATTGTTCAGTTCCTATTGGTTTCCCATCCCAGTGGATCTTTCACTTGTGATATCATCCTCAGATCCATGAAGTGTTTCTATTCAACATGTGGCATTATTAAACAAAAAAAACATGTAGCACAGAACAGGCTCTTCGGCCTGCCAATACTGTGCTGACATGCAATGACTTTTTAAACTAGAAACATTTTGACTCTACAAGTGGATAAAGTGATAAAGAAAGCATATGACATGCTTGCCTTCATTGGTCGGGGCATAGAATATAGAAATTGGCAAGTCATGTTGCAGCTGTCTAGAACTTTAGTTTGGCCACGTTTGGAATATTCTGTACAGGTCTGGTTACCACACTACCAGAAGGATGTGGAAGCTTTGGAGCAGAAACGGTTGACCAGGATGTTGCCTGATTTGGAGAGTACATCCCTGTATTCCCTGCATATTCATATTTCCAAAAGGATGCCTCTTAAGTGTTACTATTGTATCTGCCTCCACCACCTTCAATGGCAGCACATTCCAAGCACTTACCACCCTTTGTGTAAAGAAAAATACTTGCCCCTCACATTGCCTTTAAATTTACCCCCTTTTACCTTAAATCTATGTCCCCTAATAACTGACATTTCTACCCTGGGAAAAAGACTCCAACTACCCATTCTATCCAGACCCCTCACAATTTTGTAAAGTTCTATCAGGTCACCTCTAATCCTTCAACATTCAAGGGAAAACAAACCAAGTTTGTACAGTCACTTCTCATGGCCAATACTCTCCAAACAGGCAGTATCCTGGTCAACTGTTTCTGCTCCAAAGCTTCCATATCCTTCAGGTAGTGTGGTAACCAGACCTGTACAGAATATTCCAAACATGGCCAAACTAAAGTTCTAGACAGCTGCAACATGACTTGCCAATTTCTATATTCTATGCCCTGACCAATGAAGGCAAGCATGTCATCTGCTTTCTTTATCACTTTATCCACTTGTGTTTCAGGGAACTGTGGACCTGTATACGCCTAGGTCCCTTCTAAAGGTTCTGCCATTTACTGTTTGCTTCCCTCCTACATTCAATCTCCCAAAATGTATCGCCTCGCATTTGTCCAGATTAAACTCCCTGTGCCATTTTTCCGTTGAAGTCTCCAGCCTATATATAATCTGCTGTATCCTCTGGCAATCCTCCTCTCTATCCACAGCTTCCCTAATCTTTGGGTCATCTGCAAATCAGGCCACCTAAATTCTTATCATAGAATCCCAACAGTGTGGAAACATGGCATTCAGTCCAGCTGTTCCTCACAGACCCTCTGAAGAGCATCCCACCCAGGCCCATCCCCTATCCCCTGTATTTCCCATGGCTAATCCACATGACCTGCACATTTCTGGACATGATGGGCAGTTTAGCACGGCCAATCTACCTAAACTGCACAGCTTTGGACTGTGGAAGAAAAAAAAGAGGAAACCCACGCAGACACAGGGAGAACGTGCAAACTCCACACAGACAGTCGCCTGAGGCTAGAATCGGACCCGTGTCCCTGCTGCTATGAGGCAGCAGTGCTAACCACTGAGCCACTGTGCAACTCTCCAAATCATTTGCATAGATTACAAACAACAGGGGTCACAGCACTGCTCACTGTGGAACACCACTGGTCACAAATCTTTAATCTGTACAACACCCTTCCACCACTAAACTCTTTGTCTTCAAGATTGAGCAGACTCTGTATCCGTTTTAGCAGTTGGTACAGCAAAGTACTTAAACTTGGTAAAGGTTCAGTTTAAAATAGTGGGGCCTGTGGTTTCTGAAGGTTAATAGTCTGCTGTCAGAAAGTTTCTGACATGAAGCTCTGATGTAGGCCATTGTTGTCATTTCCATGATTTCCCAGTGGAAATGAGAGGAGGCCTTTAGCATATAGAATTATCTCGAGGGCATTTCTGGCGCAGCGATAGTGGCCCACCCTCTGGAGACAGGAGGTCTAGATTTAAGTCACACCTACTCCAAAGGTGTGTCATAACATCTCTGACAAAGGTGGATGGAAGATAGGCTTAGAGTTATCTAGAAAGAAGAACATGGACACATTCAGCTTAATGAGCCTTATGTTGATGTTGATCCTTGACATGAGCAGTGTTTCTAATTCCATGCGTTTGCCCTGTTTCTCAATGTCTTCAGAGTACCCTCTCCTTTAGCTACTGTCTAGTTAACTCCAGTAGCACCTTCTCAGCTGTGAAACCTTGTGTTGAATGCTTTTCTTGCTCTTTGTCCTCATATTACCCTCATTCCAGACATTTCTGACACTGGAAATGGCCAGTTTGTATTCATCACATGCCTTCAGAATTTTAAACAACACCTACCAAATCATCCCCTCAACTTGGTCCCTGTTCTAACAAACCACAGAGCATTTTTCCAGTCTTAGGTTTGGTTTTGTGTTTTAATTTCCTCCAACCAGGAAGTGTTCCAGTGAACCTGCACTGTCCCTACTTTGCTCTCTCGACATCTTTTCTATAATGTGCGTACAGTGTTCAATCAGTATCTAGATTCAGCAAAACCTGTAACATTTACATTCCACACCCCTTGATGCAGAAAACAAGATTCCCTATTGTTTGAGCAAATTGCTGCAGATGCTTCAATCTGTACTAAACAAAAATGCTGGAGATCACGGGGGGGGGGGGGGGGGGGTGGGTGGGTGGTCAGGCAGCATCTATGGAGAGGGAGCAAGCTAACACTTTGAGGCCAGATGACTCCTCATCAGAGCTGAAGTGAACTGTGGAGGGAACAACATTTATGTAATTAGAGGGAGGGGGGTGGGAGGTGGCGTTCTTAAGAGAAAGGCTGCTGAAAGTGATAGAGAATGTACTTAATCTGCATTATGTCCTCTCTTCCCTCTCCCTAACTCCAGTGGAACTGTCTCTTCTTTCCAGTCTGGCAGTTAGACACACCCACTGTTCTAGAAGAAAATGAGGACTGCAGATGCTGGAGAGTCCAAGTTGATAAAGTGTGGTGCTGGAAAAAGCACAGCAGGTCACTCAGCATCCGAGGAGCAGGAGAGTCGACGTTTTGGGCGTGATCCTTCATCGGGGTGAAGAGTTACACTGGAAACGTTGACTGTCTTGCTCCTCGGATGCTGCCTGACCTGCTGCACTTTTTCCAGCACCACATTTGATCAACTCTCATCATTGTTCTGCCAGTCTCACAGTCCTGTCACTTGAGCTGCACTATCAGCAGCCTCTCGCCCAGTACTCCACAGCACCGAAACCCCTACTCCCAACTATTGCATAAATATTGCTCCCTCCACACGTCACGTCAGCTCTGACGAAGAGTCATTGAGACTCGGAACATTGGCTTGCTATCTCTCTCTCTCTCTCTCTGTGGATGCTGCCTGGCCTGCTGTGATCTCCAGTGTTTTGTTACCCTTCGTTTGTTTATCCACTGAAGGTGCTGCTTTTAATGCCCTTTGGCTACATGAACAGAGATGTTAACAGAGTTAAGAAGGGATAGAGCCATGAACACATTTGAAGCTGAAGAATAGGAAGCCCAATTATGTCTATAAGCACAGGGGTTACTCACTCTTGTGAGTATTTAAATTCTTTTCACTCATGGGATGTGGGTGTCACTGATGAGGCCAATATTTATTGTCCATTCCTCATTCTCCCTGAGAAAGTTGTGCTGAGCTGCTTCCTAGATCACACTGTGGCAGGTTATATCAGAAGCAGGAAATACAGACACTGGGCTTGGTAGTGTATCCAGGTTGATCAAAATGGATTCTTAGAACCTTGATGTAGGTTTGCTCACTGAGCTGGAAGGTTCATTTCCAGAGGTTTCATCACCCTATTAGGGAACATCTTCAGTGGGCCTTAGGTGAAGCACTGCTGATAATTCCTGCTTTCCATTTATAAATAGAAATATAAATAGAAAGCAGGAATTATCAGCAGTGCTTCGCCTGAGGCCCACTGAAGATGCCATCTAATAGGGTGACGAAACGTCTGGAAATGAACCTTCCAGCTCAGCGAGCAAACCTACATCCAGAATCTCGACCTGAGCTACAAATCTTCTCAAAACCCGCTAAGGAATCTTAGAATGGATGAGGTCATTGCTCCTATTGAGTGACAGCAGCTTCTGTGCAGTGATCACCCTCTCCATCCCACTCAGCCGGTTCCTCCAAGTGCTTCAGGTGAGGACACTTCGCCGTGTAGGCCTCACCCTGTATGCTACAAATGTCCAATGCTTTCAGATACATAGGGATTGGTGTATTTATTTCCCGCAAACAAGATACCTCAGTCCAGTAGCAGTATTGTAGGATTTGCTCTTGCTCCAGTTCTGTCTCCCTGCCTCGTGAATGAGAAAAATCCATGTTTGGTGTGTTTTCCACCACACATTCGGCAGAGTTACACTGTTGTCGTAAGTGTAACTTTGAGGGAATTCACAGCCAGAGATTAACATTTGCCTCATCCTAATCTTTTAATTGATGCAATTCTACTAGCTGAGAGAGGCAATTGCATTCCTGCCATTCACTGCACTTTGACTTACAGTAAAATTCCAACTGAATTATCCTCGTGTGTACACAGGTGGGCAATTGCTTCTTCTGCCTCAGTTCCTTTCTCACACAAATTGTGATCATAGTTTCCGCATGTTATGTCCGCACATTTAAACAGGATAATGTTTGTAAAAATGGGTGGTGAACAGGAAGAAAATAGAGGGAATCTGTATTCGGCCTCAGCAGGAATGACCATAAGAAATAGGAACAGGAGTAGGCCATTCGGCCCCTCGAGCCTGTTCCACCATGCAATAGAATCATGGCTGATCCATCTCTCCTCACATTCATCTTCCTTCCCATTCCCTGTAATGCTTAATTCCCTGACTGATCAAAAATCTATCTTAGCCCTATATATACACAAGGATTCTGTCTCCACAGATCTCTGCAGCAAGGAATTCCAAAGACCTTCAACCCTGAGAGAGGAAATTCCTCCTTATCTTAATCTTAAATTGATGCCCATTTTAATGAGACTGTGCTGTCTGGTCCCTGACTCTCTCACGAGGGGAAACATCCTCCCAACAATTACCCTGTCATGCCCCTTAACAATCCCATGTTTCAATGTGATCACCCGTCTCGTTCTAAACCCCAGTGAGTAGAGTCCTAACCTGTTTAGCCTTTGCTCATAGCAATGCTGCTCGAAAAATGGGCATTCAGCACACCATGTTTGTGCCAAATGTCTGGAAGAATTATCCACTTAGGATATTCTGAAGCAATTGCTCCTGGCACATATAGGGCACGCATGTCCCAAAGCACTTTTGGCCTGTGCTTTATGAGTTGATGGGCAGGTAACAGCAGACCAGCAGAGCACATCCCAAAGAAAGATCAAGCTAATGTTTACTTAGCAGCACAGCCTCAGGGTCTCCCAAAGTGAGTTTTGAGAAGATTTGTAGCTCAGGTTGAGGTTCTGGATGTAGGTTTGCTTGCTGAGCTGGAATGTTCATTTCCAGACGTTTCGTCACCCTCTAAGTAACATCTTCAGTGGGTCTCTGGGCAAAGCACTGCTGCTGATTCCTGCTTTCTATTTATATGTTTGGGTTTCTTTGGGTTGGTAATGTCATGTCATGTAGTGATGTCATTTCCTGTTCCAACCCAAAGAAACCCAAACGTAGAATAGAAAGCAGGAATCATCAGCCTGGAGGCCCACTGAAGATGTTACCTAGTAGGTTGATGAAACATCTGGAAATGAACCTTCCAGCTCAGTGAGCAAACCCTACATCCAGTCTCCCAAAGTGTTCACAACCAACTTTTTGTTAAATAGTTACTACTGGAACACGAGAAAACATTGCAGCCAAATTGCCGAAGTGGGCCAAAAGAGCCTACTCTTGCATCTATTTTTTTCTGATACTATACATAAAGCAAATTCCAACAACAAACCCTGTGATATATCAAGTAGGAGCAGAGGACATTTCTCCAGTGCTCCAGTTGCCCCACAACCAGTATTACTTCAAAGAAAAAGGACATTTGTTACTGTACATGGATTGTACTGTTTGTTACTTCATTGATTCGCACACTACGTTGGAACAGTGAAAGGCATTATATAAATACAAGTTTTTTTTTCTTTTGATTGTAATTAATTCAGAGTCTATGTTGTAGGAACCGGGTGGAGGAAATCTGAGGAGTTCTAACAGTGCTGGTTTTTCTCCTGATGTCTGGAAGTAATGAGAGCTGATCTTGGCCAAAACAGGCTGGACTGATTATTATTTGACAATTTTATTTTCCATTGCGGTTGCAAAACACAAGTCTACAAGTAAATGAGTGGGGATAAACTTCAATTGTGCGTGGCTAGTTCTGAAACCTTGTGACAGTTTTAGCAGGACAGTGGTCTCTGTGGCCTGGTGAAAGTCACAATGGGAACACTTAATTTCAATTCACTTCCCATTATTCATTTTGACTGTGCAGGAGAAAAATAAATTGGCTCCTAATTGGCATAGATCTTGAATAATGTTTAAATTACTGTTCGGCGCACTGTACCTCAGCCATTTGGCAAGGCCACCTTGTGTCTTAAAACCATGAATTGAATTGCAAGCCAGCTACTATAAATTATGGGCCTTGCAGCAAATCCTAACTCACCATGGTAAGGATCTTGCCTTTCTTTCTTCACAGTGCCCCCTTCCTCCTCACCCCCCCGCCACCCCATCAACCCCCCCACCCCCATTCCAAGTCAAACCAATGCACGGACTGAATGCACCAACTCATGAAACATTTCATCTTTATAAGGCCACTTATAACTTTGCAACTAACAGAGTGCGAATCCCAGGCTTTCTCTGGTTTGAAGGTAGCTGTGATTTCACAGGTGGAAATTTTGTGATGTGGGCAGGGGGGGAGGGGCTGTGATTTTGGGAGTGGAGGGCTCATGGTCCATGATCGCCTGGGATGACTTCAAGCAGCCAGTTCAAAAGAACGAGGTGAGAAATGGCTCCCACGTCCAACGCGTCCTTCATGCCCTCAGGACATTTCACAGTTGCATCACGATGAGTGATGCATTTTTATACTGTCACAATTTTTAATCTTCCAATGTAGCAGTAAATTTATAAACTCTGCACACTGTTGCTATCAGCAATGTGATGATAAGTCAATGGTCTGTCTTGGTGTTGTTGGTTGAGGGATAAATATTGGACAGGGAGAGCACCCTATTCTTCAATCAGTATCACAGGATCTTCTCCATTCAGCTTTATGCTTTAATGTCTCTGTTTCTGAGAAACAGGATCTCCTGTAAGTGTGGAAATTCCTTCAGACCCATACAGTAGCCTCACGGTAGCATTGTCTTCTGACATGTGGAACTTGGCACTAAGACCCCAAAGTTTTCATTCAGATTTGCCCTTGCACTTACGACTTTCACATATCTTCATTTGTTCAACATTTTGTTGTAGCAAAAACAATCATTGATTTCAAATCTGATTGCCTCTTTTGGTTCGAGGTGCATGGGTCAATCCAAAAACTGCAGCACTGGAGGAGCAAATTACTGCAGTTGCTGGAATCGAACTGAAAATGAAAAATGCTGGAGATCGCAATGGGTCAGGCAGCATCCGTAGACAAGAGAAGGCTGGAATGTCACAGCAAGCCGGGCAGCATCAGGAGTTGGAGAAGTCAACATTTCGGAGAGCAAGTTAACGTTTCAAGGCTAGATGACTATTCATCAAAACTTCACCAGTTCTGATGAAGCATCAGCTAGACTCAAAACATTAGCTTGCTGTCTCCACGAATGCCGCCTGGCCCACTGTGATCGCCAACATTTATGGTTTTCACTGCAACATTGGTGTTTAGGATTTATCAGGGGTATGCGCCGTTAAATCAGTTTTTTAAAAAAAAGAAAATAACCTCTTGATGTTTACCCAGTGATCTTTTTACTTTCTTCCCGACAATGTCAAATGCCTGCAATATAAAAACTGCATTAAAATGTTTGCAAGAGTGAACAGCAAAACAAATAATGGGCAATCTGTTCAATACCATGATATCCACACAGATTTGTGTACTTTATAGGGGGTCTGGAGTATAAGGTTGCCGAGGTTATGCTGCAGCTATAAAAAACTCCACTTAGATCCACTTGGAATACCATGAGCAGTTCTGGGCATCACAATCTTAGGAAGTATATATTGACCTTGGAGGGAAAACAGTGTAGGTTTACAAGAATGAAACATGGACTTCAGGGGTCATGTCCTGAGGAGGTATTATTGAAATTATACAAATGTTTTAAGGTTAAGGAAAGATCTAATTGAAGTTTTCAAGATATTAAAAGGAAAAGACACAATTAAGATAAACTATTTCAATTGGTCAGATATCCTAGAACTAGGGGACATAGTCTAAACATTAGGACCAGACCTCTCAGGAGAGGTGTTAGGAAGCATTTCTAAACAATAAAGGTATTAGAGGTTTGGAACTCTCTCCCACAAAGACAGTTGATGCTGGATCTGTGGTAAAAACAATGACTGCAGATACTGGAAACCAGATTCCAGAATAGAGTGGTGCTGGAAAAGCATAGCAGTTCATCCGAGGAGCAGGAAATTCGGACGATTTGGGCAAAAGCCCTTTATCAGGAATACAGGCAGAGTGCCTGCAGGGTGGAGAGATAAATGAGAGGAGGGTGGGGTTGGGAAGAAAGTAGCATAGAGTACAATAGGTGAGTGGGGGTGGGGATGAAGGTGATAGGTCAGGGAGGAGGGTGGGGGAAGGTAGCAAAGAGTACAATGGGTGGATGGGGGTGGGATGAAGGTGATAGATCAGCGAGGAGGGTGGAGTGGATAGGTGGAAAAGAAGATAGGCAGGTAGGACAGGTCAGGGGGATGGTGCTGAGCTGGAAGTTTGGAACTGAGGTGAGATGGGGGAAGGGGAAATGAGGAAACTGGTGAAGTCCACATTGATGCCCTGGTGCTTTTCCAGCACCACTCTATTCCGGAATGCTAGGTCTGTGGTTAATTTTAAATCTGTGTGTATCAATAATTTTAGTTAAGCAAAGATATTAAGGGATAAGGGTCAAAGGCAGTTACATGGAGTTAGGCCACAGATCAGCCATGATTTCATTGAATGGCAGGACAGGCTTAAGGGGCTGAATGGCCTACTCCCCTTCCTATGTCATACAGTACACAAACTGGGCAGAGAAACCAACTTTGCAAAGTTGCTGAAACAAAAGTCTGGGATTCCATCACTCACTCTTACCTCGGGCCAAAATAACTGCTATTGTCTTCAACATCTCAGTGAGGATAAACCCAGCCAAGAAAAATGTTAAAACACAATCTAGAGACGTGGTCTCATTAGACCATGATATAGTAGAACCTCAGTGGACATTGCACTTTCACGCCTGGATTATGAGCACGAGGCCAAGGAATGGGGATGGAACCCACAGTTTGCAGGGTCCCAAAATGAGAGTGCGACCACTGAACAACTGATGCCATATTTACCCACCTAGTCTGCACCAAAAGAAAAGCTCCTGCAGAATTTCTACTCACTGATCTCTTCATTGCCACCTTTTCCTGATCTTATTTTTACAGTGAGTTGTGCACTGGACATATACAAATGATCATGGTAGAGCCAAGGACACTAGATACAAGTAGGGGATGGATCTAAATGGCACTTTTGTAACTTTAGGAATTAAAGGAGCAGCAGTACGTCATTCAGCTCTTTGAGCCTGTGCTACTGTTTAATCAGATCAGCCATGCTCTTTACCACCACTCCATTGGTAAAAACAATGACTGCAGATGCTGAAAACCAGAGTCTAGATTAGAGTGGTGCTGGAAAAGCACAGCTGTATTCCTGATGAAGGGCTTTTGCCTGGAACATCGATTTTCCTGCTCTTCGGATGCTGCCTGAACTGCTGTGTTTTTCCAGCACCACTCTAATCTAGACCCCACCACTCCACTGGCTTGCACTGGATTACCTATTGACATGGCTGTGTGAGCCAAGGAGTTGGAGGCAAGGCTGGATTTATTACCAACCAAACAGTACATTTCATAGCAAACAAAACAAACACCAAAGCGAATTCTATTGAGAGTGTTTGTTTAAGGGGGTCTCTACAAATTGTAAGAAACGCAACTTGTGTAATAAGTCAGTTCTCACCACTCGAAGCAGTGCCAACTTCAGACCTGCTTGACTGGAGAGTAAAGCAATCCTCTCCATTCTCATCAGGAACTGGGATGTTTTCCCTGGGCATCCTGAACGATTGAAGACTCATCAATATTAGCCTTCAGAATTCTGATGGCTGTTGTGGAAGGGAGTTTCACAATTCCACTATCCTTTACGGGAAGAAGTGTTTCCTCATTTTGTTTGTGAGTGGCCTGATGAATATCCACTCAGTCAAAGCCTCTGTTTATTTATGTTAATTTATAAAATGTGAATATGGCTGGCAGAGCCAGCATTTGTTGCCCATCCTAATCCAACCGAGTTGCTGGCTATGCCATTTTGGAGGGCAGTTAAGAGTTGACCACACTGATGTGGGTCTGGAGTCATGTGTAAGTCAGACCAGGTGACAATGTCACATTTCCTCCCTTAAAAAGTCACGAGTTGGTTTTTACAACAGTCTAGTGGTTTCATGCACCATCCCTGGCTACATATGCTCACAATTATCTGTGGGGATCTGTTGGTTGAATTCCAGCAAGTGTATCATGTGCTTCACTGGGGTGGCACGGTGGCTCAGTGGTTAGCACTGCTGCCTCTCAGCACCAGGGACCTGGGTTTGATTCCAGCCTCAGGCGACTGTCTGTGTGGAGGTTGCACATTCTCCCCCTGTTGACGTGGGTTTCTGCCTGGTGCTCTGGTTTCTTTCATGTGCAAGTTAGGTGGATTGGCCGTGCTAAATTACCCATCGTCTTCAGAGATGTGTATGTTGTGTGTGTTAGCCATGGGAAATGCAGGGATAGGGTAGGGGGATGGGTTTGGGTGGAATGCTCTTCAGAGAGTAAGTGTGGACTTGTTGGGCTGAATGGACTCGTTGTACACGTGGGATTCTATTCTGTTCTGTTGTTAACATGCAATACGTGATTGTAAAATAAGATGGGAGAGTATTGGAGGCTGAGGGGTGACCTCATAGAGGTTTATAAAGTCACGAGTGGCATGGATAGGGTAAATAAACAAAGTCTTTTCCCTGGGATGGGGTTGTGGGCAGAGTCCAGAACTAGAGGACATTGGTTTAGGGTGAGAGGGGAACAATATAAAAGAGACCTAGGGGGCAACTTTTTCACGCCGAGGGTGGTGCGTGTATGGAATGAGCTGCCAGAGGAAGTGGTGGAGGCTGGTACAATTACAACATTTAAAAGGCATCTGGATGGGTATATGAATAAGAAGGGTTTGGAGGAATATGAGCCAGGTACAGGCAAGTAGGACTAGATTGGGTTGGGATATCTGGTCGGCACGGATGAGTTGGACCGAAGAGTCAGTTTCAATGCTGTACATCTCTATGACTCAAAGTGTTGAGTAAGTCTGCTCCAAGAAGGAATCCCAGCCTTGCACATCCCAAGTGGATTTTGATTTCTGTGGAAGGAGCTGAGAGTACAATGTCAAGGATTCGAGTTGAGTTCTCTATGAGTTTTGCCAAATAATCACAGGAAATTGAAACGCATCTAGCTCAGATCTTCAATAACCATTGAACTTTGTTGTTAGTGAATCAAACATTACAGCATGGTGGTTGCAGCTGTGGGCTGCATATTCACACCCCACAACTCTGCTGGGTTTGGAGAGCATTGTGCTTTTTCAATCATCCATTCAGTGGGACGGAATTCAGATTTCTCTGAGGCCTCTCGTGAAGTTTTGTTCAGCAAATAAATGGCTCATTTTGTAGTCATTGAAGATCGTGGTCGATGCTGAGCAAAGGTTTTATGTGGAGATGAAGATGGTAGCCCAGAAACCGATCTATGATGTGTGCTGTTCATTAAAGGCCCATTGTCAGAACGGGTGGAGGACTTGTTCAAATTTAGAAAGATGGGAATTACGTGACCTGAGTGAATATTGGCAATCTTTTCACCCTTCCTCAACAGTGGGTTGGCATTATTTGTATGTAGCAGATGCTGTGGGCATGTGTGCCAAGCAGTCAGCACTATTTGGTGGGAGGTATATATCATTCCCACCTTGATTTCAGTCATTATGCAGACAAGGCCTGAAACACTTAGATGCTGAGAGTGAGTTCTTGCATCATTAACTGAAAATGTGTTTGTTTTCGGTTGGTGTCCTATTTAAGGGCACAGCCCATTTTCTGTCTCTGCAGAATTACAAAATCACATTCACTGAGACAGAACCCTCCAAGTGCCTGGTGGTCAGGGTCAATTACAGCACTGTATGGTGGCCTGGGCAAAATTGTTTTAAAGCTGAGAAATACAACTGCGGGATAAAGGCTTCAAGTTTAAAAAGCCTGAGGGAGACCACAATTCGACCCACAGCTCCTTTAAGAGTCATTTGACGTTTTGTGAGTAGTGCTGTGTTTTTTTTTGTTTCAACTCAACTAAACTGTTGGTTTCTTTAACACTCTCGAGTAACTTGGAATTTAACAAGAGGGGACGAATCAAAAGAATAAAGTGAGCATTTAGTACAGATAAAGGGCTAGTCATGTCGAATAAAGGAAAGTCATAGACCACAAAAAGAATCAGCTGCAAGGAAATGAAGCCGGAAGATGGAAGGATAAATAAATTCAGTGTTGATCAGAAGTTGGCAAGCATAGCTACCTCAGTGGAGACCAGCAACTTTAGAAACAGATTCGATTTCCCAATTATTAACTGAGAGAGTTATGTCACCAGCTTTTTACCTTTTAAACAAAAAAAATGTAATTCTTTTCAAACCAAATTCCTATCCACTTAATGCTGTGCATCATTAATCTTATGCTTCAAACCTAAAAATCTTAACAAAGTACTGATCTTTGTATGATCGATAGTCACAGGTGAAGTGCAGGAAGACTGGAGGTTGGCTAACATGGTGCCACTGTTTAAGAAGGATGGTAAGGGCAAGCCAAGGAACGACAGACCAGTGAGCCTGACGTCGGTGGTGGGCATGTTGTTGGAGGGAATCCTGAGGGACAGGAATTACATGTATTTTTTAGGTTTAGATTAGATTCCCTGCAGTTAGGGATAATCAACATGGCTTTATGCTTGGGAAATCATGTCTCATGGACTTGATTGAGTTTTTGAAGAAATAACAGAGGATTGATGAGGGCAGAGCAGTGGACGAGATCTATGTGGACTTCGAAAAGGTCTTCGACAAGGTTCCCCATGAGAGACTGGTTAGTGAGGTTAGGTCTCATGGAATACAGGGAGAACTAGCCATTTGTATACAGAACTGGCTCAAACATAGAAGTTGCGGAGGGTTGTTTTTCAGACTGGAGGCCTGTGACCAGTGGAATGCCACAAGGATCGGTGATAGGTCCACTACTTTTTGTCATTTATATAAATGATTTGGATGTGAACGTTGGAGGTGTACTTAGTAATTTTGCAGATGACACCAAAATTGGAAGTGTAATGGACAGCGAAGAAGGTTACCTCAGATTACAATGGGATCTCGATCAGATGAGCTAATGGGCTGAGGAATGGTAGATGGAGTTTAATTTTGATAAGTGCGAGGTGCTGCATTGTGGGAAAGCAAATCTTAGCAGGACTAATCCACTTAATGGGAAGGTCCTAGGGAATGTTGCTGAACAAAGAGATCTTAGAGTGCAGGTTCATAGCTCCTTGAAAATTAGAGTCACAGTTAGATAGAATAGTGAAGAAGGTGTTTGGTATGCTTTCCTTTATTGGTCAGAGTATCGAGTATAGGAGTTGCGAGGTCATGTTGTGGGTGTACAGGACATTGGTTAGGCCACTGTTGGAATATTGCATGCAGTTCTGGTCTCCTTCCTATCAGAAAGATGTTGTGAAACTTGAAAGGGTTCAGAAAAGATTTACAAAGATGTTGCCAGTGTTGGAGGATTTGAGCTGTAGGAAGAAGTTGAATAGGCTGGGGCTTTTTACCCGGAGCATCGGAGGCTGAGGGGTGACCTTATAGAGGTTTACAAAATCATGAGGGACATGGATAGGAAAAACAGATAAAGTCTTCTCCCTGGGGTCGGGAAGTCCAGAACTAGAGGGCATAGGTTTAGGGTGAGAGGGGAAAGGACCTAAGAGGCAACTTTTTCACACAGAAGGTGGTACATGTATGGAATGAGCTGCCAGAGGAAGTGGTGGAATCTGGTACAATTGCATCTGGATGGATATATGAATAGGAAGAGTTTGGAGGGATATGAGCTGGGTGCTGGCAGATGAGACTAGATTAGATTGGGATATCTCGTCGGCATGAACAAGTTGGACTGAAGGGTCTGTTTCTGTGCCGTACATCTCTATGACTGTACGCTCATTCAACTTTAATTCCCACCTATATTCCCCGTTACATTGTGGGGTCTTGATTACTCCTTTCCTTCTCCAAAGAACCAAACCAAGATGTTTCACAGTTCTCAGGGTCTTACTTTGATTCCCTTCAGTGTTCCTAGAAAAGAGTCATACAGCACGGAAACAGACACTTTGTTCCAATCAGTCCATGCCAACCGTAATTCCAAACTACACCAGTCCCACCTACCTGTACTTGGCCCATTTCCCTCCAAAATTTCCAATTCATGTGCTTATCCAAATGTCTTTTAAATGTTGCAACTGTGCTCATATCCACTACTTCCTCTGGAAGTTCATTCCACACACGAACCACACTCTGTGTAATACAGATGCTTCCATGTCTTTTTTTAATTCTTCCTCCTGTCACCTTAAAAATATGCCCCCTCATCTTGAACTCCCCCCACCCTAGGAAAAAGCTGTGCCATTCACCTTATCTATGTCCCTCATGATTTTATAAATCTCTATGAGGTCACCCCTCAACCTCGTACGATCCAGTGACAAAAGTCCCTTCCTTTCCAACCTCTCCTTATTATTCCCTAGAGTATGAGATTTCTCCAGTGCTTTCCATTATAATCTTGCTGGGAGAATCCCTGACTCTCCTTCAACACCTCATGAGTTTGGGCTGCCCAGTTCATGCTTTGACCTCAGTGAATTCTTGCGGAGTGCCTTCAACATGGAAACATCTCTGACTTCTCACTGTCCCCTACAGCTGGTTCCTGCAACTTTACTTCTCCTGGCAGATTCTCTCTCTCTCCCTCTCTCTCTCTCAGCTTCTTAAAGTTGTACCAAGACTGACTGCAGTTGCCGGTTTCTGTGAGAAATCACACTGAAGCCCAAAACCAAAAGCCTCCCTGTAATCCCTGCCCATGGCAACATAGTATGCCTGGGAAGTTTCGGATATAGACTCAAACAATGGACTTTACCTTTGAAACATCCCTTTGATTATGGGACCGACATGAATAATGTGGAACTATGAGAACAACTGCAATCCCATGAAGCTCAATCAGGAAGTGTTATGAGGTCTACCTGTTGTTTCTTGTTATCAAACCTTTAACTTCACAGAAAGATCAAACCTTCTTTGAACTGCCATTATCTTGGTGCGGGAGTAAGGGCTATCAAAGCCAGTTTTCTCCAACCTATCTTGCAGTTAATTTGTACTTTTGAAGTTGTAGTCCTAAAACATATGAATCATAAAATTAGATATTTCTAAACACTTTAGTTTTCATCTGACCAAAGTTGAAAGGTCACTTCCTGCTGTTGATTCCTCTGTTCCTACATAGGCTGAAGATGGGGGCTTCTTCAGCCCTAGGAAGGACAATCAGAGAAAGGTGGACATTATAAAGGTATCGGATGACAACAAGACAAGGCACAGTCTTCCATTCATTATAATGGGGAAATGGAGAAATATCTTTATGGGGTTGGTGGGGGCTTGACCCTGTCATCTGGACAGATTTAGTAAGGCAACACTATAATCGCATCAGTGTTTTATATCGGTACTCATCAGTTTAATTTAATACTCGATGGCTTTGCTTTCACTCACCCTGGCGCGCACAGGAAGTATAACTTCTATCTCGCAAGTACCGGTGGGGTTGACAACGTCAGCAGTACAGCTCTGCAGCTGTGTGGACCAGAGACCGAGGGTTGAGAAATAGAGAGTTCACTTTCAGGACGGCAGGACCCTTGGACAAACTCAAGCAGATTCCTACCTACCCACGGCCAGGGAATTCAACGGAATTAGTGGACAGCAATCTAGAGTCACACGTGAGTTAAAGGCAAGTGTCTGTTACACATTATCTTCCGCTGAGTCAGCGGGGGAGCGTGCTAGAGGACTGCTTGTGCGTAGTTAAGTGCAGGAACTACTTGCTCGTGGTTTTGGACATCAGTGTGGTTTCATTTTGGGTTCCTGTCGTTTTGGAATTTGTCACCACTTTCCTTGCTGGTGAAGTGTGTATCTCGTGTTTTTAGTAACATTTAACGTTTGCTCCATCTACCCATCTAGTGCTGTGAGATGAGACAGGCAAGAGCCCTAAAATCGAGGCCTCTCCATCCTGTTTGCACCACAGCCAGGGTCAGATTGAGACGAGTTCACTTCCTTTTAGATTAACATTGCGAGATGCAAAGAGCTGTTTGCCGTTATCTGCTGATTGCAAGAATAAAAAGACATTTTCTGTTCCGGTTCAGTGAGTAAATCACCACGTGCTCTGGTGATGGACTCGGCAGGCCCGGAAGTTTCCGGATTTGGATTTTGGGCCTTTGCTAATTTAGCTTGTCTCCTTTGCAGTGATGCCTCAATTAACAACTTAAAATAAACAGGTAAAATAAAAATATTCATAACAGATTACATAAAATTCCAGAGCACTATGCAGTGATCCTGCATAGGGGAGTTTAGATAGTTTAGATATCGGGAGAATTATTAAAACACACCTTTTCAGAGAGGGGCTGCAGAGGTGAGATTCTGAAGGGCTGCTGACCCCTTGGGACTCATACAGACAGCAAGAGTCCCTGTGTTCAGCAGATAAAGGTGGGCACAAAATGCTGATGAGTCAACCTGTACCAGAAACCGAGGTCAATGAGATTATTCCGTGTGAGAAAAGGGAAGCAGTGTGGCATTATCTGTTTCCACTGTGCTGTCCCTAAAAGAACAAGGAAATTCAGTTGAGGTAATTCTGCAAGGGCCCTGCGAGATATTTGAGCGTTGTTAAAGCAAATCATCCAGAATCACACAAGACAAATGGTCAGGTTTTACCTCATACCAAGGGGAGTAATTCAAACCAAGCGAAGAATCAAACCATTGTTAGGAATCAGAGCAAATGCTGGAGAGTTCAGTCTGAGAGCCTGTTGTTCGAAGGAGTCGCAGAAGGACAGGTGTTGGGCTATCAATCCCTTCTCCAGCCCTCTCACCACCCCTTACCAGAGGCCAGAGGAAGCTTTTGTTTTGTAGATCTCCACATTCCAATTCATTAGCATTAGAAACATCGAAGATAGGAATAGGAGTAGGCCATTTGGTCCTTTGGTACTGCTCCATTATTCTTTATGATCATAGCTGATCATCCAACTTCACAGACTGTTTCCCCTTCAGCTACATCCAACTCTTTCTTGAAGTCATGCAACCTTTGGGCCATGGCTGCTTTCTGTGGTGGTGAATTCCACAGGCTCACCACTCCCTTGGTGGGAAATTCCTCCTCATCTCAATCCTAAATGGTTTACTCTGTACTCTTCAGCTGTGACCCCTGGTTTTGGACACACACATCATCAGAAGTATCCTTCCCTGTCTAGTCAAAGATAGTTTCTTTAGATTAGATTAGATTCCCTACAGTATGGAAATAGGCCCTTCGGCCCAACAAGTCCACACCGACACTCCGAAGAGTAACCCACCCAGTTCCATTCTCCTACCCTACATCTACCCTGACTAATGCACCTAACACTATGGGCAATTTAGCATGGCCAGTTCACCTGACCTGCACATCTTTGAATTGTGGAAACCCATGCAGGCACAGGGAGAATGTGCAAACTCCACACAGACGAGGCTGGAATCGAACCCGGGTCCTTGACGCTGTGAGGCAGCAGTGCTAACCACTGAGCCTCCATGCCGCGTGGTCCTGCGAGAATTTTACAGGTTTCTGTGAAATTCCGCTCCATCCACCTTTTTTTGAACTCCAGCTAATATAATCCCAGACAATTCACATTTCTTCGTACATCAGTCCTGCCATCCCAGAATCAGTCTGGGTAAACTGTCGCTGCACTCTCTCTCCAATATCCTGGGTCGGTGTGGACTTGTTGGGCCGAAGGGCCTGTTTCCATGCTGTAGGGAATCTAATCTAATCTAATCCTTCCTTAAGTTTCCTTGTTTGATTGTTGGTCACCTGACTCCCAGTGCTGAACAAAGGGCTTGGAATTGACGTTATCTGTGCCACCCTAGCTAAAACCCCTGCCAGCCTGGGATGGGCAAGCAATCGGCAAGGTCATTTAGGTGCTTTTGGAGACACCTGGAGCCTCTGTGCCAATCAGGTGACCTGAGTGGAGTAGAATCAATGTGGGCAAAGGTTTGTCCAGACACACACGTGATGCCCAAGGAAGACAGCTTAAAATGTGCAACACTGAAACAGACCTATTACCATAATCGATGAGTATTGGTATTTATGCTCTAACATGTCTTCTTTTAATCTGCTACATCTCTCTCATCCAACGGCGTATTTATCCATTACTTTCTCCCTCGTGCACTTATTTAGTTGGCACTTAAATGCATCCCAACTTTGGCTGTCACTAAAATAGTGAAAGCCACGTGTGAAAGCTGTACTGCTGATCTGAGTTGGAAAGGTGTTAGTCAGAGTCTGTAATACCTCCGTTCAGAGAGAGGAAAATGCCCAGACACTGCAGTGCTGGAGAGCTCCTATCTAACCTCCTGGAAATCAGACTGCTTTGTCCTGCCCAGTTGCCAACAAATTTTGAATGATGTGAGGCGCTTTAAGAAAAGGAAGTACACTGGGAAACCAGACTAAGGAAATAGATGTCCAACCGATTTGGGAAATTGAGCAGCAGTGAGGTAGGATCATTTGTAACACATACAAAAGGTGTTGGTTTAATATTTTTCTGTTGTTCATTCACAGACATAGGCATCACTGTCCATCCCTTATTGCCCAGAGGGCAGTTAAGAGTCAACCACATTGCTGTGGGTCTGGAGTCACATTTGGCCAGACCAGGAAAAGACAGAAGTTTCCTTCCCTAAAGGACATTGTTAACTAGCTGGGTTTTCCTGACAATTGATCAGACAAAAAAAGTTTGTATTTTTATTGAATTCAGATTTCACCATCTGCTGTGTTGGGATTTGAACCCAGGTTCCCAGAACATTACTTGAGTGTCTGGATTAACAGTGATGGCCTAACACTGATGGGCCGTCACTGAATGTAGGCTCTTGCTAAGTTAGCTAACCTCAGCCAGACGGGTGCCTGTGAATGCCCAGTGCATTTTGGTGCCACTTTGTTCAGGTTGGTGAAAACAACCGCTAATGTTCTCAGTCCCCAATCCTGCCCCGAAAATGGGGTAAACGAACAGGGTGGTGGGATGAGGGATGAACTTTCAAATCACCAGTTTAAGTGTGGTGAACTGAATGGCCTCTTCCTCTCATTCTTTGATTACGAGCAGGGTAAATGAGTTGTTTTTTTGAATATATCTGTTTTAATTGCAGACAGATAGGTCAGTAAGAAACTAAGTCAGTAATAGCGCACTGCAGCATCCTTGTTTATCGGCACCAACTCAGGCTTTCTCTTCACTGAAACTGCTCGTGATTTCTTTCTGTTTAATTAACCAGTCTTTTTTACTGCTGACTTTAAATCATGGGGAAGGGGGAAGCATTTAGATTTGCACGGTGGTGTAAATGTTAGCTATAACAATATCCTGTGCAGCTTAGAGTATAGTCTGTGACCTACTTACACACCGCTTTACCCCTGACACCACGATTAAAAGCTGCTTTGAAACCAGTTTTCTCTCCAGGGATTTTGGTCTGTAAGAGTTTTGCAAAGTGCACAAAAGGCTTTGATAAATGGTGAGACACACATGCACACGCACACGTGCCCACACATGCACGCACAGAACACAAATGTAATTGCACACAAGTGTCTATACAAATGGGCAGATGTACATATGCACAGAGCTATATGTAGGAGAATGAAGAAACAAATGAACATAGATACACACAGGCACATATTTACACACACTGCTACATTACAATTAGTGCAATGGGAATGTAAGTGTTAATGGAATCAACCCCTTAATGTGGAAATAATTACAATTATAAACTGAATTAGAAAAACAGATTAGATTTTCAGCAGTTTCTCCATATTCCACATTAATGTGGTATGGAATTTACATAAATTTAATAAGGTTTTCTTTTAAAACCATCTCCCTGTCTTTTCCACTCAGATTGAACTCCTCAATCTCGTCTTCAATAGCTTTCAATAACCTTTTAATTATTGGCTCCAAAGAATATTCTGGTGAATTAGTTAGAGGCTCCAACAAAAATTGAGATGCAGAGTTTCAGTTTGTGTATGACAGCACTTTGCGATTAATCAGTCCGTCCTTTGATGGGGACTTGCTATGCACAAAATGTCTGCTACATTTCTCTCCGCAGCACCGTCATTCAACATGAAACCTACTGAGACACTTTGCAGTGGCATGATAACTAAATGTAAATCTGTGTGCCACTTTATCTGTCAAATGGTTGTCTTCTGTGCAGACATGGTGCATGTTTGTGAACGTGACCCTTTCGAGCAGTCAGATGTCTTTATGTAGCAGCAAATTGAGGAGCTCTGCTCTGATGAAGAGTCATGTCAACTCGAAACATCAACTTGCTTTCTCTCCATGGCTGCTGTCTGACCCGCTGCGCTCTCTAGCATTTGTTATTTTCAGATGCTGTATTATGAGGAAACGTTGCTGGGTGAAGATCATGACAGAAGCCCTCAGCTCCAGAAAGCACTCTCAGGACTTTCCTTGCACTGCCTGAGATTAGATTACTTACAGTGTGGAAACAGGCCCTTCGGCCCAACAAGTCCACACCGACCCGCCGAAGCGCAACCCACCCATACCCCTAACCTAACACTACGGGCAATTTAGCATGGCCAATTCACCTGACCCGCACATCTTTGGACTGTGGGAGGAAACCGGAGCACCCGGAGGAAACCCACGCAGACACGGGGAGAACGTGCAAACTCCACACAGTCAGTCGCCTGAGGTGGGAATTGAACCCAGGTGCCTGGCGCTGTGAGGCAGCAGTGCTAACCACTGTGCCACCGTGCCGCCTGATGCTACCTTCATTACTTTCTTCTTTCGTGAACTGGGGTGTCACTGGCAAGATGTTGCCCATCCTAATCCCTCTTGAATTGAGTGCCATACTATCATATGGCTGATGTGGGGGTCACACGAGCCCCACAGCTTTCATCCTGAAACAATGTTAATGTGTTTTTGCAACCATCAATAATAGTTTCATGGTCACCATTACTGATATTGGCTTTTAATTCCAGATTTTATAAGCTGAATGCAAATTCCCACAGCGACCATGGTGGGATTTGAGCCCAGGTCCCCAGATGGTTGGCCCTGGCCTCTGGATTACTCATCCATTTTTATCACCAGCATGTCACCACTTCCCTACCAACTGCTGCGATGTTTCTGTGCAACCTTCTTAACATCTTCAGTGGAGCTCCGTGCATTACTGAGATTCTGGGACAATCCCAGTCCCACTTAGAGGATGATACAGTGAAGATTGGTGCTGTAAAACAGTTCATCATTTACATTACATCATTCTTCAAACACCGAGATAACATAGATCAGAAAGAGGCCTTTTGGCCCATTGAATTTTAGCTAGCATTGCTCTGTTGTCTAATTTGACTCTCATCCAGCAGGAAGAATGTTTCTGCTGATGGGTGAGTCCAGGACCAGAGGACACAGTTTAAAAATAAGGGGTTGGCCATTTAGAACAGAGTTGAGGAGAAACTTCTTCACCCAGAGAGTGATGGGTGTATGGAATGCTCTGCCCCAGAAGGCTGTGGTGATTAAAATTCTGGATACTTTCAAGAAAGAGATGGATAGAGCTCTTAGAGACAGTGGTATCAAGGGTTATGGGGATAAGGCAGGATACTGATTGTGGATAATCACCATGACCATAATGAATGGTGGTGCTGGCTTGAAGGGCCAAATGGCCTACTCCTGCACTTATTGTCTATCCCTTTAAATTTTCCATGCTCAAGCAACTGTGTAACATCTTTTTAAAGCCATTTGTGGACTTGGTTTGAATGGTCAAAAGTGGCACATTCCAGCCATCCTCTGTTGGCATGTCTACCCTTTAGTTCTATGTTTGGCGATTATGTTGCATTTGTGCGTAGTCAATATCATTCTGGACTAGTAAATACATTCTGCCACCTGATGTGGCCGTACCCCCCCTCCCCCCCCCCAGCCCCCCCTACCCCACCACCCCACCCCTCCCCACCCCCGAGAGGGCCATCTCCCAGCTTGCTGCTTGGGTGTTACCTGAAAGGAGAAAGTGAGGACTGAAGGTGCTGGAGTTCAGAGCTGAAAATGTGTTGCTGGAAAAGCGCAGCAGGTTAGGTAACATCCAAGGAACAGGAGAATCGACGTTTTGGGCATAAACCATGATAATCTGAAGAAGGGCTTATGCCCGAAACGTCGATTCTCCTGTTCCTTGGATGCTGCCTGACCTGCTACACTTTTCCAGCAACACATTTTCAGCTCTCTTACCTGACAGAGCAGGCTCAGCTGCTGAAACTCACCCTCCACACTGTCAGCTGCAGAATTGCTGTGATTCACAAAGACTTTTCACTCTGAAAAACCCAAGCTGTGGGGGTGGGGTTGGGAATCTTTGGCAATTCACAGCGATTAGTCTTGCCTCCCATGACCTTCACCCCTGCCAGCTGTGATCTATAAACCTGGTGGCACTCACAATAACAACTGGGACCAGAGGACACATCCCTAAAAGAGCACTCTTAATGAAACTGTCTGCTGCTCAGTGACCAAAAAAAGTCTGCATTTTCTGACTCGTCTGCGGCAGCGCACCGCGGGGCAGTTTTTAGGGATGTGACCAGGGTGCTACATAAATGCAAGTGCCTCAGCGTTGTTGCACGATCTGGCCCAGCCATGGCAGTTCAGTGCGCTTAAATGTTAATAAGTGCTGTGCAGTGGCTGACATGCCACTTGGAATCATTGAGTTAAGGTGCTCCTAGCTGTTGTATATAAGCTTCTCCATGTTAGCTCTTAATCCTGGCTGCAGTTTTTAAATCAGAAACGCACCTCCTACTTTCAGGACCTGGTGCTCTTTAGACAGTTACCTCTGTGACAGCTCCTCTTGCCCACCCCGGTTCAATTTTGTTGCAGAGATTTTGGGGGGAGGTGGGGAGTGAAAAGGAAATGTGACCACTGCATTGCAAGCTGAGCCCTGGGAGGCCCGAGCAGCTGCTCCTGTCCGTCTGCGGGCACCAGTTGTTGAATCAGACACGCGTAGAGTGAATTATTCGCTCCAGTGAGGGGAGGAGGGGAGGGAGGGGGTTAGGGGTGGAGTGGGGGGGTGGGGAGCAACATGACTTCTTTGCAACTGGACTTTCTGCCCAAGATAATGGTTGACAGTTGCAGACTGGTGCCGGACAGAAGGTAAGGAGACACTTGAACGTAGCGAGAATGAGAAGCTTGTGCTCGTTTGTAAATGTTCCCAGCGCCTTTATATATATATATATATATATATATACTAGAGCTTGGAGTTTTGTTGGAGAGAAACGTGTGGAGCTGGCTCTGGAGAAATGAAACTGAACGGGGTGGTGAAGATTACAGCTCTGGCGATTGTGCACAAATTTGATACTCAAGCCGTTTTGCAACATTTTGTGTGTTTAATGGGCGTCAGGACTGGGTGTGAAGTGGCTAATGGATGCTAAAAGTGTGTGGCTGTACAAGATGGAGAATTATAATTTTCGTGTGTGTCTTTTTTTTATTGAAAAGGGAGAATGCAGTGTTTTTTTTTGTTGGAAAGGGGGAAGAAATAGAGGCTTCATTGTGTAAAGAGTCTTCCAGCTGCCTCGTGAAAAGATGCAATTGACTGGTCTCAGCGGCATCTTTCTAACACGGAATGAAAGTGCAGTGTTTTTATGTGCCTGGTGAGTGAATGTTCCATAAGATTGCCACTACACAGCCTGCAGGTTGTGGGAGGTATGGAGATGGAAAGTGTGCCGGGTGGAGTTTCTTTAATTCAAGAAAAAAGATGCTCACGCCTCTTCAAAATTTTATTTTGAGATTGGAGAGTAACATTCTGTATTCTTCCGTCACCCGTGAACACTGTTCATTCTAATAAAACCAGATGTGTAAGGATAGCCATTTGGGTTAAAAGATTAGGTCATTGGCTGAAGGTGAGAGACTTGGTCGTTAATCATTGACAGCTGCTATGCAGTGTCCCCAAAAGTTACAGCTAAAAGCTGTTCCCCCTTTCCCCTGTTCTGTGACACCCTGGGCTGTGTGGCCTTGCCCCATCGTGCACATGCCTGGCTAACCTGATCTTCCCAATCCCCCTCCCCGGCTTCATGTGACGGCATGACATCTTTAGCTGGTCTGGTGTACATTTCTGGGAGGAAGCTGAGACTTGAGTTTGAAAAAAAGAATTCTAGTTGCAGCACTTTTGTTTTGTCTGCCTCACCATGTGACAGCAGCAGATCTGGATGTGAAAATGTCAGGAGAAAGGGTGGGGGATGAGCGATGAGGGAGGGTAAGAGTGTAATGGTGAGGAGTGTGGAGGGGAAGGATGTCCGAGGGGAGGGAGCAGTTTGCTGGTATCACTCCACCTGGTTAAAGCCCTGCTCGGAGGTGAAATAAACTTTGTCCTGAACATTGACTGTAAAATGTCATGGTAGACAGGCAGGAGGCTGGAAGAACACTGCGAGCCAGGTGGCATTACGAGTTGGAGAAGCCAATATTTCTGGTGTAACCCTCCTTCAGAATTAGGGCTGGCTGTAGCGGGAGCTGCAGATAAAGGTGGTGGGAGCAGGGTGGTGAAGTGGGGATAGGTGAAGACAGGCTGAGGGTACGACCTGGCTGGTCACTGGGAGGAATGAATCCGGCTGGTGGAAGGGAGTCTGGGGATAGGATGGAAGCTTATTTGAAATTGGAGAACTCAACGATGAGTCCTGTGCAGTATTTCAGAGTTAGCCTCGGCACCTCAAAGCCGTTTGGGGTTTTGTTTGCAACCAGAATAGTTCTCTTTTACTGTGCAGGCAAGAAATATGTGAACAACAAAGCACCCAATTGACAAGGTGCGTAAGGCAACCAATGCAACAAAGGGGCAGAAATGTTTTTTTTCACCCATCTGTGCAGTGTAGCAAAGTTGGTACTGACAGATGCATTGTATCAACCAGCAATGCTGATTAGCAGATTGTAAACCGGTGCTGAATTCAGTTGGAGTACTTGTCTCAGATCATATTTTAGCCATTCTTTTTTTTTCTCAGAAATAAAGCTCATAGTTGACTGTAAACACTAAATTTTGATCCATGCCTCACTTTTTTGTTTGGAGGCTGTGGGCTTCTCCTGCTAACAAGTTGGCTTTTTACCCTCTCCTACGCTGTCATTAAAGTCGAAAGCCTGAGGCGCCAGGTTGAGAGAGAATTTAAATTCACTCGCTTCTAATTTCTAGACTAAGGAGGAGTAGTGTTCTCGTCCGACTCAATCGACTTTGTAAATTAGCTGGAGCAGTTACGCTGTTCGGACAAGCTTCAGGTTCTCTGGGCATGGAGTAGCCAAGCCCTCCAGGAGTGGTGCCCTGATTCCAGGGCAACGCAGGGGTTGAACACCGGGGGAACAATCTTATGTGTTTTGTTTTGTGGGAAAACGAAACAAGAATTCTTCCCTGTGCTTTTCATTCATTTTAAATGAGGTGACTCAATGGTTAGCACTGTTGCCTCACAGTGCCAGGGACCCAGGTTCAGTTCCCACCTCGGACGACTGTCTGTGTGGAGTTTGCACATTCTCTCTGCGTGGGTTTCCTCCAGTGCCCCGGTTTCCTCCTACAGTTGAAAGATATGCAGGTTAGGTGGATTGGCCCTGGTAAGTTGCCCAGTGTCGAGGGATGTGCAGACTGAGTAGGTTGGCCATGGGGAATGTGGGGTTGCAGGGATAGTGTAGGGTGGTGGGCCTATGAGGGATGTTCTTTGGTGTGGACTCGATGGGTCAAATGGCCCACTTCCACACTGTCAGGAGTCTGCGATTCTTAAAATTTAGGAATGAGTTTAAAGAGGCTGTGTAACTGTTCATAATATTAATAACTATTTGCTTTGTCAAGAAGCCTTTAATAATTTTCCTGATTTTGTTTGTGTGACAGTGTCCCATCAGAAGCTGCTTTGAGGTTTGTTTAAAAGAATAATTAAAAATCCCACAACACCAGGTTATAGTCCAATAGGTTATTTGGAAGCACTAGCTTTTAGAGCACTGCTCTTCAGGTGGTTGTGGAGCATAAGACATAGAATTTACAGCAAAAGATTAATGTCATGTGACTGAAATGATATGTCGAACAACATTAAAAAATAGAACATTGCAAGAGGTGGAAGAGGGAGCAGGAAATTACGCTACAACACCTCCCAGGAATTGGCAGCTCGACCTGGACAAAAGCAGGGGAAAATTCTTGGGTGTTCCAACTCCAATCCTTTTGAGTGTGAGGCAGCCCTTGACAAGTGCGGTGTGTGTGGACGATAGATGAGAACAGATTTGGGGGTGGAGGCAGTGCCTGGGCTGCAGTGAAACCTGATTGTCAGCCAGCGTTGACTGCCAAGGCACGCACCAAGAATAGTCACATAGGTGACATTCCAGAAAGGGAGCTGACCATTAAACTGTACTCCAACTTGATTTAGCACCTTCTGAAGAGGAGGAGGGAGAACGTGATTGGGAGAGAAGGTGGTAATCTGGTGCTACTTAAACGACTGCAAAGTAGAATTTGAAGTTGTAACTGACTATAAAGTTGTTTCTTGGGTTGTGGCATGTTTATTGAATTAATTCTAGACACAGAAACTAACTGAGTTGCATGGTTAGAAAATACTTTAGATGGGCTGAGAAGGGAGAACTGGGTCATTTCTGAGATTTTAAAGTTCTAGAGACCAATTCTAAGAAGGAAGGATGTTCTGTTTCTAGAAGGCTGTGTTCCAAACCACACCAACTAATATTGTCCCTGTGGGAAAACTAAAGGAATGTTGTTGTGTATTATCCTGTTAAGTTTCTAAGCTCTTCAGTCACTATAAAAGTTGAAAACAACAATCCTTCAATCAGGCACGAAGGAGGAGAGAGCAAAACTTTATCTGGTATCTCTGTAGCATGTCACTCCGTGCACCTTTCCAGTGACTGAATGTTGGACTCTGTCTTTTCTAGTCATTTGTGATGGGGTACCAAGGCGTTGGATCCAGGAGAGTGGTGAACCTTTGCACCAGGAAAGGGGGTGGTTGGAAGGATGGAATAGATTTGATTTTGTTTTCAGAAATGTAGAAAATAAGAGCCGGAGTAGGCCATTCAGCCCTTCAATCCTTCATCACTGTTCAATACTCTTCCAACCCAGTCCCCCGTTTCCACTGTCACCCCATACACTCTGATCTCTTTAGCCCTCAGTTATATCTAACTGCTTCCTGTGACAATTCCACAGGTTCACCACTCTCTGGGTGCAGACTGTTCTCCTTGTACCTGGTTGTGGAGTGAGAATCTCTGTTCTCGAAAATAAATAATTGCTTTCACCTTGACATCTTTCGAAGGCAGTGTGCAGGTATGTCAGTATGAGATGGAGTGAGATTTATCAACTTTGGGGTGATGGGGAAAGGGAGTTATGGACCACCTAAGCTTTACTCATTCCAATTAATATTCCTCTTTGCACCATTTTATACCAACTTGAACAATCTGTCACCATCCCATTGCTCTCTCAATCATTGGAAGAATGTTTTAATTAGCTTTTTATCTGTTTTCCCAGGAAAGTGTTTAATTTACAGCGTGAGGAGGGCAGAGGGTATTGGGAGTGGGGGAGTTGCTCTTTATAGTTCCTGTTTAATTCCTATCTTCTATGTTAGGGACCTCTTCATTTTTCTGATTGCTAATTGGAAGTGAAAAATTCAGCAGATAAAGACGCTTTGGTGAATTGGAGTAGACTGCAGCCCTTGCTCCTAGAGTTTTCACTTTGAAAACAGATCCAAAGTTAGTGACCTGTATCAGTAATACCCAGACTGAAGGGGTGAAAATGCCCCCTAGCTGCTGACCACTGAACAGCCCATGACAAGTGAGTCATAAACTACAGTCAGCACAAAACTACCTCTAATTTGCCACTAAGTGGCACTAAATTGGCAGTCGCAATCCAAGCAGTTAGAGACAGTTAAGGGAAAGAGAAAATGTCACATTGATGCAGTAAGGGAAGCTCTTCTAAGGTCAGGGTTGAAGAATATTGTGCAAGGGCAGGGGAGGCTGAATCTTTCATCTAATTGTGTTGGAAATGACCAGGAAGCGCCTTGATTTTTGTAAGAGACAATGTTCTACACCCTAGTACAGCATTAACAACCTTAATGTGCATGCACATTCACCAGAGGAGGTTCAAAAACTTGTCTATTAGCAAGACGTTGCTTTTTTTTAAACCAGTAAGTGCATCTTTATCCTTTTGTTTTTCGAATACGTATTGGATTATGGCTTTCAACAAGCTGGGTAGTCTAATGTAGAATGTTCAAGGAAAGAACACTGAGGGGAATAGACACCCCTCCCTGCCATTGCTACTTTTCAAACCATTAATAGTGTATTTTTCGATCTACTTTTGAATTTCTTATTGAGGTGAAGTCTCGTAGGAGCTGTCACCAATCCATTTGCGAGTGTAGCTTTCCCCGTCAGCACTCAGTGCAGAGAAAGGTAATAATGGATAAGTTTAAGTGGAATTCATGCATGGATTGGCATCGCGCGGCAGTGCTTTTTAGAAAGCATATTAGCTCACTGAAATGACTTCTTGCCTGGCAAGATGTGGGTTCAGTACTTCAAGCAACTGTGATTGTTGGGGAATATTTTATGCCCCATGTGCACATCATCTGCTGGTCATTGGTGCAGACATTAACTCTAATTATGCTTTTGAGTGACTGGGGATTTCATTAAATGTTGTTGCAAACAAAAGTCTCGAACAGACACTAAAGATTAAAAAATGCGATTGAGCTCTCTGCTCACTAGAGATGATTCTTTAGCGCTAAAGATTACTTAGTGAAGGCTGAATGTTTTGCTTCCAAATTTACATTTTTCACTGCTTATGTTGTCTAACTGTTGGCATCATTACCAATGTTGATGATAATCAATACCTTTTGTTACTGAGTCTTGATACAAGAATGAAAACGGCTTCTAACAAAACACTGGGATTAGCTTTGTCCCACAGACAGAGTTGGAAACTGACTACTGCTTGCGAACACAGCTCTGCCTAACGTAGTCAGCCTGGTCCTGGGAAATGGCTTCTTGGCAGAGATACCAACGGGACACAGTGCCTATGAGACCATGTACCCTAGCATATGAATAGGAGGCAAGAAAATTGGGGTGGAGCAAGGGGAGGGAGGAAGGAGACAGAAACAGCTACAAGAGAAGGATTGCTTTTCAGTGAATGCTGCAAGTTAATGTTGTCTTCCTAAATATTGGGCGCTTTTAATTATGTAAAGCAGTCTTCATGTAGGAGGCAATGTTCTCATATTTCACCTTCAGAGGGAGGTGGTTGTTTACACAGCAGAGTTGAGGTATCTGTAATGAATTATACCAAGAGAAAGTGCTTGTTTGAAATTAAACTCCATTAAGTATAAGCACCAGCCATTACATGCCCACAATTCACAAAGTGGCCATGCCCATTGCCCTTTTTGCAAACATTATGTTTTACTTAATTAGCTGATGAGAAATTTTACAGTCAGCGAGTACCAGGCTTGCTGTTTTAGCAGAGATGAATTTGATACTGTTTCCTTTAACCTTCTCATTGACGTACCTTCCAAGTGGTTTAAGCCTGGCTAAGGGAGTGGGCTTAATTACAATAATTTTTCACGAGTACAAAGTGCAATTTTACTCCCTCCTTAATAAAAGATTGCATTATGAGAATTGGACTTCTGCAATTCTAATTTTAATATGCAGTGTATGTTTGTATATATAAGTACATAAATTGCATGCAAACCATTAATCTATCCTTCTACCCAATGCTGCCCATTTGCTCTTGTTGAATGCTTTTAAAGATGCAGATAATTATGAATCAGCCCTAAGGAATCATTGACTTTATATTTATACTGGAATTGTAGATAAATGAGCCGTACGTTAATGAGATTGAGAACTCATTCACCACTGTACCCCTCCCCATGCAATCTGCTGTGTTTATGTAATGGAAGGTTTAATGGGAACAATTGGATAAGATGCATTATGTTCCTAACCAGAGGAATGTGGTCCCCTGTTAAGTGACTCCTGCAGAATGATTTGATTGGAGAATTGCAAATGTAATTTGGTGACACTGTCTCAACACTAGGGAGTGCAGGGTTTTTAAGGTGATCAGTTTGTGAATCATGGCTTTGCAGATGAGCCAGCCGTGCTGGAGACCCTCAATTACAACGGATCATTTCTGATTTTGGCAGTCCATCATCAGGGAAGGCAAATGGACCCCATTATTTCCATCACCTGTTCAGCCAGATTCTTTTTTTCCCTCCACTGTCCTGCTGATTCACAAGGCATTGATGTCAAATTGTGATATAATTGGACATTCATGTTGCAGGCATGAAATTGATACATGCGCGCGCGCACACACACACACACACACACTAACTGGAGAATGGCAATTATAATGTCAGCTCTGACGAAGAGTCACCTAGACTTGACACATCAGCTTGCTCCCATTCGATGGATGCTGCCTGACATGCTGTGATCTTCAGCATTTGTTTTCAGTCATGGGTTTAAATCCCATGTAGCAGATGGTGAAATTTGAGCTCTATTTTCAAAAATTGGAATTAAGAGCTAGTGATCCATCTAACTATTGCCAACTATTATTAAACCCACCTGGTTCACTAATGCCCTTTAGGGGAGGGAATCAGCCATCCTTACCTGATCTGGCCTACGTGTGACTCCAGTCCCACACAGCAATGTGTTTGACTCATCACTGCCTTTAGGTAATTGGGGATGGCCTCACCAGTAATGCCCACATCCTATGAACAATTTTTTTTTGTTTAAACAAAGTGGGTACATTTTAACAATCTCAGAACCTTGAACTGGAAACCAAGTTGACTTCTCTCCCCAGTTTGTTTCCACAAAACGATACTGAGGTCGATTGACTGACTGCCCTTGATGACTGTGTTCTCTTTCCAATCAGTTGCTTGCCAGTGTTGTATTTTTGACTCATGGTGTGTTCTCCGATAATTCTGCTTGTTTTGAGTTCTTTGTGTCATTGCTGAATCAAATCACTGAAGAATGAGTAAGAGTGTTCATTTCCACCAACACCCCATTGTCTTTATTTATTTTGGATTATCCTTCCCTATAAAATAAACTGGCCGCTCCCCGGTGTGGGATTATCAAGATATCTGACTAAAATCTATCACCATGCTTAAGTTTCCAAATAATGCTGCTGAGAAATCTGCATCCACTTGTAGGCTTTCTGTCCTTTTTTAAATAAGGAGTTGGATACACATTCCACTCGCACTAGTGTGGAATGCCAAGGCACCTTGGCTGAGTTGTGACCAGCTTATCCTGTCTATTTAACCAACTAAATGCTGCACAATCTTATTGGTGCAGTGTTTCCCCAGCTGATCCCACCCTCCTCCTCCTCCTTTGTGAATCTCTGAAGCTAAGTGAGGAGAGTTTGAGTCTCTGCTAACTGATGTTATGCAATAATATCCCATTCTTGAGACCGGACGATAGGCCAGTTATTAAAAATGGTTTCATTTATTAGTCACGCGCTGGTTTCTGCCAACAGGCTTGCTTCAGGTGTTGCATTATTAAGGTCACTGTGGACTATTGACTAAGTTCCAACCTTTTTGAACCTCAGGCTGGTTGTCTGAAAGCTATCGATATCTCAAAGGGAATTGAAAGAGAGTCCAACATTGAATCTACATGATATGTGAAGTCAGCATGCCCTTGCACAGGATTGAGTTTCCCTTGTTCTACAGGTTTCCCAAAATAACTTTGCTTCTGTTCTCCTGGATACCCTGAGACTTGAGAATCTTTTGTGTTAGTGTGGTCTTGAGGTAATGATGAACATTGAGGGAAGCCTCATTGTTTCTCTTCAGTTAATGTACGGTCAGTTTATCATGGATTGAATAGGAAAGTCAATTCAGCTCGTACCTAGACACAGCGGTCCACATGACCTGGGTGTGCTGTTTCCATTCATAGTTAGCTGACTGTAAGTTATTTGCCAGTGGTTGTAAACTCTTTGGTTTTATACAATTTTGCCTCTGGAAGTCAAGCTGCCAGGATTAAGTCTGGCTTGCATGTAGGCTAGTTAGTAAGGTTAGATCACATGGGATCCAGGGAAAGAGCTAATTGGATACAATGTTGGCTTGATAGAAGATATGCTGGTGGTGGAGGGTTGTTATGTAGACTGGAGGCTTGTGACTAACGGTGTGCTGCAAAGATTGGTGCTGGGCTCACTGTTTATTTGTCATTCTGATCCATGATTTGGATGAGAATATAGGTGATATGGTTAATAAGTTGTTGGATGATGGCAAAATCGGTGGTCTAGAGGACTGAAGGAAGTTATCTAAAAGTACAACGAGATCTTGATCAGATGAGCCCAGAAATGTCAGATGGAGTTTACTTTAGATAAATGCAAGATGTTGCATTTTGATAAGAGCAAGACTTAGACAGTTAATGGTAGGGCCTGGGGATTATTGGTGAACAGAGGGACCTAGGGCTACAGGTTCATAGTTCATTGAAAGTGACATCGTAGACAGACAGCGTGATTAAGAAGGTTTGCCTTGGTTAGTCAGAACTTGGAGTAAAAGTGTTGGGAGAGAATGTTTTAGCTGTGCAGGACATTGGTGAGGCCAACTTTAGAGTACTGTGTCCAATTCTGGTCACCCTGCTACAAGAAGAATATTATTAAATTGGAGAGAGTGCAGAAAAGGTTTACAAGGATGTTGCTGGCACTGGAGGGTTTGAGTTAGAAGGAGAGACTGGATAGGCTGGAACTTTCTCTTCCTGGAGCGTCAGTGGGTGACCTTTGCAGGGATTTATAAAATCATGAGGTGCAGAGACCGAGTGAATAGTCCAGCTCTTTTTTTTTTCCCCAAGGGCAAGAAAGTCCAAAATGAGAGGGGAAAGGTTTAAGGTGAGACGGGTTTAAAAGGGACCTGAGGGATAACTTTTTCACACAATGGGTGGTATGTGTGTGTACGGAATGTGCTGCCAGAGGAAGTGGTGGAGGTGGGTACGATTACAACATTTAAAAAGCATCTGGATGGGTACATGATCAGGAATGGTTTAGAGCAAGTTTTGAGTAGATTTGTAGCTCGGGTTGTGGTTTTGGATGTAGGTTTGCTCGCTGAGCTGAGGGTTTAGAGGGTTATTCCCCATACACAGGCAAATGGGGCTAGTTCAGTTTAAGCAACCTGGTCAGCTTGGATGCATTGGACTGAAGGGTCTGTTTCTGTACTGTATAGTTCTATGGCTGGTTAGCATGAGAATAGATGCACCTCCTGTGAGTCCTAATGGGTTTACATTTGGGTTGTGACCAGATAGAAGAGAGTACACTCTGAGAATCAGTGATTCACAACACATTCTCCCCTAAAACCGAAAAGGCAGGCAATAAAACACCTAAATAATGTCTGTCCTCCGGGACAATGCAAGTTGAAATCAGAGCTGCAATGTTTTAGTTTCAATTTTGCAATAGCGGCACAGAGTAAGCAATAGGTATGCTTGTAATGTTGCTTGAATAGTAATCCAGAGGCCCGGACTAATATTTCAGGAATTGGAGAGATTTAATGGAGTTCAGTAAGAGTCTGGGGAAAACAAGCTTAGTAATGGAGTCATGATAGCGCTGGGCTGCCATTCTGACAGTCAGATTTGTACTAGCTTCCTGGAAGGTAAAACTGTTAATCCCATTCCCGTGCTTTCATTCCATAACCAATTGATTTCCCTCAAATGTGCATCTAATTTCCTTTTGAAACCTTTAATCCTCTCCGCATCCACCATCCTCCTGGGCAGATTGTTCCAGGTCATCACTGATTTTAAAAATAATAGATTTTCCTTACACCTGTCCTGTGCTTCTTACCTAGAATGATAAATCTATGCCCACTGTCCCCTTGTCTAAACCTGTTATGATCTTGTACACCTCTAGCAAATTTTTCCTTACTCTCCTCCTCTCAAAGTCAAACAACCCCCAGTCTTTTTTTCCGTGGGACCAATCCAGGCAACTTCCTCTGCACCCACTTGGGGATCTTCACATCCTTCTGAGGATGTGGTGACCAGAACATGATACTTTGTATCAATATAAAGTGATGGTGAAGTTGTGCGATTTATACAAAATCCAAAACATTTGTTAATGTCCTTTTTGTTTCAAGTAGGAAGCCTCCTTCCAATCCAGCCTTTGGTGACTTTACTCTCTATCAACATGGTTGACTTGTGACTGCGTTCTGAAGTAGCCTGTCTAACCATTCTAGTCAAGATCACTGGAGATGGGCAATAAAGTGCCCATTTTGGCAGTGACGCCATATCCTAACTTTTTTTTAATAAGTTGTGGAACTATCCTTCTGCTCAAAATTTAAGCAACAACTTCTTCAGCTTTGTTCCCCACTCTGTTTCTCTCGGATAGTAAATGGTTTTTAATGTGTATCTGGCAGAGCGAAGCAATGCAATTTGCAAATGGTGGCCCACTGCTTGGCTTTTTTAATCAAAGGCATCCTGTCTTCAGAGCCTTTCTACGTGTGGGAGGAGCAGCAGCTGAAAGATGCCTCCAGTGTCCAAAGCAGTGAAGGAATTTGGACTGAATTTGTTTTATTGTGATCTGTAAAATTGTTTTTACCCTCAAAGATACCTATTTTCTTTAGTCTGAATTTGTTTTAACTTGGTTTTTATTGTCATTTTCTTCCTTTTTTTTTGTTCTCACTTTTGTGAGCACACATGATGAGTGCTTTGCCCACAGTGCGATTGGCTGTGACTGTTATCATCATCGTTGCATCTGTACTTCCCCACCCAGTCCAGTTATGAGCTCCCTGTCAACCACACACACACACACACACACACACACACACACACACACACACACCCCAGTAGGACAGGAACAGCCTAACCAAGAGTAGCAAACTCTGCACGGAAGTGATGTTTGTGTCTATCAGTGAGACATTTCAATGCCTTAATTAATATGTAAAGACATCAGGTTGATCTAATCCTGACTCAGGGGAAAGTGGCTTATCAGAATAGTCTCTGTGCCCGTAACTTTAGGGCTAAAGTAGTTTGCTATCATGTCTGAGGAAGTTCAGGAACAAATTGAGCTTGGAGTCGTGATTATCAAGGTGCAGGAGAGATAGTGGAGCAGAAATTTGCAACAATTTGACAGTCTGCTCTGTCCGAAGAAGTGGGAAGAATTTAAAGCATGCTGTTTTTGTTACAATTGTTTAAAAGTGTTGCAGTGTGTGGAATTCTGTTTTACAAATTGCTGAGTGATTGCCTAGCTCTGGTTTCTCTGAAATTTATCTTTTTAAAAGAGAAGTTCCTATTTTCTTTTATATTTCCTCTTTACGTGAGGGAGGGAGGAAGCGGGTCATCAACCTGAGAGAATTCAATTAAGTTGGTGTGAGATGGGCAGACGCAACTATGAATTGTACACCTGCAGCTGATGGTGGTGAGTGCATGATAGATAGCTCTTTGGGTACACTTTCTGAATTAGACGCTAATAAAAATTGTGTTGTCTTGATCGGGACTTCACTGTAGTGCGCAGCTGGGGCTAAAACCGTTACGTTAAGGCCAAAATGCATTGACCAGGCTTGTCTGTCCTACAAGGAAAGCTCAGTCAAGCTGCAGCGGAGAGATTGAGTGGACTGGGAATACTGTTTGGATTTTAGAAGAATGAGTGGGGAATCTTTATAGGAACATTTCAAATTATGAAGGGAGTAGATAAGACAGAAGGAGGGAGGTTGTTTCTAAGGGAGGGTGAAACCAGGATGTGGAGGTGCTGGTGTTGGTCTGGGGTAGACCAAAGTCAGAAGGCCTAGGTGCCAGGTTACAGTCCAACAAGTTTATTTGAAATTACAAGCTTTTGGAGCGGTGCTCCTTTGTCACCGAAAAACAGAGGGAGGGTGTTGTTTAGTCTCCCCTGATGTGGTTATAGGCTAACCAGTCAACTGCTCTTCTCCCACATCGGGAGAGTGGGAGACAAACAGGAGAAGGAAGGCATCTTTTAGCCTTTTTTTTTAAGCGCACAAATTGTTTTTTGTGCTCCACAAGTGACACTTCAAGCTGGGAGGCAGTGATGTAAACTATAAACCTGAGCCAAATACATGTGTTGGCTCAGTAATTACAGCATGCTAAAAGGCCCATTTTTTAAAAAAAATTTTTTCTTCTTCTTTTATTAAGTCACCAAGAGCTGTCTCTGACACGAAGCTCATTCTGTGAAGTCTGTCAGACTTTGAGTAGATTGTGATCATTTAGCTGACACAGATGTTGGAGAGGAGAATAGCACTGCCTTTGGTTTCACTGTGCCTCCAACTGTAGAGAAAATACATGCGTGTAGATTTGAATTACACTTTGTCTCATTTTAACGGCTGGTTGTTTCTCTTCTCGACAGTGTTTTGGCATTGCTGGAGGAACCTGTGGCCAGTGTGTGCAGTTGCATTGTTACTGGGCTTTCAGGAATTGCGTGTAACATTGGAGGAAACATTAATGTGGATTTCAGGCAAAGGCTTGCTGCTGTGGTGCAGGTTCAGGCTGAGGGCTGGAGTAAAATGCTGTGCTCAGTTTTGAACTCAAAACTGGGCATCACCAAGCAGGACTTTGTCACATAGCAACTCTCTCAAGAACTGTGCTTAATATCAGGTTGATTTAAGTGCTCAATAATTGACAGAAACAAATGGGGCTAACATTTAAATATGTTAGCAGGAATTCTGCCCTTGTGTGGTGTTGCTGTCGTCTATGCATGGTTGAAACATCTCAAATGCAAATATGTAACGCCTTTTACCCATTCCACTGTTATACAACCCCAGGTTAGACCCCATTTGGAGAACTGAGAGCAGATCTGGGCACCACACCTTCGGAAGGGTGTTCTGGCCTTGGAAGGGAGTACACCATAGATTTACAAGAATGATACAAGGAGAGATCGTACAGATTGGGCCTGCTTTCTCGAGAATTTAGAAGTTTAAGCAGTGGTCTGATTGTAGTCTTCAAGATATTAGCAGGAAAAGAGAGGGCGGATAGAACGAAACTATTTCCACTGTTCGTGGTGCAGTAAGAATAGACGGGAGGGGAGGTAGGAGTGGGGGTGAAGTGTGGTGTCATAATTTTTAAAAGAATCCTCGTGATCAGGGAAGGTGAAGACTGCAGGTAGTTACTGACTAAGATGGGATGGCCTTGTAGGCTTACCTTGGTTAGCTTTGTGAGGCCATGAAACCTATTCCGTGAAGTCTGAATGAGCTTCATGTCAGAGACAGCTCTTGGTGACTTAATAAAAGAAGAAGAAAAAAATTTTTTGGGCTGAGGTAATTGGTTGAACAGTGCATCTCACATTCTACGGTTTTGCCGCCTCTACCCACCTGAGTAGACAGCCAACAGCCACTCAATGGGTACAAGATCTGGCTGATGCCCTCCATAAAGCAATCGGGCTCTTCCAGCTTCTATAGTTTCTGGCACTATTGACGACCTTCAGTAAAAATTGCTGACAGGCATTATTAAGAGGTGCTGTCCAATTGTTTGTCTTTGGAAAATGGGCTCAGTAATGATGGCATCTCGATGCCAGTGACCAGCATTAGTAGAATTGGGTGCCCACTGATTTGACAGAATTCTGGGCCTGAATTGTCTCCACATTATCTAGACCATATGCCAAGTGAAACTCCCATTCTTCCCTTGAGCACAGACATAAACTAATTTCTACCCCAGTGTTAAATGAAAACCAGCCAGAGGGTAAAATAAGCTGCCCTGTGCTCCTGGTCAAGACAAATGACTTTGCCATTCATTTCTTAAAATAATGCAGTGATGATCAGCTTATTTTCCAGTTATCTCTGCAATGTGAATTGTACAACTATATGTAGAGTAACAATTGCAGTCATCAGACAGTGTGTCGTGTGAAAGTGGAGGCATTAGATGTTAGTTTATGCAGTGTTTGAGTCCTATCTGGGATGCTTTCAGTGTTGTTTTAATGAGCTCTGTAAAAACTCAGTTTAGTGGATATGTCTGCTTGGAAAAGCTGTGTTACTACCACTGACAGTGACATTTACAGTGCAGCATCACAGTTAGGAGTCATGTGGTCATTGACTTGGGCTACCAGCTCTGTAATCGATTTGTTCCAAAGCCACTTGAAAACACAGCACTTACTCACCAGCAACTTGTACATGAGATGCATGCCTTAAAGTGTCGTCTTTATTTGGCCTTTTTTTTGGACTGGGGAGGGACTCAGTGCTCTCGCCTTCAGAGTGCTGATTGGACTGAAAATGAAGGTGGTCCAACTGGCCAGTTTTGAACTTGCATCACTGTTGTCTAGTTTTCTGCCCTTGCCATGTGTCACTGCCTTGGATGCAGGTCCAAAATTCCCAGCACTGTGCTGAAAGCTGTTTGGCTGTGGAAGAGAGGACAGGACGGCAGTCAAGCTGAATTCCTTCAATCCACGGTCAATTTTTCGGGAGCAGGATAGTTGACCAAACTCGTTACCTCTGTAACTCATACCCTAGGGAACCAGGGACCTGGTTGTATGTCAGGCTGAGCTTCTATCATTTAACAAGATCTGAACCTTTCTTAGGTTTGTGTGAATCAGTTTCACGCTGGACTGTCTTCAGCTGAGTCAACTCAGAGTTTTTAATGTTGTGTTTTCTAATGAGTCTGACTTCCCATGTCAGCACTAAACCTGCTGAGCCATTTGCTTCCATCCTTATTACCCTTGTGCGTAATACAATCAACACCACGACTGTTATCATAAAAGTAATAATCTGTACAGTACTCCTACCAGGATCATAAAAGCCAATCTCTGTCATGCCTGTGAATGATTCCCTACCTTCATTTCAATGCAGGGCTCGAGGAGGGGAAGTAACAATAAGTGGATCAACCGAGATTCTTGATTGCTTCACTCAGTGGCTTCAGGCAAGTTTGGCTAGATTACGTGAGCCATGTATAGACAGACCCTTCTTTTAAAAGTTCAAACATCACAAAAGCTCTATCAGCAGTGAATGCCTTTTCTTAAATGAATAAACTGTTATGGAAGTCAACACAGTGAGTGCCCATTTTGCACTCAATGCCATTTCATAAATTGCAGTGCAATGGGGATTTACCGTTTCCTGTATCACAGGGATTTTTTGGGTCTGATAAAGCAGATGCTGGAAATCTGAAACAAACCAGAACAAATTGCTGGAGAAACTCAGCAGGTCTGGCAGCATTTTTGGAGAGAGAAACCGTTAACTTTGGTCACGAACTGTCTTGATTTGCTTCATTTCATGTAAAAACATTTATATACGAGTTGTTGTTGTAAAAGCAGAGACCGTTTAGAGTTGCAGTGAAGTCTCTTCAGACTAAAACTCATTTCAACTGTTTCCTGCCAGTAATTTCTTCTGATTATTTCAGAGTGTAGTATAAGAAAGTTTACATTTTTAAAGGTGGCTTTTTTTCTCTTAACAGGTGAGTATTTTCCTGCAACACTAACCCTTCATCCCTGACCCCTAAACCCCCACCTTGGCCAATCTACCCGGTTGGAGGGGACAGTGATGATGAGTGAAGCATTAGGAAAACAATAGGGTGTAAATGTAGTACAGGTATTCCAAACAACAATGGAATTGAACAATGGATGATGTACCAGAGGATGGATTAGATTTTGTAAAATGACTCGAGGGAGGAAATGAAGCTGGAAGGACCTGTGAAAGGAAAGCTGCCTTTAGAGGTTGAGAGTTGGAGACAACAAATGGGTCATGTATGAACTTTTTGTAAGAAGGCAGATATAATGGTGGGTTTGAAGAAAGAGCAACCCTAATGCTGTTATGTGTTTGACCACCCAGGAGATATATATCCAGCAAGGATGAATTTGAGGCTCAAAAGTAAATCTTGTAACCCTGAATTTGACAAAGATTGTCAGAGCGCCTAGCACACTTGTCAATGCTGAAACTGGAATATTGCCCATTATAACTGTCTCTTTGAATGGGATAATGTGATCAGGAGGGCTCTTGTTATACAAAGAACTAGATCAGGAACTCCCAAAATGTGGTGCTAGCAATGACAAGTGGACCAAATATTGATCTGTAAAGGTTGGTGGTAGTGAAATGCAACTTAGAGTCATGACATTGGAGTAGAAGTAGCCATGTTATAACCTACTTCATGTTCTGGGAGCCTTCGTTAAGTCATTGTCATGTGTGCGCAACCACCATGTGGAAATTTCCCACCGTAAAGTGATGAGGTAGACTTCAACCCTTACTGAGGGTCAGCTGCAGAAGGTCTTGTGATGGAGTTTTTTTTTTGAAGAAGTAACAAAGAATGAATGAGGGCAGAGTGGTAGGTGTGATCTATGTGAACTTCAGTAAGGCGTTTGACAAGGTTCCCCATGAGAGACTGGTTAGATCTCATGGAATACATGGAGAACTAGCCATTTGGTTACAGAACTGGCTCGAAGGTAGAAGACAGGGTGTTGATGGAGGGTTATTTTTCAGACTGGAGGCCTGTGACCAGTGGAGTGCCACAAGGATCGATGTTGGGTCCTCTACTTTTTATTCATTTTATTTAAATTATTTGGATGTGAGCATAAGAGGTATAGTTAGAAGTTTGCAGATGACACCAAAATTGGAGGTATAGTGGACAGCAAAGGTTACCTCCGATTACAACTGGGTCTTGATCAGATGGCCCAATGGGCTGAGGAATAGCAGATGGAGTTTAATTTAGTTAAATACGAGATGCTGCATTTTTGGGAAAGCAAATCTTAGCAGGACTTGCACACTTGATGGTAAGGTCCTCGGGAATGTTGCTGAACAAAGAGATCTTGTTTGCAGGTTCATAGCTCCTTGAAAGTAGAGTTGCAGGTAGATAGGATAGTGAAGAAGGTGTTTTAGTATGCTTTCCTTTATTGGTTAAAGTATGGGGTACAGGACATTGGTTAGGCCACTGTTGAAATATTGCGAGCAATTCTGGTCTCCTTCCTATTGGAAGGCTGTTGTGAAACTTGAAAGGGTTCAGAAAAGATTTACAAGGACGTTCCCAGGGTTGGAGAATTGGAGATGTAGGGAGAGGTTGTATCGGCTCAGACAGTTTTCCCATGGCGCGTCAGAGGCTGAGGGGTGACCTTGTAGAGGTTTATAAAATCGGGACAGGCATAGATAGGATCAATAGACAAGGTCTTTTCCCTGGGGTGGGGGAGTCCAGAACTGGAGGGCATAGGTTTAGGGTGAGAGTGGAAAGATATGAGACTTGAGGGGCAACTTTTTCACTCAGCGGGTGATACTTGTATGGAATGAGCTGCCAGAGGAAATGGTGGAGACTAGTACAATTAATATTTGAAAGGCATCTTGATGGGTATATGAATGGGAAGGGTTTGGAGGGATATGGGCCGGGGTGCTGGCAGGTGGGACTAGATTGGGTTGGGATATCTGGACGAGTTGGACCGAAGGGTCTGTTTCCATGCTGTACATCTGTGACTCTACGACTGGAAGGTCTGACTGGATCACTGAGAACTCCTGTTGTACTGGCGTAATCACCGCCTTGCCTCTGTCCTCTTGGCATATGGTGATCATTCTCCTCCCCTCTGGTTTTGGATCCAGAAGGAAGAGTGTTGCCTGCCAAAATCACACCATAAAACGCCACCACAGGCTTTCTGAAACATTTGAAGTGCCTATAATTAACAAGTATGGTGAGCTTTCTTATGCTAACTTGGCTTTTTCCTATTTGCCGTCAACATTGATGGCAGGTTGTTTTCACTACATTAGATAAACTGTTAATTGTCGAATGGGGATCTGTTGAATTTCTAGGTTCGGCTCTTTCCCAACTGGAATTGGCAGGATTCTACCCCAGCCTTGTCTGGCATTTCACATTATTGCCCTCAACTGAATGTTTAAGCAGAGAACTGGGATTTCTGTAGCAGCTTATCATCCCTGTGTGGATGTCCCACAGCGCTCGTGTACAATGCATTGCATTCTGAAGTGTAGCTGTTGCTACATGGGTAAGTGTGACAGCCAATTTGTGCGCGAAGCATTCTCCAAATTGTAAATGAGATGGATACCTAATTAAACAAAGACAAAATGCTGCAGGTGCTGCAAATCTGAAATGAGAACTGAACCGCTGGAGGTCATCAAGTCCGCAGAATCTGTGGGGAGAGAAACCAAGATAATGTTTTGGGCTGATTTAACTTTTCACTCCAACTAGGAGATATTAAAGATGAAGCTCATCTTAAACAAGTTCAATGCCAGGAAACAGGTGTTAGGAAGGCAACAGCAATATAATTTTTATATAGCAACCTTAGTGAAAGAAGTACCCCAAAGTACTTCAGGTGAGCAAGTACTTGACTCTGAGCGGTGCAAAGATATTGAGACAGATACTTACTCGAGTTAGCCCTTTTGAAAATGCCTTTAAGCTAAAGGGGTTTGAGAGGTTTAAAGGAGAATTCTCAGAGCTTGGGACCTGGTTAGCTAAACTTATGATTGCCAGTGATGTGTTGATGTAAATCACGTTGTGCAAGAGGAGAGAATTGGACAGACGCTGAGAACCCAGAGGGTTATAGGCCTGGACAAAGTAGCAGAGATGGGAAGGAGGTGGGGGTGGCGGGGGGGAAGAAGCATTGATGAATTTAAAAACAAAGGTGAACATTTTGAAATTTTCCAGTAATACACCAGTGTGGATTGCAGAGTGATCACTTGGTGAGAGTTAGAATATGGCTCGTTAGGATATGGCTCGTACAGGTTTGGGTGAGCCCAAGACCGCATTCAAACATCTGAGTGCAGGAAAGAACGAAGGAACATGTGATGGGGCTAATGGCAGGAACTATAAATGGCAAAACTCATGATGGCATAAAGCATAAACTTCAGATAAGGTATAAATTTTGCAGCAGTATTTACTACTTAATGAATTTTACAATGCTCTGCACTCCATATCCATTTCATCACAACTTCTGTCAGACAGTTGCTGGTAAAGTTTTTTTTCACTTGCGTCTTCAATAGACCCACGTTTTGATTGGGTGGTGACTGGGTGGTAAAACACTCTCTTGTCTTGTACTATCATCCATTTTGCTATTTAATCTTTCTTGTCTTTCATTGACCAGCAGGTTAACTGTTTGTCTTATCACGGATACTGTTAATTCTCAGAATATTACAGCATTTTCTGTTTTTAGTTCCGGATTCCAGCACCCATGGTATTTTGTAAGTTGTTTGGTGGAGTCACTGGAGAGAGAATTGTTAGTTTTTTTTTGGGCAATATCAATATTTCTGCCTTTTACATAATTTTTTTTGTCTCCTGAACCATTTGAGCAAGAAGACATGCCCCCAAAATTTTAGCAGAAAGTGAGCACTGCAGATGCTGGAGATCAGAGTCAAAAAGTGTGGCACTGGAAAAGCACAGCCAGTCAGGCAGCATCAAAGGAGCAGGAGAGTCAATGTTTAGGACTCTTGAAGAAGTTTTCTTCCTCTTGCTCCTCAGATGCAGCCTGACCTGCTGTGCTTTCCACAGGAGTGTTGGGGGTGGGGGGTAGGGGGGGTTGGGGGAGGTAAATAGGAGGTGAGCTTAGGTGATAAGTAGAAGTAGGGTGGAGTGGATAGGTGTGGAAGGAGGCTGGACAGTTTAAGGTAATGGTGCCAAGTTGGAGGGCTGGATCTGGGGTGAGGTGGGAGGGGGGGAGGGAGGAGACTGGTGAAATCGACCTTGGCGGCACAGTGGCTCAGTAGTTAGCACTGCAGCCTCACAGCACCAGGGTCCCTGGTTCAATTCCAGCCTTGGGCATCTGTCTGTGTGGAGTTTGCACATTCTCCCGTGTCTGCATGGGTTTCCTCTGGGTGCTCTGGTTTCCTTCCATAATCCAAAGATGTGCAGGTCAGATGAATTGGCCATGCTAAATTGTCTGTAGTGTTAGGTGCATTAGTCAGAGGGACATGGATTACTCTTCGGAGGGTTGGTGTGGACTTGTTGGGCCGAAAGGCCTGTTTCCACACTGTAGGGAATCTAATCTAATCTAATCTGATGAATATTCCCAAGGTGGAAGATGAGGCTTTCTTCCTTCTGGCATCGGCATCAACATCAATTTCACCAGTTTCCTCATTTTCCCCTCTTCCTATCTCATCCCAGATCCAACCCTCCAATTCAGCACTGTCCTACCTCTCCACTTTCCTTTCCACCTAACCCACTCCATCCTCTTCTCTGACCTATCACCATTACCCTCCACATGCTTCTACCTATTGCCTTGTAAACTACCTTCACCGCCCCCACCCCCACCCCCTTCCTATTTGTCTCTCAGCTCCCTTCTCTCCCCACCCCATTCCTGATGAAGGGCTTATGCCTGAAACATTGATTTTCCCCTGCTCCTCAGATGCTTCCTGACCTGCTGTGCTTTTCCAGTGCCACACCTTTTGACTCAAATATTTAAACCAACAGCGAGCTCCAGAGGCAGCATTGTACTGGCATGTTAGCTTGGATGGTAGGGAATTATTTTTCACGATCAAAACAAATTTGCGTAACCCAACAGTTCTGAATGCACGTGACCATTGTAGAGAGGGTAGGAAGTTACTTCCTCTCCAGCTTTGTCAGTATGACAGGCTCTCATACCCTACTCCATCCATGGGAGTGATCTTGGTGTCCAGCTTCTACTCTCTGCCAAGAATTGCAACTTTCATGTGTGGACTTTGCTGCAGTGTGTTGAGCTGGGAGGTTTTAACAGTTATTGGAATTTAATGCAACGCAGTTACAATGTCTCAGACAGTGCTGTATAACTGACTAAGTAGAGCTGAATGCCACTAATGCACCAGTAACGTCTCACCAGTGCTGGCTGGGATATTGTTCTTTGTTCAGGATGTTCTGTACCTATTAATTAATCAACTCCTGTCAAATGCAGCAGTTAACAATTTTGCTTTCCTCTCCCAGTATTCCCACCTTTAGCTTAGCACTCCAACCAATGGATGATTTTAGAAGCTATGTGTAACATGTTACCTTTTTTGGCTTTGTCAAGTTGTTCCTTTTATTACTTTCTAACGAATGCTGTGCAGATATGACGCCATGAATGGCATCACAAGGTAACCTGACCCCCTCCAATAAATAGGTGCAGATATACACTCTGACTCTTCTTGCCTATCAGTACAATAGGGAATGATAAGCAGAAGTCTGAACCCAGTCAACATGCACATCCCTACGCTCTGGCCAGCTTCAATGCACCTGCTTCTACCCAATTCAGCATCTTCACGGTTGAATTTTGCACATGGCTGCTACGTAAATGCAAGTGTAAAATCCAGCTTGTTACTGTGTGACTTGAGATTTCCAGGGGAATGGAGAAAAATATCCAGAATGAGACAGGAAGTGGTTTGGGAAGGGTGAGCATATAAAAAGGAATCCTTTAGGCACCAGTGGATTTGCAAATTTCAAGTCTTGCTGTGAGTTTTTGTTTCATGAACAATGAGAATAAATTCTCCTTTAACAGGACCGCGGCTATGGCTTCTGAACTACCACAGCCACCAAACCAATATTAATTATCTCAATCGAATGAAACAGTCATTTACAACAGATAATAAATTCAAGAAACAGACCCCACCACCAGGGATATAATTCCCTCCCCACCCCTTTCCGCCTTCCGCAAAGACCGTTCCCTCCATGACTACCTGGTCAGGTCAATGCTCCCCCATCAATCCACCCTCCCGTCCTGGCACCTTCCCCTGCCACCGCAGGAACTGCAAAACCTGCGCCTACATCACCTCCCTCACCTCCATCCGAGGCCCTAAAGGAGCCTTCCACATCCATCAAAGTTTTTTACCTGCATATCCACTAATATCATTTATTGTATCCGTTTCTCCCGATGCGGTCTCCTCTACATTGGGGAGACTGGACTCCTGCTAGCAGAGCGCTTTAGGGAACATCTCTGGGACACCAGCACCAATCAACTACACCACCCTGTGGCCCAACATTTCAACTCCCCCTCCCACTCTGCCGAGGACATGGAGGTCCTGGGCCTTCTTCACTGCCGCTCCCTCACCACCAGACGCCTGGAGGAAGAACGCCTCATCTTCCGCCTCGGAACACTTCAACCCCAGGGCATCAATATGGACTTCAACAGTTTCCTCATTTCCTCTTCCCCCACCTCACCGCAGTTCCAAACTTCCAGCTCAGCGCTGTCCCCATGACTTATCTTTCCTGCCTATCTTCTTTTCGGCCTATGCACCCCCCCCTCGCCCCCCCCCCCCCGACCTATTACTTTCATTCCCCCCCCCCCCACTCACCTATTGTGCTCTATGCTACTTTCTCCCCGCCCCCACCCTCCTATCACTTATCTCTCCACGCTTCAGGCTCTCTGCCTGTATTCCTGATGAAGGGCTTTTGCCCAAAATGTCGATTTTACTGCTCCTCAGATGCTGCCTGAACTGCTGTGCTCTTCCAGCACCACTAATCCAAGAACAAATATAAGCCTTACTGTTGAGTACGCCTGAGTGTAGGGAATAGAAGAAACTATTCAGCCTTTGTGCCTACATCGCCATTCATCATGATCATAGCTGATTGCCCAACTCAGTAGCCTAATCGTGCTTTCTCCCCATAACCTTTTAATCCCATTCACCCACAAGTACTACATTCAGCTTCCTCTTGAATACATTCAATGTTTTGGCATCAACTACTTCCTGTGGTAATGAATTCCACAGGCTCACCACTCTTTGGGTGAAGAAATTTCTCAACTCAGTCTTAAATGGTCTACCCCGAATCCTCAGCCTGTGACCCCTGGTTCTGGACGCTCCCATCATTGGGAACGCCCTTCTTGCATCTACTCTGTCTGGTCCTGTTAGAATTTTACAAGTCTCTGAGAACCCACCCACCACCCCAGCCCCCATTCCCCCCAATTCATCTGACTCCAGTGAAAATAATCGTCACCTTTTTAAATTTTTAAATTCATCAAGTTTTGCTGTTAGCTCCAAATGGTCGTTTGAAAAGGTTTCATAGTTTCTAAACTGAGAGAATTACTATATAAAAGCAGACATCGGTAACAAGCTCTGAGGACAACTCCCTGTCAACTTCACTGCAGACTTTGTGTCATTTTCCAGTGTTGCAACGTTTTGACCAATCTGCCCCAGTTTGTATTTGATTTCTCTCTAAAGCTGCAGATACGTTTGATTCACACAAAGTGACAAAGCAATATTCTATAACCGTATCCTGCTCAGATTTGTAACACCCCTCCTCCCCTCCCCCCCCCCCCCCCCCCCCCCCCCTCAACAAAAGCTTTGAAAGTTTGCAAAAGCTGTCAATGCTCGCATGTGAACAGCAACTTCTTTGGGCAACTTTCGGGATAACTGGTCCTTGTGGAAGTCCAGCCGATAGGCAGCCTGAAAACTCAACTTGTTTCTAATTTTGCTCAAAAACTGAAACTTTGAAACAGGAACAACGCAAGGTGAATGACAAAGTAACCCCATTGATATGTGCAAATTTATTCAGTACACTGAGTACTGTTCTGGTCTTTGATCTGAATTCTCTTCCTGTTGGGCTGTTATAATTGGTTTTGCAGTCGTATAGCTGTAATGGGCAAAACTAATATGCACTTGTATTGGGATCAAGTGGATCAGATTACAGTGCAAGATGTCCCACAGGCGAACACCCAGCCAATGAAGGACAGAAAAATGCACATGGATGAAGGAGCAACAACTCAATGAGTCACAATCGCAGGAATTAGAAGCAAGTTTTAGACACCTTGAGTACGCTGTGCCATTTTGATAAGGTCATAGCTGATCGGATTATCTCTCAATGCTCCTTCCCCCATAACCCTGGACTCCCTTGTATTCAAGTCAGATTTTGTAATGACGTTAAATAACAGCCCATCCTGCTGTTCTTTGGAAGGGAGGGGGGGACAGGAAGGGAGTGAACTCATGGCTGAAAGTGGCAAACAATAATTCTCACCTCAATCATTAGTGAGAGACTTTTTTTTAAGCTGTGTTCTTGAGTACTAGACTCACATGCAACAAGGAGAAAGATCCTCTGAGCATTCATCCTATCAAATCCCCTTGAATCTTGTTTCATCGAGATCACCCCTCATTCTTGTCTCAGGCCTAGTGCTAACATCGTTGGACTGTTAATCCAGAGACTCTGGTCATATTCTGGGGACCTGCATTTGAATCCTGCCACGGCAGATGGTGGAATTTGAATTCAATAAAATATCTGAAATTAAAAGTCTAATGGCCATGAATCCATTGACAATTGTCAGAAAAGCCTATCTGGTTCACTAATGTCCTTCAAGGAAGAAAACTGCCCTCCTTATGTGGTCTGACCTACATGTGTCTCTAGACTCCTAGCAATGTGGTTGACTCTCAACTGCCCTCTGGGCAATTAGGGATGGGCGGTAATTGCTGTCTAGTCAGTGACACCCTCATTCTGTGAATGAATAAAACAAATTCTCCTGAACTCCATTGAGTATAGGCCCAAAGTACTTGTTTTGGATGATTTTGTACTGATTCAGTAGATCTGAAATCTACTGAAGCACTTTTCCTGATGAAGATGGAAACTGGGAGAGGTGTATGACTAGTAGCTGAGCTGGTATCGCACCATTTACACAATCCTTTAAAGCCAAGCTGATCTCCAACATATCGAATGCCGAGGGTGAAAAGCTTTTTTGGGAAGGGAATATGTTGTGGAATGAGCATAATCCCCCTTGACACACATCACAGCTCATTCATTCCATAGAGCTTGAAATCTGTGCAGCCGTATTGCACAGAAAACTCCAACATTCCAGTAGCTTGAGCTAATTGGCAACGTTGACACTATCTTCTGAATAGTCTGCCATAAAAATGGCGTACTCCATCTAATTTTTAAATTCAAGTTCTTTGAAATGCAAACTCAAACTTCTTCCTTGTGGCACATAACTGTTATTTGGCAGAAAGGTATTTTCCTTGCTCACTTTTATAACTGTTGTCCGCTGTAGGCACTGCAATCTGTACACCAGTTGTAAAGACAGAGTGGAGAGCTAAATGTGTTTCTTCCCTGATGCATGTTAATTTTTTTCCATAAGAAACGTCAGCTTTCTATTAATTTAGCTGCTAGAAACAAGAATTTTGACTGTTCAGTCTGATTCTTTGAACAGAAACAGACCTATAAATCCATGCATCTCCTGCTGGTCCATGGGAGCCTGATCCAACACCATAACAATCAAATACCAGAAGACAAATGTGTCTTTAGGATTTTGCCAGACTTTTGAAAGGTTGTGAGATATGATTTAGCATCATTTTAAACCCCTGTCAGTCCAGGAAAACGGTATTAAACTGTAGCAGCTGTACTTAGTTCATTGGTCATGGACAATTCTTGTTCTATTTTAGCTCATCTGACTATTGAGGTAAGCTCATTGAGACTCATGGACTTTTAGTGGATTTTTACTTTTGTCGATTGTATTACGTTTAAAAAAACTTTTGCTAAAATGGTGTCTGATTATAATGGTGTCCTAGTTGTCATCACGAATTATAATGGGAACATTTGCATCCTATTCTGTGCTATGGTGTCTGATGTGCTTTTGCAGTTGATATCAGCAGAACGTTGTCATATATGCTCAGCTAAGGACGGAAAATTGTGCACTTTGAAATGGTGCATAAGAGTGCTCCTAAAACAGCTACTGCTGAAACTTTTTGATAAGAGTTTTGGGTGAGGGACCAGGTTTTAAGTTCAGAAAGAACAGTATGGTGGAATGAATAGAGAGAGAGAGTAAACAGAAAGTTAACGTTTAGGTAACATTCGATTGCAGCTTTTAAAATTGAGTATTGTAAGAAAAAGGTTGAATGTGGTACATGCTGTAATGTTGTAAACAGGCAAGTAACCCAGAATCTGCAGATATTGTACGATGCAGCAAAAAGCCCTAGACCCCGGGAATAATAATAGGCAAACATCATTATCAGTTGAAGCATTATGTAGTTCCATGCACAGCCTGATGTTGTGAAATGTCTGGCGGAAACTCTGCTGATCAGATAATTGGATGCAGATAATCAACACTCCACTGCCTATGATTTCGTTTTTAACAGTCTGCTTTATTTTTTGTTTAAATAGCTATTATAGGTGAGCAGTCTTCACTTTGACCAGATAGCAAAGATGTACTTAAACACAAAGATTATGGCCCAAACTAACACATTTCATCTTTTGTTTTCTGGACTATTAGAGCTGGGAGGAATGAGTAAACTTCTGCAATTGAACAAATCAGTGCAGGTTTTCCAGATAAGAAGACAAGATTTTGTAGGTTTTAAGTCTGGTGATGTAATGAGCTCAGCGATATGAACAAGCTGAGTGAGTGGGCAAACGCGTGGCCAATGCAGTATAATGTGGACAATTGAGAGGTTACCCACTTTGGTGGCTAAAACAGGAAGGCAGGTTATTATTAAGATTTAGGCTATCATTTGAGAGGGGGGGAATTGAGTGACCCTGTACAGGAGTCACTGAACGTAAGCTTACTGATGCAGTAAACCGTAAAGAAGGTAAATGGTTTAATAGCCTTCATTGTGAGAGGATTCAAGTAGAGGAGCAAGGATGCCTTACTGCAATTGTATAGGGCCTTGAGACTATTGTATGCAATTTTGGTCGTCTCGTCTGAGCAAGGATGTTCTCCCTGTAGAGGGGAGGGCAGCAAAGGTTGGCTTCTCTGATTTTCCTAGGATAACTGGACTGACATAGGTTGGGAAGGTTAATTGCTTGAGGATTATATTCACTGGAGTTCAGAACAATGAACGGGGATGTCATTGAAGTTTTTCTAACAGGACTTGACAGATTGGATGTAGGAAGGATGTTTCAAGTGGTAGGGGAGTCCAGAATCGGGCTTCACAGTCTAAGGATGCTGGGTAAACTGTTTAGGACTGAGAGGAAAGATTTCCTCACTCGGACTAGCGAGCCTGTGGAATTCACCACCACAAGGCCTTTGAGATCAAAATGTTGTGTGATTTCAAGAAGGAACTAGACATGCGTATGGGGCAAAAGGGATCACAGGATATTGGGGAGAAGCAGTAATCAGCTATTGAGCTAGATGCTGAGCCATGATCATATTGAATGGCAGAAAGTTGAATATCTGCAAACTACAGAAGCACTTTTCCTGGTGGAAGTAGAAACTGGGAGAGGAGTATGACCAGTAGTTGAGCTGTTTATAACATTCCTCTAAAGTCAAGCTGATCTCCAACATATCGAATGCTGAGGGTGAGCAGAGCAGTCTTAAAGGAGGAAGGAACTAGGGTCAGTAGTGATTGCTGCATCTCCATCTCAACATCTAACTTATCGAGATACAACTACATTCACTCAGGCTACATTGGACTTGAGTATTTTCTACTCAATTATCTTGCTTCGGACTATGCAAGACCACTTGAACTGTCAACTTATCAAGTATGTAAACAGCCCAACTCAGGAAGGGGTCATAGTGGACCTGGTGCTGGAGAATGAGCCTGGCCAGATGGTTGAAGTTTCAGTAGGGGTTTACTTTGGGAATAATGATCCCCACAGAGTCATAGAGACGTACAACATGGAAACAGACCCTTCGGTCCAACCCAATCTAGTCCCACATGCCAGCACCCAGCCCATATCCCTCCAAACCCTTCCTATTCATATACCCATCCACATGCCTCTTAAACGTTGCAATTGTAACATTCCATAAGTTTTAGAATACTCATGGACAAAGACGAGAGTGGGCCTAAAGGAAGAGTGCTAAATTGGGGGAAGGCCAACTGCAGCAATATTTGGCAGGAGCTGGGGAATGTGGATTGGGAGCAGCTGTTTGATGGTAAATCCACATTTGATATATGGGAGGCTTTTAAAGAGAGGTTGATTAGAGTGCAGGGCAGACACTGAAAATGAGAGCTAGAAATGGGAAGACTAGGAAACCATGGATGGCAGATGAAATTGTGAGACCAGCTCCGAGGAAAAAGGCAGTGTACGTAAGGTCTAGGTGACTGAAGACAGACAAAGCTTTGGAAGAATATCGGGAATGTAGGACCAATCTGAAACGAGGAATTAAGAGCGTTGAAATATCTTTAGCAAACAGGGTTTTGGAAAATCCCAAAGCTCTTTATTCATAAATAAGGAGCAAAAGGGTAACTAGAGAAAGGGTTGGCTGATTCAAGAACAAAAGAAGGAAATTATGCGTGGAGTCAGAAAATGGGGGAGATTCTTAATGAGTACTTTGCATCAGTATTCACAGAAGAGGGACATGACGGATGTTGAAGTTAAGGATAGATGTTTTGATTACTCAAGGTCAAGTCAGCATAAGGAGGGAGGAAGTGTTTTGTATTCTAAAAGGCAATAAGGTGGATAAGCCCCCAGGTCCAGATGGGATCTATCCCAGGTTGCTGAGGGAAGTGGGAGATGAAATAGCTGGGGCCTTAACAATATCTTTGCAGCATTCTTGAACGTGGGTGTAGAACCAGAGGACTGGAGAATTGCTACTGTTGTCCCCTTGATTAAGAAGGGTAGCAGGGTAATCCAGGTAATTATGGACCAGCAGCCTGCTGTCAGTGGTAGGGAAGCTGCTGGAGAAGATACGGAGGGATAGGATCTATTTACATTTGGAAGAAAATGGGCTTATCAGTGATAGGCAATGTGGTTTTGTACAGGGAAGGTCATGTCTCACCAACTTAATAGAATTCTTTGAGGAAATGACAAAGTTGATTGAGAGAAGAGCTGTAGATGTCATATACATGGACATCAGTGAGGCATTTGATAAGGTTCCCCATGGTAGGCTGATGGAGAAAGTGAAGTCTTATGGGGTCCAGGTATAATAGCTAGATGGATAGAGAACTGGCTGGGTAGCAGGAGACAGTAGTCATGGAAGGGAGTTTCTCAGAATGGCCAACTGTGACCAGTGGTGTTCCACAGGGATCCGTGTTGGGACCACTGTTGTTTGTGATATACATAAATGATCTGGAGGAAGATATAGGTGGTCTGATTAGGAAGTTTGCCGATGACACTAAGATCGGTGGGATAACAGATAGGGAAGGGGACTGTCAGAGAATGCAGCAGAATTTTGATAGATTGGAGAGTTGGCTCAAAAAATGGCAGATAGAGTTCAAGCTCGGCAAATGCAAGATGATGCTTTTTGGGAAGATCCAATTCAGTGGAAAAGCCCTCTTATAGAGTGATCTGGGTGTTCAGATTCATTGTACCCTCAAGTTGGCAACACAGGCCAATAGAGTGGTCAAGAAGGTACACCACATGTTTTCCTTCATCGGAAGGGGTGTTGAGTACAAGAGTTGGCAGGTCAAGTTACAGTTGTATAGGACTTTGGTTTGGCCACATTTGGAATACTGTGTACGGTTCTGGTTGCCACATTACCAAAAGGATGTGAATGCTTTGGAGAGGGTGCAGAGGAGGTTTGCCAGGATGTTGCCTGGTATGGAGGGTGCTAGCTGTGAGGAGAGGTTGAGTAGATTAGGATTATCTTCATTAGAAAGATGGAGATTGAGGGGGACCTGTTTGAGGTCTACAAAATCATGAGGTATAGACAAGCTGGATAGCGAGAAGCTTTTCCCCCAGAGTGGAGGAACTTAATTACTAGGGGTCACTGGTTCAAGGTGAGAGGGGAAAAGTTTAGGGGAGATATGTGTGGAAAGCTCTTTTACGCAGAGGGTGGTGAGTGCCTGGAACACATTGCCAGTGGAGTTGGTAGAGGTGGGCATGATCATGTCACTTAAGATGTATCTAGATAGATACGCAAATGGGCAGGGAGCAGAGGGATACAGATCCTTAGAAAGTAGATGACAGGTTTAGATAGAGGATCTGGATCAGCGCAGGCTAGGAGGGCCGAAGGGCCTGTTCCTGTGCTGTAATTTTCTTTGTTCTTCTATTCAGAGGAGAATCACCAACCATGTTTTCAAAATATATTATTTCATGGGCAAGAAAGAGATTTATTGTCATTCTCTAGTTGTTAATAAAACTTTTTTTTTATTTTGGAGGCCATTTCAGGGCAGTTTAAAATTAACCATATTGTTATGTGCCTGGAGTCACACATGGGCCAGACCAGGTAAATGTGGCAGATGTCTATCCCTTAAAAAATGTTAGTCAGCCTGATTGTCATTCAAAAAAGAAAATCCGTGACCGTTTCACAGTCACCATTGCTGAGACTAAGTTTTCAGTTCCAGATTGTCTTAATGACTGGATTCAACTTTCACCAGCTCCTATGGTGGGATTTGAAATCTGTCCCCATTATGTTAGCCTAGGTGTCTCAATAACTTGTCCAATGACATTACTACTGCAACACAGTCTCCCTCAGCCATGATGTGGAGGTGCCAGTGTTGGACTGGGGTGGACCAAGTCTGAAGTCACATGACACCAGGTTATAGTCCAACAGGTTTATTTGAAAGCACTACTTTTTGGAGCACTATCCTTCAGGCTCACCTGATGAAGGAGCAGTGCTCTGTAAGCTAGTGTTTTCAAATAAACCTGTTGGGCTACAACCTGGATTTGTGTGACTTCTGACTTAGTCCCTCAACCATGGCTTGTTCTGAGCTCGTACAGAATTACTCAGTAGGAAGTGCCGAAGGTGGTATTTCCCTGATTTGAGAAGTGTTTGGGGCAGTTTTCAAGATGGCTGCGTGACCTGGTGTAAGAAGTGTGCTGTGACATCGACACTGTGATTTTGCCTGAGACGGGGAATTGGGTTTGGTCATGTAAACAACTCAAATTTGCTCAGAGACATTGGTCACCGCAATTCAATCTGAGCAAGTTGTGAGTGTGGCACTAAAGTAGAGACCATGGTCATTTGCTAGCTTGTGTTCTGTTAGCTGGCTCTATTGAGACAGCAATTAGATCATTCAGTGTGGTCTCCATATAGCTCAAACAAGCAGCCGGAAAGTTAACTAGGATCAATATTCCTGATGGCCCATGACTTTAACTGAGAAGGTTTGCATGCATGGACATTAACAGAGCATGAGATTGTAAGGTGTTGCTTACCCAATGGATCCAATTTATTTTCATTCATTTGAGGTGTGTGCATCACCTGAAAGAGACCAGTATAGGTTGTTCTGCTACAACTTGTTTCGTTAACACTATTTCACTCTAACGCGATTGACGAATAGAGAATATTGTTTATAAGGCTCAAACATTAAAGAGTGTATTGGATATTACACAATTCCAGCCCCATTAGTTTAAATGGTGCTGCTATTTCCCGATTTTCTTATAATGCAGGATAGCACGAAAACAAAACTACCATGTTATCGCAGAACTGACTATTCATTGTTGAGTGTGTGGTGCTGGAAAAGTGCTGCAAGTCAGGCAGCATCCAAGGAGCAGGAAAATCGACCTTTTGGGCAAAAGCTCTTCACCAGGAATGAGGGCATGTCCTCATTCCTGATGAAGGGTTTTTGTCTGAAACGTCGATTTTCCAGCTCCTTGGATGCTGCCTGACCTGCTGTGCTTTTCCAGTACCCCACACTCGACTGTAATCTCCAGCATCTGCAGTTCTCCCTTTCGCTGACTGTATTCGTTGTCGAGGCAAATCTGAGGACTGCAGATGCTGGAAACCAGAGTTTAGATCAGAGTGGTGCTGGAAAAGCACAGCAGGTCAGGCAGCATCCGAGGAGCAGGAAAATCGACATTTCGGGCAAAAGTCCTTCATCAGGAATAGAGGCAGGGAGCCTCCAGGGTGTATTCATTGTCTGTCCAGCATTGCCCTTGACAAGATGATGTAGGTGTTATTTTGACCTCCTTGTCAGTCTGATCAGGGAATGTCCACAGTGCTATTGCATAAGGAGTTTCAGGATTTTACCGAGTAGTACTGAAGCAAGGACAATGTTACCCTGAAACAATTCCACGCAAAATGGGGATGGCGATGTTCCAATACACTCACTCTTGTCCGTGCAGCTGGTGCTTGTGGGGGATGCCTTGGCAAGTTATTGCTCCAAACTGCGTAGGTCCAAACACCAAAAATAATCAATTTGCTAAAATACAGGAGGGTAGAAAAATAGCTGTGAAATTGCACCCCAAAAAGAAAGATTACAGGTGAGAGTCTGACTCCCAAAACATTCCTGTAACATGCTCCCTGGAAGCAGTAACCAAATAGACTCATTCTTTTGTTTACGTTTCACTTCCAAGTGGCCCTGCAGAATTACAAATCATCCTCCTTATTATGAATAAAGAGAAGAGACTATTATCCACGATTCAAAGTATCTAGAGCATGAAAGCCAAAGGGGAGAAACAACACTCATTAAGGGATGTGTCTGACCTAGATACCATGTTATTCGGGAGCTAATGTGGCCTGCAGATGGAATGAGAGTATAATTTCATTGACTGCGCTGCACATTTGACAATGTTAATGGACCTACGCTAGCTAATGTCGGATTGCTGAAATTTTGAGACAGATTTTATTTGAGAGTTATGGCACTGCATGAAAATTCAATGGGATTGTCAATTGCTCTGCTGCTGCTTTTCTCTGAGCAAATTGCTGTGTGATTTTCATGGACGTGTTTGAATCTGTTATCAAGGTTCAGAATAGAGATTCCTGTCACCAGACACACCCGGCAGTGCTATTTTACTAATTGTTACGATGCCTCCAGAGACTTCTACTTTCTATTTTTCACAAGGTGAAATTTCCCAGCAACCAACAGAAAAAACACCAAGTTCCCCATTTTAAGATTCATAATGACAAACCAGTGAAAATCAACATTGATTGAACCTTCCTTCACTTTACCTTTTTTTTGAGTCAGTGTATCAGTTACTTCCGCAGTAAGTACTTAACACCATTGATATATAATAAGCATTTTAAGACCAGAAGGAGCAGGAGCAGAAATAGATCATACAACCCGAAAATTCTGCTCCACCACTTAATTAGATCAGTCGTGATTTTATTATCTTAACTCCATTTTCCTTGCTTCCCTAAATAATGAAAAATCTTTCCATCTCCGCCTTGAATCAGCCTTGTACTGGGCAGCATGGTGACCCCATGGTTAGCACTGCTGCCTCAGCACCAGGGACCTGGGTTTGATTCCACCCTCGGGTGACTGTGTGAAGTTTGCACGATCTGCATGGGTTTCCTCTGGGTATTCCGGTTTCCTCCCACAATCCAAAGATGTGCAGGTTGGGCAGTTTAGCATGACCAATTCAGGGATGTGTAGTGTAAGTACATCAGGGGTGAATATAGGGGAATGAGTCTGGGTGGGGGGGTCATTGTGGACTTGTTGGGCCCAAAGGCCTGTTTCGACACTGTAGAGATTCTATTTTTGAATATACTCCATGACTCATCCTCAACGGCCCTCAGAGAGAGAAAATTTCACAGATTAGCTACCTTGTGAGAAAAGAAATTCTTCCTCCATTTTAACCTCAATGGGGGATTCATGCCAAGCATCTGGTGTCGTGATTCAAGATTTAGTCCCAAATTTAAATCAATTCCAGTTTTTCAACCGGTTCACTTCTCCCTAATCTGCCAAGTCAAATCTTTTTTTGTCCTTTTCAAAAGTCTGATCATCATTCCTAAGCTGACTTCTACCAGCAAGACCCTCCTTAAATCTTCAAAAATCCCACCAGTTGTCCTTTTTATCAAACAGAACAAGTTTTTTTTTACAAATAGTCAGCTTAGTTAACAGAAAAACAATTTGCCCTGATCTCTGCAGTAGTTAGCTGCTGCTTCTCTTTCTCCACACCAGCAATCAATCCTTTTTATGTGCATCCCTCTCTCTCGCTCGCTTTGTTTCCCACCCTCCCTGCCATTGCTGTCCCCTAAGGTGTGAAAACTGCTAACTGACAGGGTTCTGTTTGGGTTTCTCCTGCATCCCACCCCCCCACCCCCAGGCAGCCCGATCACATGAGCCTGTCTCTAGTCCCAGGCACAATTTCCCCAAGCAAGCATGTTCTGTTTTATTTCAACTGAAGAGACACTTAAAAACATAATCTGTTTTTAAGTCCAGCACTGTTGCAACTTAATGAGTACGGTAAAATGGAATGATCAGTCCTGTTTCTTGCTCCTGACAACTAATCTGTGATCCTGTTGAAAGGATGCGTATCGCGATTTTTCAGGGTTTTCCCATTGACTTGGAGTGGCATGGTGGCTCAGTGGTTAGCTCCGTTGCCTCACAGCACCAGGGTCCAGGTTCGATTCCAGCCTCTGGCGACTGTCTGTATGGAGTTTGCACATTCTCCCCGTGTCTGCATGGGTTTCCTCCGGGTGCTCTGGTTTCCTCCCACAATGCAAAGATGTGCAGGTTAGGTGAATTGGCCATGCTAAATTGCCCGTAGTGTTAGGTGCGTTAGTCAGAGGGAAATGGGTCCGGGTGGGTTACTCTTCGGAGGGTCGGTGTGGACTTGTTGGGCCACAGGTCCTGTTTCCGTACTGTAGGGAATCTAGTAAAAATAATAAATCTAATAAGACATTGTCTCGAGTGTCATGTGGCTTGTCACTCCGGTAACTGAGCACCATGCTCACTCCAATCCACAGTGCAACTTCAATTCAGCAAGCACTTTATGAAGTGATGGCATTATCTGATACTTACAACAGTGACCCTGCACTCTGAAAGCTGGCCACAGAAACATTATATGCTTCACTTCATGTGTTGTCCCCTCATTAAGGGCGAGAGATTGAGAAATACTATGATATATAGAATAACTGCACATCAATAAACTGAAGAGAATGAATGCAGCCTTCACAGTGTGAACGGTCCATTTCCAAAACCTTGTTTAGCAATGGAAAATAATGGAACATGCAACGAATTGTCTTCGTGCAAGTTTCCTCCATAAAACAGTCTTGTTCATCTAGTAGAATGATTGAGATCTAATTTGGAGTGACCAGTGAGAAGGATATTTCTGAGACTGGAAAAAGGAAAGACTGCAATCACTAAGCAGTTCAGTACAGTATGATCTGGAGGTAATGCCTACACATTGACATGTGAATAGGAAACTCTCATCTATCTGTGTTTATGGAACCTGGTCCCTCTAGTCATAGAGATCCACACTGGGGCCAGTGTGGTGACTCAGTGGTTAGCACTGCTGCCCGACAGTGCCAGGGACCTGGCTTCGATTCCTGCCTCGGGCAACTGTCTGTGTGGAGTTTGCACATTCTCCCAATGTCTGCGTGGGTTTCCTCAGGGTGCTCTGGTTTCCTCCCACAGTCCAAAGATATGCAGGTTAAGGTGGATTAGCCATGCTAAATTGCCCATAGTGTTCAGGGATGTTTAGGTTAGTTGCGTTAATCAGGGGTAAATGTAGGATAATAGGGTAGGGGAATGGGTCTGGATGGGTTACTCTTCAGAGGGTCAGTATGGACTTGTGGGGCTGAAGGGCCTGTTTCCACACTGTAGGGGTTCTATTATTCTACTCTGTATAAATTGAAATGTTGGAGATTATCTCTGACAGTTACCCTTTGAGTAGCTAATTAATGCTTCTAATTGTCATGGCAACCCAGCCTTTTGTTGCAAAAACTGCTTTACTTAACATGACAAGAAAAAGGGGTTATAAAATCTCACTCCAGGAACACAGGTAAATTCGATATCACTGCAGTATCCAGTTTAATAGTGTGTGTGCTTTAGATAAAATACACACTTGGGGATTAGAGAGCACACGTATGTGATCCCGAGTTGAGGCAGAGTGATCCAAGACTGACCAGTGGAAAATGGGAGCTGGTGAGCTGATGGAGGACAGTAGACTTGCACCCCAACTAAGCCTTTGGCAAGAAGTGTCTTCCAATTGTGGAGTCAAATAAACCGAAACAATAACCTCCCTTTTCCAGCCATATTTTTCTAATTTCCTTCAGGCTTTCCACTACTTTATTTATTAATCTGTGGAGAATGCAGGGCGCCTGCTTTAACCTATGCAAAATTACTTTAATTTTGTGCAGAAAATGGGTTGTAATTTGCCTGAATTTAAAAGAGAAATCTGAACATTTTAATCACAGATACTTCACAGTTTATCGAAAGACCCTGTTGTAAGTACCGAGTTTTTAAAGGTTGCGTTTGATTTATTATTTGCAAAATCCTTTCAAGGTTTTGCTTTTTAATGCAGCGCATTAGCCTTTCCTGCTTTTGTTCCTTGTGCAATCCTCTTAACTTCTTCATATGGGCACCACAAATGAATCAATAAAGCAGCAAAACCAGCTAGATCAGTTGCATTTGTACACTTGGTTTACCCAGCCTTTCGATATGAAGAGTCTGCCATGAGAGATGGACAAATCTACCTGTTCACTGCCTACTGGAAGGGGATGTTGACTGGAAAGTGTGAGCATCATTGAATGAGTGAGAGACAGAACTGTCCACTGACAGTCGACAGAACCATCGCTGGAACGGGTTGAACATAATTGTTATTTTGAATGAATGTAGTGAGTTAGTTCATTATTTTTATTCTGCCTCCACTTTTTTTTTTAAATGCATTGACTGGATGAGGGTGTTGCTGGTTAGGCCAACATTTATTGCCCAGAGAGCAGTTAAGAGTCAACCACATTGCTGCAGGTGTGGAGTCACATGTAGATCAGACTGGGTAAGGATGGCAGTTTCCTTCCCACAGGACATGAGTGAACCAGATGGGTTTTTCCAGCAGTTGACGATGGATTCATGGTCATCGTTAGCATCTTAATTCCAGATTTTTGTTTAATTCAAATTCCGTCTGCTGTGGCAGGATATGAATCTTGGTCCTCAGAACAGTACCTGGGTTTCTGGATTAAACGTCCAGTGATAATGCCACTAAGCCGTCACCTGTGTTGAATGTCCTGCTTCTGTGTGGAATAGTGCATGAGATTTTTGATGTCCATATGCCAACGTTATCCTTTCTCCAGTATCTCCCCCAACAGCAAAGGTGTCAGGAACTGCGACAGCAGCTGGAAGAGATCCCATCCTGTACTTACCCTGGTGGCTGTCCAGCAGGAGTTATTGGAGAAGGAACTGAAGGCGTTGACAGCTTTGTCCTTTCCTAAGCCAGCGCTACTTGGGCCAGCATTTCAGGGTCGCATGCACCAATCAACCCCACAGCCCTGTGGCCAAACACTTCAACTCCCTCTCCCACTGACCCAAGGACAGGCAAGTCCTGGGTCACTCCATTGCCAAACCAAAGCCATCCGACGACTGGAGGAAGAACATCTCACCTTCCGCCTGGCGACCCTTTAACCACACGGCATCAATGTTGACCTCACCAGTTTCGAAACTCCCCCCACCTCCACCATAACCACCACCACCACCATGTCATCCCAGATCCAACCCTTCAACTCAGCTCCACTCTCTTGACCTGTGTCACCTGGCCATCTTCCCACCTATCTTTCATCACCACCACCCCTCCCCTCCAAAATTCCTGGTGAAGGGCTTATGCCTGAAACATTGACTGTCCTGCTCCTCTGATACTGCTTGACCTGCTGTGCTTTTCCAGCCTTCTCCAGGAATTGCTGGAGCTCTCTGTGGTGAGAAAGCAGAATTAATGTTTTGGTTCCAGTGGCCCTTCGGAACTGATTGCAGTGAGGAACAGGTTGGTTATATTTGCTGAAGATGGGGTGGGGGAGGAATAAACAATGGGTGAAAGAGCCCACAGAGAGTGAGAGAACTTGGGTCTGAATGAATTTCCCAAATTTAAAATTTGTGGTGATCTCACTGTGCACCTTGTCTGCAGCCATAGCATTGTATTCCTTGCCATATGATCTTTGTGTGGTATGACTTGCCTGTACTGCATGCAAAACAGACCTTGTGACAAGTACCCTGGATGCAGTGAAAATAACAAATCATCTCAAAATATTCTGAGTTTTGTAAGTTTCAATGAGCTCACTATAGTCTTCAAAACTTCTTGAGAATACAGGCTAGTTTGCCAATCTCTCTGCACAGGACGGTCCCACTATCCCGAAGTGTCTTGACTGATGACCTGCCAGAGTTCCTCAAATCTTCGATCACGGTTGGGAAATGATAACTTAAGTGGCTGATAGAAAATGCCCTCTGCCCCTCCCCGAACTCCTGAGATTGTGAAATAGCGGTTTGGTTGGCTGAAGTAGAAATGAAATGATCATTTCTGATTCTGTAGTGCCCTGCTCCAGCCCTGTGTTTGATGTCTTGGTAATGATACTTAGCTAATGAGAGTTGACAGATGTTGCAAGTAGGCTTTCAGCTGCTATTTGAGTGTCTGGTTCACTCAGCAATAATTTATTGTCTAGGTATGTAGATGTAACTTTCATATATTTGTTCGAGTAAAATCCCTGATGGATCCACCGTAGCAAGTTTAAGGTTTATCTGTCTCTGTAAAGCAAGATAATGTCAGCAGTATTCTCCAGTGTGTTCATGTAGTCTGGCCTTTACTTAATAGCTATGAGGAAATAAATCTATTCTGTTTGTAGATGAATTCCTTCAAGGATCTCTTCCTCGTTCTGCCATCCTGCTGGTCTTCTTGGGAGGAAGGGAAGGTGCGTCGAAGCACCTGTTGCATGTTCCATCACAGCGTGGAGCCAGAGGATGGCTCGTAGATTTGAGGGGGAGGAAACTCATCTCCACACCCTGAATGAATCTGATTTACACACTATTCTGTGCAGATAGACCTTCATTCCAAAACTTGCTTGGGAAGAAGGAACATGTCAATAAGAAAGGGTAGCAGAGTTAAGCCATTCGGTCATGTTAGCAATTCTCTGGCTGAAGAAATTTCTCCTCCTCCCTGTTCTAAAGGGTTGTTCTTTCACTCTGAGGCTGTGCCTTCTGGTCCTAGTCTCTTCAACTTGCGGAAACATCTTCTCATCGTTTACTTTATCCAGGTCTCTGTGTTCTGTAAGTTTCAATGAGATTGCAAAACCTGTGCCCATACCTCCCCCTCTCCTCTCCATCTTAAGGCCCCAAAGGAACTTTCCACATCCACCAAAGTTTCACCTGCACTTCCATCCATGTCGTTTTATTGTATCCGTTGCTCATGATGCGGTCTCCTCTACATTGGGGAGACTGGACAGCTTCTCACAGAGCGTTTCAGAGAACATCCCCAGGACACACGCACCAATCAACCCAACTGCCCCGTGGCTGAACATTTCAACTCCCCCTCCCACTCTGCCGAGGACATGCAGGTCCTGGGCCTCATCCATCGCTGCTCCCTCACCACCTGACGCCTAGAGGAAGAACTCCTCAAATTCCGCCTCGGAACCCTCCAACCCCAGGGTATCATTGTGGACTTAACTAGTTTCCTCATTTTTCCCTCCCCCTGCCATACCCCAGTTCCAACCTTACAGCTCAGCACCACCCCCATGACCTGTCCCACCTGTCAATCTCCTTTCCCACCTCTCCACTCAATCCTCCTCTCCGACCTATCACCTCCCCCCCCAACCTCCATCCACCTATTGCATTCTCAGCTATCTTCTCCCCAGCCCCACCCCCTTCCCATTTTTCTCTCCACCCGGAGGTTCCCAAGCTCATTCCTGATGAAGAGCTTCTGCCTGAAACGTCAGTTCTCCTGCTCCTCGGATGCTGCCTGACCTACTGTGCTTTTCCAGCACCATGCTTTTGACTCTGATCTCCAGAATCTGCAGTTCCCACTTTCTCCCAATAGCTGCCCATCCCTGTGTAATTAAGTTCTGAGGGTATCATTTTGATATTCATGGTGGTGTCAGATAGGAGTCTATTGTAAAGACTGTTCATCTTCACTTTCCAGGATGATGTATAATGGGTGACTGAGGTGATCAGAAAGCCATCAGAAAGCATTAAAATTTCCTCTGATTCAGTGTACCACATTACTGCTGATGCACCACGTTGAGGTTCCTGTTGTATCCAAACCACTGTTCACCTTTTCAAGTTGATTTCATGATTGTTGAGATCATTCAGTAAGTGCAAGAAATAATTTGATTATATGACTTTACTCAGGTCTCCACTTCGAGAAGCAATAACTGATTTGCTCAGCAGTAAATGTGATTGAGTCCATGTTCCTTTCTCTCCTTTACCCCCTTTCTATCTCTGTCCATCCCTACAATTCCTCAGCCATCTCACAAATCTCCATTCTGTCCTCTCATTCCATTTCGATTACTCTACCATTAGCTGCATCGTCAAATGCCATGGCTGTGAAGAAGAGTATACCACTCGGCCCCTCAATCGGAATGATGGCTCAGTGGTTAGCCCTGCTGCCTCACAGCACCAGGAACCTGGGAAAAATTCCAGCCTCGGGTGACTGTCTGTATGGAGTTTGCACATTCTCCCCGTTTCTGCGTGGGTTTCCTCCAAGTGCTCCAGTTTCCTCGAAGATGTGCAGGTTAGGTGGATTGACTGTCCTCCGTTACCCCATAGTGTCCAGGGATGTAGAGGGTAGGTGGGTTAGCCATGGGAAATGCAAGGTTACAGTGATAGGATAGGGGATTAGGTCTGGGTGGGATGCTTTTCAGAGGGTTGGTGTGCACTCGATGGGCCGAATGGCCTGTTTCCACACTGCAGGGATTCTTTGATTCGATGACCATTCCAAAAGATCACGACTGATCTGACTTTTATCCTCCACTCTACATTTCTGTATACCCCTGATTTAATCTTTCATTCTCCTTGGTAATTTAGAATGTATCTCCCTCTAGCTTAAAAATAGTTTTAAGATTCTGCATCAACTGCCTTTTGAGGAATGGAGATCCAGAGATGTTCAGTGTCTGTCTTCAGTGGGCAGCTCATTATTTTCAGACTGTGGCCCTAGTTTTGAGCTTCACCCACAAGAGGAAACCACTTTCCACATCCACCCAACAAGTCCCCTCAGTCTTGTATGTTTCTGCAACGTCACCTCTGACTCTTCTAAACTCCAGAGGAAACAGGCCCAGCCTCATAAAGCTATCTGCTCATTACAGGTATTAGTCTAGTCTAGGGGCTCAGGTATATAATTCTTTGACGCTTGTGTCACAGGTAGACAGTGGTTAAGAAGGTTTTGCATGCTTGCCTTCATTTCTCAGACCATTTTGAGTATAGGAGTTGGGACATCATGTTGAGTTTGTACAGGACATTGGTGAGGTCTGTTATGGAGTACTGAGTCTAGTTCTGCTTTGCTCAGTTATAGAAAGGATATTATTAAACCGGACAGGGTTCAGAAAAGATTTACCAGGCTGTGGCAGGAATGGAGAGTTTGACTTATAAGGAGAGGCTGGGTCTTTTTGCAGCATAGGAGATGGAGGCATGACCTCATAAAGTTTTATAAAATCATGGGGGGTATAGATGAGGTGAATGGCAGGTGTCTTTTCCTTAAAGTGGGGGATTACAAGACTAGGAGATATATTTTTTAAGGTGAGAGGAAAAGGATGAGGGGCAATTATTTTACACAATGGTTCCTGTGTGGAATGGACTTTGAGGAACTGTTGGATATTGGTATAGTTACATTTAAAAGACATTTGAATAAATACATGAGTAAGAAATGTTTGACCAAGCATAGGCAGGTGGAACAGTTTAGTTGGGAATTGTGGTTGGCATGGACTGGTTGGACCGAAGGGTTTGTTTTCATGCTCTGTGTATGTGTATGTGTCACTGTAGTCTTACCAGACCATAGGCCTGTGCTGTCATTAGAGAGAAGTGGCTAGTGATGTTTTTAACCTGAGGGCCACCAGGCCCCATGCTGTATGACTTTAAAACCTTCTTTGAACTGTTTCCTCCACTTTTATATCCTCATGTGAAATGTTGACTAGTACTGTCGAGACATTCCGTCAAACCTACATCTCCAACCAAGATTTCAGTCACCTATTCCAATATTGCCTTCTGTGACTCAGAATCCAATTTTTTTTTTCTCTCTGATAATACATCTGTAAGCATCTCTGGATATTCCAAAGGAACTGTATAAATCAAATTGTTGCCTTTGGGTTCTGCCAAAAGCTAGGATCTGGATGATGCGCCTGTGTTTTTAAAAAAAACCCATTATGTACCTCGTAAAGTTTTATGCTTGTATAAATATTTCCTGTGTTAAGAACTTAAATGATTCTTTAAGAGCTGGTACATTTTTGAAACTGTTCAGCTTTAAAGCAGACCAATTGTGCAATAATATAAAGAAGCAATAAAAATTCAATTTAACACAGGTTCAGACTGAGTTTTAGTAGGAGGCAGATGAATTTTAATTTCAGAAGTGACTGATTGCGCCCCTACGCAGGCCCCAAGACATTCAGTGCCATTGATGCTGCACAAAAGGACCTCGTGTTTTGGAAATGTTTTTAATTATACTGTTAACAGTCACAGTTTCCACCCCTTTTCCAACATGTTCCTGCCATCACATCAGTGAGAGTTCACCCAAAGGGCTGGAATCCAGCCTGGAACTTGTACATAATGGATGTCGGTCGGTCGGTTTAAGGAGTAAGTTTCCACTTAGTGCTGGAAGAGGCAGAACCTCCACCCTGTCCTTCACAAGACCAGCACAAGGGAAAGATTTTGGTCTGCTCATTGTTCCAGCCTCAGTTCTCCCCGTGTCTGCGTGGGTTTCCTCCGGGTGCTCGGGTTTCCTCCCACAGTCCAAAGATGTGCGGGTCAGGTGAATTGGCCATGCTAAATTGCCCGTAGTGTTAGGTAAGGGGTAAATGTAGGGGTATGGGTGGGTTGCGCTTCGGCGGGTTGGTGTGGACTTGTTGGGCCGAAGGGCCTGTTTCCACACTGTAAGTCTAATCTAATCTAAGAGCAGCACAAGGTGCTAGTTCAGGATTGTGGGCTGAATATTCAAAACCCAAAACCAAGTCATGTCTTCCAATATTTTCTCTCTTTTGTTTATATCGCAGAGATTTTGGACAGACTTGCATTAATATTCCAGGAAGTGTAGAGTTAATAATTAAACCCTTTCACAACATGCAAGCCCACATGCCACTAGTTTGAAGTCCAAGCTCTTTATTAACAACAAATGATTTTAATAAAAATAAATTTCGTGTTGCATCACTTGAAGGGAATGGGAGGAATGCAGAGATTGTGGAGTGTAGCTGGACCTAGGAGGGATTTAAACTGAAGGAAGAAAATCTGAATTGAAAGCCAAGTGCTGGAGAAACTGAGTCGGTGTGGTGCCCACTGGTCTGTTCCATTTGATTCGACTTCCAATAGATTTTGGATTTCAAGCATCCCAATGTACGTGGAATATCTGTTTGTGTTAGACTTTTGTTTTAGATGCAAATCTTTAAATTTGAAGGTGCTGCTAGACTGACATTTTCGGTTTTGTGTAAAGTGCTGCTAGTTCACTTTCTGCCTGCTGCTGTTGTTGCTGAAGGTGAATTTTCAGTAGAGACACTAAGCCAACCTGCCTTTTGTCATGGCAGGAGCCAGTAGCTAATGGAGTGTGGTGTGAAAATATTCAGTTGTGCCTTCTGAATCCTTGTGGTAACTTTGCGAAGGAAAGGAATCGAGGCTGGAACTCGACCCCTGGCTCCACTTCTCATCAGGGCTGTTGTGGGAAAACAGTAACTGGATGAGGAAGTCACAGGCTAGAAATAATGAACACAAAACATGAAGTTGCAAGCCACTGGGGGCTGCTTTACTCCTGCCAAAGGAATACTTCATCTCTGGCTTAATCAGGTATGATTAGCTGTATCTGAGGCAGCCATCTTTGATCTTTGTGTTTATTCCCCAAAAGGTCACTGCCAATTGTATAATAACATCTGTTTAAAGGATAGAATTTCCTCTCACTGTTGCACTGAGGATTATACAGGCAGAAGTGGTATGTTGATGGATTTCCATCACTTACAGACTTTTCTGAAGCTCAGAGGGCCAGCATGGTCCCAAATACGCTGAGTGGCCTTCTCACCTTCAAAGGTTTTCTAAATTTGGAGACTGTGGAAAGGTCATTTCCCTTGTGGGAGTATCGAGGACATTGATCTCAGAATGTGGGGTCTCCCACTTAAGATAGAGAGCTATTGAGGTGCTATCCAGGATAGTGGGGAGAAGCCAAGAAAGTGGAGTTATGGACTATCAGATCAACCGTGACCTCATTGATTGGTGGAGCAGCCTTGATGGGCAGAATGGCCTCTTTCTGCTACTATGACTGCTGGCCCTCAAGATGTTCACTGCCACCGTTGCCCTGACCTCCTATGTACAAGTCATGAGAGAGTCCATAGAGCAGGCAGTGCTAAAAGCCCATTCAGTGATCTGTCCAGCCAAACTAGATACCGAAGTATACACAGATCCTGTAACAAACTCTGCCTGTGCTGCAGTCTAGACTGGAACCAGGGTAGTCAGTCCAGAGTGCTTAGAGAGCTGTACCTGGCAGACAGATTTTATGTTTTATTATTTATTTGCGGGTGTATGGCATCACTGGCTAAACAAGCATTTATTGCCCAGAGGGCAGTTAAGAGTCAACCACATTACTGTGGGTCTGGAGTTACAGACTAGGTAAGGACAGCACGAAAGGACATGAGTGAACCAGTTGGGTTTTTCCAACAATGGATTCATGCTGGTCATTTGACCTTGCAGTGAAATCATAACATGATCAAATTTCACTTCAAATTGGAAGTGAAAGGAAAGTCTCCCCTCTCTTGCCGTCCCATGATGCGACAAAGCTACACATCGCAGTGATTTGATTTATTATTGTTACGTGTAGCTGAAAATGTGTTGCTGGAAAAGCGCAGCAGGTCAGGCAGCATCCAAGGAACAGGAGATTCGATGTTTCGGGCATAAGCCCTGCTTCAGGAATGAGGAAAATGTGTCCAGCAGGCTAAGATAAAAGGTAGGGAGGAGGGACTTGGGGGAGGGGCACTGGAGATGTGATAGATGGAAGGAGGTCAAGGTGAGGGTGATAGGCCGGAGTGGGGTGGGGGCGGAGAGGTTAGGAAGGCGGTCCTATTGTTACATGTACCTAGGTAGAGTGAAAAGTTTTTTGTTTTGCATGCCGGACAGGCAGATCCTAAAGTATAAAGATCACGGGATGATTGAACAGAGTGAGGAATACAACATTACACCTGCAGTGGTGACAGGCTCAATACCAATCAGCAGGGATCTTTCACAATTGACCAAGAGAAGTGAAGACTGCTGTCTGTATGGTACTATCACAGCCTAAGGATGTTTTGAAGCATTTCAGAGGCAACAAGGTGAGTTTTGGAGAGTAATCATTGCTGTAAAGTGGAATATGTAGCAGCTGATTTGCACCCCGACCTTGCAAAGTGACGACCAGCTAACACTCTTTTGTTAATTTTGAGGTCTATGTTTTGGCCAGAAGAACAGGGACAGCTTCCCGGCCTGTGGCACCTTTTTACATCCATCCAGCAGAGCTAACGCGCCTCATTCCCATGTCTCAGTTTGAATGACAGCACCTTCAGCCACACTGGAGCATTAGCAAAGTTCTCTGTGGGGCTTGAACCCACAACCTTTGACAGTTGGTGGGAGGGGGTAGGTGGAAGAGACGAGATCTGAGCCGCAGCTGGCAAAGCTGAAACAAAACACCAGGTAGTAAAATTCCAATTCTTCAATTTCTGATACTTATTTGAGTAAGTGATCACATTGCAGCTAATTTTAAAATGGAGTTTTAACGTACAAGAATCCAAACTTGAGTTGTTGCTGTACATGACTTGGCAAATCAGCAGACCATCATTATAGCAGTCTTCAAGGCCAGTTGTACATCTGAAGTACTCAGTGTGTGTGCGTGTATATATAGAAATGCTGTGTTGTTATGGTTTTCAGGAGCATGATCATAAATATCGCAGATCTTTAATGTCAAGGAAGTAAGTGAACTGGAAAGCCCTGTAGCTACTGAAATGGATGGTTGGGCTATGGAAGATGAATGTCTGGGCTTTACAGAGAGATGTACACTGAGCTGTAGGATTTAAAGTGTGGGCCAGCTCAGTGACAGACTCCAAAGTGACATCTTTACAAACTCTTATTAAGATCTCAGCCGCTGAGCATCCCCAAGTTTGACGTTAGTGTAGAGCATGGAGCATCGTGGTGGGAGCTGACCCCGGCCTTTGGGGAAAGGTGTCAAAGTTCATTTCTAAACCTGACGAGAGAGAGAGAGAGAGAGAGGGGGAAATGGGTGTCGGGTTTTTAATCAGGACGGTCACCCAGAGCTGCTGTTATGGTCTGAACTGGCAAACTGCTGATGAAACGCGGTTACCTGTGCTGCTGCTGTTGGTCATGTCTGTTGTCTATTCTCTGACTACACAAACAACCTCACCCATGTAATCCTCCAGTTATGTAGCAGCCCTAGTGTCCCACAGGCGCCAAACTGGAGTTGAGATAACGTAAGATCATGAGAACTAGGTGTAGGAGTTGGCCATTTGGCCCCTCAAGTCTGCAACACCATTCAAAAGGTTCATGGCTGATCTGACATTCCTCATGTCCACTTTCCTCCCTTTTTACCCCATAACCTCTGATTCCCTGACTGATCCACAATCTCTCTATCTTGGCATTTTAAATGCACCCTCTCAAGTTTAATAGCATCCTTCCTATGTGCAGGTGACCTGAATTGTACAGAGTATTCCAAAAGTGGCCTCGCCAACATCGTGTACAGCTGCAACATGACATCCCAATTCCTGCACTCAATGTTCTGACCAATGAAAGCAACCATTCCAAACACTACCTTCACCACCCTGTCTATCTGAGACTCTCACTTTGAAGGAGGTAAATTCAGAACAGAAATGCGGAGACATTTCTTCAGCCAGAGAGTGGTGGGCCTGTGGAATTCATTGCCGCAGAGTGCAGTGGAGGCCGGGACGCTACATGTCTTCAAGGCAGAGATTGATAGATTCTTGGTGTCTTGAGGAATTAAGGGCTACGGGGAGAACGCTGGTAAGTGGAGTTGAAATGCCCATCAGCCATGATTGAATGGCGGAGTGGACTCGATGGGCCGAATAGCCTTCCTTCCACTCCTATGTCTTATGGTCTTATGGTCTAAGGCTTTAGCACCCCTTGGTCTCTTTGTTCAGCTGCACTCCCCAGCTCCCTACCATTAAGTGTATAAGTCCTGCCCTGATTTGCCTTAGCAAAATGCAGCACCTCACATTTATCTAAATTAATCTCCATCTGCCACTCCTCTGGCCCATCTGATCAAGGTCCCGTTGTACTCTGAGAGAATCTTCTGTAGTTCGCGTTTCCCTTCTCACACCCCCACCGTCTCTTATCCATCCTCTACTCAGCCAAGGAGAGCGACTTGCATTTCTGCAGCACTTTTGACACTCCTGCAATAAGTACCTTTTTTGAATTGTAGTCACTGGTAAAATAGGAAACATTGCAGCCAAATTGGACGCAGCCAGCTCCTACAACAAACAGCTGAGTGACCAGGTTGTCTCTTTTAATGCTGGAATTATCAGTGATGAAGACAGCAGGGAGAGATGTCTGCTCTTCCTTGGAGAGTGACCCATGTTCCTCAGCTGGTCACTGTCCAGGCAACAATGGTGGGATGGGAAAGGGCAAAGTGAAGGCACAGACCTGCCTCTTTTGAGTTGAGTGGGGCAGCAGTTTGAAGGGACTGAATGGTCTGACATCTGTTCCTGGGTGTGGCTGTCCGATGATCATAGAATCCCTACAGTGTGGAAGCAGGCCAGTCAGCCCATTGAGTCCACACCGACCCTCCGAAAAGCATCCCACCAATACCACCCATGACCTGTCCCTGTTACCTTGCATTTCCCAATGCTAACCCACCTTGCCCTCTGCATCCCTGAACACTGTGGGCAATTTGGCATGGCCAGTCCACCCTAATCTACACATCTTTGGACTGTGGGAGGAAACCGGCGCACCCCAGAGAAGACCCATGCAGACACTGGGATAATGTGCAAACTCCACACAGACACCGTTATAGCAGCTGACAATCTCTGGTGTGGTACATGTGAGTTTTTACTGAACTTTGCTTGAGGGTGCAGTGGTGGGTTCTGGTCAGAGGGTTGTCCCATGTTTCTCTGCTAACGCCTATGGAGAGTTTGGTTGGGGAGAAGTGTAAAATGGGCATTCTAATACCAACACCCTGCACTATTCTCATCTGGTAAGGGATGACTCTGAGTAATGTATCCTGGAGAGAACCTGTGCCCCCTTCACCCTTGCACGGGGTCATACCTTTTCCGAACTGGGGGTTGCAGTGAAATGACTGACATTTTCAAACAAAATTCTGAGTCAGAGATGTACGGCATGGAAACGGACCCTTCGTCCAACTTGTCCATGCTGAGCAGATATCCCAACCCAATCTAGCCCCACCTGCCAGCAACCAGCCCATATCCCTCCAAACCCTTCCTATTCATATGCCCATCCAGATGCCTTTTCAATATTGTAATTGTACCAGCCTCCACCACTTCCTCTCGCAGCTCATTCCAAACACGCACGACCCTCTGCGTGACAAAGTTGCTTCTGAGATCTTTTTTAAATTTTTCCCCGCTCTCCCTAAACCTATGCTCTCTAGTTCTGGACTCCCCCACCCCAGGGAAAAGACCTTGTTTATTGACCCTATCCATGCCCCTCATGATTTTGTAAACCTCTATAAGGTCAGCGCTCAGCCTCCGATGCTCCAGGGAAAACAGCCCCAGTCTGCTCAACCCCCCAAACCCTGGCAACATCCTTGTAAATCTTCAGGGCTTCAAATATAATTTTTTTTTTGCTAAAATACATGCATAAAAGCGGAATCATGTGCAAAGGCTGAACCTAAAAGAGAACATAAAAGCATATTGAGAAGGTGGCAAAGAAACCAAATGCAGCTTGTTCCACGCAAAACATGGTTCCATGTTAGTTCCTCAAGTCTTTACTCCGAGCCCTAGAAATGAGCTACACACACAGTTTTTATGAAGTGTATATACAGAAAGAATTGAGATGCTCAACCAGAGTTATTCCAACGGTAAAATTAACTCCAAACTGAAAAGGCAATCTTTCACCCCAGTCATTCAGTGGAGGGTGAGAATGAGTGAAAGAAAACCCTTCTAATGTTTCCACACTTCACAATTGCAGAGCTCAATTCTAATGAGAATCTGTGTAAATGGGACAGAGAGAGAGCAGGAGAATATAAAATTACTATTGGGGAACCGCAGTATTGATCCAATCCCCAAGAGTCCACCTTTCCAAATTACTTCAGCTTGATCCAATTATCAGCGAGAGCTGGTTCTGATCAGAGCCAAGCATTGGAGGCTGAGAGTTTCTTTTGGACTCCTGAGGAGCCGGTGTTGGACTGAGACAAAGTTAAAAGTCACACGACAGCAGGTTATAATCCAACAGGTTTGTTTGGAAGCACTAGCTTTCAGAGCGTTGCTCCTTCCTCAGGTAGCTAGTTGGGCGGGGATCATAGAACACAGAATTTACAGCCAAAGATCAAAGTGTCATACAACTGATGCGATGTACTGAACAAACCTAGATTGCTGTAAAGTCTTTAATCACTTAGAATGAGGATGCAGGTTTTGATTAATTAATATGTAAATCCCAAAATTCATTTCCAGTCACAGCCCCAAAATAACTTAAGGTTTTATCAGTATAAAAAAACAGCGACAGCTCAACCTCACCAGACACCTGACGAGGGGGCAGCTCTCCGAAAGCTTGTGCTTTCAAATAAACCTGTTGGACAAAACCTGGCTTTGTGATTTAAAAAAAAATTTTTTTTAGGGGCACAGACAGGTGTGGATTCCGTAACTGTCCATTTTGAAATCTGTCCCCCAGTCCTGCATCCAGGTTATCCTGAGGCATTCCACTGCCTGTAGGGGTGGACTGCCTTTCTGCCTTCAGATATAGCACTTCACCCGAGTGAGCTTTCAGAATGGGAGTTGGGAAACTGCTGGAACGTTGGGAGTAATGTCACCGATTTGGCCCCTACTTCCCATCCACGTGGTGTAGGTCAAGCCGGATGGAACCAGGAGTTCTGGTATTTTCTTTTCGATCCCAGTCACTGAGGGGGTGAAGCCATCTGTGCCAGCGTTGTTTGATTCTTTCACAGGATGTGTACACCGCTGGCTGGGCCAATGTTTATCGTCCACTCGTAGTTACACTGAAGAAGGGGTAATGGAACTGTCAGTCTGAACTGCTCCAATTGGTGTGGTGTAGATAACACCTACGGTACTGTTAGGAAGGGCGTTCCAGTAACAATGAGGAACGATACTATGATTCAGAGTCCAGTTTCAAAGGTGCTCCAAACCTGTGATGCGTACACCCCACAAATTAATACAAAATAAGTCAAGATGGTAAATGGCGTGAAGGGGAACTTGCAGATGTTGGTGACCCCATGACCTGGCTCTGGTCATCGGTTTGGAAACTGACCTATTCTCTCCCCTTCCACCCCACACAACTGCCCAGCCAATGTTTTCTTAAGAAACTCCATCCCTCCAATTGAACATAAGGTTGTAATTTGCACAGGATCTGCAGCATAAAGAACCAGGCCCTTCGGCCAACCAGTATTTGCACTGCTATCTCCTCTTGTCTTTCCTTGTCTAAATCCATGTTCATAAACCTCCCCTTCTCTTATTGCTCCATCACAGCATCCATCCCTGAATCAAAGTGAAAATGACAAATATAATCATAGAGATGTACAGCATGGAAACAGACGCTTTTATCCAATTCATCCATGCCAACCAGATATCCGAATCTAATCTAGTCCCATTTACCAGCAGTTGGCCCATATCCCTCCAAACCCTTCCTTCTCATTTACCAATCCATGAGCCTTTTAAATGTTGCAATCGTATCAGCCTCTGGCAGCTCATTCCATACACGCACCACCCTTTGCATGAAAAAGTTGCCCCTTGGGTCCCTTTTATAACTTTCCCCTCTCACCCTGAACCGATGTCCTCTAGTTCTGGACTACCCCACCCAGGAAAAAGACCTTGTCTATTTATCCTATTCGTGCCCCTCATGATTTTATAAACATCTATAAAGTCACCCCCTCAGCCTCCGATGCTCCAGGGAAGACAGCCCCAGTCTATTCAGCCTCTCCCCATAGCTCAAATCCTCCAACACTGGCAACATCCTTGCAAATCTTTTCTGAACCCTTTCAAGTTTCATAACATTCATCCTATAGGAAGGTGACCAGAATTGCACACAACACTCCAAAAGTGGTCTAGCCAATGTCGTGTACAGCTACAACATGACCTCTCAACTCCTATACTCAATGCTCTGACCAATAAAGGAAAGCATACCAAACGCTGCCTTCAGTGTCCTATCTACCTGCAACTCTACGTTCAAGAAACTATGAACCTGCACTTCAAGGTCTTTTTGTTCAGCAACACTTGCCAGAACCTTACCATTAAGTGGATAAGTTATGCTCTGGTTTGCCTTTCCAAAATGCAGCACCTCGCATTTACCTAAATTAAACTCCATCTGCCACTCCTCAGCCCATTGGCCCATCTGATCAAGATCCCGTTGTAATCTGAGGTAACCTTCTTTGCTGTCCACAACACCTCCAATTTTGGTGTTATCTGCAAACTTACTAACTATACCTCCTACGTTCACATCCAAAGCATTTATATAAATGATGAAAACTAGTGGATCAAGCACCGATCCTTGTGGCACACCACTAGTCAAAGCAACCCTCCACTACCACCCTCTGTCTTCTGCCTTTGAGCCTGTTCTGTATCCAAATGCTAGTAGGATTTATTCCATTTATTCCCCTTATTCCATGAGATCTAACCTTGCTAACCAGCCTCCCATATGAGGAACCTTGTTGAATGCCTTACTGAAGTCCATATAGATCACGTCCGCTGCACAGCCCTCGTCAATCCTCTTTGTTACTTCTTCAAATCATGCCTCTATCTCTCTCTTTCTCTCTTTCCACCCTCCCCCCTCACCTTGGATTCCAGCATCTGCGGGTTTTTTTGTCCCTAACCACTGTGATTTCCAGTGTTTTTCATTTTCAGTTCGGATTCCAGCATCTGCAGTAATTTGCCACACATCGCTGAACCAGTTCCTACTGCAGTGAGTTCCATACTCTTAACACTTGTTCAGTGAAGGCTGTTTTTTTTTCTCAGATTTGTAGATGACTCTTGCAATGGTGAGCCCTAGCTTTGACCGCCCCACAACAGGAGATGCTGTCTGCTTTAATAATAAACGCAAAACAATGCAGATGTTGGAAATCTGCTATTATTTATGGAAAGGCAGTCGAGCAGGAGGCTGGAAGAACACAGCGGTTACACCCGAAACGTTGACTGATGCTGCCTGGCTTGCTGTGTTCTTCCAACCTCCTGCTTGTCTACCTTGGATTTCAGCATCTGCATTTTTTTTCTTTCCACAGAAACTGTTAGAGACAGAGTGAATATTTTGAGTCCTCGGTGACTGTTCATCAGAGATGGAACATTCTCTCTGTAGATTTTAATAACCTCTATTAGATCAACCTTCAGCCTTTTTTTAAGAACGTGAACAGAGATGCAGCTTGACCCATGTACCCCCCCTGTTTCTGCTGATATTCCTGTAAACTTTCTTCAGTCCCTGCATTTTCTTTGTTTCAACATGATCAACCAAACAACTGCATGCAGTACTCAAGATGTAGTCTAACCAAGACTTGATGCATGTTTCGTAGAACTTCTCCACATTGCAATCTTCTACTTTTTGTGAAGGGAATTCTAGTCCCTGCTTGGATCTTTTCAGTGACCTTGCAGGACTGCGTGAAGCGTTGTCTGAGATTTTCCTACTCCGATGTTTGTAGGGCCTGGGTGCATTGCCGAGACTTGAGGACTGTGTACTATATGCCAGGTCATAGTTGTAATGTCCACAGACTCAGCTGCAGGAGAATGTGTCTCAATTTGTCTGTTCACTGTTCAGTTGCAGATATGAGTATTTCTGTTAAGTAAATATCCAAGGCGGGAACCGCAGCTCGTTGTAGAGGGTGATGATGGCAAGAAACTTAAATGGGATTTATTGTAAATTGAGAACAGGAGCTAAAATAGTGTTAGCTAATTTTCACCATTGCCTGGCAGAAAGCTGATGGTATCAATGCTCCAAGGAAACTCTGTTCAAGCTACTGGCTGTCTGTTTAACATAGACTACAGATTCCACAAACCTAGCCAATCAGGTCCAACATTTGGTATAGGAGACTGCATTCTTGCCACAAGGTTTGTTCTGAGAATGAGGGTTTTGTTTCAGGATTGTTAACCAACGCAGATTTTGGTTCTAATCTTGCTCGCTGAGATTGCATTACCCCAGTTAATTTTGGTGACCTAGTTTCACTCATCTGTGCACCAAAAGACCCTGAGGTTTAATTGTGATTTGAAATGATGTTGAAGTTGCATGATTAGGGAACGACCATGTGCATTTATCTAGGGATGGGATGGCTGTGAGTGGACACTGTTTAAAGATGGTATCATAGCTTAAGAATAGATAGGGATTTGAAACCAGGTGTAGGGACCCTACCACTGCATCACAAGAGGCCTGGTGGTTTTCAGTAATGAAGAACCACCAATTTAGACATCTCTGTAAGGAGAGATGAAAGAATAATAGAATAATGCAGCACAGAAGGAGGCCATTTGGCTCAGAACAATACAAAGCAGGCCCTTCGGCCCATCATCCAAGGAGCAGGAAAATCAAAGTTTCGGGTAAAAGCCCTTCATCAGGATGATAAAGGGCTTTTGCCCGAAACTTTGATTTTCCTGCTCCTCAGATGCTGCCTGACCTGCTCTGCTTGCACTCTAATCTAGACACTGATCTCCAACATCTGCAGTCCTCGACTTTGCCTTTGGCCCATGTCTGTGACAACTATTATACCTTTCTAGGCTAATCCCATCTGCCTGCACATGGTTCATATCCCTCTACTACCTGCCTGTTCATGTTCTGCCAACTGTTTATTAAACATTGCTATCATTACCTGCTTCTATCACCTCCCTTGGCAGCGAATATCAGACACCGACTAACCTTTTTTTTATATAAAAACTTACCTTACAAACTCCTTTAAAACTTTCCCTGTTGCCTTAAACCCAAGTTCCTTAGTATTTGACATTTCCACCTTGGGAAAGAAACTCCAACTAGCCACCCTATCCATGTCTTTTATAATTTTAGATATGTCCATCAGGTAGTCCCTCAGCCTCTGATGCTCGAGTGAAAACAATCCAGGTTCGTCCACTCTCTCCATACAGCTAATGTACTCCCATCCAAGCGACACCCTTGTAGCCTCTTCTGCACCTTCTCCAAAGCCTCCATATCCTTCCTGTAGTGCAGCGACCAGGACTGCACACAGTACTCCAAATGTGGCCTGGCCAAAGTCTTGTGTAGTTGCAACATGACTTGCCATCCTTTATATTCGAAGCCCTGAACGATGAAGCCATGCAGTATGCCTCCTTTTATTACCTTATCCATTTGTGTTGCCACTTTCAGGCACCTGAGGACTTTGCCCCCATGATCTGTATCTCAGTGCTCCTAAGGATCCAGCCACTTGCTGCAGACTTCCTTTTGACATTTGAACTCCCAAAATGCATCACTTCACACTTGTCCAGATTAAACTCAGTCATTCCTCCACCCACCCCTCCAACTGATGAATATCCTTCCTCACAATCCACAGCTCCCCCAATTTTCATGTCATCTGCAGACTTCCTAATCAGAGCACCAACATTTTCATTCCAAATCATTTAAAATATATTACAGACAACAGCTCATCAGATGTCAGTAAGTCCTACTCCCCTGTGCTGCAATGAAGTCAAGCCTCTCCTTGCAATCAACTGCAGCATTATATTTACAGCTGGGACCCAGTTTTCTATGTTGGTACATGGGACATTAGCTGCATGATTAGATTGCTCTAGAATGAAGCCCCTGTCTAAATTCACTGAAAAGTGAGACACTCAGTGACTTTGTACCATTGTACTGTGTCTAGTTCTGGTAGCCGGTTATAGGAAGAATATTGTTGAGCTGGAGAAGGTTCAGAAGAATTTTACAAGGATGCTGCCAGCAATGGAAGGTTTGAGTTATAAGCAGAGGCTGGATAGGCTAGGATTTCTTTCACTGGAGCCCAGGAAGTTGAGGGGTGACCATAGAGGTTTATAAAATCATCAATGGTATTAATAAGATGAGTGGCAGATGCCTTTTCCCTAGGATGGGGGAATTTCAAGACTGGGGCATATTTTTAATGTGAGGAGAAAGATTTTAAAAAAGACATAAGAAGGGGCAGTGTTTTTTACACAGCGGTTCGCGTGCGGAATAAACTTCTAGAGGGAGTGGTGAATGCGGGTACAGTAACAATATTTAAAAGACATTTGGATAAATACATGAGTATGAAAGATTTGGAAGAAAATTGGCCAAACACAGGCAGGTGGAACTAGTTTAGTTTTGGGTTTATGATAGGCATGGACTAGTTGGACTAAATGTTATACAGACTGTTTCCACTCTGTGTAGCCCTATGACTTTTGTCATTGCAAAGCTCTCAAATTTTGCATAATTGAAATGACTCAACTTTTATCCTGAAAAAGGCAGTGCATTCTCGAAGTGAAGGCCTAAGGCTTTTACAATGGTCACATCCAGTTGATTGGATCATGACTCAGCTTGATCAAGAAGCATTACCTCCAAAAAAAACAGGAGGATTTTCCACTGTGGGGTTTCATGTGCCTGCTAAGTTCCCAAGAAAGTAGTGGAAGTTTAGTCTGTTATCCACTTGGTGTCTTCTGACCTCTATTGTGTCCGTCCATTCTTACTCTAACTCTGTGAATCGTCAAGTGCATTATGCTATGTCAGAAATGCTTTTAGAAAACACTTGTCTTTAGTCCGTGAAGCATAATTGTGAAACACAGATGCATTTTCTCTTTTAAAGAATTCTCAATGGCCTTGCATGTAGTTTTGTAAAACCTGCACCTCTTCACAATGAATAAATCACCCAGCCTTAACGTAAGGAGGAGATAGACAGACCGACAGGTTTTTAATGAGTACCTACAATGGGTTGAAAGGTTATGGAGAGCGGGCAGGAAAGTGGAGTTGAGGCGGAGAGGAGATCTGCTGTTATTGTATTAAACGGCGGAGGAGCAGGCTCAAGGGACTGAATGCTGTGCACCTGGTCGTTCTGTACTTCCATTCACTCTGATATCGAACCATATCCATCAGCAATATCCCAGGTTTGACTCGGTTCTCTCTGGTTTGCTGAAATATGTTTGGCCTGATGGTGCAGATGTTAGTATTGACCTGGAAGTTGCCTGATTCATGCTCTTGATAGCTTCCCTCAGATCCATGATAGAAAGGGCTGTATAAGTCTACTTGTTCCTCAAAGGGTTAACTGATGCCACAAGATGAACTCCACCCATTAGTGTATAAAGGACTATTTCTGGGAGGAGCTAACCAGTTCAGGTGACTCTGTTCTAAGTGCAAAATTGTATGTAATTGAACAGTAAGATGTACTTGCTGTTCAGTCTGAAATGAGGTCTACCAAGACATGATCATGTAAGTCTGAGATGGAACTAGCTATAACGTTTGAAGTAATAAACCCTATTCTGTTAAACTAGACCAAATCTTACTGCTGCTGGAGACTTGACTGAGCATCCTTCTTCATTTGGTATCAATAAGTTAGAGTAATAACAATAGGGAGGATAACAAGTCGTAAATTTGCCCAGAGTATTCCAGATGGTTCCAATGTTTGTGACCACAGCACAATCCCAGAAGGTAGGTGAGAGCTGCAGGATCAGAATTCACTGACACGACCACCACAGTTGCATTCCCTGTCAGCAATTATCATCTGAAATTACGCAAATGTACATAACAAAAGTTGGCCATTCAGCCCATTAAGGCCATGCAAGTGTCTATGCTCCTTATGTACCTGCTCCCACCCTTTCCGTCTGCCTACCTGTCTCCATCTTGTTTATTACCTGTTTCCCACCCCCAGTTTCCAACTGCACTCTCGCTAATGAAAATCCACTTGGGTGAGAGCCCCTGGAATGGGATGTACTGATAACATTAGCTACAAAAACCTGCACTTTTTTCTTGTAACTTTTTTTTGAAAGTGTCCCTGGGTAGTTTCTAAACACTTGACTGGACAATCACTTACACAGGACACAAGAAGGAGGTTAAGCTGAGGAAAAGCTTGGCTGAAGAGGTTTAGGGAGCATCTTAATGCAAGGGCATACAGTGAAGTGGTGGAAGCATTTAGGCTGGAACTTCCAGTGCCCAGGGGACTGAATATCCACCACTACTGGTGAGGTGGCAGCTTGGAGGAGGCACATGAGGACAGCTGGAGGATTGTAAAACTGAAGTAGGCCAAGTACTCTTTTGAAAACAGATTTGCAAAGAGACCTATGGACAGATGTTCAGCTCCTGGCTAAGATGGTGTAGCGTGTTGACCCTTTTAGATGCTAGTTTCCTCACTGCTGACCCAAGCTGCCAGATGGAGGTGATGCAAGAGCAAGTGCCAAATGCACAAGACTCTCCCTGTCAGAATGCAGCCTTCCATCAGTGAGTCATCTGCTGTACCGTCTCATGGCAACGCATGGGAGTGTGGGTGGGGACAGTGTCTTGGAACAGGGTTACAGGGTTCAAAAGGACTTGGAGGTTAGGCTCCCACTGGACAGGCCCTCACCAGTCTGGAATGTGTGGTTGGATGTTCTTCAGTTTCACCTGCTCCTTTCAGGGCAGACCTGCTGTGAGGTGTCAGTGTGGGCGATTGTTCCTGAACCCCTTCATCAGAAACCCCATCCTTACACAAAACTATGTCAGACTGGCTTCTTTTCTGTGGATGGAACAAACAGTGCTGATTTTCACTTCAGAATGCAGCATGTGCATGAAGATTCCAACAACTGTATTTCAGGAAAACAAAATAAATCTTTGAGCTTGGTGTCATTAAGTAGCCCCATTTAGAGATATTGAGAGCCAGGTGAAATGCATAGAATTGATGCTGAATGTATATGGAGCTGCTAAACTCGACATTTGCTGTAATACAAGTGGAGTGAAACACCGAGTTCTGTTCAGTAACCATGGAGCAGTGGTTAGATTAATTTAAAATATAAATTTCATTGACGAATGGGTTTAGAAATCTGCAGGGCTCAATTTGTGTATAGCTTGGATATTGCTCTTTTGATCAGCACAATCTCTGCTGCTGCACTAGTTCTGTCATTTCTGTTTCATTTTGAGTTTTGAAGTTTATTACAAAATGTGTAGAGTGGGTACAGTCCATTCCTGTCGTGATGTCATAACCTTGGCAGCCATTTTGTTAACATCTGACAAGGTCATTGCCCTTTGAAACTGCAATAAACTGTAGTCGAAATGGCCCAAATGATGGCTTGGATTGGAATTGAATCTCTTTGGCATATCAAGATGGAATTTGAATTCAGAAAGTCTCAAGATCATTGATCTACGAATTACTCTGCAATTGGCCATTGGGACAGTTTGGGATCTCTTGTATCTCAGTGGGTAGCATCTCTGCCTCTGAATCAGAATCTCTGGGTTAGAGTCTGACCCTAGGAAGTGTGGTCAAGGGATGTGCGTTCATAACACGGTCAAAAAGCTCTATCTTCAGTCTGCAAATCCTTCCAATATTCCTCTGAGAGACAGTAAGAGTGAAAGCTGGCTCCTGAGCCAGAAGTATATGGTGGCCACAATGCACAGACTCTATGCACCAACCTTTGCCAAGGGCTCACACGCAATAGCAAGTGTCTTCCTCTGTTTAAGGAACTGCTAAAGGGAGGAATTCCTCATCGGGATTTTATATGGGGCAGGGTGAATGGAAGGAACTAATTTCTTGTTTCTAATCTTCGATGCAGTAGCGTCATTGGTAGCCCTGAAGCTGTCTGCAAATCAAACCAAACGATGTGCAATCCTGGCTGAAAGCAAATCAGGCAGACTTTCATTTCTGTAGCACCTTTCCACAGGGTGCAGGGTGTCCTACAGCGTCTAACAGCCAATGAAATACTTTAAAGCGCTGACATTGTTCTCGTGCAGGAAGCATTGAGGTTGAGTTGTGCTGACGAGGTATAAACAGCAACCAGGATCTGTTCCTCTTCATAACGTGGTTGCTTCCACATGCAGGAGACCATGGAGTAATGGCTCAGTGGTTAGCACTGCTGCCTCACGGCACCATGAACCCAGGTTCGAGTCCAGCATTGGGCAACTGTCTGTGTGGAGTTAACATGTTCTCCCTGTGTCTGTCAGGTGGTCCAGTTTCCTCCCACAGTCCAAAGATGTGTGGGTTCCGGTGGATTGGCCATGCTAAATTGCTTCATAGTGCCCAGGGATGCGCAGGCTAAGTGGACTAGCCATGGGAATTGCAGAATTACAGGGATGAGTGGGATGCTGTACAGAGGGTTGGTGCAGACTTGATGGGCCAAATGGTCTCCACTTATACTCTAGGCATTCTACTAGAAAGCAAATGTTCAAAGTCTGAACTGAAAATCAAACCCCTCTGACAGTATCGCACTCCCTTCAGTGCTGTACTAATTCACTCATAAACGCAACTTGATCAGGAGGTGAGACTGCTGTTCACTCAGCCTGGGCTGATGGAACTCGGAGGCTTTGTTTTGTTGCCGAAGTCTTAAAGGAAAAAGTAATGAGATTCCCCCGGAAATATGGTAAATAATGGGCAACAAAATCTTGCCGAGGAATTTAAAACTGGTTAAAATGCTCAAACATTTGAGGGCGGAGAATAAAAAGAATTTTTAGAGTTGTTTCCAAGAAGGATGGTCTTTTTGGAGCTGTGAGGAGTTTTCTGGTTTGAATGTTGAGAGGATATTTTGAGATTTGATCCTATTTTAGCACCCATCACCACCCAAACTGTAAGGCAACTCGAAGCAAATAGTGGAGGGGGTGGTTAAATCTGGGGGTGTGGACGCAGCTTGGCCATAAGAATGGAAGAGTCTGAGCAGACCTGTCCCCTTGAATCTGTCAGAAAGGCAGACTGACCTTCCCCAGGTTACTTTTTAACTTCTGTATAACTCAGCTAGTGCAGCAGAACACCTCTCCTGACCTCTGTGTCCTTAAGCAAGTACTTAAGGGTGACTGCTGATAAAAGGCACACCGATCCAAGTTCATGTCAGTAAATGTGTTTACACGTTCTGTAGAAAGAATGTTTCACAGGGAGATGGGGAAACAACGTCTATCTTTTCACTTTAAGTTTGACCTTCCAGCATACTGCTCATTTCTAAGCTGTCATGTCATTGAGCTTCGTGAGCAAAAATAGTATTTCACATTTTCTCTGCAAAGGATCCACTTGCTTAGGTCACAGGTCCCCAGAAAGTGACCTTTCTTTCTGTGAACCAAAAATGAATTTGAAAGATTTGAAACCCTTACTGGCTGGGACAGAATATCTAACAGGATGGTTAAGCCATTAGTATTTCTCTCCAGCACTTTTCCCAGTCCTCTGACCAAGGATATGCTCAGCTGCATGGCCTCCAGTGGGAGTTGCTGGCTACCAAGTAGAAGAGGGAGGACATCTCCTCTGACCAAACCTCACCCATCCGTATGCAGCCCATTGAACCACATCGTGTTGCCAGGGTTGTTTTCTCTAGAGCAGTGGAGGCTGAGGGGAGACTTGCTGGAAGACTACAGAATTATGAGATACATAGATGTGGTTGATGGAATCTTTTTCCCAGTGTTGAGATGTCCAGTATTAGGGTGCATACGTTTGAGATGAGAGGGGAAAGTTCAAAGGAGATGTGAAGGACAAGTTGTATCTTTCCACAATGGTTGGAGTCTGGAATCTGCTGCCAGGGATGTAGGTGGAGACAGATACGATTGGGGCATCTAAGGGACTTTTAGATAATCACATGAATATGCAAGGAATCAAGGGATATGGACCAAGGGCAGGCAGAAGGGATTAGTTTAATTTGGCGTTATGTTCAGCCCAACATCATGGGCTGAGGCACCTGTTCCTGTGCCGTACAAATTTATGTTCTGACTAAGATCCAGGGATATCCCGGTGTGTAAAGCTCTGTATCCCACCTCGGCTAAAGCCCTTCCCAATTTCTGTATCCTCCTCCAGCCTTACAACCTTCTGAAAGCTCCCAGTTCCTTCCCTTCTGGCCTCTTGTGCATTCCCCCACTTCTGTCACTCCATCACTCGCATCGTTACCCAAGTTCCAGAATTTCTGGCCTAAATATAGAACATTACAGTACATTCTCTTCAGCCCTCAATGTTGCGCTGATCTGTGAAACCAATCTAAAGCTCATCTAACCGATACTATTCCATTATCATCCATATGTTTATCCAAAGACCGTTAAAATGCCCTTAATGTTGGCAAGTCCACTACTGTGCATTCCATACCCTTACTTCTGCCTGAGTAAAGAACCAACCTCTGACATTTGTCCTACATCTATCACCCCTCAATTTAAAGCTTTGTCCCCTCGTGCTAGCCATCATCAACCAAGGAAAAAGGCTCTCACTTCTCCACTTCTTTCTCTTTTTAAAAACACACTGCTTAAAACCTCCTTGCTTCATCAAAGTATTGATCACCTGTAACCTCTCTTGAAGTGACACAATCTCAGACTGCCTGTGTGGGAAATGGTCTTGGCATGTTTAAATGTTTTAAAGATGCAATTTGTTATACATCTTTTGGCAGTTGTGTTTTCATATTAGACTATAATGAGAACCGGCTGTTTTATCATTTCAAAATGTATATAAGGAGATCTGGGACCTTCACAAGAATTTAGCGAAATGTATACAATTGTACAAATATATTACATTTTTGGGGTTTGGATTTCAAAGTAGAGGCAGATGAATGTGGATTGAGAGTGTGTTGCTGGAAAAGCACAGCAGGTCAGGCAGCATCCGAGGAGCAGGAGAATTGACGGTTCGGGCAAAAGCCCTTCATCAGCAATGAGGCTGTGAGCCGAGGGGGTGGAGAGATAAATGGGAGGAGGGGTGAGGCTGAGGGGGAAGGTAGCTGAGAGTGCAATAGGTGGATGGAGGTGGGGGCAAAGGTGATAGGTCAGAGAGGAGGCCGGAGCAGATAAGTACCTGTTGGACAGGTAGGACAGGTCATGAGGGTGGTGCTGAGTTGGAAGGTTGGAACTGGGATATGAAGGGCAGATAAATGTGGATCAGTTCTGTGAAGTTTCTCTTAAGACGGTCCGACTCCGTTTGGAACACTGAGCTAAATGCATCAGTTTCAGGAAAGCAGGTGATTAACAGAGTGCCTGGGAGAGCCTGTATGGTGTCAACAGACCAATGTTTGTAATCTTGGGTTTACGACTGAGAGTAAATACAGTAAAGCGATTAGTTTAGTTTAGTTTTGATCTAAAATCACATTTGGTTCAAAGATTTAGCTCTGAAAAATCCTGAGTTCTGTTTAAAAGGTTTTGAACCATTTTCTTTCAGCATGAGGATCAAGTCAGTTTGGCAGGGCCAATCATCCTTGCTGAAATGGAGAGTTTGGGCAGGACTGTTCAAATTGCATTAGCATTTTCAGTTTTAGTAATCAGAATTATGAAGGTTTTTATGCCAAAGGATTCACCAACGAATCTTAAGAAACAGTGTCAACAATTGAAGTAAAGTACGTTGGAAATCATCGGTTAAATAAAGATTTAAAAAGCTTAAATCAACATGTAACCTCTCATATTGAGTTTGTGAGAGAGATGCCATTGGAAAACGTTTTGATTTTCGTGTTGATCTTTGTGTTAAGAACTACTTTAACTGCCTTTGGCACTCTTTTTCCCATTCTTTCGTATATTAAGCTTATGTTCTATTGTTAAAGAAGATCTGTAGCTCTGTGTATGTGCATTTCAGTGACTAACCATCAGGGTAACCAACTGAAAATGTTCAACATATGATCAATCAAGAAGGTTCCAATCTCCGATCTGAATTAATATCAGTGAGCGTCAATATCCTCGTCAATATCCTCAGCGTGGTTCCACACTTGGTTATAGATGGAATGAATAATTCTACTGTTCTAGAAATCTAATCACTGAGCGGTCAATCACTAAGGTATTAAGGTTTAAAATTTAGTTTTGAGATGTCATTATGTTTATGAAACTTCAAGCACTTGTCATGATTGCCTCATCTGCACCGATTTTCCACAGACAACACCAGCATTTTCTGCACATCATGACAGATTAGTGCCATATTCCTACTCGGCTGCACTCCCAACAGAGGGCAGCCCTGTCCTCGTGAACAGTTCAAAACAACCGCCCACCAAGAAGCCTCTGATCCTGTCACAATGAACACTCAGAGCTCTGAGTGTTGGAAGTCACTCAGAGCTCTGCCCTGTTGAAAATTGTCCCAGATGACTTTCTGACCAGAAACAACAGCAAATCTCTGAGCAAACCAACCTCCTGTTCTGGAATCTGCAGGAATTCAGTATTAATCTCCAGACCCCAAAGGTGAACAAACATGGAGGAAAGCATCCAGGCTTTTGGGGAAAAAATGTTTTTCTTTTTATTTTCTTTGAGTATTTTTACAGTATATTTGCAATTAATATGTAAGTGGTGGGAAGGCTTCCTGCTTACTTTTGAGGCAGGTTTGATAGACTCTCCAGAAACATATCTAGATAAAGATGGCAACCCCACCACTGGATGGTTTACATTCTGAAATAGTACAAAAAGGATTTCAACTGGGATCCTCGCTCAGTTACCCAAGGCCATAGATATGTAAATATTGTGCCAAAACCTAACCTGCTGTATGTCAGGAGTAGATCAGAAAGATGCTGTACTCCAGGTCAGTAATTGTCACATTGTCAAAAGTCAATGGCACACTTAGGTGGAGTATTTGAGCCATTTTGGAGAGATGGGAAGAGGTGCTATAATAATGCACCAGCGCTACCTTGAAATGTGGCTCGTGTTCATCCTGATGAAGAGTTTATGCTCAAAGCATCGACTCTCCTGCTTCTCGGATGCTGCCTGACCTTTTCCAGCGTCGTACTTTTTGACTCTGACCTCCAGCATCTACAGTCCTCATTTTCTCCTCCTCCCCTAGACAAGATGATACTCTGATAAAGAGGCATCTGGGCTCAAAACGTTAGCTTGCTCTCTCTCCATGGATGCTGCATGAACCTGCTGTGATCTCCAGCACTACTTGTTTCAGTACAGATACACCTTTTGCAGTAATTTGCTCCGAAGTTGTTTCCTTGGAAGTTAGATGTTTGAGTGAAATTCTACAGGGAATTTTTTTAACCACTTTTTATCTTACTAAGCCGTGCAATATTGAGGTGTGTTCATGCCTTTCGTTGCAACGCAAGGGGTATTCATTATCTTTGTCCTATTAATTTTTCTTTGTCCTATTAATGTTTCTTTAGCCCATCCCCCAACCTTCTCCCTTTTTACCTTCACCTCCCATCAAAGTTGCTTATAAGGATGTCAATAATGCTCTGTTCTTGTAACATGGGGAACTTAAGGTAGAAAGAAGCAGCAAACTACTTGAACGTGGTTGGCATTGCAAGATTAATCATTTATATTTAGTGAGCAGCCACGCAAGGTATTCAGTAGGGATCAGGGAGTGAGAACTCTTGATGATTCGTCTCCCGCACTGGTTGAAGGGTATTTGGATCAATAACATTGGCCTAGTAACTATCCCGGAGGAGCTCACAACAGAAAGTGCTGGAGAAACTCAGCAGGTCTTGCAACATCTGTGGAGAGAGACTGAGTCAATGTTTTGAGTCTAATATGACTGTTCTTCAGAACTCTGGCTAAGCTATTATTTTTAAATCATTTTCACATATGTTCTTTAGGGAAGGAGACCTTACCTGGTCTCACCTACATGTGACTCTAGTCCCACAGCGATGTGATTGACTCTCAACTGTCTTCTGGGAAATTAGGAATGGGTAATACATTTGGGCCTAGCCAGTGATGTCCTCATCCTAGGAATGAATTTTTAAAAAGGTGACCTTTCTGGAAATCAAACAAGTATAACATAATGTAGAGATGTGGCTCACACCTGACAGCCTATAAAATACTACTTGATTGAAATATTAAAAATCCTGTGTATTTTAGAGAGGACATTTTCTCTTATGTACATGTCTAGTACTACAAGTTACTATTTAAAAATTATGGTTTGCACATTTGAAGGATGAGGCAATTTTTTTTCCTGAGGGCCATGAATTATTGGAACTTCGCGTCCAAAAAGACAATGGAGTTAGAACCTTGAATATTTTTAAGTTGGAGGTCAGTAGTTTCCTAATGAGCCAAAAGGCTATCAGAGCTAGGCGAGAAGGTAGATGTTGGGCTACTAACACATTAGACATGGCCTTCTTTATTGCAGAGGGATGTTGAGACTGGGCTATTCAATATATTCAAAGCTGAGGTAAACAGATTTTTAGTCAGTAAGGGTTATGGGGAGAAAGGTAGGAAAGTGGAGTTGAGGATTTTCAGACCAGTCATTATCGCACTGGCAGAACAGACTCAATAGGCTGAATGACCTACTTCTGAATGATGGAGCAGGCTGAACACACCAAGTAGCCAACTGTGTTCATAACCACGGCCACCAGTGTGGCTAGGGATGGATACTCTTTGCAGTAGCGAGATAAAGCTCCCAAGAATGGGAGGGGAACCATCATTTCATCAATCTAAAAGAAAGAGGGAAATAAATTGAGAATCACTCTCGCTACTCACCCCACCCACTAAAAAAGAGACTCTGCTCAAATTTTAATTCTAAACAGTAGTGTAGCTACTATCTGAAAGTCCATTGCCCAACTGGGAATGTCCATGAACCGATACATGCCATTTCTCAAGAACAAAGATGAGGGTAGAATTAAACCCTTGATAATAATTAAGCTTTGTTCTATCTCCTCCCCCCCCCCCAAACGACTGAGCAGCCTCACAGGAAATGAGCTCAGTATTACCACTGCAATCCAGCTTCACAGGAACGCATTCTGCTTCCATGGCAACCTCTCCAAATCTGAACTCTGCCATCTTTGGCAGATCTGTCGTGTCGAGAGCAATTCTCCAACCCCTTGTGTTTGTTTGGAACCAGGGCTGGTCCTGCTGTTTGCACAGCTAAAGCTGGCTCCCTCATCCTGGCATGAAATTGTGAATAGCCAAGGCAAGGGCTTGTCACTGTGGACAAAGACAGCAGATTTAGCACAGCTCATTATTTATGCGGACTTCCAAATTAAAGCGAGCCCAATTATAAAATCCGTTTAAGTGCATTAAGAACAGTTATCCCGAGCTTTATGCACATTAACACCTCATAAGTGAAGTTCATCAGATATTTTTTTTCTCTACCATTCAATCATTAATGTGCCTTGACTTGGCTGTGGCTGGTCTCTATTCTTGGAATGTGGTCATTTCTGATTTCTCCTGCAGTGATTGCTGTAATTTCAAGTCAAACGCTTTTCAGATTTTCCATTTCAGTTGACTTAATAGGAAAAGAAATATCTTACATGTTTAAAAACAATGCTCTCAATTGTTCTCCTATTATAAGCTAAACAATATTGAAGATTATTTCTCATCTTGACAAGATATGCCCATGTCTTCCAATCTTCTTGTGATTGTTGTTTACAGCCCAGTGGAACAGAGGTAATAAAGTAGCATAATGGCAGATCTGCTGAATTATGTTCACTCATTAAAATTTGCTCAGAAGATCCGTCTGGAAATGTTCATAGTTTTAAATATTTGTCCAATTACCCTGGTGCAGTCTTTAAGAATTATAATGGCTTCTATGTGCTGTATCCTTTCAAAGATAGCCTGGATTGTTGTCTTTTTTGTTTGCAAGTAATTGTCGAGGTAACATTTAAAATTAAACAAATTACTTACTTTAGATACAGGGAACATAACAACAAATCTGAGCTCTGTAGGGTTGCCAAGAGGTTTTCGGGTGATCTGTATTGTTGACTATGGCTTGTCAGAGGTTTGATGGACTAAGTGTAGGTGGTGTTAACCCCTTGAATTTCAAAGTTCAGTGCTTTTGGAACAGGTGAAAGTGTGTCTCACTCTATTTGCCTTAGAAAACCAGTGTTAATTTGAGCATCTTGATGGTTGGAATATTATCCTCTTCCAGCTGTAAGGGTCCTTCATAGAGTCATACAGCACACCAACAGACCCTTCAGTCCAAGCCAATCATGTTTCTGAACTAAACTAGTCCCTCCTGCCTGCACTTGGCTCCTATCCATTCAAACATTTCTTATTCACGCATTTATCACGTTGTAGGTGTACCCGCATTCACCACTTCCTTTGGAAGTTCATTCCACACAGGAACGACTCTGTGTTAAAGAAAAGAAATGGCTCTCATCTTTTTTAAATCTTTCTCCACTCACCTTAAAAATGTTTTGGAATTCCCCACTCTTGGGAAAAGACACCTGCAATTCACCTTATCTGTACCCCTCATTGTTTTATTATCCTCCATAAGGTCACCCCTTAAATTTAGTGAGTGTGTTCCAGGTTACAAATGCGTCTGCATGTCAATGACATTGTTGGTCCTGGCTAGACTGAAGATGGTGAGATAACTCCCCTGTCAATGAAACCTAAAGGCTGCTTCGCCGAAAGTGACTGGGATTGATGTTATACAATCTGTAATATAGATTAAGTCAACTCCACTCACTGCATTTTGTTCCAGAAATCACTGTGCTTTGATGAGGACAAGTTGCTAATTTTGCTCATGAGCTCTGTTTACAGTCTGCAAAGGCTCTTGTCTGGGTATTTCATTGATAACTCCACAGTCAGTTTCATTCATGTCCATGTGATTGTTGATGTTGTATCACCTTGGTGAAAAACCCATCAGGTATTTTTGCTGCCACCATCTTTCCCTTAGGTTGGTATCCAAAGGGCCTGGCTGGTCTAGTGTGGTACAGGAGAGCCACTTGGTTTGTCACATAGTCATAGAGATGTACAGCATGGAAACAGATCCTTCGGCCCAAGTTGTCCATGCTGACCAGATATCCCAACCTAATCTAGTCTCAACCGCCAGCACCCAGCCTATATCCCCCCCCAAACTCTTCCTATTCATATACTCATCTACGTGCCTTTCAAATGTTGCAATTGTACCAGCCTCCACCACTTACTCTAGTAGCTCATTCCATATATGTACCACCCTCTGCATGAAAAGATTGCCCCTTAGGTCTCTTTTATATTTTTCCCCTCTCACCCTAAACCTATGCCCTCTAGTTCTGGACTCCCGGACCCCAGGGAAAAGACTTCATCAATTTATCCTATTCTTGCCCTTCATAATTTTGTAAACTTCTATAAGGTCATCCCTCAGCCTTCGACGCTCCAGGGAAAGCAGCCCTAGCCAATTCAACCTCTCCCTATAGCTCAAATCCTCCAATCCTTGTAAACCTTTTCTGAACCCTTTCAAGTTTCACAACATCCTTCTGATAGGAAGGAGACCTGAATTGCACGCAGTATTCCAAAGGTGGCCTAACCAATGTCCTGTACTGCCACTACATGACCTCCCAACTCCTGTACTCAATACTCTGACCAATAAAGGAATGCATACCAAAGACCTTCACTATCCTATCTACCTGCAACTCCACTTTCAAGGAACTATGAACCTGCACTCCAAGGTCTCTTTGTTCAGCAACACTCCCTAGGACCTTACCATTAAGTATAATGTCCTGCTAAGATTTGCTTACCTAAAATGCAGCACCTCACATTGATTTAAATTAAACTCCATCTGCCACTCCTCAGCCCATTGGCCCATGAGAAAAGACTTGACTTAAACAAGATGCATGTTATGATAACAATCAGGTACACGTTGAATTTGATCGCGCACTTCTGTTTTCCTGCTCGAGTCAGTTAGACAACATAATTTTGGGCAGGGTTCAAAGCCATCCTCTGCATTAACCCTTTCAAAGCAGAACAATTTATACAAAAAATAGGGAACACCGAGCAGCCTACTCCAGTCAGCTGACCAGGGGAGGTCTCTTGGAGCTTGAGCAGAGAAATTGGGGATAGGTTTTCCTGATGATGTTTCTGGAGAGTGTCATTCTCTGTGTTGCAACAATGTCACATTATTCAGGTTCAGGGACCGGATAATCTGCCTCGCGATTTCCTTTACGAAATGAGGGAGTGCGTGACCTTCCAAACAGAGAACTATTGCTGTATCATTCGTAAAAGAGCTGAAGACTTGAGATTCCTTTCAGCCAGCCATGTTTCAATTGCATTCCTGTGTGGGTGCTCTTTCTGCACAGACATGTTAAACAGATTTAAATAGAAAGCAACAGTATTCACCATGAACTTTCTGCTTGGATGTTCTCCCCCTTGTGTTTTTAACCATGTCACATCGTCATTAATCCATGTTTTCTTGTATGCTCTCTGATCTAAAATCATCTTTGACCTTGATTCAATTTAACAGCTGATAAAGATGGAATCAGTGAGATGAACCGAAAATCCTGTCAGGATTCTTGCTTCATATTATCGACCAATCGAATGCTTATACCCATTGAGCTTTTAAATACTGGGACACAAGGGGGAAGAAATAGGTTTTGTCCAACAGCATTAAACTGGCAGAGTTTGCCATGCAATCTCTAACAGGTCGCATCCCACATTGGCACTGAATGACCATTGTGCCACTGCCTGCTTTGTTCTACCAGCCAGGGTGAGTGTCCACCTCACAACATCGTCCAGAGTGGAGATGGTATGCGGTATAAGATGCAAGAGCTAAAGTAGGCATTGAATCCTTTTGAGTCTGCCCTGGCATTGAATGAAATGGTCGCTGATCTGATCATCCTCAACTCCACTTTTCCCCCATGACCCTTGATGTCCTCACTGATTGAAAATGTATCTCTGGCCTTGAATGTACCCTGCCTCACCAGCTGTTGGTGGTAAAGTTGGATAATGAAGCGAATGACTGCCCTCCCTCCAACCACATGCCCAGTTGACTTCATTGTTCAAAACAAAGATGGAAATTGCTGAATAAGCTCAGCAGGTCTAGCAGCATCTGTGGTGAGAAAGCAGAGTTAACATTTTGAGGTCCAGTGACCCTCCTTCAGAACTGATTGTAGCTGGGAAAAAACTTGTACACATGCTATGAAGCTAGGTGCGGGAGGAGGAGTAATCATAGAATCCCTACAGTGTGGAAACAGGCCATTTGGCCCAAAAAGTCCACACTGACCCTCTGAAGAGTAACCTACACAGACCCATTCCCCTACCCTATTACTCTACACTTACCCCTGACTAATGCACCTACTACACATCCCTGAACACTATGGACAATTTAGCATTTCCAATTCACCTAACCTGGGAAAATGTGAGGACTGCAGATGCTGGAAAAGCACAGCAGGTCAGGCAGCATCAGAGGAGCAGGAAACTCAACACTTCTGGCATAAGCCCTTCATCAGGAATGTAGGAAAGTGGGAGAGGGAAGGGAGCTGAGAGATAAATAGGAGGGTGGGGCTGTGGGAAGGGAACCGGAAACATGATAGGTAGATGCAGGAGTGGGGTGATGGTGATAGGCCAGAGAGGAGGGAGGAGCAGGAAGGAAGATGGACATGTACGACAGTAAAAGAGGGTGGTGCTGTGTTGGAGGGTTGCATCTGGGATGAAGTGGGAGGAGGGGAGATGAGGAAACTGGTGAAATCTGTGTTGATGCCGTGTGGTTGGAAGGTACCAAGGCAAAAGGTGAGGTGTTCTTCCTTCAGATATTGGGTGACATTTAACATAAGATGAGAAGCCTGGCAGGCACTTAACCAAGGGCAAAATACAATGGAAATCTGAAATAAAATGAAGAGAAATGTTGGGTACTCTCTTCAAGCCTGATAGCATCTACAGACAGAGATAAAAACCAGAGTTCATATTTGAGTTCTGTGACCTTTTGTCAGAACTGGGAAAAGTTGGAAATGTAACTCTTGGTGAAATGAAAGGGGAGGTGGAAAGGTTAAAAAAAATTTGGGGAGCTCTGTGTTGACAAAAGAAATGATGGGTTAGAGCAAAAGAGAGTGGTGATGGGAGGTGGGCCCAGACGAAGGGTGAGAGGCAGGATAGTGAACAGTTCTGTCCAAAAGCAGAAGTGGGAAAAAAAAGTAGATGAAGGTCGATGTCAGCAGAGAAAATGGGGAAACCATGACTCCCATCTGAAATATTTAAACTCAGCATTGTTCACGTCTTTTACTGTTTCCTGGACTCTTTACTTATCCCATGACCACTCTTTTTTTGCTCTAACCTCAAAAAATGAGGTGGTGAGCTTGAACTTGTTCAGCTTTACTGGAGCACTGCTGTAAGCCGAGGACAGAGCCATCATTGTGAGAGCAAAATCAAGACTGAGGATTTAGTGTACCAGAAGTCATGCTTGTGGACTGAATGGAAGTTGTTCTGTTTCTGAGACCAGGTATTCACTGTGACCGTGTCCTGAGCAATGACAGCTGTTCATTCAGTACAGCACTCAACCACTGGTGCTAAATGGGTAAAGTCACAAAGCAAATGGAATTAAAAGTAGGGGCTTTGCTGGGAAAAGAAGCTGTTGTTTTGCTTTTAATATAGTGTGATTTAACCTCAAAGTGTAACGTGAAGTTGACGTGAACACTTGTGCATTCAGTCCTCCAGAGGAGCTGACATCATCTGCTCTCCAGTATGGAGTTATTCTGATGGAATAACATTACTCAAATCCCATCAGTTGGTGTGGGTGATACTATGTGGCTCCTCTACGCGCACAGAGACACACACTCACAGAGACTCGTGCACGCGCGCACACAGAGACGCACACACACCAGCCCCTGACAATGTTCACCTTTTGCAGTTAATCAGTTGTGTTCTGTAAATGGCAAGTTTATACAACTGGTGAATAGGTATTGGCAGGCAATGTGGTGAAGGCAGGAAGCATTGTTGAGTGAGGAACAGAAGGCTTGATAACATTGCCAACTTAGTATAGGCCTTTTCAGTATCCAGTACTGTTTATCTGGAAGGCAGATTCATTTGCCCGATCCCGGTATTGATTCATTCTTTACTTCCTCCTCCTTTTTTGCAATGTGGTGCAAACAATAGATCAGTGGGACTTTTTCCAAAAGCTAGCATGTACACATTGGGTTGAGTAGCCTCATTCTGTGTTGCTGTTTGACGATCTGCTTGTACAGTAATCACTAAATTAAAAACGACTTGTGTTTTTAAAAGCAAAAAAAGCTAATATCTTTGCAATAGAGTCTTCAGTAAGGTTGATGCAGCGCAAGCTCCTATAGTATAGCAAGGTTTGCTTTTATGTATAAAAACCAAAAAGAGCTGCAAATGCTGTAAATTGGAAACAAAAACACAAGATCCTGCCAGACCTGTTGAGCTTTTCTAGCAGCTTCTGTTTTTGTTTTTGCTTTTGTATAAGACCTTTGCTCATCTCTGGCCATATTGAAACACTTGAACGCTGAGAAAGTGCAGTCATTGCGACTGTACCGGCCTCTGCAAGTTCCAACAAACAGCAGAGTGATCAAGAGCAGGGAGTCTGCTTCGGTGATCTTAGTTGAGGGATAAATCATTTGTCTGAAGACTGGGGAGAATTTCCCCATCTGTTCTTCCAAATAGTGTGTAGGATCTTTCAGACCTAATACTGAGAGAGAGAGAGAGAGAGAGAAGGCAAGATGTCTCCTTGGAAAGAAATCACATCAGACTCTGAGGCAGCCCCTTGGTACCATGCCGGAGTGTTGCTGTAGGTTTTTATTTTTACCCCCTCCTGTGGGTAAAGATCAGCCCTGGGGGCGTTGATAACTGCAAATGGGGACCATTGGTGGCTGCTGGAGTGGTTTGTGAACCCACAACCTGTGACTCCGAGGTCAGAGTGCTATCCCCTTATACACATTCCAGCAAGATTCAGTGGGCACTGATGAAGGGAGGGAGGGAGGGGAGCCACCAATGAGAATCCTGACTGCCTCTGAGCTGGGCTTAATTTCGCTGAGGCTACAATTTCACTTGTCCTCAACATCCAGACCTAGACGGCATAGGTTTAGTGTGAGATGGGAAAGATATAAAAGAGACCTAAGGGCAACTTTTTCACTTCCGTTTCTGGAATGAGCTGCCAGAGGAAGTGGTGAAGGCTGGTACAATTGGAACATTTAAAAGGCATCTGTATGGTTATATGAATAGGAAGGGTTTGGAGGGATATGGGCTGGGTGGTGGCAGGTGGGACCAGTTTGGGTTGGGATATCCGGATGGGTTGGACTGAAGGGTCTGTTTCTGTGCTGAACATCTCTATGACTCTATTCCCACTGAAAGTCGGGTCACATTGGTCAGAGTTCCTCCTCTGAAGCAAAATGACGTTAGCCAGAGAAATGTTGTATTTGGGATTCTGAAGAGAGTAAAGTCTGATCTGGCTGTGATGCCTTCCACAGTCAGACAGCCCGCCAACTCTCGGGGCACACTCTCTTGACGTGATCTGTTTGGTCACGGATACATACCCCACTTGATATCACTCTCCTAATCCGGGCAGGGTATGAAACAGCTGTGATAAATATACAAAATCATCCGGTCCTTTGAGCCTGCTTTGTGATTAACCGAGATCATGGTTGATCAGTTTGCATTTGAAATTCTGCATTTCCATCTATCCCTAACACCTCCAGTGCTTCCCTCCTGGAAGGTTTGAGTTAAAGGTAGCTCCTCTTGCCTTTTAAGGTTACGGACTAAGAATGACCACTTGAGCAAAGTTGGGCGGAGTAGCCAACTTGGTGGGCGGCATGGTGGCACAGTAGTTAGCACTGCTGCCTCACAGCGCCAGAGACCCGGGTTCAATTCCCGCCTCAGGCGACTGACTGTGTGGGGTTTGCACATTCTCCCCGTGTCTGCGTGGGTTTCCTCCGGGTGCTCCGGTTTCCTCCCACAGTCCAAAGATGTGCGGGTCTGGTGAATTGGCCATGCTAAATTGCCTTTAGTGTTAGGTGAAAGGGGTAAATGTAGGGAATGGGTCTGGGTGGGTTGCGCTTCAGCGGGTCAGTGTGGACTTGTTGGGCCGAAGGGCCTGTTTCCACACTGTAAGTAATATAATCTAGCCAGAGAGAGCAGCATTTCCAAACGAGGACAAGAAAATAACGGCAGAGCTTTGGGGGTGTGGGGGCGGGGTGGGAAGATGGTGAAGATACCGTGGAATGCCATTTCTCTGCACACGAAAAAGATTTATCATCAAAACATACCTTTTGGCTTGTTGTAGAAAAACTACTTTGAAGCTCAAAGGCTTTAAATGGTTGACAACAAGATAAATGCTTGCACTTTCAGTCAATGAGGCGTGCAGGCACTCAGATAAGGGCAGTTTGTCAGTCAAATGTTGACTGACATTGGCCTTTCCACTCAGATTCCAGTTGGCATTTAGTGGAAGTATTGATCTAGCATGTCAATGCTGACAAAGTACTGCTCACACAACTTGTCACTCGTGAGGATCAGGCTATGTTTGTTAGTCTCGCGAATAAAACTGTGGGCATCAGATGTGTTTGCAGGTACCCAGCAGATCTCGCGACAGGATTTTTATTTTCCCTTTGACCAACTTTTGTCCGAAGGTGGTGTTTCGTGCTGAGTGTGGCAGCTTTCTGGTTAACCTATCCAAAAGCAGTTTTTTTTTTACAGTGGCCTGCCCAAACAAAATGCCTCTTGAAGTGATTTGAGAAGGGAAGTCGTTACATTGGGACAGGTAAAAATGATGGATTGGGTAATGCAGCTCCTCCATTGAGCACGGTTTAGAGTTTGTTGTGGACGAGGCCAGAACACCATCATCCCCCCACCGCCCCATCTCCAAGTGTATTATGGAGATAGGATCGATCCTAACTTTTATATTTTTTAAAAGTATAAGGCCCTTTTATTCTTACAACACAGTTAAAATACAGCAAAAAAAGAATTGGCATAACTTTAGTCTCTTGAATTACATAATGTATTGCTTAACCACTAATCATACAACTGTTCCACTATAGGCAGCATCCCATAAACGCACGCTTGGCAAAGACCATTTCCCAACAGAGTTGTTCTTCTCACTTGCTGTCTGTCTCCAGAGAAACACTGAGAGAAACAATCTGCCCCTTTTGATTTTGAAGAGGCAGCCTCTCTGTCCAAGACTTCACTCTGACAGTGGTGAACTCAAACTTTCAGTTCCAGCAGCCAGCAGGATCCTACAGGCCGTTCTGCTGTAACATCCGTTTCGCTAATGTGAATTCGTTCTAACACAATTGACAAATTAGGGACACTATTTCTAAGATGCAAGGAGCATTTGTTATATTGTACTTCCAACCCTGTTACTTTAACTGGTGCTGCTATTATGCCACCCCGTGTTAAGAAAATTGCACAAGAATGGAATTACCGTGTTATAGCAGAACCAACGTTACTGCATGAACAAAGCAAAATTGAAGTCTTCTGAGTCAGTGTGTGCCCAACCCCGCTCACTCATACTTCTTTTATTTTACAAAAAGCAGTGAATGCTCAGAGCTGTTTACCTACTGCCTGCCTGAAGTAGACACTTGGGCACCACTGTAACAGCACTCCTCTGCAAGCAAAACAGGAACAGACTCTTAAGACACAGTATTGCCATGTAGACAACCAGCAGGAATCGAGGGAGGGAGATGGGAAGGTTGTAAAGAGTCTGGTCAAGCACTGGATAAGCAATAGAATATTGATCATCTATCCTTCATAACCTCAAGAGTCTTTCCTATTGCAAGAGGCACAGCTGCTCAATTCTTTACGCCAAGATCCCACAAGCAAAATAGATACCTGGCCAAGATTTATTTGTTTCAGGTGCTGGGTGAGGGATAAGTTTTGGCTAGAACATGAGCTGTTCTTACTGGGATCTTTCACATCCGTGTGAGAGGACTGTCAGAGCCTCATCTCTTCTGAGAAGACAATGCTTCTGACAGTGCAGCACTCCCTCAGTGCAGCACTCCCTTCCTGAGTTGTCAGCCTAAGGTATGGGACTCACATCTCTGGAGTGGTCCTTGAGTTCTCTGCCCACTGAGCACGGCTGCCATTTTGATAAATGGACAACGCAGAGGAGTTACTTGGCCATCCCTCTGAATTGTGGAAGCTGTGCCTGTTCGAGGGATTGATCGTTAGGAAAGGGTTCTGATGACAGCCAGGGCCTCTCCCCATTCCCAGCCCAACCCTCAATCTCCACTTCTTCCCTTGCTCACCTTTATTTGGGATCGTGTGACATTCCTGGATCCCCCTACTGGATGCAGTACGCAGCAATGTCTGTTCCTGTTGGTACCAGCAAGTCCTGAACCAGAGACCATGTTTATTGGGCTCCTTCCTAATGTCAGTATCCTAATGTCAGTATTTTGTTTGAGATTCTTGTGGCTCTGACAAAATTTTAACTGTGGGATCGCTATGTCGCAGCAAGGGACCTCAGCAAGAATAATAGCAAAATACCAGAGACAAAAATATAACGAAAACTGAAAGTGCTGAAGAAATTCTGTGGAACTGAAGAAGAGTCATATCAGTGAAACATCAACTCTGTTTCTCTCTCCCCAGATGCTGCCAGACCTGCTGAGTTTCTCCAACTTCTGTTTTTGTTCCAGAGAGAATGATGGACTGCTGGAGTAATTTAGAGGCAGCATGAGCTGAATCTTACCCTAAAGCAAGCTGCGTCTGTGAATGAAGTATTATTTTTTATTCATTCTCATGAGGAGGGTGTCACTGGCTAGACTAGCATTTATTGCCCACCCCCAATTGCCCAGAGGACAGTTCAGATTCAACCCCATTGCTGTGGGTCAGAGTCATACATAGGCCAGATCAGGTAAAGATGTCAGTCTCCTTCCCTGCAGAACATTAGTGAATCAGATGGGATTTTTTATGGTCACCGTTAGAATCTAATCTTTTGAGAGTTCAGGTCTCTGAGGTCATCGCTGACTCTACTGAATACAGATTTGGTGCAAACTCCAGTCAGATGGTTATTGAGAAAAAGTAAGTGATGAAGGGACTTTTGCTCCTTTTGAATTAGACAGGAAATTAAGAGAAAAAAGCTAATTTACTCACTCTGACTGCTTATCATCTTCTCCTTAGTCCTATGCATTTTACCCCTGACTCCTCTGGATTAATTTGCTGCACATTTCTACATGTTGAAAGCCAATTGGATGTGTTTTTGAAGAGAGAAAAGTTAGGAGGAAGACTAGGTATCTGGAATTGATGAGACATTTTATCAAACTGAGCTGGTTCCTGTTCCTAATATAACTTGTGTTCTCCACAGCCTCAAAATCATAAAAAAAACGTTACTTGTTTTAAATTGCTGTTGTTTGGGGTTGGTTTCCCATCACCTTGCAAGTAACAGGCTGCAGTGAGTTCCATCCTCAGTGCTGGTCTTTTTTCAGGTAATCTGTCGTGTAGCTGTTCAAGCAGCATCAGACAATGAGGTAGATTCAGAGCAGTGTGTCACCTCTTCATTGACTAACTGTAACAGGAGCCATGACTTGAAGACACCCCAGAGATATGACAGACTATTGAATTATGGCATTGTACAAGAGTGCGCGTATGGTTTGTCTGGACGTTTAAGAAAGCATGGGGTGACGTCTCAGAAGCAAGCACATTAATTTAGTGTGTGTGTGTGTGTGTGTGTGTGAGAGAGAGAGATAGTCAACTGGCTATATAACATGCCTTTCTGATTATCTCTAAACTGGTGACCACTTAGTTTTAACGTATACAGGTGTTTTACTGTGCACCACCAGATATCAGTGATCAGTTGAGGCTCCAGACTCTTGAATTTTTGAATGATCTTTCTTCATGTGTTGCAAATGATTGACTGCGTTTTTATAAATATGTTTCAAATATGGCTTAGAACCTTACAGATTGGTAGTAGACCAATGGGCAATGTCAGTAGATCACCTATAGCATTGCTGATTGTGAGGGAGTCATTCACTGAAACAGGATTGTTACACTATGTAATGTACAATGTTCTCCTATGGAGACAGGAGAAAGTGAGGACTGCAGTTGCTGGAGATCAAAGTCAAGTAGTGCGGTGCTGGAAAAGCACAGCCGCTCAGGCAGCATCCAAGGAGAATTGATGTTTCAAGCATAAGCTTTTCATCAGGAATGGAGAATGTCTCCTGTACTTCAAGGCCCCAAGGTGTTAAGTACAGACAGGTTCGTGTCAATTAAAGCTTTAATTGTTTCTAATCCACATGTGCCTTGGGATATTCTGCTGCTCAACCCTCATTACCCAGTGCTGCCTATTGGAATACACTACTCGCTGACCCTCCACTTCCACAGGTCATCCAACACTCTGCACGCCCAGCACCAAATTCCACCTTCCCCATTACTCTTGTGTCCATTAATTTATATTGGCTCTCAGTTACGAAATGTGATGATTTTCAAGTCCCTCCATGACATCTAGCTTATAGTTGCCGATGTTTGCACAAGTTTATTTGAGCAGTCCCTGGCTTGCTTTGCTCCATAGTTGGAGTCTATGCCTTCAGCCACCAAGACCTTGAGCTCGAGGATATCTCTCTGAAACCCACTCCAGCTTGATTTCCTCCGTCTAAATGTTCCTTTAAATTCAGCTTTGGTCAAGATTTTGCCATAATATCTCGAACCTGGTGGAATCTCTTGTTTTGTTTGGTGATGCTTTTATAGAGCCTGGGGGTTTATGGGGTTAAAGGAACAATAGTGTTGTATTCCAATTGGACAGTGGTTGCTCAAGAAGGCCGCTCACTGGCAACTTCTCAAGGACAGATGTAGATCAGCAATACACAATGGTCTTGGCAGCCTAACTCAAATTCAACAAAAGAATTTAATAGAAAATGGATTGTTTGGAATTTGAAGACTACAGTTCAGAAGCACCAGAGTTTTAAGAGTTTGTATGTATGCTTTAACATCCATACGGGGCATGTATACTGCCTTTAGTATGTTAGGTTGCTTATAAACTCGGGCGAAAGTGAGAACTGCAGATGCTGGAGATCAGAGTTGAGATTAGAGTGGTGCTGGAAAAGCTCAGCAGGTCAGGCAGCATGCAAGGAGCAGGAAAATCGACGTTTCAGGCAAAAGCCCTTCAGGATGCTGCCTGACCTGCTGCGCTTGTAAGGTCAGGCAAGGATCTGTCAGCTTTAATAAATGTGCATTTAAAAGTTTCAAAAGGAAGCTATTTCTTTGTCGCATACATCAAAACATTTTGAAAACTCTTCGAGTGTGAGATCTAGTCAGCTATGCTGTCAACTGCGGGTGTTATCATTTGGATAAGTGCTGTTCGCACTGGTACTTGCTATTTGACACTGGAGCTGCAGAGTTTCCAGCATTAACTGTATTTGTTGGTTAGCTAACTTAGGATCATTGAGTTAGTAGTGCAAACAATAGTGCTGTGTTTCTGTATCAAGCGTTCCCCTGTAGGCTCCCTGAACAGTCTGATAGTAAAGGCATTGTTTAATGTGAAGCATGACTGTTAGGGTTGAGAATGAGAATGTCCTACTTTGTCAGTCAGCTGATTGCCCTGGGGCAGTACAAAGGGATGCCCTAGTTGACTGTGTTTGGTGGTGGGGGTTGGATGAAGGGATGCCAAGGCTGGGTAGAAGTTCATGTTGACGAGCATCCCGCCCCATCCGTGCCCCCAACCCTCGCCACCCACGGTCCAAAAAGTGCCTATCAGCGCAGCAAATAAGAGGTGGATTAAATTGCAATGCTCTCACTCCAAACAGCAGGCACCCACTGAGAACACCATGTCCTCCTCCTTTTAGCGTCACCTGTCTTTGATATGCACAGAAATACTGGCTGACATAAAGAAACTTATTTCTGTAACTGTTTGTCGCACTGGGAAATGGTCATGTTTTCCCTGAATACGTTTGCTTAACCCTTACTGAGGAATATGGAGAGTTTTGACCCTGGAGGTGTGTTTGGTTACACAACTGCCTTTGTCAGGCATTGGAGTAAAATTCCTCTAAGTACGTGATAGAGGAAGCAGAATAACAGGCTGATAGAATCCCTATTGTGTGAAAGTAGACCATTCGGCCCATCGAGTCCACACCAACCTTCAAAGAGCATTCCACTAAGTCCCACCCCAATCCCTGTAACCCTGCATTTGCAAAGGCTAATCCATCTAGCCTGCACATCTCTGGATACTATGGGCAATTCCCCATGGCCAACCCATCTAACCTGCACACCTTTGGACTGTGGGAGGAAACCGGAACACCCCGCAGAAACCTATGCAGACATGGGGAGAATATGCAAACTCCACACAGTCAGTTCCACTGAAGCAGGAATCAAACCCAGGTCCCTGGTGCTGTGAGGCAGCAGTGCTAACCACTGAGCCACCATGCTGCCCTGGTAGGGTGAGGTGATATCAGCTGGGGAGTGACCACCATGCAATTTGACATGCAGCATGAACTAAATGGGCTGAATGGCCCTTTCTGTATGTAACTTCTATGTTGTCATATCTATTTTTAGTCAAAGTTGACCTACCCTGGAAAAGAGCTGAAAATGTGTTGCTGGAAAAGCGCAGCAGGTCAGGCAGCATCCAAGGAGCAGGAGATTCGACGTTTTGGGCATAAGCCTAAAAAAGGGCTTATGCCCGAAACGTCGAATCTCCTGTTCCTTGGATGCTGCCTGACTTGCTGCGCTTTTCCAGCAACACATTTTCAGCTCTGATCTCCAGCGTCTGCAGACCTCACTTCCTCCTACCCTGGAAAAGACAGCTGAATAACGGTGAACTCGAACATGCGCATGGTTAGGCTGTGATTTGATCTTATTTCTAAGCATTAAATCTCTGAAAGGAAAAACATAAGTTGCATTTATGGAGCACTTCCACAACCTTTAGGACACTCTATCATACTTTACAATTTTTTTTTCTGTTGAAGTGGAGCCAGTATTGTAATGTGGGAAAAGTCACTGCAAATTTATACACAGCAGGCTCCCTCAATCAACATCAACCAGATAATGTTTCTCAGCTTTCTGAAGAAGGATCACTGGACCTGAAACGTGAACTTTGCTTTCTCTCCACAGCTGCTGCCAGACCTGCTGAGTTTCTCCAGTGATTCCTGTTGATGTTTTTCAGTAATGTTAATTGGAAAATTAACAAACGCAAACCACATGCTTCTGATTGAGAGAAATGTAATGTTTAATCATATGATTTGTAGCTGTTCCTTGAGTGACTGTACAGTGACTCCTTTTTTAAAAAAAAAGAAGCTTAGTAAACTGAATTATTAAGTTTAAAAACACCCTAATGTCTTTGAGGCTAATGAATATCTGATGAGTTTGACTCAGCAGATGATCCTGCACCCAATATACATAAAGACACAGTGATAAAAATACTGTTCTCACCAAACATTAAAATAACTCAGGAAAATGCACTAAATCACTAGGACGGCACAGTGGTTAGCACTGCTGCCTCACACTGCCAGGGACCTGAGTTCGATTCCACTCTTGGGTGACTGTCTGTGTGGAGTTTGCACATTCTCCCCGTAATGTGTGGGTTTCCTCTGCATGCTCTGTTTCCTCCCACAGTCCCAAGATATGCAGGTTAAGTGGATTGGTCAAAGGAAATGTGAGATTTACAGGGATACAGTGGAGGGGCTGGTCCTGGGATGCTGTTTGGAGGGTTAATGTAGACTTAATGGGCCAAATGGCCTGCCTCCATACTGTAGGGATTCTATGAACATTTCCAAGGGTTGTTATCATTCGCTACTTTCCTCTCACGTGATACAAGTATATCCTCAGAATATTTACCAACTAAATGGTGATTCAGGGAATTGTCCTCCTGGTTTTCTTTTGGTGATGCAGTGTGTCCCTTTTTAATTTAATAATAACGAAAATCTTTGGGTGCAACTTAAGCATCATTTTTCTCCTTTTGTCTTTCCTGATGAAAGTATTTACATTGGGCAAAAGCATGGCCAAGACTTCGGGATTGGGGTCTTGTCTTCAGAGTTAATTAGCACCAGAATTGCAGTAATGTCATCTCCAATATATCCCACAGCCACTTTGTCCGCTAATGGTGCTATTTTAAAGGAAGCATTGAACCATTTACATTAAATGGATGAGTGCCTCCATGACAGTTGCGGATAAGAACGCATGTCACATGAATGAGTGTAGTATTCAAATGTTGACCGCAGTGGCAAAGCAGCGAGTCAGCGCTCACAGTGTCAACTGCACACACCCCAACCCAACATTTCCCCCCCGCCCCCAACACCCCTTCCAGCCCCAGCCCAAGTCAGAACTTTTCATCCTTTCCTTAAACAGTGTCATGGAATAGTATTCGTAAATAGTCCCCCAACCGTGAGCTTGTAAGCAACATATTCATGCATGCGTAACACAACAGGACATGCCATGCCTCAGAGCTTTTCTCAAGCTAGTGCTGTGCATTTTTTTAATATAAACTGGAGTGTATTCATAGAGTTGACTCTCTTACAGACATTTCCCTTGAGCGTTCACAATTTTTAAAGACTGTGCTCTAACCCACAAACAGACTATAACCAATAGTGGAAGCCAGCAAGATGGAAAAGTAGGAAATTTGGTGCTTAATCAGACGACAGTTGCCTTCATTGCATACATTAGCAGCTGCAGTTATATTTTAAATGCTTGTATATTTTGTTAATGTATCCTGGTGTGGAAAAAGTGTGACTTTTTATATCTGTCTTGGTCAGGAAAACAGGATTCCCCATGACAGTAAAAAAACGGAAAGAACTGTGCATGCTGGAAATCCAAAACAAAAACGGAAATTGCTGGAAAAGCTCAGCAGGTCCAACGGCTCCTGTGGAGAGAAAGCAGTTAATATTCTGGCTCCGTGACCCCTCTTCAGAACTGCTGAGTTTTTCCAGGAATTTCTGTTCCGGATTCTTTTTGTGGCATCTTGCTCTGTACAGATGCCTGCCACGTGCTGCTGATAACAACAATCCTTGTACTTCAGACATTTTTCATCTTATCTGGTACATTTTTCAGATATTTCAGGAGCTGAGAAAGGGATTATACAAAAGCATCTCTTTGGTACTCTGTGTGTTTGCAAGCATTTGGGAAATATGTTTTGAGAATTTTCAGTGAGAGACTGTTAATTTTATGAAATCACTGAAATGAATGTTGAACAGTTGGCTTATCAACTTCTCATTAAATTGGTACCCTTCAGCATTTCACTAGTCTTCAATGATCTCAGGAGTGTCAGCCACTGAGTTCCCTCAAGAGCACTCATGGTCACCTTGGGTAACCTATGGAGCATTCACACGCTGTTGGTACCCTCAGGTACATTCACTGATCTTTTATAATTTTAAATATAATTTCGATTTAATTTTCAAAAGTGTTCTCTGCCATTGAGTCCTTGGCCTGTGTTCCCCAAGAATGTTGTCACTGATCCCAAGTACTTTGGGAGTATTGGCTCACATCAATAAATTGTCAGGAGTTTTGCTTTGAGTGGATGCATTAGTATGATGCGCTTTTTGTTCCCTATCTGCGGTGAATGACTGTTGCACTTGTACTTTAACTTTCTGTTATTTGATCAGGTATTAAAAATAATGGCACTGATGTTATACGTCATGGAGAAGTTGCATTTCGCAAAACCAAGTCAGATTAGATTACTTACAGCATGGAAACAGGCCCTTCGGCCCAACAAGTCCACACCAACCCTCCGAAGGGCAACCCACCCAGACCCATTCCCCTGCATTTACCCCTTCACCTAACATTACGGGTAATTTAGCATGGTCAATTCACCTAACCTGCACATTTTTGGACTGTGGGAGGAAACTGGAGCACCGGAGGAAACCCACGCAGTCACGGGGAGAATGTGCAAACTCCAAACAGACAGTTGCTTGAGGCAGGAATTGAACCCAGGTCTCTGGCGCTGTGAGGCAGCAGTGTTAACCAATGTGCCACCATGTTGCCCACTGATGAAGACAGCACAGACACTGACCTCTTTGAGAAAGTCTGCACTCTCCCACACCACAGTTAATTCTCCAGGAAGCAAAACCACATTTTTTTTTGTTTTAAACTTAAATACAGAAGTGCTTAACATGCTGCTGTGTTACAGTTGATCTGCAGAAATGGCAGCAGTGGGATTTGAACCAACACCTTAGAGACTGGAACCTGGATCCAGCACCTTAGACCGCTTGGCCACACTATCAGCCACTTGAAAGAATATTCTCGCGTAGTCATATAAGAGAATTTAATGGTTTAAATATTCTGATCGTGAAGGATGATGGAACTGGAGCAAACAGAGAAAATGGGTTTGTGCTTTCTATACAGCTATTCTTTGTAGCTACGAGTAGAGGTTGGGGTTGTTTTCCTTGGAACGGAGAAGGCGAAGGGGTGACATGATTGAGGTACACAAAATTGTGAAGGGTAGAGACAGTAGACAGAAGGAACCTGTTTCCCTTGGCAGAGAGTTCAAAAATCAGGGGTCGTAGCTTTTAAGTTGCAGAAGGATTGCAGAGGTGGCTTGAGGAAAAGCTGTTTTACTCAGAAGGCAGCGTGTGTCTAGGATTTGCTGCCTGAGTTAATAGCGGAGGTAGAGACCCTAAACTCTGTTTAAAACAAACCCGAATCTGCAACTGAAGTGCTATGTGCTGCACACCTTTGTGCAGGAAGATGGGATAAGAGAGAGCATCTGAGCATCTTTGGGTCAGTGTGGACCAGATGGGCCAAATGGACCTTTTTTTTCACTGTATCATTCCTCTGGTTCAATATTTTTGTGATTATGTCCAAATTAGTTATAGCTGCTTGTTAACTTTTCTGAGGAATCAATTGCAAAGTACACATGGTGCTTTCTGTGTCTGAAAGAAGGACCTTTTTTATTTGCCTTTGTAATTTCCACCCATTGTTTCTTTCGATGACTAGCTGCCCATTGGTATGGTCTGTGGCAGGAAGGATCAATGGAGCACCAGGAGTTGGTTGCCTACAGTTGGAGGAATCTCCACGAATGAGCCTGAGGCTTAGTTTCCTCCCAGGCAAATGAATAGAAATGTTCAGTTACCATGACAATCCAGATGAGTTTGAAGGGATTGTGGGTGTGAGGGCCCATGATGTTAATCCATGTCACATTCTGCCACTGCAGAATAGTATGTTCACTTTTTATTTAGCTGTAGTACCAAAATGTGTCAATGAGAAACATCTTTTGTTTTACAAATTACACACAGGGAAAATTGCCCAGAGGGCAGTAAAGAGTCACCCAAATCTGGCAGCATCTGTGGAGAGAGAAGCCGTTAAAATTTTGAGTCCAAAACGTTAACTCTGAGATTTTGCAGCATTTTCTATGCTTGTTTCAGATTCCAGAATCTTAGTACAGAATCATTCACATTTTTGTGAGAATTGACAAGGTACCTGTTAGGCTAGCCAGATTTTCACTGACTTCAAGTTTCACCATCTGTCATGCTGGGATTTAAATCCATGGCCCTCCTGATGAAGGGCTCTGGCCCGAAACGTCGAATTTCCTGTTCCTTGGATGCTGCCTGACCTGCTGTGCTTTAACCAGCAACACATTTTCAGCCCCCACAACATTATCCTGGACTTCTGGGTTGTGGGTCTAGTGACATTACCAGTGTGCCAAATCCATTCTCCCAAATGAGTATGAAGGAAAAAGAAATAGGCGATATCTAATCAGAATTTGCCTCATGTAATAACTGTTTAACAAATGGAGGGGCAGTAGTGACTTGCAGAGACATTGACAGGTTCACTGGAGTTTTTTATGCTGTGTACAGAGTGTGCAGTATGCTTTCATTGTGCACGTGGGACAAAATAGCAGAAAAGAAGCACAGAGGTCTTGGAATAAGATCGCAGAAAGTAGAGGAACCAAGTGAACTAGAGCTGTCACCAGGCTAATTAGATGGAGTAAGCTTGGCTCCCTTGCCATCAGCTCTACTAGGTGACTGTGGAGAGCTGAGCATGGATTGGGGAAGATTACTGGAGAGGGTGTGAGCCACCAACGCCCCTTGTGGATCTAATGATTATAAATGTGATACGTGCCTGGGAGAAATAAACTTAGAAACAATTAGTGCCCTTTTCTCTCAATCTTAGCCTATCAACAGACCAGTGTTGTGTCATTGCAAAGATTACATTTTAAAAATCCCCGCTGGACGAGAGATGGAGTAAAATTGGGCATGAATACAAAGATGAATGTTGATAATTTCAATGAATTATTTTTATTTTGTGAAACCATCTGCTTCTGTTCTGATTTGCATGCAGACTAGACTTACACCAATCAGTGCAGTAATGCAATGTTAATTGGCTGCCCCATCTTTAACTAATGTGAAGCATTCCCTCACATGGAATACAATAATCTTACAATTCTTGGTTCCTATTCTCGCAGTAAGAAAGCACTTAAATTGACATCGAACTTTTCACAATCTCGGGATGTCCAACAACATGTCAAGACTTCTGTAATGTGGGATATTCTCAAGGTGCAATAATCAGTTTGTACACAGTTAAAAATCACACAATGCCAGGTTATAGTCCAACAGGTTTATTTGAAAGCACTAGCTTTCGGAGCGCCGCTCCTTCATCAGGTAGCTACCCCCGTCCAACACTGACGCCACTACATCGAGTTTGCACACAGCAAGAGTCTCCAATCAGCAATAAGGTGGATGTCAAAATAATTTATTCCTGGTGGGTTTGGGCAGGAGTAATTCCCCACTCCTCTTCGAACAGTGCTGTAGATTGTTTTACCTCTCAATGAAGGTGGAAACTGGGCCACAGTTTAGTGTGTCCTCCTCCGGGTGCTCTGGTTTCCTCCCATAATCCAAAGATGTGCAGGTCAGGTGAATTGGCCATGTTACATTGCCCAGCGTGTACAGGGATGAGTCGGGTAGGTACATCAGGGGTAAATATAGGGGAATGGGTCTGGGTGGGTTATTCTTCGGAGGGTCAATGTGGGCTTGTTGGACTGAAGGGCCTGTTTCCACACTGTAGGGATTCTATTCTATTCTTGAATAAGACTACACATCGAGGTGCCAGCCTCAATTATACACTTGAACCTCGGAACTGAGGCTCAAACCCACACAAAGATCCTGTGAATCCAGCCCACCCCCCACCTCCTGAAAACTGATACCTGATAACTGAGATTCCTTAACTTCAGCACAAGGGCAACTGGAATGGATGGAATGTCAATCCTGTATCCTTCAGCTTATGTAGGCATGTGGCTTCTTCCGTGAAATAGCCTGAAGGTAGTTTCCGTGGACCAAATGTAAAAGGTGCCACTGGTTTGGTGTGAGTTATTCAGAGCTGTCACAACACAGCACTACACTGGGAGGCCCAGAGAGGATGGGCGGCTTGTCAAGTTTTTGATTAAAGGCAGGTTATACACAGAAAGAATGGAGTTTTGTGTTTTTTTTTGGCTTGTGGCTACACCTGACCAGCTGTGACCAGGTTGGCATTCTGGACAGATTTAATTTAAGAGGGCCAAAGGGGCCTAGTTTGTTGAAATCTATCCTGTAATCTGGTTACACAGGACATACACAAATGAAATAGCCAAGAAATATTTTGATAATTAAAAGTTTAAAAAGGGCAGTGGTTGTAGGTGAGTAACAGAAGTTGAATGAGCTGTTTTGAAGATTCCTGTTGTTGGAGTGTGTTTGATCCTTCAATTGCGATGCTGCCATTCGATTGCTGTTTCTTCCCCAGGCTGCTCATTCTTCTCCTTGCAATAATAAGGAAAAGGAGCAGGAGTAGGCCGTCTGACCCTGCTCTGATCAGCTTCACCATTCAGTAAGATCATGGCTTATCTTTTTGCTGAGTCAGCTCCACTTTCCCACCTGCTCACCATAATCCTTAATTCCTTTACTGTTGAGAAAACTATCTTTGCCTTAAAAATGTTCATCGAGGCAGCCTCTGGGCAGGGAATTCCACAGATTCACAACCCTTTGGGTGAAGAAGTTCCTACTCAGCTCAGTCCTAAATCTGCTCCCCCTTATTTTGAGGCTATGCCCCAATGTATTATTGTATTTTCTTTGATTTCGCATGATGTCTTGGACCCTGTTTTAACTTCCCACCAGTTTATTTCATCCCAGGAAAGATGTTTCCATGATTGGGATCATATATTTGTGTCTCTTTTGTCCTCTTGTCGTCACAGAGTCATACAACGTGGAAACAGACCCTTCGGTCCAACCAGTCCATGCCAGCCATAATCCTGAAGTAAACTAGTTCCTTCTGCTTGCTTCTGGTTCCTTTCCCTCCAAATCTTTCCTATTCATGGATTTTTACAAATGTTTAAAAGACATTTGGATTTGTATACCTGCATCCACCACTTCCTCAAACAGTTCATTGCACACACAAACCACTCTCCCATCCTCTTGTTGTTTTTAGATTAGATTAGATTACATACAGTGTGGAAACAGGCCCTTCGGCCCAACAAGTCCACACCGACCCGCCGAAGCGCAACCCACCCATACCCCTACATTTACCCCTTACCTAACACTATGGCCAATTCACCTGACCCGCACATCTTTGGACTGTGGGAGGAAACCGGAGCACCCGGAGGAAACCCACACAGACACAGGGAGGATGTGCAAACTCCACACAGTCAGTCGCCTGAGGCGGGAATTGAACCCGGGTCTCTGTTGCTGTGAGGCAGCAGTGCTAACCACTGTGCCACCGTGCCGCCCAACCAGTCACCGTGCCGCCCAACCAGTTTGAAACCAGTCACCACAGGACCGTCAGGAATCTGGGCCCAATGGAGCTGAGACCGGTACAGTTGAACAGCTCTTGCAGTTAAAAATCTTACAACACAAGTTTATAGTCCAACAGGTTCATTTGGAAACACTAGCTTTCAGCGCGCTGCTCCTTTGCCATGTAACTAGAGGGCCAGTAATTACCTGATGATGGAGCAGCTCCAAAAGCTAGTGCTTCCCATTAAACCTGTTGGACTATAACCTGGTGTTGTGCGATTTTTAACTTTGTCCACCCCAGTCCGACACCAGCACCTCCACATCTTAGCTCTTGCTGTACCTGCCCTGGGTTTGAGGATAACTATTGACACAAGGCACTAGTCTGATGTCTTCATTCAGTTGAGGGGCCAGCACACATTGCCAGGATTTGAAGATTTTCTTTCACCATGGCCCCTACTCCCAGCTCCACACCCACACTAGATCCCAGCTCCCAGCCCTGCCGAGTTTTTGCCATCCCTCCAGACCTCCCCCTCAGTGAGGACGAATGATCAGTCCTCAGCAAAGGACTCACCTTCATCCCCCTCTGTCCACGCATCAATGAATTTAATACACGCCGTGACATTGAACAATTCTTCCGTTGCCTCCACCTCCGAGCTTACTTTCACAATCAGGATTCCCGCCCACCTTCTGAGGACCCCTTCGCCCACCTCCAACACACTGCATCCACCTGGATACCCCGCACTGGCCTATTACCTGCCCTTGACCTCTTCATTTCCAACTGCCGCCTGGACATTAACCGCCTCAACCTGTCTACCCCCCTCCCCCACTCCAACCTCTCACCCTCACAACGCGCAGCCCTCCAATCCCTCTGCTCCAATCCCAACCTCACCATCAAGCCAGCGAATAAAGGGGGCACAGTGGTAGTCTGGCGCACTGACCTCTACACCGCTGAAGCCAAACGCCAACTCGAGGACACCTCTTCCTACCGCCCCCTCAACCATGACCCCACCGCCCCATCACCAAACCATCATCTCCCAGACCATACAGAACCTCATCACCTCAGGAGATCTTCCACCACAGCTTCCAACCTCATAGTCCGGGAACCCCGCACTGCCCGGTTCTATCTCCTTCCCAAGATCCACGAGCCTGACCACCCTGGCCGACCCATTGTCTCAGCATGCTCCTGCCCCACTGAACTCATCTCTACCTACCTCGACACTGTCCTATCCCCCCTAGTCCAGGAACTCCCCACATACATTTGAGACACCACCCACGCCCTCCTCCTCCTCCAAGATTTCCGTTTCCCTGGCCCCCAATGTCTCATCTTCACCATGGATATCCAATCCCTCTACACCTCCATCCGCCATGACCAGGGCCTCCAAGCCCTCCGTTATTTCCTCTCCAGACGTCCCCAACAGTACCCTTCCACAGACACTCTCATTCGTTTGGCCGAACTGGTCCTCACCCTTAACAATTTCTCCTTCGAATCCTCCCACTTCCTCCAGACCAAAGGCGTAGCCATGGGCACCCGTATAGGCCCCAGCTATGCTTGTCTGTTTGTTGGCTACGTAGAATAGTTCATCTTCCGTAATTACACCAGCACCACTCCCCACCTCTTCCTCCGCTACATTGATGACTGCATTGGCGCCACCACGTGCTTCCGTGAGGAGGTTGAGCAACTTCACCAACGCATTCCACCCTGACCTTAAATTTACCTGGACCATCTCTGATACCTCCCTCCCTTCCTGGACCTCTCCATCTCCATTAATGATGACCGACTTGACACTAACATTTTTTACAAACCCACCAACTCCCAGAGCTACCTGGATTACACCTCTTCCCACCCTACCTCTTGCAAAAATGCCATCCCGTATTCCCAATTCCTCTGCCTCAACAGTTTCTTCATTTCCCCTTCCCCCACCTCACCCTAGTTCCAAACTTCCAGCTCAGCACTGGCCCCATGATTTGTCCGGACTTGTCCGACCTGCCTATCTCCTTTTCCACCTATCCACTCCACCCTCTCCTCCCTGACCTATCACCTTCATCTCCTCCCCCACTCATCCATTGTACTATATGCTACTTTCTCCCCACCCCCACCCTCCTCTAGCTTATCTCTCCACGCTTCAGGCCTTTATTCCTGATGAAGGGCTTTTGCCCGAAACGTCGATTTCGCTGCTCCTTGGATGCTGCCTGAACTGCTGTGCTCTTCCAGCACCACTAATCCAGAACCTTCAACATATTGTCTAGCTATCACCATTGTTAACAGCTAACCCGAGAATGCAACTTTAAAAAAAAGGTTTTGTGATTTACACATGAAAGAAATGAAACTATCACTGTATTCTAACAGATGAAAGGCTTAACAGACAATCAATTTTTCAGCGTATAATTTCAGTTACATCACACTACAAATTTTTGCTATAAATTCGTGTTAGGATTGAGCCCTCCACTATCGCGGCGCTCCGAAAGCTAGTGCTTCCAATTAAACCTGTTGGACTATAACCTGATGTTGTGATTTTTAACTTTGTACACCCCAGTCCAACACCGGCATCTCCAAATCATTCTTTCGCCTTGTTCTGCTGCCACTCTGAAATTTGATACCTCTAACAGATTGCTGCAAATAACATTAGACTCCTTCTGCCAGGCTGTTGTGTTCAGTCTTGTTTCTTTTAAGTTATCTCTATCTTGTGTCATAGTGTATTGTGTTAAGGTCATCTCCAGAACATATGCCATCCCTGGTTGAGAGACATTGGCAGATCTCATGCTCTCAGGTTTCTGTCTGTGCAGCTCTCTGATGGGCTGTTATTGTAAGATGGTTCTCAGAGTTTCTGCCTCCATCCTCTCTGCTGGTAGGAGTGTAGTGTGTTATGAAAGCTCTTTCAAAATCAAAATTGTGAACTCAAAAGACTAGGGAGATATGAACTTTTTTTTTGTCAAAAAAAAATTGAAAGAAATTTAGGACACTTCTTTCTAAAGATACTGGCCAACAGTCACATGTCTTAAGCCAACAGCTTGGACTTGTTTGTTGGCAGTCACATGTCCAGGTTTGTAGCTGTCAGAAGTTTCATGTTTGGAGTTTAGTTGGTGCACAGCCTGCTGAGAGGACACCCAACACATCCTATTAAATTTGTTTTGAAAATTCTTCTGAGACCTTTGAGAGATTGCTTAAAAGAAAACCAACTCAGATATTCTCCTGAGAAGCTCCTGAAATGCTTCCCCAGTGTTCTGAATGAACTGCGTTTGCAAAGATCCCTCTGAGAACTACACGCCTAGTGACATCTAGCTATGTGTGCCAGGACACCAGATGGAAAGCCATCAGGAACTTTTCATATATTGTTCATACTTGTTCTTTGTGAATTAACAATTTAAAAAATGGGTGGCAAGGTGGCATAGTGGTTAGCACTGCTGCCTCACTGCGCCAGAGACCTGGGTTCAATTCCTGCCACACTCCCTGTGTGGAGTTTGCACATTCTAGGGAATGAGTCTGGGTAGGTTACTCTTCGGTCTGGGGAATGAGTTTGCGTGGGTTTCCTCCAGGTGCTCCAGTTTCCTCTCACAGTCCAAAAATGTGCAGATTAGGTGAATTGGCCATGCTAAATTACCCACAGTGTTAAGTGAAGGGGTAAATGTAGGAGAATGGGTCTGGGTGGGTTGCGCTTCAGCGGGTCGGTGTGGACTTGTTGGGCCGAAGGGCCTCTTTCCACACCGTAAGTAATTTAATCTAAACTGTTTGGAGCTATTTTTCATTGTAAAGATGATCTTTGCAGAGCAAATTTCTTTAATTGCTCTTTAACTGTCTTTGCATCGATATTGAATGTCTTTTTTTTAAAAAAGTCAATGGTTAATTGTTTATTATAGAAATCTTAATAAACAATTAACCATTGACATTTTTGAAAACAGACTTATTTAATATCGATGCAAAGGCAGTTAAAGAAATAGATGAGAATATAATAATTGCCAATAATAATAATTGGATAACGCTAGTTGATGCACTCTTTCCATTGCGATTGTAACAAGAAACAAAAACAGCAATAAAATGGAGAAACTCAGCAAGTATGGCAGCATCAGTGAAAAGAAAGCAGAGTTAACATTTCAGATACAGTGACCCTTCTTCAGAAGTGTAATAACCCTTCCTGATGAAGGGCTCTGGCCCGAAACGTCGAATTTCCTGTTCCTTGGATGCTGCCTAACCTGCTGTGCTTTAACCAGCAACACATTTTCAGCTCAGAAGTGTAATATGCAGCATCAACAGCTCTTTGGTTTTTAGTTTCGGGTGTAACAAGGGAAGATTGGTCTCCTGTGGTAAATGGGCACCCACCTGAAGATCTAATGATGTGAGGCTGTTTTGTTTTTAAACATGATGTCGTTTATTGCATGATAGCGAGTCCATACAACTTGCATTGATGCAATAGATATTGTTCCAGAGACAAAGAGGAACAGCCACATTAGAGGTCTAACTCCTTCATGATCTTAAGTTGTTTGCCCAATGAGGTGATGTGTCATCATAATGGTTGGTGCTAAAGGTACACTTCAGTATTGTCTCTTCCAGAACTTAACGCCCTCCTATAACAGTTGGTTGAAGATGCAGAGATGATAGTCAGTCTGTCTTCCAACAGTTATGCGATGTACAGTGCTGTCTGGTCAAAGTGGAATTCTGAAATTGCCACCCTTCCAATTATCTCTAACGTCGTTACCCTTTGGCCCTGTGCTCGACAGCGTCTGTTTTATCTCCTGCTGACCATGGGTATCAACAGCCAGCACGTTTGATCACGGCAGTGGAATAAAATGCTGTTTTTATTTTATGTTACAAAAGGAAAGACCTGCAGCTTGACAAACAGCACACATGCCTCGTTAATGATAAGGCCAAAACCACGTGAAAACTAACTCCAGTCATTCGAGCCTGGAGGTGAGAAACTCTTTGCTTTAACACAACTGTTGCTTTGGTCACCATGCCCAAAGGCAAAGGATTGATTGCCGAATTGCTTCAAAACAACACCTTTTCTGACGGTTGTTATGGATCTCGGCCTTCACTTTTAACATTTGCGGCTTACGTGCTAATGAGGCGGCAATTCTGTCCTTAAGTTGTGACAGGATGGTCACAGAGCAGGAACTGTGTATAAGAGGAACGGATGCACTTCCTGTTAAGAACCGTGTCACAGATTGGAAAGCAGCAAGCAGATGTCACTCTCTCTTCATCAGTACAGTGACACACCCTGATTTTAGGGGTGTCCGGGCTAGGGGACAGGGAGGGGGAGAGAGGCTCAACTCTACCTTGAGGGACTGATACTTATTTCACTGTCCAAGTAGCTCAGATGCATGCTGGGAAAGGTTTGGCTGCTGTCTGAAATGAATTAATACACCCAGCTGATTTTGCACGTTATAGGTCACAATAAACTCCATTCCCCGGGGAGCGGAAAGAGCCGTGTACCCCACTCCCCGGGGAGAGAGAGCCACATACCCCACTTCCCCGGGGAGAGAGCGGTGTACCCCACTCCCCGGGGAGCGAGCCACGTACCCCACTCCCTCGGGGCAAGAGCCGTGTACCCCACTCCCCCGGGGAGAGAGTTGTGTATCCCACTCACCAGGGGAGTGGGGAGAGAATCGTGTATCCTACAGTATCTCCCTCTCCCAGGGGAATGGGGAGAGCGGTGTGTACCCTACAGTATCTCCCTCTCCCAGGGGAATGGGGAGAACGCTGTACCCTACAGTATCTCCCTCTCCCAGGGGAATGGGGAGAACGCTGTACCCTACAGTATCTCCCACTCCCAGGGGAATGGGGAGAACGCTGTACCCTACAGTATCTCCCTCTCCCAGGGGAATGGGCAGAGCGGTGTACCCTACAGTATCTCCCTCTCCCAGGGGAATGGGCAGAGCGGTGTACCCTACAGTATCTCCCTCTCCCAGGGGAATGGGCAGAGCGGTGTACCCTATAGTATCTCCCTCTCCCAGGGGAATGGGCAGAGCGGTGTACCCTACAGTATCTCCCTCTCCCAGGGGAATGGGCAGAGCGGTGTACCCTATAGTATCTCCCTCTCCCAGGGGAATGGGCAGAGCGGTGTACCCTACAGTATCTCCCTCTCTCAGGGTGAAGAGCGTTCTTGCAAATTCCAATGAGAGGTAAACTGGATTATATCGATAGTTTATTTCAGCTGGGTTATTGTGGAGGGAATTCAGACAAGGTCAGAAGTAAAGGTTAGTGATTAAAACCACATCATCAAACATGCAAATAAAGCGTGTGCCAAATTCTTTGATGTAACTTATAGATGGGAGTTTAAGTTCCATTTCTCCTTTTCTCCCCCACTGGCCCCTCCCAGCATTTCTGATGTACATATTTAGCGCAGTGTGTGCCATTCGTGTGCTTGTTTATGGCACAGGCTTTTCCCAGTGGGTTAATGCACGGAGACAGATTGAAAAGGCCAGCAATTATCCCAGTTCCAGCCCACAGTGACAGAGCAAGGCTCCCATCTACAGTTGGCTACACAGCTGAGGAGGGGACACAGCTCTTTGTAGAGGCTGCAGAAAGAAAATGGAGACAGCTAATTACAGTAAGTTTCTGAAGTTTTTTTTTAATGGAGCACACTGTGATATGTCTTTCACCATCTCATGATAATTACAGAAATGTGTATGTGTTATGGGTCAATCATGCTTTCAACTGGAACTTGTTTCAAACAAGAACTCTCTTCTTCAGCGTACCTAATAACCATTTTGTACTTTTTCCAGAATTAGAATGGTAATTATTTTTTATCCTTGTCCCGCAGTTTTCTCCTTTGCCCCCTGAAGCTGATGCTTTCTCAGTAGATTACAGTTTTGCAAATAACCTAAGGTCCTTGGCATCAAATAGCGCTCACACATCATTCACTGACCTAAATTGGCTCCCTCTCCAACAGCGCCTCAGCCTTAAAATTATAACCTTCATCTTCAAAGCTTTCAGTAGTTTTGAGCCTTCTTTGTCTTTATAGCCACCTCTAACCCTGTGAGAACTCTATGTTCCTCCAACACTGGCCTCTTGTGGCCTTGTCTTCTAGCCGTGCCTGTTCTGGAATTATTTTCCTCAACTTTTCCCCTCTCTTCCTTTAAAAATGCTCCTTTGGATGTTTTGCTACATATCCTACTATCTCCTTCTTCGGTATTGTATCAGTGTTTGTCCAGTTACAATTGGGAAGCACCATGCAATGATTTGTTTGGACAAGGGCACTATTTATACTTATTTAGCTTATTGCTGCGAGCTATGGGTTTTCTCTTCATGAGCTTATGAGATTTGGTGCCTGTCTGAAGTTTGTGAACATGACTGAGGGCAGTGGATGGTGGAACAAGTTAATGCCTTCCTGGAGGTGAGTTCTGACGTGGAGTGAGGGAGTTTTCTATTTGCGCAGGAGAGTTACAGGGTGGACACTCTGCCATTCACACTCCTCCCCCATATATTTAGACAGTTGTCCTGCTCAGAGGCCACTTGAGGCTCAAGTTGCCAACACACACATCTGACAGCAGGAAATAGGGAAGTCTACTGAAGACCTGGTCGGGTCTCTGTCACTTTGCAACCTGCCAACGTCCCACATGCAGAGTAAGATGAGATTCCCTACAGTGTGGAAACAGGCCCTTCGGCCCAACCAGTCCACACCGACCCTCTGAAGAGTAACCCACCCACACCCATTTCCCTCTGACTAACGCACCTAACATTACGGGCAATTTAGCATGGCCAATTCACCTGACCTGCACATCTTTGGGTTGTGGGAGGAAGCCAGAGCACCCGGAGGTAACCCACGTAGACACGGGGAGAACGTGCAAACTCCACACAGACAGTTGCCCAAGGCTGGAATCAAACCTGGGACCCTGGTGCTGTGAGGCAGCGGTGCTGACCACTAAGCTACCGTGGCGAATTCTGTTTTGATTACGTGACAACGTGGGGTTTCCCCTGAATGTGGGGGTCCCATTACACAGTTCTGTCTGGTTGAATGTGAAAACTCTAAGCCACTGCTCTTGGCCGAGTCACTTTACACTTCTGGTGCCTTCTACAGTTTGGCTTTGTCTGCTTTAAGGAACAAAGTGACAGTTATTGGGCCAGTGTGCCGATGTGCACTTAGCCTGTTAAACATTTTGAGCGATGAATATCTTTCTATTAAACTTAACACACTTTCATGGGTGATTAACTTTTGTTTGAAGTAGAGCAGGTTTTTTTTATTATACTAATGGCACATCACACGATAACTTATTACTAAAGTTAATGGTACAGAACACGATGGTTCCTGTTCAATTACAATTTATGCTGGTGTTTCAGCAAATGACATGCCTACCCTCTGGCTCAATCTGGTACTGAGTCTAACAAAGCAGGAAAAGCTGAAGGTTTATCTCTGCTTTTATTTTTGCTGAGTTGCCTGATCTAAGTGGGGATGGTATTAGGAACGTTAGGTGGCTCAGTGAATCTCTTGCGTCCAAGTCGGAAGGTCAGGGAATTCAAGTCCCAGTGAAGTCGTGAAAACACAGTCTAGGTTGGCCAGTACTGGAGGAGTGCTTTACTGTCGGAGATTCTGGTTTTCAGATGAGAAGTTTAACCAAGGCCATTCTTCCTCCAGCCCCCACCCTTTCAAGACAATGTAAATATTAGAAGGCACTTATTTGGAATATATGCTGAGGTTTTGAGCCCATGTCCTAGTTAATATTCATCCAACCGTCATATCACTCTAAACCCAGATTATCGGGTTAGTTCACATTCATTTTTATATTAGCTTAAGGACATCTGTATGAATTCAAACCTAAATTTTTGTAAGACCTTTTGCAATCTCCAAATGTCCAAAAGTGCTTTGGAAATGTAATTGCTGCTGTAATGTACGATTTTGAAAAGGAAAGGGCAGTAGTTTTGGAGGGCAGAGGGGTCAAGGGTGAGGATTTTGTTTTGAATCGCCAATCATGTGCTGTAGAAGTGGAGTTACTTGTTACAGTGTAGGGAAAAAGGCAACCAATCGGAGTACAGGAAATTTCCACAAAGGACGGTCAACTAATGGAAAGATTTTCACTGCTATGACTGGTTGAAGAATAGCTATTGACCAGGATAACAGTGCAAATTGGAAGAATTATGAGGGATTTGCGCAGTGGTGAGGGCATGCATAGATAAGGCAACCAGGAGATAACTTAATTGTGAACTGTCATCTCCCAGTTATGTCTTTGTGAGTCCTCCTGAGGGTCCGAGCTCCCTTTTGGTTCGGAGGTGAGGCAAAACAAAACTGTGGAGTTTGTCTTCCTAGAGGGAGAAAGCCGTTTACCACGATTTGAGTTGAAGCTAACTGAAGGTATAATTAGAATGAAGAAAACCTCTGCACTGCGGAGAAGAATTCACTTTGCAAGAAGCATCTGTTAGAAAGGAAAATAGGCAGCGTCTGGTCACCCCAAAAGGACCCAAGCAATCAGATAAATCATAGTCAGGTCAAACCATTTCAATGTGAACAGACTCAAGATGCAATGGAAAGTGGAGAATGAAGGGATTGAGGAACATTGTGGAAAAGTTTGGATTATGATCCGTCACAAAAAGGATAGCTTTGCAGCTGTAATGGGCCGCCTTATGTTCTTTGTAAATTCTACAGTTCCATCCTGTGTCCGTTTAAAATCTGTGACAAGAAATATAGAATTGAACTGGGCAAACAATTGTTTTTACATCATGCATAATATCGCAACATCTGGCTCTTGGTGTGTGTGAGTGTATTTCATCTTTGACCCTGCTGTTGGCTGTTAGGTTTAATGACCATCTCCATGATGAAAGGAAATGACACAACCAGGATTGGCGTCGTCAGGAATATCAGTTTCATTTGCAATCCTTCAAGGGATAGTGGGGGAAGGGGAGGAACATCCAATGATTTGATTTAACCATGGATTAGCTCCTGTGATTGGGCAACATCAGCACAGTAAAGGTATGGCGATCCTCTCGATGTGGCTCAGCTGAGCAGAAATCCGATCGCTGCTGTTTTTAAATGGAATTAACCCCTAACCTTTGTAGCCAGTGAGACATACTGCTTGCCAAAGCAGTTAAGGTTATCTCTCCATAAACACATTACAGTGCCCACTTCACTGGGAGCTGTAGCTCGTAGCTAGCAATAATTTACACAATAATGTCATTTGGATAATTGTCACTGTGAAGCAATATCTCATGAAGTCAAAAAATAAACAAATAACATGGTTTGTTATATAAGTGTGATGAATTATACCAGGCTTTAAGGCATTGGAGTACTTGGAACGAAACTATAATTTTGTATAATGTGCCTATTTTGGTGAGTCAAATTTATTTTCCAATAAAATGTAAATTATCATGTTGCGGTTGAACATTGTGTTTATCTGCATTTGGATGCAAAAGATTTCTGTTGTACTTTTCTTTGCGTGAGATTGACATTTCCATCTGCTTGTCATTCTGTGAAAGTGCATGGTCAGAACGGGCGTTATTCTAATCCAGCTGTCCACCCATTTATTCCAGGCCTATCTGCATGGTGTCATCTTGGCACATGGGCATCTGGGTCTGTGCCCCACTCTGTTACTTGAAACTTCTAGGCTTGTGCCCAAATCCATAACAGTCCTTCAGATGAACTGGGAGAGTAGTGGTTATGTGGAGGTGATAATGTGACTGAACTAATGATCCAAAGAATGTGAGCTCACTGTGGTAGATTATGTTTTTACATTTGACCTTCCCCTACCCCCTTTACAAGGAAGGAGTGACCTGGACGTGTTTCTGCCTCAGTCTTTGAAGCTGGTTGAACAGACAGGACATCGGGATTTGTAAATAAAAGCCTGGGTTTTCGTGGAGTATTGAATACTCCGGAATCTTATCCAAAATGTTGCTGGGGCAATGTTCTTGAAGTCCTGCCTCTATTTCTTACAGAAGGCAAAAGTGAGGATGGCAGATGCTGGAGATTAGAGTCAAGAGTGTGGCGCTAGAAAAGCACAGCAGGTCAGGAAGCATCCGAGGACGTTTCGGGCATAAGCCCTTCATTAGGAATCCTGATGAAGGGCTTTTGCCCAAAATATTTCTCCTGCTCCTTCAATGCTGCCTGACCTGTTGTGCTTTTCCAACACCACACTGTCAACTCCATTTCTAACCGATCCTACTTTTGCTGGTAAAGCAGAGAGGTGAGATGTGACTCATGCATGTGGGAAACCTGAAATCAGTAGGCTCACTCAACTCAGCGGTGAGTTCCAATTGACCCCATTTCTGCTAGAGTGAGGACCATTTTGTTTTGAGTCCATGCCAGTGCTTGTAAAGGAGGGTAAGGCCTGTAGAGCTGTCGGCTGCAAAGTTACTTAAATCCTCTACCTTTTAAATTTTGGGGTAAAAACTAGCTTGCTGTGTTGAGTTGAAGAGAAAATTGGTATCACCACCACATTCTTACTACTTGACTACTTTCACAGCCTATCATTATCACAGCAGGGTGCTGTAGATTTACAGCTTTTTAGACAGCTCCAAGAGGTGATGTGATGATGTGGGGGCTAGCTAACTTTAAGATGGGTTAGTCAGTACAGTAGTTTTAAGTGTAGTGATTAGGTTTTTATCAGCAAAGTGAAATCTGTAGCAGATACTTTGAAGTTTATATCATTTTCACACCACTCCATGATGAATACTGGGAGTGTTGGCATGGAGGATATAAGGGTAAAGATTGGTTGACACAGGTATGGGTTGACATCAGTAGGCATTAGGTTGGTTCAAAGACATGGAAATGAGTTGGGACAGTGTTCAATAGAGGATGTCAGAGCCTGACCAATGTGTGTAGAAGGAGTGTGTGATGGTTCGTGCGGATGGTGAAGGGCTGAGAATGGAGGGTATGAGGAAGACGTGTGAGGACTAATGGAGAAAGGGTGGTGGGAATAAATGAAGAAGGGACTCTGGGACTCTGCACTGTAGAATGAAGATCGTTTTGTTCCAAGGTGTGAAATTTCATGATGCTGTGTAACCACTATATTATGCTACATTAAAAAGTACTCCATCCCTGAGTATTAGAGAAATATTTTAGGAAGGGCAAGGAAGCTTTGGAGAGGGAATAGAAAACAATTATCTGTATGTATCCAGTGATGAGGTATTCTGGATGTGTGGATAGACTGGGAAGGCTTGTGGCAGTTTTCCATGGAATTATAGAACATAAAACATTATAATGCAGTACAGGTTCTTTGGCCCTCGATGTTGCGTTGACCTGTGAAACCAATCTGAAGCCCATCTAACCTACACTATTCCATTATTGTCCATATGCCTATCCAATGACCATTTAAATACCCTTAAAGTTGTAGTGGTTCTGTTCGCCGAGCTGGAAGTTTTTGTTGCAAACGTTTCGTCCCCTGGCTAGGAGACATCATCAGTGCTCTGGAGCCTCCTGCGAAGCGCTTCTTTGATGTTTCTTCCGGTATTTATAGTGGTCTGTCCTTGCCGCTTCCGGGTGTCAGTTTCAGCTGTCCGCTGTAGTGGTTGGTATATTGGGTCCAGGTCGATGTGTTTGTTGATGGAGTTTGTGGATGAATGCCATGCCTCTAGGAATTCCCTGGCTGTTCTCTGTCTGGCTTGCCCTATGATAGTAGTGTTTTCCCAGTCGAATTCATAAAGTTGGCAAGTTTACCACTATTGCAGACAGTGTGTTCTACACCCCTACTACTCTCTGAGTAAAGAAACTACCTCTGACATCTGTCCTATATCTATCACCCCTCAATTAAAAGCTACGTCCCCTTGTGCTAGCCATCACCATCTGAGGAAAAAGGCTCTCATTGTCCACCCTATCTAACCCTCTGATTATCTTGTATGCCTCAATTAAGTCACCTCTCAACCTCCTTCTCTCTATTGAAAACAGCATCAAGTCCCTCAGCCTTTCCTCATAGGACCATCCCTCCATACTAGGCGACATCCTAGTAAATCGCCTCTGAACCCTTTCCAAAGCTTCCACATCCTTCTGGAGTGCAGCAGATTTCAGAGAGGTGTTAAAATAATTGAGAATTTAGAGTAATTAAAGAGGATCACTTTATGATGACTGAAATGGCAGATTTAAGCTGATTGGCAAGATAGTAATAACATCGCCATAAACCTTTTATGCACAGTGATTGGTCAGAATTATGATTGCTGTATCAGATAGAGCAATAATCTATCTGATAAAGGTGGGCGGCACAGTGGCACAGTGGGGTGGGCGGCACGGTGGCACAGTGGTTAGCACTGCTGCTTCACAGCGCCTGAGACCCGGGTTCAATTCCCGACTCAGGCAACTGACTGTGTGGAGTTTGCACGTTCTCCCCGTGTCTGCGTGGGTTTCCTCCGGGTGCTCCGGTTTCCTCCCACAGTCCAAAGATGTGCGGGTCAGGTGAATTGGCCATGCTAAATTGCCCGTAGTGTTAGGTAAGGGGTGTATGTAGGGGTATGGGTGGGTTGCGCTTCGGCGGGTCGGTGTGGACTTGTTGGGCCGAAGGGCCTGTTTCCACACTGTAAGTAATCTAATCTAATCTTAAAATAATCGATGATGGTTCCAAGAGGGAAGTTTGTAAAGGAAAAGAGAAAGCTACAGGGAAAGATGAGGGGACTTGCCGAAGCCTAATCTGGATTCAATGGGCCAAGTGGTCTTTTTGATTTGCTGAAAAGCGCAGTAGGTCAGGCAGCATCCAAGGAGCAGGAGAATCGACGTTTCGGGCATGAACCCATTTTCAGGGCTTTTTTTTGTGCTGTTTAATTTTATAATTCAACGAGGCTATAACCAAAACATGCGAGGAGAAAGTGAGATCTGCAGATGCTGGAGATCAGAGCTGAAAATGTGTTGCTGGAAAAGCGCAGCAGGTCAGGCAGCATCCAAGGAACAGGAGAATCGACGTTTCGGGCATAAGCTTCCTGACCTGCTGCGCTTTTCCAGCAACACATTTTCAGCTATAACCAAAACGCTGCCTGCCTTTGGCTGAAGATGAAAAATCTGGGCCATGATTTACACAGAAAGGAGCTTCCTGCTTCACCCCAGTCAACTCAGTCAAAGGAAAGGTCCATCTCAACAGGTGATTGGTTTTTTCTGAATTCTTGCTGTGCAGACATTGGTCACTGTGTTTGCAACTTGAGAACAATCCATTGTGGCTGGAGTATTTTAAGATGTCCTGCGAGACACGCTGAGGCGCAATATATGCGGAAGCTTTTGTTTAAATCCATATTTTTGCAAGTATCATTTGCACTGTAATGACAAAAATTTCAGCCAGTTTACAAGCAAGTTTCTGAACATGAATGGAGCTGAGTATTTTTGACACTTCTTTGGACCACAGATGAATTATAAAACCACTCCCTTTTCTTGGCAACGCTGCACATCTGAAGACTTATTGGAATCGGACTGATTCCGACTCTGCTTTTTTTTCCCCCTGTTTATTAATTTTATTAAACAATTCACAGTTTACAAAACAGTTAACATTAACAGCTGTATACAGAGAAGCAGACATTTGAGGGAGAGGAGCAGCAAAGCCAGGGCCCCAAACTCCACCATTCAACCCAGTTTACAGGGAAGTGAAGACAAACTTCAAATCCCAGTTTCAATCATTACAAAATAGTAACAATGACATTTGTACATACAAAACAGTCCAATTACATAAAAAAACAGTGCATACAATACAGACCCAGCAAGCACTCCAGTCCCTCCCACCTTCCGGCCACGCTAAGGCAGCCTGCTCTCGTGCCCCTTCCAGTTCTCAGCCCACCCCCATGCCCCTTCCAGTTCTCAGCCCACCCCCATGCCCCTTCCAGTTCTTGGTTCGCCCTGACACACCTTCCAGCCACCTCTTGGACAGCCCGTCCTGCTTCCTGACTCTGCTTTTATTGTGTTCAAAGTTTAAAAATCACACAACACCAGGTTATAGTCCAACAGGTTCATTGGGAAGCACTAGCTTTCAGAGCGCTGCTCCTTCATCAGGTGGCGCTCCGAAAACTAGTGTGCTTCCAATTAAACTTGTTGGACTATAACCTGGTATTGCGTGATTTTTAACTTTGTCCACCCCAATCCAAAACGGCATCTCCAAATCATGTTTACTGTGTTCGCATGATTGGTAATTTAGTCCCTCCAAACACACACAAATATAAAAGGTGGGTACAGAGATATGCCTCCTGACCCTTTTTGAATCTACTTCCCCATTCAGTACGAACATGGCCAATCTGTTCGTGCCTAGAATTTTACATTCCCACCCCCTCCTAATGCATTTAAAATCTTATTAGATAAGGGAGTCGATTGACTTTCACCTTAAAAATATTCAATCCCTCCACATCCACTTCCTTCTGAGACAGCGAATTCCTGAGTCAACATGAACTGAATAACTAATGTGTTTTAATTACAAAGGGAGCCCACTCTATCAATCATCTCAATTCAAAGATTCCATTCATTTTCTGTCCGTAGAGGTAGAGTTATACTGGTTTGAGGCCCAGTATTATGAGCTTTATCCATTCTTAGGATCCCTGTTGTGAACGTTAAGTGTAGGATAGATACTCCTTTCAGTAACACTGGCATTCCCACTTCTTGATGGACACAAAATTAAATGGAAAAATAATTTGAAATGGTGTTGGTCTGGGAAAAAAAGCAGAAACAACAACCAATATCGACTCAGATTGACGAATACCTAACTGTGTATGTTCAGTGCTGGCACCTGGATTAAACTTTTTTGATAAAGTCAGTTTTAAAAGGTACAAAATGCCAGGTTTTCACATCATTCTTGTGTTTGTGTGATTGTGCAAGAGGAAAAGTTACTGTGCCCCTTGACTTGTTTCATGTCTCACTCCATTTTCCTGTCATAAGCTTGTGTCTCCAGAGGCGAAATATTACAACCTTCATCGGAAATGAAGAAGCACTTTTTATTTACTGTGGAAGCAGCACTGATAGTAACCATCCAAGGTGATAAGTCTTTTCCAAATATATAATAAGGCAGTTACTTTGTCCATCAAAATCTTTGTTACAAGTTACTGTTCCCTTGTCCAATATTTTTACAACCAGATTTCTTTTTTGTTTTCCAAATATTACTTGGCAAAACAATTCTGAACAGAACATTGCCTTAGCATGAAAATATTATCAGCAATGTTGTATTTTCCAAACTGCTATGGTAACCCAAAACATGATATAGATGTTGTCTTTCATGCAAGTGTACTTTCCAAAATTGTTGCCATATGATGCGAGCTCTTGAGTACGCGAGATGTTTAAAGATGTGTTTTTAATTTTAAGTTAGTCGAGCCTAAAGTTTCCATTTTAAACCCATTGCTGTTTTTCATTAGCAGATATTCAAGAAATTATTGTGGTCTAGAGTAATTATAGGGGATTTGTTATTTGCAGCATTAATAAAAACAAAGATGTCTCCCCCTCCTGAACCAAGTTTCTCTCAGATGCCCACCCTTTTGTGAAAGTAGCAGTTAATTGTAACCTGTTTATCCCAGTAGGTAGCGCTCTTATCCCAGGAGATTTTGGTTTGTCCCAATTCATGACCTGAGCACATTCATGGGAGAAGAAACTTGAGTTAGGGGCTTTTGTACTTTTGTCTGGAAATTCATTTAAGTTGCACACGTTTAATAGGAGTCTACATAGACAACATGGTAAGGGATGAATGTGTGTTTATTACTCCACACATGAAGCAAGGAGCCTGCCATTTAGGAAAGATTTGGAGATGCCAGTGTCGGACTGGGGTGGACAAAGTGAAAAATCACACAAAACCGGAGTTGTAGTCCAACAGGTTTATTTGGAGGCTCTAGCTGCTTCTTCAGGTGGTTGTGGGGCAGAAGCAAACGACACAGAATTTATAGCAACAGGAATGTGGAAAAACGTTAGTTTGGGCATCCTGATCACTGAAAATTCTGTTGTTGCCCAATGCCCAAACCGCTTTCCCATGTTTATCAGAAGGCAGCATGCCTGGTCAGTATTCTCAGATGTATAGCAGTGACATGAATGAATTCTGAAAGAGACGACCGAAGGCTGACTCCTGCCTTATTGTGGATCTTGGTACAGAGCGTTTGCTCATTGAGTTCACTATCCATTGTTAGCCGTCATGGCTGATGATTCATGCTAAGTCTGTTCTCTCTGGGGTAATGAACTGTGTCCTGATCACATGCAACTCACCAATAGTAAGCTCAGAGCCCAAGGAATAGTTCAGATCCAGAAATAGTTTGGATACAAAACATAGGGTTGTGGTGCAGGGTTGCATTTCAGACTGGAGGCCTGTGACCAGTAGAATCGGTGCTGGGTCCACTGCTTTTCATCATTTATATAAATGACTTGGATGTGAACGTAGGAGGTATAGTCAGTAACCTTGCAGATGACCCTAAAATTAGAGGTGTAGTGGACAGCGAAGAAGGTTACCTTAGAGTACAATGGCATCTTGAATCAGATGGACCAATGGGCCAAGGAATGGCAGATGAAGTTGACTTTAGATAAATGTGAGGTACTGCATTTTGGAAAGACAAATCAGGACAGAACTTGTATGCTTAATGGTAAGGTCCTGGGGAATGTTGCTGAACAAAGAGACCTTGGAGTGCAGGTTCATAGTTCCTTGAAAGTAGAGTCGCAGGTAGTGAGGAAAGCATTTGGTGTGCTTTCCTTTATTGGTCAGAGCATTAAGTGTAGGATTTGGTAGGTCATGTTGCGGTGGACAGGACATTGGTTAGGCCACTTTTGGAATATTGTGTACAATTCTGACCTCCTTCCTATCAGAGGGATGTTGTGAAACTTGAAAGGGTTCAGGAACGATTTACAAGGATGTTGCCAGAGTTTAGAGGGATATGTGCCAAGTGCTGGCAAATAGGACTAGATTAGGTTAGGATATCTGATTGGCATGGACAAGTTGGACCTAAGGGTCTGTTTCCGTGCTGTATGTCTCTATGACTCTGTGACCTCATTCAGAATATGCCGTGAAGCATTGCGTGCTGAAGGAACGATGACAGCCTACTGATTATGTCACGGGACAAGTAACCCAGAATCTCAGAAGTGGGTACTGCAGATGCTGGATATTAGAGTCAAGATTAGAGTGGTGCTGGAAAAGCACTGCAGACCAGGCAGCATCCGAGGAGCAGAATGAAGGGCTTTTGCCCGAAACGTTGATTTTCGTGCTCCTCAGATGCTGCCTGACCTCCTGTGCTTTTCCAGCACCACTGTAACCTGGGAATTCTGGGTGACTTGTCAAGATTAGTGTTGTGGGCCTATCACCACTGTGGATGGTGAAATTTAAATTTGATGCAAGCTAGTTCTGGTGACGGTGACCACTGAAAATGCCAGGGCAGAGTAGGACATGGACCAAATTCATGTACATGGGTTTAATGTAGTTAGTGTTTATACTGGTCGGCATAGACACAGTGGGCCAAATGGTCTGTTTCAATGTTGTATGCCCCCATATGTAATTCTCATAAATTCTCATGAAAACCTCGTTTGGTTCACTAGTGTTCTGCAGAGATGGAATTGTTTGTCTTTATCAAGCCTGGCCTACATGTGACTCCAGACCCTTTACTGTCCTCTGAAAAGGCTGAGCAAGACTCACAAGTTAAGAGTCACTCGGGATGGTATGCCCACTGCTCTAGATCCCATGTAAGAATAAAGGAAAAATGGCACCACAAATTTGGAACAGTCTAATTTCCAGACTATTCTCTGTCAAATGAGACATGAGTTTGATATCCAATCTGTCTCATGAGGTGGATTTACATTCCATTAACTTCAGAAGTGAAATTGCATCATTTAGGGCAGTGGTTAGCACTGCTGCCTCACAGCGCCAGGGACCCGGGTTCGAATCCAGCCTCTGGCAACTGTCTGTGTGGAGTTTGCACATTCACCCTGTGTCTGTGTGGGTTTCCTCCGGTTTCCTCCCACAATCCAATGATGTGTGGGTTAGGTGAATTGGCCATGCTAAATTGCCCATGGTGTTCAGGGGTGTGTAGGTTAGGTGCATTAGTCAGAGGTAAATATAAAGGGAATATATGGGGCTGGGTGGGTTACTCTTCGGAGGATCAGTGTGGACTTGTTGGGCCAAAGGGCCTGTTTCCACACTGTAGGGATTTTAAAAATCATTCCATCAGGCACAAAGAATTCTGGTCATTTGGAAAACATGCATCGTTCAATCAAAAACAGATTAAATCATGAATGATCTCCTTTTCTGTGTTTGGGTCATTTATCGCCTGGGCAATATAGCAACAGGAATGATTTCACTTCTGAAGTTAATGGAATGTTTTGGATTGGCTTGAGAATATGATTTGAGGCTGAAACCTCGGTCAGGCATGCTCCAGAACAGGTTCCTTTGTGGGATAGCTCAGCAAAACAGGCAAACTGTACAACAGCCCGATGCAGTTGAGTCATTAGTGTTGTACAAATTTCTGAGCTCAGTTGTTGAGAGGGAAATGGGGGCACAGTGGAAAGAGTCCAAGAGACGGTCCTTTCTTTAAGGGGTCAGGAGCATTTTCAGGCAGACACACTCAAATGTAAATTTATTTTTCCAAGCCGACTTTTGAATCCCTAACCTGACCTCTGAAGTTCTTTTCTTACGGTGGCACAGTGGTTAGCACTGCTGCCTCACAGCGCCAGGGACCTGGGTTCAATTCCCGCCTCAGGCGACTGACTGTGTAGAGTTTGCATGTTCTCCCCGTGTCTGCGTGGGTTTCCTCTGGGTGCTCCGGTTTCCTCCCACAGTCCAAAGATGTGTGGGTCAGGTGAATTGGCCTTGCTAAATTGCCCGTAGTGTTAGGTAAGGGGTATATGTAGGGGTATGGGTGGGTTGCGCTTAGGCGGGTCGGTGTGGACTTGTTGGGCCGAAGGGCCTGTTTCCATACTGTAAGTAATCTAATCTAATCTAGTCACTCTGAGGTGTATTTCCAGAGAGAGGTGCCAATTTAAGGGGGTAAGTTCTGCCCCCTGCTGGAAATTCAAAGTAAAACCTAGATCCAATTCCTCATTTAATGTCTCATTGACTCCGAATTAAGATGTCATTAGTATACATCCAGTAAGTTCGCCTTACAGAGCCCCATCCATTATGTTGCTGTGCACTAGACTCCTTTAGATTTCATACAGTAAACCCATCGATCCTGCAACTAGCTTGAGCCAAGCAGAGATTGGTGTTGATTGATTTGGGAATTATTTGGAAGTCGTCTGAATTGAATGTTGTGGTACATCATCGAGAAAGCAATTTTGTGGCTTAAGCAAAATATGTCTAGGGGAAAAAAGAGGAACCAATGAACAAATATAAGACCTCCACAACAGTTTGTCAGATCTGTGTTTTGTTTTGACTGCATGGCTGTGTGGAGGATATCTGATTTTTTTTTTGGTTGTACTGCAACTCTTTAATTGCTGTTACAATTTATATTGTTCAAAATGGTCAAATGATATTCACTTCATTGCTAGCACTGCTGTATGTTGGACAGGGGAGACTATGTTAATGAGTAAGCTCATTATTTTAACTGCTTATCCATGAAGATTCATTAATGGTGCTTGTTATTCTGACATGCATACCAGCAAATCCTTGGCATTGCAATTCTTTTCCCTTTCATGATTGTTTGTGTTTATTCTGGTCATAAGCAGAAATTTGCTGGAAAAGCTCAGCGTCTGTAACGGGAAATCAAAGTTAACGTTTTGGATCCTCAGAACTGATGGTAGCTAGGAAAGCGTCTGTTCTTATGCTGAAGACATAAAGGGTTTGGGGAGGGGGTAAGGAGTAAATAATAGGTGGGGATAGAGCTCAAAGAGAGAAAAGAACAGTTGGACAGACAAAGGAGTAGATTAGAATCTGGCTATGAGGCTGATTAGCTACTTATGGGGACTGTTAATGGCTCACAATGGATTGTGTTTATTAGCAGACACTGTGATAACAAGGCCTGGTGTGTGGTCATAGGGACTAGGACATGGGAGAGTTCAGGCCCTAAAGTTATTGAACTTAATATTGAGTCCAGAGGGCTGCAGGGTCCACAAGTGGAAAATGAGATGCTGTTCTTCCAGCTAGTGCTGAGCTTTGTTGGAGTACTGCAACAAGCCCAAGATAGAAATGTTGGCCAGAGAATAGGGTGGTGTGTTGAAGTGGCTGGTCATAGTTGGGTGAATGTTCATATTGCATCATTGACACAGCACTCCTACCAGCTCTGTGAGCTTCAGAATAAAATGGGCTCCAATTCTACACATTGTCCTGCTCCCTAACCTGCAAGTTTTTGTCAGTGCATGACATGAATTATCTTCTGAAATATTCATTCATCCACAAGTGGTGGCAAAACATGAAGGGACTTTGGATAAGTGGTTAGTCCTGCTCCCTTAGCATCCCAATGTCTCAAGGCACCTCACAGAAGCATTATCAAATAATATTTGACACCAGATTACAAAGAAAGATATTGGAGCAGACAATCAAAAGCTTGACCAAAAATAGTTACGTTTTAAGGCAAATTTTAAAGGAGAAACTAGTGAAAAACACATTTAGGGAGAGAATTCAAGAGTTTGGAGTCAAGACAGTTGAAAGTAAGGTTGCTTATGGTGGAGTGATTAAAATTAGCATATTCAAGGTGTCAACATTGGAGGGACACAAAGGGCGTGGGGTGTAAGTGTGATGATATGGATAGATTTGAAAGTAAGAATGGCAATTCACACGGGGCATTATTTGACTGGGTGCCAGTGTAATTCAGCGATTGCAGAGGGTGCTGGGCAAATGGGATTTGGTGTGAGTTAGGATTTGAGCAGCAGAGCAGTGAATGGCCTCATGTTTACAGAGGCTAAAATGTTAGTCAGCCAAGAGTGCATTGGAATAGCGATGTCTCACGGTAACAAAGAAGTACAGCAGAGTGTACAGTGAGCTGAAGCAGAGGCAAAATTGAGAGTTCCTGGAGGAGGAAGTAGGCGGTCTTCATGATGGTGTGAACGTGTGGTTGTAAGTTCATCTCTGGGTTAAATGTGAGCTCAAGATTGCCAATAGTTTGCTTCAGCTGGCAGGTTGTTGTCAAAGAAGATAGGGAGCGGATTTTGTGGAGGGAGATCAAAGAAAGTAGTTTCAGTCCTTCACTCGTTTATTTGGAGGGAATTTCTCCCCCTTCAGGTCTGGATGCCAAGTGAGCATTCTAATGTGTTTGCAATGAGGCAGAGGGGTGAGAGAGAGGTGGTTGTGAGCTGTAGCCAGGTGTCATCAGTGTGCTTATGGAAACGGAAGCTACATTTTCAAATGATTCTGCAGTGGAGGAAACCCTGAGAGAGAGTGTGTGCAGGAGCAGAAAGATAAACCATAGTAATCTGCTAAGTGTGGGTACGTCTTGAAGGCTGGTTTGACACCCTCGTGCAAACCATGAATATATTAACAAAATCTGTTCCATTGTCCAATTTTATTGGCAGGAAATAAACCATCAGCTCTTGATAAGCTTGTTTTTTTTAAATATTGTAGTTAGAATAGGTTGAGTAATTTGGTGATTCAAAGGTGACCGTTAAGTAGGAAATAACTTAGATGTGTTTAAACAGTTTAAACACATTAGTGGATTTGCTTAATTGAATAGAACTTCTGATTATCTTGATATGCCACTGAAGTTCTGTTAATAGTTCATTTGCATACTGGTCTTGTGTATACAGCAGTGTTGAGATTAGATGAATAGAATGACCCTTGAGTTAATCCATAACTATTCATTAGAATTTATAAAAAAGACTCTTCATTGGCCAATGTCTTTAGGGTCGTTCTTTGGTTAATTCAATTTAAACCTACCCAGTTAATCCCTATTACTGAGATAGTTCATGGATCAGTACAGGTCTACAGGACAGTGCTTTGATCACTTGCAATCCAGGTCAGTAATCTGCCCCTTGGTCCCATAAGTGCAGCCTGTGATTAATGCTTAATGATTAATGGTCAATGATTAGTGGTTAATTCAGTCAAAGAAGTAGGGTTCAGTACTGTCCTGATGAACCAGGTCTCAAATTGAAAAGTGAGGCCTGATTTCAGGTGTTAAGTATTTGATAGGATAAATACAAAGGAAGAGGAATCAAAGTGCCATTTTGGGATTAGAGCTACACTATTTAGGAGCTAGAATCAGAAAGCTGTTTGTCACACAAGGGATGGTACAAGTTTGGAACTCCTGCCACTCTCACTCTGAAAGGCTGGGGGGGACAATTGGAGTGTTCAAGATTGAGATGGACAGATTTTCATCACATAATCAAGTCAGGGGAAAGGCAGTGGAATTGCGTTTAGAGAGCTAGACTGTCACCCTCCCAATACTGCAGTAAATGTATTAAGAGCCAACTGCTTTGTGTCTTAGAAGGAATTGCTCCCCTTTTTGCTGATGACACATCCCAGACTCCATTTTCCAGTGTACCCCCCCCCCCCCAGTAATGGGAACTCAGTCCCAAAATAAAAACGTAAACACTTTGTGGCGAGAGAGAAATCTGCTCTTTGGGTTGCTAAAGTTTTGTTTGTCTTTTTAAAAGTTGGCAATAAACAGCTGAGTAAGATTGCACTGTTGGGTTGGTTCTCTATGAAAATACTTATTGAAACAGATTTGTACCAGGAAAACATTGAGACCATGCAAAAACAATGTAATAAAAGAGAAATTCACGACGTGTCATCAATTCCCACGTGGCTGCAGCTGTGATTACAGAACATCCCTGAGCACTGACTCCACAGGAAGGGAAGTATTCTTGGGTTAGGCTGGGCCAGGAAATGTCAGCCTGTTCCTGGCAATGCAGCATGCCTGTTGACAAATACCAGAACGGCCCTCTTCAACAACTCTACAAAATTATGAACAATTCAGCACAGTTGAACAGGGAGCCATTTGGAAGGATGCCTCCAGGATCCACATTCGAGGAAACTCAGAGGCCCATCTTCTCCACTTCCCGCTCAAACCCAGACTCTGAAGTTGGTTTGTCTCCAGGCATTTGTGGAATACACTAGCAATTGAATGACTTGTGATTGGTCTCCTAACCCACACGTCACTGCAAACCTGGAATAGAACTCTGACTGCTGGACGTTCCTGAATCTGGGTTTTCAGGTCACCTGTTCACCATGATGACCACATAGCAGTACGTTTGGAATCCATTACAATGATTGGATAGGGTTGAGATTGTTATATACCTTCATGGAGCAGCATGACTATCTGAGCAACCCAAAGTCAGTGAGTCCATGTATTTGTTGCTAGAGCTGATGTTTCCATTGTCTTTACTTGGCAGAAGAGTTTTCGATACATGCACCAGTTCCCTGCCTTCCCAATTTGCAGGTTGATCATAATCTCAGTTCTGGAGGACACTGGGGATACAGAGCTGAAGGATATCCTTCAGCTAAAGGGAGCTGAATCATTCTAAAGATGTCTCTTCCCCCCCTACCCCCACCACTCCTTTAATGGTTCCAGGTTCTTCCAGTTGTCTCTAATCTGAAATCCTTGTGCATTAGATTCATCCTGAGCTCTCAATGTAATTTTGGCCATGCTCCCTTTGTTCTGCTGATGCGATTTATTTGGGATGGTGTTTCAGATTTTTTTCATAAATTGCAGTGAATGATCTTGTGTACCTTAGTCCATCCACTTTAAATCTCAAAAGTCCAAGTTTCCTTAGTCTTGATTCAGCCCTCTTGATGAAGTAGGGAAATGACTCTGTCATTATCCCACTGTGATGTCTTGTCATTGATTAAAAGTCTACAGATATTAAATGTACAAAGGCTCATTCAATAAGACTGGTCACCCTGGGAGGTGGATCCCAATAATGGCTGGCTGTTTCACAAGGCAAGTGACAAAATAAAATTCAGCACGCTATGCCTAAAATCATACATTGTATGCATTGCAAGCTAAATTTGTAAATGTACTCTCCATCGTCTGTATTTTGGCATGAATCTTCCATTTCTCATATACATTGTGTTTAATTTTTCTGAAAATCTGTGCTTTGAAGCATTTACCAACATTACAGGTGATCATACCTACTTTGTGGCAATATATTGACGGATTAGCGTTCACATGTGCTCGGAAACCAGCAAACTCGAAACCGAGTGGAGTGCCTAGCAAGCCAACAGGACCAGAGGGATTGAATTTTCTCAGCACATGTGGCCGCTGGAGCTGATACATCATTTAAACCATTGATTCATCCACAACGTGCTGGAGAGTAGAATGTTCGATTCTAACACTGGGCTCAAGAATCGAATACATTGAGAGTCTGGAGTGAGTCCAGACTGCATTAATCTGAAATTAATTTGATTCTGAATGACTCCATCTGTCTATGTTAAAGGAAGCTCAAGATTTTTTGATGAAGTGTGATTGACTCATGATGCAAGCTCCCCAAGCCAGATGGAGCGTCAAAAGTGAAAGAAATAACCAGGGGGAAGGAAAACAAAAAAAAGACTGTTAATGCCAGGGATTAGGGAAAGGTCGTTTTAATATTCTGAAGCATATTGCATGCTTTGATGGATGTGCACTGCTTTTGGGTCACATGCTGCAGTTAGCACCTTCTTTTCTGACCTGCTGAAGCCAATGGAGAATCATTTTTCTTTCAGCTGTTTGCTATGAATCAAACCTTTCACTTTGACAACATTTGTTTCATGAGTGAGTTTGCAAAATGAGCAGCCAAGCGGTGAATTGACAGACTAACAGTGATGGCGAGAGGCACATTTGCAGGCCGGCACACTGTGGAACAGTCCTGTAGTGAGCTTGGAAAACTTCATTCGGCAATTGGTCAGAGACAGTTACTTAAGGATTGGGGGGGGAGGGGGGCAAGAGAAAAACCATCAAATGTCCTGTCAATCATTTTGTTCTCTCGGTAATTCTTTCTTTGCTTTGATGATACAGTTCCTGCGCCTGTCTCTCTCGTCCCACAACCAAGTGAGATTTGTTCTGTTACATGTATGGTGTTCCACTGTGGGGTTCATTTCCAACACTGAGGCACTTTGTCAGCAATGAGGATCCATTAGCTCAGTTGGCTGGATGGCTAGGCTGTGAGGCAAAGTGGTATGAACAATGCTGGGTCAGTTCCTGCACTGGCTGAAGTTACCATCGAGGAATCTCTTTCTCAACGTCTTCCCTTGCCTGGAGTGTTGTGACCTTCAGTTTAACCTACCACCAGTCACCTCTCTCTGATGAGAGACCAGCCCTATGATTCAGTGGAACTATGGCTTTAATTTACCAACTGATCCTCGTCAAAGCTCTTACCAATCAAGTGATGAGGGACTTTGAATGTTTTACTGCCCTCCACTCCGTGTCATTATTCCACTACCTCTTACATGGCAAGGGGCAGAGGCCTGATAGTAAACAAGAGCATTGCTAATAAGTGCTGAAAAATGTGTTGCTGGAAAAGCGCAGCAGGTCAGGCAGCATCCAAGGAACAGGAGAATCGACGTTTCAGGCGTAAGCCCTTCTTCAGGAATCAGACTCCCCCCTCGTCAGGTCCACACCCCCCACCAACCCAACCTCCACTTGCGACATCTTCCCCTGCAACCACAAGAAATGCAAAACATGCCCACACCTCCCCCCTCACTTCCCTCCAAGGCCCCAAGGGATCCTTCCATATCCATCACAAATTCACCTGCACCTCCACACACATCATTTACTGCATCCGCTGCACCCGATGTGGCCTCCTCTATATTGGGGAGACAGGCCGCCTACTTGCGGAACGTTTCAGAGAACTCCTCTGGGACGCCCGGACCAACCAACCCAACCACCCCGTGGCTCAACACTTTAACTCCCCCTCCCACTCCGCCAAGGACATGCAGGTCCTTGGCCGCCTCCATGGCAACACGACGCCTGGAGGAAGAGTGCCTCATCTTCCGTCTAGGAGCCCTCCAACCACAAGGGATGAATGCAGATTTCTCCAGCTTCCTCACTTCCCCTCCCCCCACCTTATCTCAGTCCCAACCCTTGGACTCAGCACCGCCTTCTTGACCTGCAATCTTCTTCCTGACCTCTCCAACCCCACCCCCTCTCCTGCCTATCACTCTCACCTTAACCTCCTTCCCACCTATCTTATTCCCAACGTCCCGCCGCCCTACCTTTTATCTTAGCCTGCTTGGCACACCTTCCTTAATCTGCAGTCCTCACTTTCTCCCATTGCTAATAAATGTAGCAACTCTGTCTGAAAGCACAGAACTGTCAAGGCAACTAGCCAGATTTAAATAGCTGAGTATTGAAACCCTGTTGTGCTTGAAAGGATCTGTCTTGGGGAGTAGTTAAGAAGACCCAGAAGAAACGTGGCAGAATTTCTCTCCAGAATGTATAGCAATGTCACAATCTACGGGGAGCAGTTTGTAAACAAGCTCTGAGAAGAATGTTCTTGTTTGCAGGAATGGCTTTTCACAGTCTCTGCTTTTTAATGCTGTTAACTGTTCATATGTCTTTCTACTGGTTACGAATTTCTGAGCTGGTCAGATAAAGAGTCAACTTTTTATAGTGGAATCTTCTGGTAAGATACGCAAATCTTTAAGTCCTCATCAGTTTGGGACTTAGCAGTGCCTCATCTAAATCTCTCCTCACGACTCCTGGCTGCAGTGTACAACAAATTTATAACTGGATCATCCCATGCTTCATTCCTGGCCTTAGTGCCTGGGAAGTGATAACGCCACTGCAGAATGGAGGTCAGACAATGGCCAAATATTTTACTTTGGCCTCAATAGAAAATAGACTCCAATGTTACTCCATATTGTGCTGGATGATCAGTAGATCATCAGTTTGGCCCATATGATTTACAGATGCTGATTTCTATCCCGTTACCAGAGCTGATGAAAGATGACTGATAGTTTGAGGGAGCTGCTTTCCCAGACCCACTGCTCCCAGAAATGTAGTTACCAGGCTCGGCAAAATGAGATAAAGACACAGCGATTTCGTAACACCCAGAGTGGATATTCAGGAGAGGTTTCCAATGGGTCGGAGAGACTAGGACCTGAGGGCACAGCCTTAGAGTAAAGGGAAGACCTTTTAGAATGGAGATAAGGAGAAACGTCTTCAGCCAGGGAGTGGGGAATCTATGGAATTCATTGTCACAGAAGGCTGGGCAGGCCAGGTCATTGAGTATATTTAAGACAGAGATAGGTTCTTGAGTATCAAGGGTTATCTATGAGGGGAAAGTGGGAGAGTGGAGTTGAGAAACTTATCAGCCATGATTGAATGGTGGAGCAGACTCGATGGGCTGAATGGCCTAACTTCTGTTCCTGTGTCTTATGGTCTTATAAAACTTTTCAATTGTTTTTAATTTCTGGCCACTGAATGAGTGCTCCCATGGCCACGTTTAGGGGAGCATACTCGATGAGCAAATGTGCAGGAACAGGGTGTGGTCAATTCTTCTTCTGTAAACAATCTTTTTGCTGCTGAAGCCAGCTTTCAGGCCATTCTCCGATCCAGGGAGTTGTTACATTTGCTTGTTCCAAAATATTAGTTCCATGCAGTTCTGCATAGAAATAGTGACAGGGCTAATTGAAAGATGTCCAATTGGTCACTCAGGGCGGTTCTTAGATCACTGAGGAGTTTAAAGGTGGCAGGCTATGAGACTGGAGGCCAGTGGGTGTGAAAGAGAAGTTGGGCAGTGATGCTTTGAGCTGTCCTGCTGAGAAGGCAACCAAATTACATTGGTTCCACATAGGAGGTATCGATGTGAAGTCATTGGACAGTTCTCTGTGCTGTCGGACTCTGGCAGGAATTCTAGGAGCTAGAAGGCAGCTAAATGTTGAAGTTAGGTTTCTGGAAAGTTCCCAGTAGCTATGGGAGCTCACAACAAGCAGTGTGCCACTAACAATTTAGCGCAGCCAAAGGTGGGGTTTGAAAACCCCTCAGGCAGTATTTGCTTGATGCGTCTGAGTAAGTCCAGAGCTTGGGGTTGGGGGGGGCAGAAAGCCCAGGCTGGTTCTGGCTTGGTGAAGCCAGCTGTCAGTGAAAAGCTGGAATTGTGCCTGTGAGTGAGCATTGGAGTGCAATTTCTGGAACCTAGGGAAACACAAAGCCAAGAAAGGACAGTGATTCACCAGAATGGGAGCAGGTATTGGGAGTCCATGATGGATCAGCACTAGAAGATATTTTAAGGCCAGATCAGCAAATATGAAGAATTGTATTCCCTTGTGAGATTTGATGATCAACTGTGTTATTAATGTTGGAGGAGAATTGCTGTGAAATCCATAGGTTGTGTCAAATTTGCTTTTGTTGGGTGCTGTCTGTTCAATCGCAGTGAATTTACCCTTATTTGTCATTTGTTAATTCTGGGTGTTAGAATATAAGATGTGTACCTGTTGCATTAGTGTTCTAACATGTAGGGTAACATTTATTATTATTTGTTCCAAACTTTGCAATCTTGTGGCTGTATTCTCTTGGTAAATTCCCTGGACCTCCTACTTTACTCTTATTAAAAGAAAAACAAAATTGCCAATGTCTGAATCATAACAGGGTCTCATTGGAGTTCAGTAACCCATTTGCGAAGTTTGAGCTGTTATTGTGAATGGCCCAGGAGCTAGACCCATGTTGCCAACTCGATATCAACACAAATAAAAACAGGAAGTGCTAGAGGAACTCAGCAGGCCTGGGAGCATCTGTGGAGCGTGAAACAGTGTTTGTGTTGAGTCCGATATGAATCTTCTGCAATTTGATTCTTTCTCCACAGTATTTGATTTTATTACATATAAGCTCAGATCTCATTAATTTATTTTTTAATCAAAGCAATGTTTTGAGCTTTCATTGGGATCTTTTAATTATTGCCGTCCTGTCCCACCTAATGAACATGGCTCGGGCAGCTGCTTTAACATAGGAAAGCTACAAAAGTGTACAAAAGAAAAGCTACAAGTCTACATAAGAGCTCGTTACCTAATCTATGCATTTTATTGAGGCAAAAGCCCACCTGAAAATGATTTTAAAATGTTACCCTGGTGACAAGTTAGACAGACCAATGTTTTAAACATTATCACTGACCTTTAACGCTGTAAAAATGAATTTAATGGGCTTTTAACTGTAATGTGTGACGTGAAAAGGTTTTACTCTGCAGTTGTTTTCAAAATTACTGCCCACCATTAAGATCCATTTCCATCTCACTCTGGCTGCTGTTTCCAACACAACTGCCAATTGTCGTGTCTTAGTATCAGTTGTCCGCTTGTCTCCGGGAAACACTAAGTCTTGCTTTCATCCAGCCCCTTGCTGTATTCCACCTGACGCAAACTGCAGACCATCAATCTCCTACCCTATATCAAGTGTTGCTCACCCCAACTCTTGGTAACCTCCCAGTTTCACTGCGCGTTGACTTCTGGACCACATATCCCACCACCCAAACCCATTTACAAGTGACACCTTAGCTTGATTCCATCCTGCCTCTACCATCTCTTTCCGCTCTGTCTCAACGCAATCTGTGCACAGCCCACATTCAGAATTGGATGGGCTAATCGGGGTCAATCATGTGGATGTAGGAACAGCAAGTCGGTGCTTACAGAGAGCAGATTTTTCTGAATGGTAACTGTCTCACACAGGATAGAAAGATTCAGGCAAGTATGGAAGAGAAAGTAGTTCCATGAGTACAAACTCAATTTAACTGGTGGAGGGTGAATGCGTTACTGGGATTGAAAATAGGTTTTTAAGTGTTAGTGCTCAGTCTGTGTACTTCTGGCTGATATGGGCTTGGGCATAGGAACTGCGATCTTGAACTTTGCTGCTGGCACGAAAGCAGGGGTTTGTTAAATAACGAGGACCTCAGGAAAGTATGGTTCGTAGATAGATGGGTAAATGGCTAAAGCTACTTAATATATTCAAAGTTAAAAATTACACAACGCCAGGTTATAGTCCAACAGGTTTATTTGAAATCACAAGCTTTCAGAGCGATTTATTTTTATCAATCCAACCCTGGCACTCCCACATCTTAAGTATAGTGAAGTGTAAGGTAATACATGTTGGGAACGTGAATGGGGAATGAGACTGTATAAACCACGGATAGAGGATGTGGAGGGGTAAGAGTGAGGCTTAGTAATTCATGTATTTCAGGACAAGTTCCAACGCCATATTCTTAATGTGTTTGCTGCTCTTGGTGGGAATGGGAGGCCAGCAGACAACAGCAGCTTTGGGCACATAGAAGAAAGTTTACCCAAGCACGTCAATGCCTTATCACAGTCTGGTCACTTGTTTAGCACGATACTCGGGTAATCATTCTGTATTCAAGTAGCACCTTTATCCCTCCACCTCCCACACCACCCAGCTTTCTCTTCTGAGCTTGTGTTTGAGGTTTGGTGACTTGCCTGAACCTGATAAAAGGTGATGATTTGCAGCAAAACAAAAATCAGAATCAGTATGATGAAAGTGCAGCGTCTTCTTCAAAGTTTTAGAAAACTGCATATGGTTTGAGCGATGTTACTGGGAAAGTGAATACTTGACCTGGGGCACAGGCCAGCACGGTGACTCAGTAATGAGCACTGTTGCCTCACAGCGCCAGGGACACGGGTTCGATTCCAGCCTCGGGCGAGTGTCTGTGTGGAGCTTGCACGTTCTCTCCATGTCTGCATGGGTCTCCTCTGGGTGCTCTGGTTTCCTCCCGCAATCCAAAGATGTGGAGGTTAAGTGAATCAGGGATACATAGGTTAGGTTCATTAGTCAGGGGTAAATGTAGAGTAATGAGGTACGGGAACGGGTCTGGATTGGTTACTCTTCGGAGGGTCAGTTTGGACTTGTTGGGCAGAAAGGCCTGTTTCCACACTGCAGGGATTCCATGATTCTGCTTTTCTGAGTTTAAATTTTGCTGCCTTGTGTCAGTGTAGGCACTAATTCAGTGAGTGGAATTCGTAGGAGCAGAGGATCTAGGACCTAGAATAGGCCTTTTGGCCCTTTGAGTCTGCTTCCCCATCTTCGATCTGGTTGTAGTCTCCACTCCACTACCTTGTCTACACCCTACAACTCTTGACTCGCTTGGCAAGAGCCAGTCTCTGCTTACCTCCTGAGGAGGAGACTTCCAAAAACCATCTCTGCTCTGAAGGAAGTAGCCATCCCAACCTTCAGTTGCACCAAAGCGTTAATTCAAGTAAGAAATGGCTGGTTGGGATTTGAGCAGAGAAATACCTTGGCATTGCTTCTGCCAATGTAACTCAGTGACCCATTCACTAATTTTAAATGGGGAAATGTTTCTTTAAAATGTCACTCCGGTGTGTTTAACATCCACATGTTAATATCGCTGACAGCAAGTGTTTCCCAATTTGTTCGCATGTATTGCTGCCCATTTATCACTTGTCGAAGGTTATGCTCATGAAAGACCTGATTCTTCAGTATTTGAGATAGGTCTGAGTACATTACAGGGTTTATTTTAACCTGACCAAACCGATCGGGTCAATTGTCCACTGGATTTTGCAGTGAGGTCAGTGCAATGTAAAAAGCCAGGGTGCAGTGGCTAAGTTTTCTTTTAAATTCGTTCATAGGATGAGGACATTGCTGCCGGGACAAGCATTTATTGCCCAGACAGCAGTTGAGTCAACCACTTTGCTACATATAGGCCAGACCGGGTAAGGATGGCAGTTTACTTCCCGAAAGGACATCAGTGAACCAGACGGGATTTTCCCAATAATGACATGGTCGTCATTAGGCTCTTGATTTCAGATTTTTGTTAAAAATTGAATTCAAATTCCACCATCTGTCGCAGCAGGATTTGAACCCAGGTCCCCAGAGCAGTATCAACGTTGCTGGACTGTTAAGCCCAGCCACTAGGCCATCACTTCCCTGTGGTCAAAGTGAGTGACTGAATGATTGGATCCCTCACTTCACTTAACATGGTACTGTCAACCGTGTCGCGTAGGGTCAGAGCAGGGGATGGTAGCGGGTCTCTCTTCCTCCAAAGATCTCTCTCCACAAATATCAACCATCTTATGGACTGGCAAGCTCATTTTGTTCTGAAGGTGACTCTTAAACTTTCCCTCTTGATACAGAGGATTTGAACTCCTGATTACCAAGCTGTTGTGTAGGACTGAAACTGCGATATAACCATACCATCCTGGGTTTATATATTAAACTGAGCGTTATCACTGCAGTGCAGTGTGATTAACTGCAGATGTTAGCTTGATTGGACTATTTCTAGACTTGGCTTCAGAACAAAAAGATATTAAAATGAAAGGGAAAGAAGTGTTTGAAAGTGTAGGTTACTGAAATGCGGTATACATCATTATGGATACAATCAAAAGTACAGGCGTGGGGATTTCTTCCTGATTTAATGTTCTTTAAGTATCTTGGTGTATGTTCTTGCATGCGTTTTTTTTTCTTGTGAAATTCAAACTAAAATGATCGTTGTAACAATCCATCTTTAAAAATAGGGATTATTCACTTTGAAGACATACTTAGACACGAGGGAAAAGTTCTTTCTCCAGCATGTACATCAAAGGGCCTCCACTCTGATTTCAGTGAGAATCAGACCGAGAGGAAATTGGTGATTTGTGTTTTCACTCTCGCTGAGCAATATGATTCGACTTTTCACAGGGCTCCCCACCACTTCCCAAAAAAAATGTAAAATCCTCTTTATGGAACTGTTTCTTATCTTAACACATCATCCCTCTAGACCTCCAGGGCTTGGTGAAGTTGTGATTTAGTAGCTTTGGTGAAGTTGTGATTTAGTAGCTCTACAGTTGTCAGGTAGAATACTCACTGTGCTGGACTCCAGCGCTCAGTCTCTGGGCTAACCCTCTGGAACAAATGCAAGCTGACTGGTCCCTTCTGAGGGTTGGGTTCCACTATAGGCAACCACAGATGCAGACCCTTGGGATGAGATGCTACAGATTTTATTTTGCTTATGTTTATGCCCTTTTTTGCCTGTGCACTGTAATTGTATTCATTCCCCCTAATGTCCATCCAATTGCCCTACCACCATTCCTTTTGTGCCTTTACACCTCTGCACTGCCCCTTCATAAATAAGGAATTTGGGGTTGTAGCAGAGAGGGGGCATTGCGAATTTCATAGCTGTAAGCCGGAGCTCTAGAATTCAACCAGTGTAGCTGGTGGGGGCAAGGGGTACCTTTGTTTAAACTTCGGCTTGTGATAATAGGGATGCAAGGTGATAGAATCGCCTGAGATGCCAGCAAGTGAATAGCTGACAGACATGCGCAGAGTAGGGAGCGAGGGGTGGCATTTCCACACAGCTGTTACCTCAGCACAATGCAAGGCAGTGCTGGGTGTAATCAAGTTAATAATGGAGCAATTACATCCAGATGAATATCCACTAAAGGCTTTTAAGAAGTGTCTTTTATTGCAAAGGCAAATGATTAAATGTACACAAGCGCATCAGTTTGACAGAAATGGTAAACGGGATGGCTTTAAAAAAAAGAACTACAGGTTAGCCAAGCAGACGATGAATCGAGCTATTAAACTGACAAGTGGGATAGACCACAAATCTTCCTGTAATGTGAAAGATCTGGATGGGCCTGAGGTTGTGAGTGATGGTCCTGTACTTAAGTGATTACCAGAGAAGATTGGTGCCAGTTGAGATTGGCTGTGTTCTTTTGGTGCTCATGATCATATGCTCACTAGATCCCTGTGGTATTCAGACAGTACTGAGCCACCTAGTCACTGACTGTGCTAATGTGTCAAATGATTACTGACAGCGGTCTGGAACGTTAACCGGGCAGGAGTCCAAATACAGGCATTGCTTTCGACTCACTGTGTCATGTGGGTCGTGACGTTTATGCTGAAATCAGTGGATTTCTGATAGACCTCCTAAACGATGTCAGATGCCAATGCTGCCTCCCAAATGAAAATTGCATTGCAGAATTTCCAAGCTATCGGTTGTGCTTGCATCCTGCTTAATCCATCACATCTCAACTGCATGCCCTAACAAAAAAATAACTATCAGTTGTGGGGCCAGGATAGAGGAGAAATCCTTTCCCTTACGTATCAGGCTTAGGGGAGTTCTGGCAACATTTCTCGTTTTTGATTTTTAAATAACTCAGCAGGGTAAGGGTTAAGAGTTTAAGGAAAGGACCAAGATTCCTTGCATTCTTTTCGAAGTGTTTCCTTTGTCTGGCAGCTGAAATTAATGTCCCCTATTTATCTCATTTGTCCCTCATGACCATCAGACAGTGGTGCCTTGTGCATGTTGCCCTCTAGACATTTAGCGCTTCAGTTTTTCAAGTACCAATTCCTTTGAAGGCAGGGTCAGGGTCAACATCTTCCTGCATTGCAAGGAAAACCACGTTGTTTCTGAATCTATCACTTCCGCCCCCCACCACCCCATTAGATATTCCAATAAAAGATGGAGCCCCTTCTATGAAAAGAAACACAAGATCCATTTTGTGCACAGTCAGATCAAACACACAGTAATCAGAAATTTAGCAGATGATCTGTTGTGGTGAGAGTGATTTGAAGACCAATATTGGTCAGGCCATGAGGGAGAATTCCCCAGCTCTTCTACGGAACAGTCACATAGGATCTTGTACCCAAGAGGGAAGATAGATTCAGAGCTAAAGCTCTTCCTTCAGTCACTGGAGATGTTTCTCACTGTGGAACTCTGAGGCAGGAAGGCAGACATTGAGGTGGAATGCAGGGTTTTAGTTTGGGGTCTGGCCCCTACACAGTGCAGGGTAGACAACTAGCAATGATTTTCCAATTGGCCAGCTACTGACTAGAGGGTTCACCTGACGCCTGAATAATGTCAACAGGGTGGATGCCTTGAAGGTGGAGGTCCAATAGGAAGGCTTGAATCAAAAGGAACAGCAGCCTGCCTTTCCGGGTAAGGCCTTGGGAGGATGAGGGGTGGATGTGCAGGGGAAAGCAGGAACAGGGGATGCAGTTTGATAATCAGCCATGGTCACATTGGATACCAGTGCAGGCTCAAAGAGCTGATTGACCTCCTCCGTGCATTTTCTGTGTATCTAAATTCCCGCATTTACAACAAAGGACAGAGAAGCCAGACCACCTGCATCAATGGAAAGCTGCACTCCAGGGTGATGTGAGGCCGGGCAGGCAGGGATAGTCTCAAAGCCGAGTAATGACCCTCACAGCCCACCGCCAGCAGCTGTCTACATCTGGCTGACCTCCCAATGCTACAAGAGACCCCACTGCCTACTGGCAAATTCCAGTGCCATTTGGCTAACCACTGCTCAATGGGCAGATAATGCCAGTATAACCTTCCTTCATAGCCCTCTGCCTGCAAACTCCCCAAACGAGCCTAACCTGTACAAACAGACCTTGGGTTGAAGGTTCATAGTTCCTTGAAAGTGGAGTTGCAGGTAACCAGGGTGGTGAAGAATGCATCAGTACGTTGAGTATAGGAGTTGGGATTGGATGTTGCGGCTGTACAGGACATTGGTCAGGCCACTTTTGGAGTACTGTGTTCAGTTCTGGTCTCCCTGCTTATAGGAAAGCTGTTGTTAAATTTGGAAGGGTGCAGAAAAGATTTACAAGGATGTTGCCGGGGTTGGAACGTTTGAGTTATAGGGAAAGGCAGAATAGGCCGAGGCCTGTTTCCCTGGAGAGTTGGAGGCTAAGGGAGGACTTCATTGAGGTTTATAAAATCATGAAGAGCATGGATAGGGTGAATAGCCAAGGACTTTTCCCTGGGATAGGGGAGTCCAAAACTCGAGGATGTACGTTTAAGGTGAGAGGGGAAAGATATAAAAGAGACCTAAGGGGAAACTTTTTCACGCAGAGGGTAGTACGTATATGGAATGAGCTGCCAGAGGAAGTGGTGAAGGCTGGTACAATTACAACATTTAAAAGGCATTTGGATGGATATATGAATAGGAAAGGTTTAGAGGAATATGGGCCAAGTGCTGCCGAACAGGACCAGATTAATTTAGGATATCTGATTGGCATTATCAAGTTGAATCGAAGGGTCTGGTTACAACTCTGACTCTGTGTACAGATTATAAGATACCATTTTTGAGCAACTGGATGGTGATGATGGATATCAATATATCCAGTTGTGCAAGGCCCTGAAGAACACAAAATTGGTGTCTCTAGATCCATGTTCTACTAGGTTAGCTGCTCCCAGTCAGGTCAATGTTTAGAATTGTGTCATTGACTTTCAGTCAGAGAATAACATTAGGTGGAGTTTCCTATTCGTGCTAACCAGCGGGTGGTTCAAGGTCGAATGCTGCATGCTGTAAGCCATCCAAAAGGGATGCATTTGGCACTGCAGTGTTGCCATCGTGGTTGATCGGCCTGTTGCTGTTTTGGTTTGCATGCACATAAAAGCTATTTTACTGAGAGATCGAGCAGAACTGCAGCTGAAGTGATCACGTTGAGGAGAAAGGGTAAAGCAGAAAGAGCTGAGGGACAGTCTACTCTGGTGACATCGCACATTCTGTTTCCACTGGGGGGAGGGCAAGGCCAGTTATTGCTGGTCAAAGTGATGAGCCAGAGAGTATCCCAAACCTATCAAACTAAGAGTTGTTTTGTTAAATTTGTAACTCATTTTGGGTTGGTCAGTATGCAAAATTTTCGAGGAGAAAGTGAGGACTGCAGATGCTAGAGATCAGAGCTGAAAATGTGTTGCTGGAAAAACACAGCAGGTCAGGCAGCATCCAAGGAACAGGAGAATCGACGTTTCGGGCATAAGCCTTCCTGAAGAAGGGCTTATGCCCGAAACATCGAATCTCCTGTTCCTTGGATGCTGCCTGACCTGCTGCGCTTTTCCAGCAACACAGTATGCAAAATTGTCAAGCACGTTGGGGTTAAGATTTCAAGCAGCTTTTCAATAGCTGCTCCAGACTGGTTAATGAAGTGTGCAAGCTTTTGTCAACCATTTTTTTTTAAAAAAAACAAGATTTGTTTATCAGATGTGTACAACTGGCTGTTTTCTGTGGGCGTGAAGCATTTGTGCATGTTTCACGATTCACCTCTTGATGACTGGATTTCAAAGCTGTATTGTTGAGAGAGGTGTGTCGTGGTTCGGTCACAAGGCCTTGTGGTTGAATAGATTCGAGACACAGGAAGACCAAGTTGAGTAACGGAAGAGAACAGCTTGCGTCAAGAAAAGAGCCAAGCTGAGACCTTCTCAAAAAGAGAGGAGGAATTTTCATATGCCTTGAATCCAGCCATTTGTCTTAGGTACTGTTTCATTGACAGACTAGGCCAGAGAGTGGACTGCAAATCCCTGTTGAAACAAACTCTTCTGTTTTTTAAAAAAAAAGTAATTTGCACATTGGAGTCGTTTGGGGTTCTGTACACTTCCTGTCATGTGCTGCCTTAACGCTTTGCCTCAACTTTTAACTGCAGTGACAATGATCCTCACTTGAGAGCTGACTAATATGTAATTATGACTTTAATTTGTATTATCTGTTTCTGATTCAGCTACCTAATGCAAGTCGTGGTTGCATTTACATTACCTCTTATTGCACCACACTGAGTTGGGATCACTTTTGGAAAGCATTGCCAAGTGGGCAAAAGTTGTGAAGTTACCACAGTCGATGAGCACTTTTGGTTTGTCTCTCACAAGCCACCGATCTGCTCCAACCCAATCTGCACAGGTCTCCACTGCTGCTCTATGCAGTTGTGAACTATCCCTTGGACAATGCAAGAGCAGTGCGTCTGTTACGGAATAGTCACCAATGTATTAAAGAGACAATGTCAATGTTATGGTGGCAGCGGCGGGCAGTGGGGGTGGGGGGTGGGGAAGAGATGGTAACTTCACCCTACGGTATCATTTTGCTCAGGAAAGCAGTGTTTTCTGTAACATGTTAATACAGGATGCCACCTCAATATGTTTCTAATCTGTTTTTCTTTTGTTCTACAACAGTAACGGTACAAATAACAAGATGAACGGTGCAATAGATCACTCGGACCAGCCAGACCCAGATGCCATTAAGATGTTTGTTGGCCAGATCCCAAGATCTTGGTCAGAAAAAGAACTAAAGGAGCTGTTTGAGCCGTATGGAACCGTGTACCAGATCAATGTCCTTCGAGATCGCAGCCAGAATCCTCCACAGAGCAAAGGTACAGAGATGGTTTTATTTGAATCGTGCAGATATCCTCTTTACTGAAGTAAATATTTTAGAGGCGTGCCCATTGCCCAACTTCTATTTTCCAATTTCTTCATTTTCAGTCGACGTTCTACAGGTTTGTGTGGTGTGCAGAATGGGTTAAATTCTGATCGCTCTGGTTAATGCATGATTTGCAAAACATCTGAGAAGGAAAGGCAGCTTCAGCACATGAGATTCAAGGACATTTCAGAACCCACCAGTGCTAGAAATGTCTCAGACAATATTCGGCAATGTTTAAAAAGCTGATTTTGCAGCTAGCAATTTGTGCTTTGCGTTGAATGAGTTCTGAGAAAGTGGGGGTTTGGACAGTACACTATATCGAAAGAGTGCCGAGGTCAGACAACACCTTTTACGACCAGAAGGATCATCTCAAAGCACCTTCCAATCAGTCAACTACTCTAGTGATGCAGTGATGATGTCCAGAGATACAGAGCTATTGTGAGAATGTTGTAATGCAGGGAATCCAGCAGCCAACGTGCACACAGCGAGCAGCAAGTAAATAACTGACTCTGTTACCAGTTTTTTTGATGCTAGTTGAGGTACAAATGTTGACCAGAACCAGCAACAGTAGCATTATTAAAATCAATTAAATGTGTCAACTTTGGCTCAGTTAGGAGCATCCTTGTTTCTGGGTTCAAGACCCACTCCAGGAATTGAAAACAAAAATCAAAGGTAGCACTGAGAGGCAGCTGGACTATCGGTGATGTTGTCTTTCCGTTTAATCAAAGGCCATTCTGCCTGACTGGGTGGGTGTAAAAGATTCTGTTGTACTATTCCAAGTCGAGCGAAGGAGTTATCCCTTGTGTTGTGGCCAAAATTGATCCCTCGACCCACAGAACAAAGACACATTGTCTTCTCATTATCACACCACTACCTGCAGGAGCTTTCTGAGTGCAAAGTGACGGCTGCGTTACTTGAACTACCACACTGCTATAGTGAAAAAGCCTCCAAATATATTTCATTGACTATAAAGACATCTGGTGGTTGTGAAAAATGCTGCATAATGCAAGTCTTCCTTACTTTTAGAAATCAGTGCTGTTTAATTACTGACTTTAATTTATGTCTTAATTACTTTTGTTATTAACCCCTCCTTTACCTTTTTTATTTCACACATTACAAACCTTTTGGGACCATCACCAAGCCTTCACATCTTGGATCCATTGTGCTGAAGGGAAATAAGAGAGAAATTCCCTTTCCAAATAAGTTTAGATTTCTGGGGATGCAAACAAATGTGAACTTGCTTACAACAGATAGATCAAGTCAAGAGTGCTGACAATCTAAAGACCATAGTTATCCAGTCATCCTTGTGCCCCTTCATTTAAGCCCTTTCCAGAGCAAGTTTAATGCTGAAATGCCGACAATGTGTCCCATTAGAGCGTTGGAGCTTAAAAATAAAAGTTGAATTCCTGGCTGTTCGCCAAACCCAAATTCCAGTTTCTTGCCATCATAACAGGTGACCTAGTGTAGAATTACGCTGGTTCATGATCTTGTGTTACTCGAGATGAAGTTTTGCAGTGTTATTGGCCTACAGCCCCACTCTTCCCTGAGGGTGCACTGGGGCTATGCAAGAGCCCAAACAGTTTTCAAGTCTGGCAGCGGCTCTGTAGATTTCAGAAATGTTTCTGTAAAGTACTCCTCCTATTGCATTATTATGCTCCTCATCCACGAGTCTTGCCCTGTGCATATGAGCCATTTTGAGTATTGCTCCTCTCTCTTAGTTGCATGCAACTTGATTTGCTTGTAGGAGGAAAAGACGTTGGGTGGAGTCAGGGCTATCGTGTGGCAGAATGGGATGATGCCCATCTTGGCATTGAGATTGACTTGCCACTTCTTATGTGCTTTTCTCCATTGGTGGGGCCAGCTTCTCTCATGGCAGCGGGCAGTTTGCATTCGACACTCACTCCTGCTCATTAAATGCCTTGTTAACAACACAACTCACAATGGGTTGTGATCTTGCCAAACCTGCCGTACCAACTGACCACCAGAAACCCAGCATGTGAACCAGAATGGATACTCACCGGATTCACCTCACTGGACACTGTGCACCAACATCTTTGCGATGTTTATGTGCACCGACCATTCGCACCCCATGCCCACAGACCTTTGCATCCAAATATCAGAACTCTCATGGCACTCCTCCTCCAGTCTACGTACATGATGCTTCTTTGTTTCAGTGATGCCCTCTATCTGTACAGGCAACTGCCATTGAACGACTGCAGCAAGCATGCTTAAGGTTGGTGATGTTGCACTTTAGGTGGATAAGGGAAGTGCTGGAGATGTTACAGGTAACAGTAAGGTAGAGCACAAGCCTTGTTGGGGCATGAGCACAGTCACAGAGAGAGCATGTGTGAGAGGTAACAGAGGGGAGCTGGTGGTAGCTATGCAGGAGTGGAGAAGGCCATTGACCTTGTTCCTTGTAGTGCCGGGCATTTTGCAAGATGGTTGAGACTGCCCAGACCAGACTGGCATGGTCTGATGTTATAGGGAAAGGAGAAATCCCAACTCTGCATCACCACATCCAGCAAACCCTTCGGCACCCTGCCTTCAATCAGGGAGTATCAGATTTCCCTCTGTCTGCCATGACTGGGGCGAATGTCAGGAACCATACAGAGCAATCTCAGTGACCATGTGTGCACAATGGCCTTTTAAAGATGTCACAGGTGCCAGGAATCTCCAGTGAGTGCTGAATAACTCTGGGAATACTGCCTAGTAAAATAGGATGGAAATTGGGGATGTACTGCCCACCATAAGAGTGGGAGGACCAATTAACGCAGTGGGTTTGGTAAGATATGGCAAGAAAACTAGCTCGCACGTCTGCTCTCACATCTTGTGGTCTTTCTCTTCATTTCAATTCTAACTCCCCTCTCCTGAAACTGTGCCATTGTTCTAGATTTCCAAGCTGTGCAAATCCCCTTCATTATCTTAAATGTTGCAAGGACGTCTCCTCTCATTCTCTTAAACCTCATTCTTCTGTGTATCCTAGAGAACATAGATCCAGATTACTCTGTGCCTGACTGCAGAGTGACCTTCTCATCAGAAGGACCAATCTGGTGAAGCTTCCCCTTACTACCATCAATGTAATGATATCCTTCCTGAGGTAGGAAGTCAAAACCGGACATGGTGTTCTAAGTGTAATACAAAAAGAACAAAGAACAGTACAGTTTAGGATCAGGCCTTTTGGCCCATCAAACCTACACTGACGCATGACTCCTTTCTAAACTAAACTGCCTCTACGCAGTCTGTATTCCTCCTATTCCCTTCCTATTCATGAATTTGTCAAGATGCATCTTAAACATTGCCAATGTATCTACTCCTACCATCACCTCTGGCAATGCATTCCAGGCACTTACCACTCTCAGTGGAAAAAAAGGATTGCCTCTCACATCTTATTTAAACTTTACCTTTTACCTTAACCCTCTATTCCCTAGTAATTGGCATTTCTACCCTGGGGAAAAAGACTCCAGCTGTGCATTCTATCCATGCTCTCAGTTTTGTGATTTCACCAAGGCTTTGTACAATAGTAGCAAGATTTCTTTTACTGTTTTTAATCGAATTCCCTTGTGATAAATTTCAATGTATTTTACTAATTGCATGCTGTACCTGTGTGCTAACTTTGTATTCCTTGTATGATTCCACTCAAGAAATACTCAACAACAACATTTCCAAGTTTCACTCCCTTTCAGTAAACAGTGTATTCTTGCAAAGTAACTAGCCTCTCACTTTCCCTTGAGAGAAGTTTGGGATGTTTTAACCTTTGCCTCCAGTATCTCTGCAGAAATCCCTTTTAGAACCTTGGTGTGTTGGTTGTCAAGAGTTTGTTGCATTTGAGCCTTTTCAGTTTCTTCCAGTTTTTTTTTGCTTTGCTAATATGAATCATCTTCATTCCTCATTCCTGTTGGTACCCAAGTGACCTTTTATTGTGGAGACAAACAAAATACTTCCTTAACTTCTCTACCATTGCCTTATTTCCCACGGTAGTTTCTCTTGTCTCTGCTCTTAATGGACAACCCCTCACTTTAGCTACCCTCTCCCTTTTCATATTCTTGTAAAAGCTCTTGCAATCTCTTTGTATATTTTTGTCATGTTTAATCTCAGGCCATTTCCATTGTTTCTGTTTAGAATGGATTGTAGGATCTTTTATATTTGCATAGACACTCCATTTAGTGGCCATCATCTCCAGTAATAATTTTTGAATATCGTATTGATGTGGAAAGCAAGCATATATGCTTACATCTAGACTGCACCTTCTATCCAACCAACAACTGTCTTGCTTTAGAGGTGAAATTGCTACCCACTGATCTGAACTGACACCAGGCAGATAATGATGAGTCTATATGGTGTAACTCTTTGAACTAATAACAACTGCTTGTAGTTATATAGCATTATATTTATATAGCACACGGGAGCATTGTCAAGCAAAATTTGGCAAGGTAAAAACAATGACTGCAGATGCTGGAAACCAGATTCTGGATCAGTGGTGCTGGAAGAGCACAGCAGTTCAGCACTGAGCCACATGCACTGTTAGGATAGCAGACAGAAATTTTGATCAAAGAGGTTGGTCTTAAATGAGGAAAGAAAGCCTGAGATTATCAGAGTGGGAATTCCAGAAATGAAGACACATCACCAACAGTGAAGCGAGCAAAATCAGGAAGATGCAAATGACCAGAATTGGACAAAACAAGGGATCTCGAATTCCTTAACTTGCTCAAAGTTGAGTGAATCACTGATAAATTGTGCTGTTAGTGGATTGTCACAAAGCTTTTAAGGTACACTGTCGAATTCCTAAATTTACTACTAAATGAGACATTTGTGTTCTCCTTGTGAAATGGCAGTTTGGACTTTAGTTACTCAAGGCTGTGGGTTTCATTGCCACAGTGTATAACTGGGACAGATAGCATCTCAAGGGGTAGTGAGATGTGTATGAGAGGGAGAGAGGGAAAAGCTGATAGTGTTAGATGAAGAGCAAGTGGGAGGGTTTTTTTTTTGGAATCCCTACAGTGTGGAAACAGGTCCTTCTGCCCAACAAGTCCATACTGACCCTCTGAAGAGTATCTCAGTCAGACTCATTCCCTTATTTCTCTACCTTTCCCCTGACTGATGCACCCAACACTTTGGGCAATTAAGCATGGCCAATCCACCTAACCTGCACATCTTTTGTGATTGTGGGAGGAAACCAGAGCACCTGGAGGAAACCCACGCAGACACTGGGTGAATGTGCAAACTCTACGCAGATAGTTGCCCGAGGCTGCAGTGCTAACCACTGAGCCACCATGCTGCCCATTTTGTGTGGAACATGAACATCAGCAGTTGATCTGAACGGCCAGTTTCTGTGCTGTACATTCTTAGTAATTCTGAGGGGACTGGGGTGAGTAATCATTCAAATGTAGGAAAGAGCAGTCAAGGGAAAAGAAGGGAGGTTTTTAAGGACCAGGAAGCAGCCTTGGACACTAGGCCATATGTCTGAGAGTAAGTGCTGGTGGTATATTATGCAGCAGTAACTCTCACTTCCCCATTTGAGCAAGTGAGATTAATAGAATTAAACCAGGACTCCGAGTGTCCAAGGGCAAGAGGAATCACAAGAAAGCAAGAGTCTGTTAGGAGTGGCACTTACCCTCAAGATACCTTTCCCTTTAATGCATATCTGAGGATTACATTGTACTTATTACATTTTACATCCAGCCAGTCTGTAATTTTGTAATAAAAAATCTGTACTTTGCATTGAAGGAAATCGACTGAATTAGATTACATTTCCATCTCATTACACTTGTTCAATCAAGAAAATTTTACATGACAGCCTAAATATAGGTTTTGTGATAGTGGAAATTTAACAATCGTCCCTTTGTTTTTTTAAACTGTAAGTGTGGCACGCAGACAGCTGACAGACTGTCCTATGGAGTGGGAACACGGACGTGATCTGCTGTTTTCTCAGCTCATGAGTTGCCATTCACAGCCTGATTGAGTAAATGCCGCTCAGATGCCATTTTTATTGTTTATGTAGACAAAGTTGTGTAAGGTAATTTCATCCATTATAAGTGTAAAACAAAAAAAAATGTGTATTAGTTAATGCACAGTATATACTGTGTTGTATATTGCACCATGTGTTTAATGCATGGTGCAAAGTATAATGCATACATAGCTGCTAAAATGTGGAGCTGGAAAAGCACAGCAGGTCAGACAACATCAGACATGCAGGAAAGTCAACATTTTGGGCCGAAAGCCCATCATCAGCTTGTAAGCAGGCTGTTTTAATAAACCGTTTAATCAGTGGCCCTGTCTTAAGTTACCTCATTCACAAATACTCCAGCTCTCCTTTCCACTTTGCTACTTTTCTATCCTTGCACTTATAAAAACCTACCACGTTAACCAGATGTTTTGGCTACCTATTCGAACATCTCCTTGGTATCAAATTTCAGCCAATCACACACTTGCACAGTACCTTTGGATGTTTATCTACATTTAAGGGTGCTATAGAAATAAATATAAACTATATAAGCTCTCACCCTGTTTTCTACTGCTGGAATTGAACTTGGTGCTCACTGGAAGGTGTCATGTGATGTTTGTAACTTTGCAATGCTGTTTTACTTCATGATTGTGCGTTTGAATGACATCACAACCCTCCATTTCAAATGTCAGGAACCATGCAGAGCAACCCCACGATTTTCCATAAACATGCAATCATAACGCAGGTCCTTCAATTTTTGCAATCTCTTTGATCAGCTGCTAAATGTACCAGCTGATGTAGCACCAGATCCATGTAAATCAGCAGGTATCGTGTTTTTCACTGAGACAAGGTTAAGGTCCACTGAGGCTGGGGGTGGTGGGTTGGGCAGGACGATGGTGAGGAAAGAAAATCACCCTGGCTTCCTGCTGTTGCTTTGAAACTAGTGGTTTGCTCTTGAGATGACACTTCCTGGAGATATCATATTAAATCAGGATAGGGGCAGGTATTAATGCCAAATGCATGATGGCCAAGCTACTAGAGTCATTTTGTAAAAGTCTCATGTGTGTTGTCTTTGACATTGCCCGTCTCATGGTGCTATTGAACTGAGTGTTTCCTGGAGCCATTTCAGAGGATGGTGTGTTTTTGGATTTGTTGATTTTTGTGGGATGTGAGCATCACTGACTAGGCCCAGCATTTATTGCCCATTCCTAGTTGCCCCTTGAGAAGGGGGTGGTGAGCTGCTTTCTTGAACTGCTGCACTCCATCTGCTGTGAGTTGACCCACGATGTCATCAGGGAACGGCATTCCATATATGAACCATATTGCTATGAATCTGGAGTCACGTGCAAATGAGGAAGACCGATTTGCTTCCCCACATGGCATGATTGAACCCAATGAGTTTTTATGACAGTTTCACCATTGCTGAGATAAAACCAAGACATGTGGATGCTGCAAACATCAAACATGTAAGAACAGGAAATGCTGGAGAAACTCAGCAGTTATGGCTGCCTCTGTGGAGAAAGAAACAAAGTTAACGTTTTGTGCCTAGTGACCCTCGTTCAGGATAGCTTTAAATTCCAATTGTTTTCTGAAGCAAATTGCATTTGAATTCCACCAGGTGCTGAGTGATGATTAGCTGGAACCCCTGGATTGCTAGCCCAGTGGCATTGCCACCACACCACCATACTCCCCCCAAATCATCCCATACCACAGGAACCAAGCACCGACTTATGTCTTAACGAACAGGCCAAGAGATTGGTGAACAACACGGTGCTTTCAATAGATTTTTTGAAATATTATAAATTCCAGCAGGTGTGTAATCAGATGTATTCTGAACCCTTAATCACAGCCGGAGTCTGTTGGGAATCATAATTCCAAGTTTATTGCTAAGAAACAAACAAAATGACATCTGTTTCAATGAAAGACAATCATGCTCAAATCTATGTCTTCCATGTGTATAACAGATTCCCTTTAAGCACCTCCGGTTAAATCCTGATGAAAGTTACTCAAATAGCTGGAGGGGCTGTGTATATTATTTTTCACGTTGCTTTACAAGGCCGTAAGGGGCTAAACAAGCCCCACGTAAGGTTAGATTTGTATTCACCTGATTGATGCTGCAGATCTGTTATAACAAGTCGGACTTGTGCCATCGGCTCTGACAATGAACCCACTTCTGCAGCATCCAGGCAAAGCAATCACAACTGCTCTTCCAAAGCCGTAGACACTGAGTTGGGTTGATTTTTGTGGGGAGGGGGGTGGAACTGAATATCCTGCCTAGATATTGTTTTGGCCTGAGTCCATGTATGGATTCCAACATGGCAGCTTTATTATCAGTCAGTGCCTTATAGCTCAGGACATTGAGTTCCCATTGCTGTTTCCCCTTGCATTTGGTCACCATCTTCAAAACAGCTGTCTGAAAGTGTAGCTGTCATCGTGAAAGATATTGCACATAGCTTTGCTTCACTGTGGATTACCAGCATTGACCAGGGAAACTCCTGGTTTCATCCTTGATTTATTGGTCACATTTTGGTCAGAAAATCAGCCATTGCTCCTGATTGTGATTAATGTCCAGGGTTCTGAGTGAAAGATCAAAATCATGTGGGTATGGACAAATTATATGACAATCAGGTCTCATTTGACTGTAATGGCCTCCAATGACCAGAATAGTTTGGCATCTCTAATGGGCATAGGATTTTTTTTTTTAAAATTCATTCACATGAGGTGGGTGTCACTGGCTATGCCAGCACTTACTGTCCATCTCTAATTGCCCAGAGGGCAATTAAGGGTCAGTCATATTGCTGTGGATCTGAAGTCATATGTCAGCAGAGACAACAGATTTCCTTTCCTAAAGAACATTAGTGAACCAGATGGGTTTTTCTTGACAATTAACATCGGTTTCATGGTCATCATTAGATTCTTATTTCTAGATAAATATTCAATTCAAATTCCACCGTGCACCATGACAGGATTTGAAGTTAGATCCCCAGAGCATAACTTGACTCTCTAGATTAATAGTCAAGCAATAAACCCACTTGGCTCTTGTCCACCCATAAATGATCTACTATGAGAGCCTACTGCTCATGGAACTATACCCTGAACATAAATTGACAACTTTAGACGAGATTTGTAAATAAAGAAGTAAACTAGGCTTAAATGGGCCACTCTCTCCTCCAGTGGCACACCAGTAATTTTGGTGTGTGTGCTATCTGCAAGATTCACTTCAGCAACTCGCCAAAGCTCCTTCAACAGCACGTTCCAAGCATACACCCTCTGCCACCTAGAAACATAAGGTCAATAGTTGTGTTGGAGCATCACCAACTACAAGATACCTCCCCAGCAGAGGGGTAACATGTCCTAACATAGAAGTGTATCACTGTCCTTTCAATGTCACTGGGTCAAAATCTTGAAACGCTTTCCTTAACGTCACTGTGGGTGACCCTGCGTGCCAAAGGCTACAGCAGTTCAAGGCAACAACTCCTTGCCACCTCCCAGGACAGGCAACAAATGCTGGCCTTGTCAGTGATCCCCACACAACTTAGGAAAGAACAGAAAGAGTGCTGAAGGAAAAGTCTGAAGACTGTTGACAGTAAGTCCCAGATTTGAGCACAATGTATCTTGAAAAGTAGAACCTTGATCGGCAGCATTTTGGTATCAACACTAAAAACTGTGGAATGATTGGTTGCTTAATCATAGGCAGACGTTAGAAGGGATAAAAAGAGAGCAATGTTATGCATTATCATAGAGAGAATAATCAAGAGGATAAAACCCCTTTCGCACATCTTTTGATGTCTGTCCATTACCGGACCACAGCTGTCAACCTGAACATTATATAAGGAGGCAACTAAAATGTTCTCTTAAGCCTCCCCATGTTAATAAAGCAACACCAGGGTTTAGTGAATTGAGAGGAGACCTTGTGATATGCTAATGTACTCAAAATGGAATTCATCTGTAGCCTGCGCTTGGCAAAGAGTATTCTGAAGGCTCTTGAAATTATGGAATAACCTTGGAAACAATCATTTGGGGATTTTCACAAAATTGTTTTGCTCTTTTAAAATCAGTCTGGCAGAAAGGATATTGGAGAGTCAAAGTAGAGTGTGTTTTTCAGTGGGACAGATGGAGGCAGTAGGCTTTGGGTTGAAAGCCGTGCTAACACATCCGAGCCTAACTTGCTGCTCAAACCTGATACAATTCTTCAGAAGAGAACACCAGGAGGAAGATGGGTCAGTGGGGATTGAATGGGGTAATTGAATAAATGGACTCATGGGTGCAAATGATCCACTTGGCTTTTGGAGTAAGTCTTAATGTGCATTGAAAACCTGTGTTCTGCATCAAGTGCAGTGAATTAATACACTCCTCAAAATAATTCTCGAGGAATTCACGGGCTGCTGCTTCTGAAAGGAACTTGAAGATGCTAATAGTTGCAATAAACATTACAACAGTTTTTTCCACACTTGAGTAGCAGACATCCAGTCCAATGTGTTCTAATCAGGGTCTGTGTTCTCTGCTCAATCAAAGAACAACCATTTTAACTCCAGCAACAATTGGGAATGTGACAAAAGTGTTTTTTTTTCTCTCTGTCTTAAAGCAAGAGCAGCAAAAACACATTGAAGAAGCAGATGGAAAATGTCTTTGTCTGTGCAGCACAATCGTCTGTTGTTACACATTTCTGTGAAGGTTGAAAAACTGCTTTATTGTTACTGTCAGTTCCTTGCACTATGAGAGCCAGGAAAAGGACAATGTACAGTGTGGGCGAAGCACAAGGCTAAGTCTGAAAGAGTTGCAATTTCCAATGATAAGCAGAATACAGTTGACAAAATGTGACTTTTAATCAAGGTCCATAACAATTGGAACATTAGAGAAGCTGCACAAAACCTTTCGTCTTTGCAAACAAGATTTCTTTTGCGTTTACAAAAAGTGAAGTTGGAACAGAAATATGTTGATTGAACCTGTATACACAAGCATATACATGCATGTACCCATGCACACAATGGCACATACGTGTATGTGCACCACACGTACATACACACATACATGCACATAGTCGTGGCATACACACATGCACACGCACGCACACGCACATTCATTCACAAAACAGAAAATTCAAGCTTGAAGCTAAATAGGTTGTCACAGAATTACAAACTCACTCATCAGGCATTTTGCCAAATCATTTACCACTGGGGTCCTTGCTGAATGTAAAGCTAATGGATATCACTTCAGAACAGAAATCCTGTCTCCAGACTCTCCTGAAACTGATGACAAAAGAATTTGCCAGACCTTTGTGATCCTAATTCCCCAACTTTCAGATGACAGTTCACTGTCCTACACTCCTCCACATCTGGGACAGGCTCCAGGTTTCAGTATTACGAGAATACACAGTCGTGCTGGGAGGTCGGAGCTAGGATTGAAGTCACTGAAAGCAAACAGCTTTCACAGTCAATTCTCTGAGTATGATTGAGATCTAGTTTAATGCTTTTAACAGACTGGCCTCTGACTGGATGATTGAGAGGTTATTTTGGGGTGGGTTTCACAAATTTATAACCTCCCAGACCCTTTGTGTCCAGTGAGTTTGGATGGAGTTCAAAGTAAGGAGGTGGAACCTTTTAGTCAGCCTATGGAAATGCGGAGCTCCCCAAAGAGCATGAAAAGTACAACCTTGAGATCGACAGATGTTCTGTTACATGAGGGTATTAAGGGATGGGAGCAAAGGTGAGCAAATGTAAAGACATTGGCTGCCGTTAAAGTGAATGGCAGAACAGGCTGGAAGATTTAATTGGCTTTCTCCTGTCTGTAATTTAAACCAGGTGAGAAACAGTCACTCTCTAGTCCCGACAAAATATCCCATTCATTACTTCCTTCAGTCATCCTTCCGTTAGTGGAGCTTGTTTGTTAAACAGCCCAACCTGTTGTATTTCAGGAACTCTGCAAGATTGGAAACCTTCTCTGAGTAAAGGCTGTGCCAGTCTACTTGTTCAGAAATATTATTACTTACCTTTGGAGCAGGTAGGATTTGAACATGGAGCTCCTGGCTCAGAGATCGGGACTCTCAACCTTTACTAATATGCCGATCAATGCACATTCACTGTAAGCCACTTCAATGTAATCCAAGTGGCAAGAGGGAAATAATAAACATCAAGACAGAGACGTATAGCTCCAATATGCTGTGATGATCGTGTGGCCTTCCTCAGACCTGTTATCCTTTCTTGTCTGAAATTATTTGGTAGTTTTCCATACCCTGGCCAAGACTGTGACTTCAAGCCACATTCCAAAGATGCGAACACAAACTGTCAGCTCACTCTCTAGTGATGTGCTGAGGACATGCTGTTCTGTTAGAAGTGCTGTCTCTCAGATGAGATGTTAAGCTAAGGCATCGTTTCCCCTCTTAGGGGGAAGGGCAAAGTTCCTTTTAATCCCTGGTGTGCTAGCCAATACGTATCCCTCAGCCAACATCCTTCTCACAGATTATTGGTCATTTTCATTTTGCTGGTTGTATGAGATTTCTGTGTGCAAATTAGCTCCTGTAAATGGCAACAGTGTCAAAACCTCAGGAGTATGTCATTGGAGAGTTCTGAGGTTTTTGTGAAAGGGGATCTATAAGTGCAAGACATTCTTTTAACATCCACCAGTATAATGACATATGTTATAGAATGATTTGGAGATGCCAGTGTTGGACTGGGGTGGACAAAGTTACAAATCACACAACACCAGGTTATAGTCTAACAGTGCTACCAATTAAACCTGTTGGACTATAACCTGGTGCTGTGTGATTTGTAACTATGTTATAGAATGATATAGCAGCAAAACAGGCCTTTCAGCCCACCACGTCTGTGCCGACCATGATGCCCTTATGAACTAATCCCGTCCGTCCATGTCCCTCTATTCTCTGCCTGTTCATGTCTGTCTAAATGCTGCTTAAACATTGCTCTCATATCTGCTTCACCCGCTTTCCCTGTCCACTTGTTCCAGGCACCCGCCATCCCTTGTGTAAAACAAATTTCCCTAACACGTCTCCTTCAAACTTTTACCTGGCCTTAAACCTGTGCCCCCTAGGATTTGAAGTTTTGACCTTGGGATAAAGAGTCTGGCCATTCACCCTATCAATGCCTCTTGTAATTTTATATACTTCCATTCAGGTCACCCCTCAGTCTCCGACACCCTAGTGAAAACAAGCTTAGTTTCTCCAGCCTCTCCTTCGAGCGAATACAGTCCATTGCAGGCAACATCCTGGTAAACCTCCTTTGCACCTTCTCCAAAGCCTCCACATCCTTCCATTAATGTGACAACCATACAATACTCCAAATGTGGCCTGACTAAAGTTTTACACAGTTACGACATGACTTGGCAATTTTTAGCCTCAATGCCCTGACCAGTGAAGGCAAACCTGCTGTATATTCCCTTTACTACTTTACCCACTTGTGTTGCCAGTTCAGGGTGCTATGAACTTACCCCATAATTGCCCCACTTAATCAATCCTGCCCTTCAACTGAGATGTGATGACCTCAGGGTTAAACTACTTCCTGACATCTCTCTCTCTCTCAGGATTGAGCAGCACTATGGTCCTCTGGGGCTATCCTTTTTTATTGGTAAAGTCTAGGAGACGCCTGAAAATTTTGGCAGAGAAGAGGAAGACCCCTGTAACTGCCCACTTAGATATGGGGGGGCGAAGCTGGAAGTCTAGATTGGCCCGACATTGTGCCACAATGGCATCACTTGAATTGCTTTAGTGTCAGACTCCAAGCTAGAAAGTGGTCCATAATATACATGTCAAGTGGGTCAATTATTTTCCGTCAATTTTGCTGTACAGAATTGGTTGATCTTAAATTAATGGTTGCCACCCCCATCCCATCTGAACCACCCCTTCAAAAAAAACCCCACAGAATAAAGTAGAAGAGCAACACTGAGGATACACTGAGACTCCTTTATTCAAGTTTACAAAAGATCATGTCAGCGGATAGAAACAATGCAGCCACTGACATCCTGTGCTAATACGTGCAGAAATACAACCACAAATCTAGGTGACACAATTGTATCCATGTCAGACAGACAGAAACTGGATGACCCTAAAGGCCAGAGTTGGGCTGGTGAAGCTTAGATGCAGTCTTAAAACGGAAGGAAGGAATTAGCGAAGAAATAAAGGGGAGAAGTGGTTGGAGGATATGCAGTGTCAATTCCATGAAGACATGCCCCCAATAAAGGCAAGGCGTAATATCACCATGGCGTACCTTGACACTCTGAATCGATTAATTTGAATAGAGGCTTGGGCCGTGTGCCTCAATGGGCAGTACGGGTTTGTCAAATCAGCCCTCGTGTGTATCTTATTATCTCTTTTGTGTGTTGCGTCAATTACAAAGTGAGTCACGTTTCTGGTCCTGCACGGAGTTGGGGGATTTTTTTTTACTTCCTTGCACCAGCCCAGAATTATCCCTACTACACAAAAGCAAGCATTGTACTTGGAAGAGTACATGCTTGTGTTTCTTTCCTGTACCAAATCTGGCCAGTTGCCAGCTGGTGGTCAGTCGGTCTTGCATTGTGTATGTGTGTGTGAGAGAGATGGAATGAATAAAATAATATTTCAGATGTTCTGGATGCTCGCAGTGAGCATGTGGAAGCTTCAGCAGTTTTCAAGCTGAAATCATTGCCAACTGGAACTGCACAAGACTGGTATATTTACTGTGGAGCACAACATTCGCTCGCTCGCTCTCTCGCGCGCTCGCTCTCTCTTGCTCTCTGTCTCGCACAAAAAGACAACTGAGTTGCACAATCTCACTACTTCAAGAACCCTGGAGAGTGCTTTTGAACAGAGACCCCTAGGGTTCAGGTACATAGTTCTTCACCAGGGTTGTAAGAAGGCATTTAGCACACTTGCCTTCATTGCTCAGACCTTTTTGAGTTGGGACATCATGTTGAGGTTGTACAGGACATTGGTGAGGCTACTTTTGTGTACAGTTGTGGTCTGCTATAAGAAGGATGATATTAAATTGGAGAGGGTTCAGAAAAGGTTTACAAGGATATTGCCAGGAATGGAGGGTTGGAGTTATGTGAAGAGGCCAAATAAGCAGGGATTTTATTCCCTGAAGGCTGAGGGGTGATCTCAGAGGTTTATAAAATCATGAGAGATATAGATAAGAAGAATAGCAAAGGTTTTTTTTCCAGTGTAGGGGAGTTCAAAACTATGGCATACTTTTAAGATGAGAGAAGAAAGATTTAAAATGAATTTGAGGGGAAAGGTTTTCCCCACAATGAGCTGCCAGAGGAAGTGGTTGATGCAGGTACAGTTACAATATTTACAAGACATTTGGAGAGGTACATGAATGAGCAGTTTAGAGGGATATGGGCCAAATGCAGGGCAAGTGGAACTAGTTTAGACTGGGAAACGTGGTCAGCATGGATGAGTTGGACCGAACAGTTTGTTGTGTGCTCTGTGACTCTATAAGTCAAGCCCTTGACTGTAAAATGGGCTTAAACTGGAGAGCAGCAGCTTATTATCTGATGATCTTCAAGTTCACTTTCATAGAAATTAAGGCAAACATTTTAAACAATTTTCCACATTGGGTAGCAGAGGTAAAAGACTCTGCAAGTATTCTATACAATCCTTTGAGTTGGGCCATCTTTCTATTGACTATCTTCTTCCAAGTAGTCATAAGCATTGCTCAGGCAGTAACTGCCAATAGAACTTGGGGCTGCCATGTTTTCAGACCATTGAATGTGATGTTTTATTTAATGTTGGTCTTTTATTTCTAAAATAACCTTAATACATTTCTAAATAAACAGTACTGATTCATTGGTGGTACGTGCTGGTCATACACATGCTTTCAAAGACATATGTGTTTGTATGCCAACTTGACTAGTTCTTACTTGTAGAGCACTTCAGACAACATCTCCAGGACACCCGCACACCAACCAACCCCACTGCCCAGTGGCTGAACACTTCACCTTCTCCTCCCACTCCGCCAATGACATGCAGGTCTTGGGCCTCCTCCATTGCCACTCCCTAACCACCCAACAGCTGGAGGAAGAACACCTCATGTTCCGCCTTGGGACACTCCAACCACATGGAATCAATGTAGACTTCACCAGTTCCCTCATTTTCCCCCCCCCCCCCACCTTACCCCAGTTCCAACTTTCCAGCTCAGCATCGCCCTTGTGACCTGTCCTTCCTGTCCATCTTCCTTCCAGCCTATCCACTCCATCCTCCTCTCCGACCTATCACCATTACCCCCCATCTCTATCTGCCTATCGCACTCTCAGCTATCTTCCCACCCTCCCCAGCCCCACCCCCTCCCATTTATCTCACCACACCCTCTGCTCACAGCCTCATGCCTGATGAAGGGCTTTGCCCGAAACGTCGATTCGCCTGCTCCTCGGTTGCTGCCTGACCTGTTGTGCTTTTCCCACACCACACTTTCAACTCTGATCTCCAGCATCTGCAGTCCTCACTTTCATAATAATCATTCACAGGATGAGAGCATCACTGCTAGATCAGCATTTAGTTCCCTTCACTTTATTGTCCAGAGGGCAGTTAAGAGTCAACCACATCACTGTGGATCTGAAATCTCATGTCGGCCCAACCTGGTAAGAATGGCAGATTTCCTTCCGTAAAGGGCATTGGTGAACCGAATTGGTTTTGCCAACAATGGAAAACAGTTTTATGTCATGATTAGATAGATTTTTATGAAAATTCAACTTGCAGCATCTGCCATGGTGGGATTTGAACACGGCTCCTCAGGTTTCTGGATTAATAGTCTAGCAAAAAAGTCCTACGTGTTTGGAGAAGCAAAGTCTACAGTGGTAGACCCTCAAAGTAGCAGAAACTTACGCAGTGAGTGGGAGGTGGCAATCCACAGAACAGGGAAGAAGGTTGTGGGAATGATCTCTTGATGCTTGCACCATTACTGCATTGTTCCACCTGTCTTATACAGGAGCACCATAACAGTGATTCCAGGTGGTCTTCTTTCCTGTAACCTTCAGATTCATAGACAGTGTTGGACCTTGGAGAATTTGGTTCATTGTTTGAGGGCTGATGATTTTCTTTGGAGGAAGGTCAATGCTGTACCATTTGGTGATGACTTTGCGAATGAAAAATGTGAATTTGAGTCTGACTGTGCCCTCAGGATTCCTCTCATCTGTTATGGGATTACATTACAGTGTAAAATGGGTAGCTGCCTGCACTGCTCATTGGTGAATAGCTGTGAGTGTTTTGTGAGGTGCGTGGTCTGTATGACCAGCACCCATCCTGAACCAGCTTCACATTCCCTCCTTATCTGGAAACAATTAATATCCAGGTTTTCAGCAATGCTTCATCCTGAGACTGGCCTGGCTAATCTCAGTGTAACTGACAGCACGGACGCTAGAACATGAACTGAAGTATCCTTGTGCGACGAAAAGAGACAGTTTAGCTAAAAGTTTCCCACTGTTATCACTCACTCTTTCATTTCTCACTCTGTTACTCATTCTCTTGCTCTCTTGCTCACATTCTCACTCTGTCACTTGCTCTTTCACTCTGTCGTTCACCGTCTCGCTGTCTCACTCACATGCTTGCTCTCACCCTCATCCTCTTTCTCACACTCATTCTCTCACTCACTATCACTGCCTCTTTCTCACTCATTTTTCCCTCTTTCTCTGATACACTATCTCTCATTCTTTCTCTCACACATTCGCATACACACTCGTGCACACTTGCATGCTCACATACACACAGTCACTCTCTCTCTCGCTCTCATACGCTTTCACTCATACTCCTTTTTTTTTCTCTCACTCACATGCGCGCGCACACACACGCACACACACATGCACTCTCACACTCACTTACACATTCACACACACTTCACTCACCTTACCATCCCCAGCACAGTTGGATTAGAGTCATAGAAATGTACAGCACAGAAAAAGACCCTTTGGTCCGACTTGTCCATGCCAACCAGATACCCTAACCTATTCTAGTCCTTTTTGCCAGCACTTGGCCCATATCCCTCTAAATCCTTGTAAATGTTGTAATTGTATCAGCGTCGATCCCTTCCTCTGGCAGCGCATTCCATACATGCATCACCCTCTGCCTGAAAAAGCTGTTGCTTAGGTGCCTTGTAAATCTGTCTCCTCTCCCCCAAGACCTATGCCCTTTAGTTATTGCACTTATATTACTTGATGATCAGGTTTGATGGGGCTGCAGATATTGGAGATCAAAGGCGAGAATTTAGATTAGATTACTTACAGTGTGGAAACAGGCCCTTCACCCCAACAAGTCCACACTGATCCGCCGAAGCGCAACGCACCCATACCCCTACATTTACCCCTTACCTAACACTACGGGCAATTTAGCATGGCCAATTCACCTGACCCGCACATCTTTGGACTGTGGGAGGAAACCGGAGCACCCGGAGGAAACCCACGCGGACACAGGGAGAACGTACAAACTCCACACAGTCAATCGCCTGAGGCAGGAATTGAATCCAGGTCTCTGACGCTGTGAGGCAGCAGTGCTAACCACTGTGCCACCGTGCTGCCCAGATAATGTAGTGGTGGAAAAGCACAGCAGGTCAGGCAGCGTCCGAGGAGCAGGAGAATTGACGTTTCAGGCATAAGCCATTCTTATACCCAAAACGTCAATTCTCCTGCTCCTCAGATGCTGCCTGACCTGCTGTGCTTCCCCAGTATCACACTGGCGATGGGGGGAGTGTATCTCTGCAGGGTTCAGGAAACTTGTCCAGAAGGACGGACATCACCAGGATGAACCAAGAACGAAATATCAGCCTAGGAGGGAATACACGAGGAAGAAAGCTAGACAGACTGCGAATGAAAGCTATCTTTGATGCAGCTAATCTCTAATGAATTATAACAGTCCTTCGAGATTCTATCAAAGCTTACACTTTCCCACGTTGTTGTGCACAACAAATGTCAACACAGTTTTGATACATTCCATGCAGTGACAAATAAATATGTTTCTGACTTGGAGTCGATGTGGCATCATGCCATTTGCTTCAGTATGAGCATTTGGGAGTGTACAGCATTTAGAAATTGAATAGCTGGGTGCTTGAAATTTGCAAATCTATTCTTTCACAAATGGTTGTTGCCGGGTCCACTCCAGAAAGCAAATGCTATTCATATTTTCCATTCATCTCGCATTTTATGTGAATTGGTTTCTACATTCTGTACAAAACATTTATCTCTCACATCCTTCGCACACATTGCCTCGAAGCAGCCTCAAGAGACCACGGGTATTGTCCTTCTGCCAAGAAGCGTGGCGAGAAAAAACTAGGCTCATTATTAACCCAAAATTGGTAGCATAATAGCATTTTGAATGTCTTCATTCTGAAATGTAGCCCGTCTCCCTCTACAAAGCTCTTGTGGAAGTACAGTGAAATTGAGTCCCTCATTTAGTAATCTCCAAGCCCTTGACGTAGGATGAACCAGAGTGTCTAGAAATCAGTCATTTTGAATGGCTTTATCTTGTGTAGCCCTGCCTCGTCAAGATAATAAACACTCCCAAGAGTAAATTACAATGGTCTGTTCGATGTAGATTGGCCTTTGATTCATTGCATTTCCACAGGAATACTTTGTTTTGCAAGACTGCGTCCACAGTCGCTTTGACAAGCACTGGGATCTACTGGCACAGCTGACGTTCACTGCCCTTATTAATGCCAGAGTGTTAGGAAGGCATCTGCTGTTGTAAATCGGAACAATGGCACACTATAATCCATTAGTTTCCCTTTTAACAGAGGGGGGTCATGGCAGAATGGGCTGTTTGGGAGGATGGAGGGATATTTGATGCTGCGTAAGCCTCTGGCAGCAGAACCTGAACAGATTTTTTTTCCTGCATTGTTGAATTGTCCGCTGCATTAATTGAAATACTGCACCTCTTGCTGAAAGATTCTCAGTGCCATTTGGATTTGTGTTTATATCCTGAGAGACTTTGCAAATCCATAATTTCCACATTAGGTATTTTTAAGCCCCCTTAATTCTTTCCTCCCCACCTCCACTGTCTTCCCCTAAAATGGAGTCCACTTCTGCAGGTATGGAATAAAAAGCCCACTTCCTCAGAGTGCCCGTTCTCCACGTGTTCTCCAAGACAGCAGCTTCCTTTTACTTGGGAGCATAGTGTCTTCACTCTGCCTGACAGACAACAGAGGATCAGCTTTGACTTTAACACGACTAAGTCAAGAGAAGGGCAGCTTGCCAACTTTGACATTATTTAAGCAGCATGGTAAGCAGTGTGGATGGGAGCATGAAATCACAAAGAAAAACATTGATTCAGCGAGAGGGCAAAATTGAGGCAGACAGCTTTCAATGTAGCTAACTGTGAAGATATTCCTTTTCATTTTAGCAAAAAAAGGAATAAATATGAGGGTTTTTTCTAGATGGTGAGAAAGGTAAGAATAGTGCAGGTCCGAAGAGAATTTGAGCTTCACGTGCACAGAATTATTAAATAGAATACAGGTGCAAAAGGCATTCCAATGTCTGATAGGAATAAAAACAATAATGCTGGAAACATTTGAATAGATATTTACAGGGCATGTGTATGAGGTATGGGGCTAGGATAGACACCACTCGTCGTCTTGTCAAATTTTGAGAGAATATGTTCTGAGGGGTAGAATGGCCCCTCCCATTCTTGTGACCCCCACTGCAATGGCTGAAGAGGCCTCAGGATATCAAAGCCAGTCACCTGCCCAGGCCGGACTGGTTATCAGTGGGAAGGGGTTACAGATACCAGAGGATCAGAACTTCAGTCTGACCCAATCCTGGTTTCTTGCCTGAATGGAATAACTGAAAAATGCGATGCTCTAACCACCAACTTCTGGAGATTAGGGATAAATAGTGGTCTTGCCACTGATAATCACATCCAAAAGATAAAGATGAACTTTTTGATTTTTTTTTGTTGTGTAGGTCTATACAAAACTATGTAAGTTTCAGTTCAAGGCAGATTGGTTGATGAGAAGGAAAGGTTAAGAACTATCTTTAGGTTTCTTTAGAACTCTTGTTTATTGCACATTAATACTAAATATTAATGTTTGTGGGAATCTGAGATATATTCTGCCTGCTACATTGTGATGGGACTCTACTCTACATGTGATTTGCTCTATCTATCTCACACGCTTGTCTCTAACTAACTCCTCCCACATTGCTATTTATGCCCAGTACGGTGCATCTTTCTGATATCTACGCAAGGTTACACCAGAATCCTAAAGCCCTTGCATGATACCAACATTTCTCCTTCTCTCAATCATTGAGAATAATTGCACACTCTAGTTGACATCAGCCAAGTGGTGACATTTCTATACATTTGTGATATACTTCTTAGAATTAAAGGGATCGAAGGGTACCTTACTGAATTGGATGATCATCGAAAATCCTGTTGAATGGCATAGCGGATCCTGCAGACTGAGATACTCCTGCTATTTTCTATGTTTCTATGTTTGTATGCTTCTGGGAAATTGTATAATATCCATCCAAGAGTGGGGGACTCAAACCAAAGGAGCTCCGATGGGCTGGATACATTCAAGATGTGGACACACAGGAGGATTTTTTTTGGTGGGCAGCATGGTGGCACAGTGGTTAGCACTGCTACCTCATAGCGCCAGAGACCCGGGTTCAATTCCCGCCTCAGGCGACTGTCTGTGTGGAGTTTGCACATTCTCCCAGTGTCTGCGTAGGTTTCCTCTGGGTGCTCCGATTTTCTCCCACAGTCCAAAGATGTGCAGCTTAGGTGAATTGGCCATGCTAAATTGCACGTAGTGTTAGGTGTAGGGAATGGGTCTGGGTGGGTGCGCTTCAGCGGTCGGTGTGGACTTGTTGGGCTGAAGGGCCTGTTTTCACACTGTAAGTAATCTAAGACAGGACAGGATAAATTAAGAAGTGTTGGGAGTGGTTGCAGAAAAGAGAAAATTGATAAATACCATCAAAGGAAGAAAGATAACAATATTTTGGTCGTATCATCAGAGTTGACTGGCAGTAGACGCAGTTATTGAAAAGCTTAATAGAAAATGTAGGAGAGGAGTTGAGCAGACAGAGGAGAAAATGGATTTTGGATATCGTGGTTTGGATGCAATTGATCATCACTGTCACTGGGTCAAAATCTGAGAATTGCCTCACTAAGGGCATTGTGGCTCAATCTACAGCATGTGGACTGCAGCAGTTCAAGAACACAGCTCACCATCACCTTGTCAAAGGGCAACTAGGGATGGGGCAGTAAGTGTTGGCCCAGCTAGTGACACCCATGTCCCACCAGTGAATTAATAAAAACCTGTGTGAGGGCAAACTATGTTCAGGGGGTGGGAGGAATCCATGGCAGTAAAACGTCACAAATCAAGAGCATTACAAATAGAAATGTATGTGATATTTAATCCTCAGGAAGATCAATTTGGAGGGACTTGTTCTCCCTTGTCATGTAAAGGGTGGTCACCTCCCTTTTGAGCTTAGTTATACTTGGGCAAACCATTTAATCTTCATTTCAGATTCTGCATTTTCTGTTACTTAGTTTTCTTCAAAAAGCTGTCTTGTATTAAAACTGGCTTGTTGATTGTGAACGATGTTTGGAGACCAAGTCTACTCTCCAGTGACACTACTGGACAAGCTGAGACATGCATTTATTCACAGTTATTGCAGTTCTCTGACTGACCTGAGGTGGCGATGAATGACATTGTTAGTATGTTTCTTGCAAACCAGATTTTAAAGGCAATAAACTTTGCAGGTTGGGATTAGGGATTGAAGCTAGTAACACTTGCATAACTAGATTTTACTAAAGGCAAACATAATGATCGAAGACTAAGGTTGTGATCTTTATCCGTAGGCGTGGAGTTTTCATGGCATCACCTTCTCCCACCACTATTTTCATCATTAATCAATGAAGGTGTTCAAATGCTTAGAAGAGGTAAAAAAAAATAAAGACCAGCTCATACCCCAATGTGTTTTCTCCTCATCCAGCCACAGCAATGGCTTGTAGTTGGATTTGCAATTCCTAGAAACTCCAGAAGTAATCCTGTAGAGTTGGAATTCTGTTGTTCATAGTGACAAGTTGGTCATTGTGTCTTCATTTCCTGCAACTACTATCAATTTAAGTGAAGGCAGCCAGACCAGGCCCTCGGAAACATAGGAAATAGGAGCAAGACTAGGCCATTTGGCCTTTGGGCCTACTTCTCCATTCAACGCAATCATGGCTGATAATTTAACCCAATACCTTGTTCCTGCTCTCTCCCCATACCCCGTTGATGCTTTTATTCCTCAGAGCTATATCCAACTCTTACTTGAAATCATACAATGTTTTGGCCTCGACTGCTTTCTTGTGGCAGAGAATTCCACAGACTCACCACTCCCTGACTGAAAACATTTCTTCTCATCTCACTATATCCCTCAGCTGTAGAATCAGGGGGCACAGTGGCTCAGTGGTTAGCACTGCTGCCTCACAGCACCAGGGTCCCAGGTTTGATTCCAGCCTCGGGTGACTGTCTGTGTGGAGTTTGCACATTCTTCCTGTGTCTGCGTGGGTTTCCTCTGGGTGCTGCGGTTTCCTCCCACAGTACAAAGGTGTGCAGGTCTGGTGAATTGGCCATGCTAAATTGCCTGTAGTGTTAGGTCAATTAGTCAAAAGGAAATGGGTCTGGGTGGAGTACTCTTCGGAGGGTTGGTGTGGACTGGTTGGACCGATGTAGGGAATCTAATCTAATTTCCACACTGTAGGGAATCTAATCTAATCTAAAAAAAAAGTCACATTTAATATGTTCTGTTGAGGGCAAGATGTCTAACTTAGTCAAGAGTTAGCCATGTAGGAGGCCAATACCAGAGGTTACTGACATCACTGCGATGTAGGGGAATGATGTTATCATATGCAAAGTTGATGCCTTTACAAATGGGAATCCTTTACAGTTTGAGGTGGAAAAAGCCCAATTGCTAGAATGTGAGAGATGACAAGGGGTTGGAAGTATGAAGATCAACTCTGTCCTCTTAATCCCTATCACATTAAAGCTGCTGCAGGCAGGGAAAGAAATGAATGCAGGCAAATATCAGTACTTCACTGGGTTAAATTTCCAAAAATGCTAAGTATACTCATGCACAAAATATTGGGTGTAAAATTACCTGGTACTACTCAGTGGCCAGATTGATTAACTGCTGGACTGTTCAGTATAAAATTGAATGAATGGCCATGCCCTATTGTCAACTGGAAATTGAACAAAATGGGGACTTTTTGAAACAAAAGCAGGAACTGCCTGAAGCAAGGATTCCAGGTTAAGTTTGCAGATTGCAGGAGTGAGAGAGGTCAAAAGGAAGGAATTAAAAGAACCTGATGAAGGCTGGAACCATCAGGCCAGTTAACTTCTGTCATCGGGAAAACGTTAGATGTTATTATTGAGTATTTTGTACTAGGACACATGGATAAGTAAGTTCAGGCAGAGCCAACATGGTTTTGGGAAAGAGAAATCCTATTTAACCAATTGAAGGTCTTTGACTAAGTAGCTCATGCCTAACAGAGACCAGTAGATGTACAATAATTAGATTTCCAGAATGTGGTTGATAAGTTACCATATCAGAGGGTATTGCAGGAAATAAAAGGAGTAGAGGTAGCATTTGCCACAGGGAGAAGATTGACACCTAACAGAAAAGAGAGAGCCGGCATAGAGAGGTCTTTGCTGGGTTGATATGATGCAATGAGTGGGGTACCATAGGGATCGGTACTCGTACCTCAACAGTTTACGATTAATATGAATGATTTCTCTGAAGAGACAGAAGGGATTGCCAAATTTGCTGATGACCGATAGGCAGGCTGGAAAGTAAGTTGCAAAGAGCTCATGAGGTGATAAGAAGGTATGGGTGAAGTGAGTGGGCAAAGATGTGACAAGTGGAGTACAATGTGGGAAAGCATGAAATTGTTCATTTAAGCAGGAAGAAGTTTATAAAAAGCATATCATCTAAATATAAAGCTTATTAAGCTCTAAGATGCAGAGTGATCTGAACGTCTTCATACACGAATCACAAAAGATTAGTGTGCAGGAATAAGTAATTAGGAAAGTTAATAGAATGGTATTAGTTATCACGAGGGAGAAGTCGGGAGATTATGCTATAGTTTTACAGGGCAGTGTGAGGCCACATCTGGAGTACTCTGTACAGAATTGGCCCCCTTATTTGAGGAAGGTACAAGTACGTTAGAGGAAGTTAGGAAATTACTCGACTAATACTTGAATTGTGGGTAATCTTACGAGTAAAGGTTGGACAGACTAGGCTTGTATTCACTGGGGGATTGGACAATAAGAGATGACTTGAATGAAACAAATAAAATGCAGAGGGGCCTTGACAAGATAGATGTACAGCAAATGTTTCCTCTTATGGGATAGTCTAGAACCAGGCATCACTGCATAGAAACAGGGAGTCACCCAAGTAAAGCCTAGATTAGGCAACATTTTCGTACTTAAGTCGTGAGTCTTTGGGTCCCTCTTCCCGAAAAGGTTTTGAAGCAGAGTCCTTAAAATTTTTTAAGGTAGAGGTACATAACCTTTCATCTTATTAACAAGGATTGACCAAGGTTAGTCAGAAATGCAGATGTGAGGTTGTTGTCGAATGGGGGAGCAGACTTCAGAGATCAAATGGCCTCCTCCTGCTTCTAGTTTGTGTGTTCCCACTTCATATGTGTTCAAAAAATGAAGTTAGGACTTCTCTGCACAAACATGTTGAATCCAAAATCTTTTTATGACGGGATCAGAGTCATTGGAAAAAAAATAGCATCACAGACCTTAGGAAATGTGCAGGGATTTGGGAGCCAAAAGACAAACATCGACCTGATGGGGGGAATGGCCTGTTTCTGTGCTGTAACATCCTGGGGGAAAGCAAAGTGCTGCTGTATCATATCGATGTCAAATCCCTGGGGCCAGGTGGCACTGTGGGTCATGATTCATGTTTTTGTCTTCAATGAGAATACATGTTACCCAGGTAACAGCCAGTGGCAATACCTAGCTCAAACAATCTCTATAAATCTGTGCCACTAAAAGTGAGTGCAATGTTCACCCCCTCCCCACACAGCTGAGTCCAGGAATTTGGACTGTATGCAGGAGCCTCAACTGGGGAAGCTGGGAGAGTATTAGAAGGTGCTAAAACTCTATTTCTGTCTACCTATCAATGTGACTTATAAACCTGACGTGCACCATCAGAACCTTTAGCAGTACTTGACTTGCATGATTTAAACTTAGGGCTTCATTGGATGGGGAAGAATAATAAGGAGTAACAGCAGGGTTATAGGTGCTGAAATTGGAAGGAGAACCCAGATATGCAGACATTTACCAATACGGCCAGGAATGAGAGAAGTGAGTTGATATTTGTGGTGTGTAAACACTTCTTCAGGTCCTTTTAACCAAGGGCACATTGCAAAAGTTCAGGTTAGGAGATCCAAAACTTGGAGAAAGTGAGATGCTGGAGATGAGAGTCAAAAAGTGTGGAGCTAGAAAAGCACAGCAGGTCAGGCAGCATCCGGGGAGCAGGAGAATCGACGTTTGGGCATAATGCTTTGGGCTTATGCCCGAAACATCGACTCTCCTGCTCCTTGGATGTTGCCTGACCTGCTGTGCTTTTCCAATGCCACACTTTTCGCCACCCAAAACTTGGTTGAGCAAAGATGCTGAATGTAACTGTTTTGATTGTGGGATCAGTGTAAACCTGCTGGATTGACTTGGGCTGGTCACCAGGATCAGTTAAAGTTTGGATCATCCTAGTGGGCAATCTTGGAGATTCAACCAAATTTTCTCTGACGTAAGACCCATCCATCAGGAGCTGGAGGTCTTAAATGTTAATTGTATATCGTGCATAATTCTGTGTAGGGGGGTTCACTGTAAATTGGGTGAACCTGGGTGCAGGTCTCCAGCTAATCATGTAACACTGCAAATAAAAGTTTGTAATTTGTGGAAAGATTGGCTCCTGTTCCGTCATTCCACAATTGGCTTCCTGAAATATAATGTTTGTAACTTAAATCCGGTATAAAATAAACTTTTACTTTATAGAACTGTTTCTTTAAGCAGTCTTCAGGCTGCCATTAGTGCGGAATCCACCCGATTTGGGTGCATTCCGCAGCATTAAGAGAGACACGTGCTTGATTATTTGTCGCAATGTAGGGGTTTATTTTCTGCTTGTTGGGAAGGACCTGCAGATGCAGCATTCAAAGTGCCTTGGGGGGGGGGGGGGCGCGGTTTATGTAAGCAATGCACCCAGTTTGAGTGGGTAGGCAGGTAGCATACTCCAGCCCTATTAAGTTGCATTTCCACTGCTCTGCCATGTGACAGTTTGAGTGGGGGATGTGTTAGCCCTGTGCACCTCACTAGGTCGAAATGCTGCTTTAGCGTTATCACCAAAGGATCAGCTGCAGCAACGCACAGCCCCGTGGCTAGTTATAGTTTGTTCCGGGCAAGTCACTGAACTGCTGTGCAAATGAATTCGAGAAAAGGGAGTGTGATAAATAATGTATGGAGCGGCACAAGTTTAAGAGCTGTTGAAAGTATGCAAGATTGACATATAGTACTTAACATTTCCATGTTCAAAATTTATCTTAATGCATTTCAAGAACTTAGGACAGGCATGAATTTTTCAGAGACTTTAATGGAAGCATGCTTTTATATTAAAAAGAACAAATGGTACAACCTCATTTTTTTTGTCTCTTCTTGTATCAGTGTCACAGTTTTTGCAGAATGTGCATAATAATTGATGTGAAAGCAATATGCTGGACATCCATCTCGGCCCCTTTGCTTTCTCAGAAGAGCTTAAGTGGTGCTGTAATGGTCAGACAGCATCTTTCACAGGCTTTCAAGGCATTCGTGTTGAAAGTTTCTGTTCACGCGAAAAAGAAAGAATTAAGTCATCCACTTGTCCCGTGCATTCTCAGAAAGGTGACTGTAGTTTGATAGCAGTAGCTGGGAAGTGTGCAGCCAAGTATAGAGCAGAGCTAAGGAGCCAGCGTTTCACATTCTGAAATCTGTGTTAGAGCCCCAGTGAGCAGTATTTGCAGATTGTGTATCTGTCTCTCTCTTTCTGTCATTGTGTCTCCTTCATGTTTTCCTGCACTTTCTTTACCCCATGGTGTGGATAGAGGAGTGGGATATCACCGGAGAAGATCAGGGAGGAGTTAGATGCCCACTTGACAGTGTTGTCAGCTGTGGCTCAGTGGGCAGCACTGCTGTCTGTGAGTCAGACAGTTGAGAGGAGGCAGGGGTGCAGCAGTAATGTCATTAAACTAGTAATCCAGAACTTCGGGTTAATGTTCTGTGAACATGATGGAAATTTTGAATTAAAAATCTGGGATAAAAAGCTTGCCTAATGGAAACATAAAATATAGGAGCAGGATTCAGCTGCTCTACCACTCAATATGATCATCTATCTCTGCTGTGCTTTTCCAGCACCACTCTACTCCAGCGTCTAGCTCAGTCCCCCATTCCCATTCCTGCTTACTCCCCATGAACTTTGATCCCTAAGCACTGTATCTAATTCCTTGAAGCCAAAACATTTAATGTCTTCAATCATATTCTGAGGCAAAGAATTCCACTGGCTAGCCACTTTATAAGTGAAGAGATCTCTCATCTCAGACCCCCGTGGCCTAGCTTGTATCCTTAGGTTGTGATATCTGCTTTTGGATTCCGTGGTCATCAGGAATGTCCATACTATGTTTACCCTGTCCACAGCTGTTAGTCTTTTATAGGTTTCTAGGAGAACCACTCTCATTCTTTTAAACTCTACTAATGGCAACATATAACTGCTATTGATCACCATCTAGTGTCCTTTAGGGAAGAAAATCTTCTATTCGTATGGAAAATGTGTGACTCCAGACCGCCAACAATGTGGAGAGAGAAACTGAGGTAAAGTTTCCAGTTGTGTACGACTTTTCAGTCTGGATCACCTGGGAGAATTGCACTGACAGAGGTGTGATCTTTCATGTAAAACAGTCAACTAAGACCCTACCTGTCCTCTCAGGAGGATGGCACATGCTCCCATGGCATTCTTTCAGAGATGGGGAGGGGAGCCAGGCCCACTGTTTTGGTCAACATTTATCCCTCAGTGAAGATCACAAGGAGAGATTATCTCATCACTGTTGGAGCTGGCTATATTCAAATTAAATCTGTTTTCTCCACATCAGAGCACTTTGTATATACTTCATTGTTTGAGGTCATGAAATATGCAATAGAATGCAAGTCTTTTCATTTTCAGATTTACCAATAAGCTAATACAATAGTAATGTGTGATTGAGGCAGCTGTATCTCTAACCCACAGAAGGCTACATGCAATCTAAATTGTTGATAGCTGGTTAAATTCCCCTGTGAAGGACATATATATTCTGCCTGTACTGTGTCGTACACACTGCAATGTCCCAGTTTTGAAATCACTATGGCCTGTAAATGGGCTATTAATAGTAAATATCTCTTGTCCTTTTTTTTTTAATTTCCCTATAGAGCACTGTCTTTCCTTATTTCCCTGGTTTTACCTGAAAAGAGGTCATTTTCCTTGTAAAGTACAAGAATTCCGTAAGAAGGCATGCATACACAGCAGATTTCTCTTTTCCCCTTCGCTTTCATCCTGAAATGAAACCTACAGATCCATGCAACTTTATAGATTTTTTTTTGAAAAATTCTTTGAATATCTGTAGCAAGACTGGGATTTATTTTTCAAATTGCCTTGAGAAGATCGCAGTGCACTTCTGACTCTGATCATTCATGTCTATATCTGGTGAAGGTGCCCCCGTACAATATTCTAGCCAGGTCTCTTCAGCACAAAGGACAGGTAAAACTCCGTGAGGAATACAGTTTGGCTTGGCATCCATCCATGATGTTCTAAATGATTTCCCAATTTTCTTCAGCCCCAAAAATATCTTTGGACCTCAACCCTTCACCCTGGTTTCTTGGCTATTTCTGGGTATTTGTAGTTCTGCAGCAGTGAAGGGGTTAAGACCAAATCCTCTGCACCTGGGTATAATAACTACAACCAGTAATTGTCTCGCCATTATTAGAATTTGCTGCTTTCACAATGCTGGCAAATACCCAGATGACACAATAATTCAGTTATAATGATTTATGACTCTGTATTAAGTTATATATCATAAAGGGCTGGTGGCACTAGATACTTACGGCTATCTGTAAGTTACAAACAATCTTTTCGAGGCACTAGAGTGAGCACGTGAATTTGGAGGGAGGTGGGGCTAAGTTCCTTCCAATTGAATGAGCATGTGTGTGGAGTTTAAATGCTCTGGGGAGAATTACTGTAATATAAGGAGGTTAGGAACCAATTGATTTTTACACTTAGATGGCTTTCAAATTCACCATGGCGATGTAATAAGCTATAAAGTTACACAAGGCACATCAATAATGGGCTGCAATGTTCTTTTATGAGTCTTTGCATGGTGCTAACACTAAAACCAGTTAACACACAACAGCTGCCCAATTGAATTCCAGTACATCCCAAACAGTTTGTTTATTATTCATTGTTCTACAGGTTATAAATTATTGGAGACAAAGTTATTTGTAATGCTTTATGTTTTTCCACTGACAATAATCTACTTAAAGCTCATGAGGGCCTTTAATTTATTATTTCTTTAATGATTGACAATGCTGTGAGCGTTATGCCTTTTTTTTGTGACTGGTGACAGCTTCAGAAATATTTTTCTCACTAATGAAAGTGCAAGTATTACACATGTCACTGTGGAACATTCTGGAAAATGAGGATAATAGCTGATGTGAAAGCATTGACATCTTCAGCAAAACGTTTTCTTTTAAAAAAAAAGGCACATCGCATTCATACATCGCACCAGATGTAGATGAATATCTCCAAGCACTTTCACAGGGAGAGATTGACACTGAGTGAGTGAGTTCATCAAAGCAGACCGGAGGTAGAGTTGAAGAGCGACATTTTTCATGTGGTTTTAACAGCAGGGAGATGTTCTCTTTTGTAACTCCACAAAATATTGTGTTTGCTTCCTCTTGAATGGTGCTCTGCATTTGTTCTTCCTGAATTTATTTCTAAGTTGTCATTTTATTCCCTGCTTTACCTTCATCCCCACCACAAGCCATTCCTCAGTTGCAAAGCCAATCTATGTTGATACCAGTCTTTAGTTACTCGTTCAAAATTACAATCCAGCCTTGATTTTCATCGCTCCACTATTGGCTGCCATGACTTCAGCTACTTGGGTCCATAACTCTCAAATTCTCTCCTTAAACTTAGCTGATTCCCTCCTCCTCTCTCTTCATGTAACACACTCCTCAAAACTTCATTCTGATTAACCTTTTTGTTCAGCTGTTCGGCAATTTCCTTTTGAGTTTCTCATTATCAGCGTTTACTCATTCAGCTGTGATAAAGGTTAATTATTATTTGGGAATTCCAAAGTAGAGGGAAATGGGTCTTGGTTTTCAGTTCTTTGAAGGCGACTTGTTTTTTTTAAATGGTCAGCAATTCCATTTATAAGCAGTGGAACAAAACAGCGTTTCCAATAAATGAAATGATTCAAGCTGTGATTAGAAAAGCCAGCTGGTTATGTAATTACCGAAGTATTTATAAATTAAACTTTAATAATGTACTGAATTAGAGGCCAGAGACCAGAACCAGGTTCAGTTCAGAGGAAAGGGTCCATACCAGGGCAGGGCAGGGCAGTTTAGTTTTGGCAGCTTCCAGGTCATCAGAGCTGGAAAGAAATCTTAAGCTGATCTTGCAGCCCAAGTATACAAGCCTTCCTTCCTAGCTCTTTCAAATTGTCTTATGTATAGGTTTTTTTTCTGTGTGTGTATGAATTGAATCTATCTTCGTCAACAATCAAGAAGGGAACTAGACTTTTGTTGGGATGGGGGTGGCAGGAGAGTTAGGCGGGAAAGGAGTCAATGTGCAAGGCTAAATGGGAAGGCACTTAAGTGAAATTCTCCTTCAGCGAGCTAGTGCAGGCATCACCTCCACATAACAAATTCAGTGATTCTGAGTTGTGAAACTTGTTTTTTTTTGTCTGGGTAGGCAATATGGCTGACATTCATATGTAGACAGCATTGCTGCTTTGAATGAACAATCCTCCCAGCTTGCATCCTAACCCTGGCGCACACCAGGACGTGAGCTGTATCGCAGCCTGGGAGCTGCATGTGGTGAAAATGCAGCTTCTGTTCTGACAGCAAGTGTTAGTGACACGAGCTTCAAAGTAGTACCAAAGCTCAAAGAATCTGTCTGTTTGCGATTTCCTTTCCCATACCGCCATGTCCAAGGCAAGAGGATCCAGCCTCATGGTCCAACCCTACTCTTGCATTCAAATTAAAGATGTTCTGCCTTGAAAGTTCTTTTGATAGCATCAAGCTCCTTGTGAAACTGCTCCTCACCTCTCGTGCAGTACAGTGTGGAGCATAGATACTTATAAAGTTGTTCCAGTTTGAGATGAGAGACAAGTGGAGAGAATACACTCAGAACAATTTGAGGGGAGTTTTATTGAGGGAGTAGTGAAATCCTCAGTGTGATCACACATTTGCCTTGAACTCTTTCCCCTGCCAGACGAATGTTAATCTGCACTCAGTGAGTGGATGTCTCATCAGTAAGCTGTGGTAAAATTCAGCTGATCATGTTTTGTGCTGTTCTTCACAGTCTTGTGTACATAATTGGACCAGCCAAAAGTGATGCCTAAGTCCCGTGCACACACTCTGGATGTTGGTGCTTGCCAAAGAGTCAGCGTCTTCCTTCTTTCAATTGGTTTTGTTTGTTTGCCTCCTGTGATGGTTCTTGGTGAAACAGATGGGCTGTGGCACTAACCAGTTGAGGAGCTGTTCAACCTGAGGTGGCCAGTGGCTAATCAGTGGGAGACAATGGTCCCTTTTACTGTCAGAGAAAGCCATTGCACACGCTCTCTACCCCATTCGAATTGGGTTTATCATTCGTAATTGCTGCCTCCTGTGTTTCTCAACTCTCTGCTGCATCACTGGGGAGTGTCCTGTTCATGGAATCAACCCTGACAGAAGTTCTGGAGACTCTGGGTGTCCCTCAACCTCCCCACTTGAGTCCAAAAGAATTCAAATCATTACATTTGGCACCAGTCTGGTTGCAGGAATTGCGAGAATGGTGACACATTTACACAACAGTCCGCCTTTTAGACTTCAGCTCCCTCTTGAGGGATCCAGAAGGAATTGAGCATTCCATCTGTAGCTGGAAGTTTGGTTCCTGTGTGCCAGAGTATCTCTATCGGCTGTTAGACCCTGCATATCTGGGAGCCAAACCTTCTCCGAATCCCACTTCAGCTCTAACCTAGGGCCAGATGGGAGCCAGTTACCGTGTGTCACCACAAGGAGGCAGTGTACTGACAGGAAGAAACTTGCATGCTTGCTTTATTTTGTTGTGAGTTGGCAGTGTGGGGTGAAAATGGGAAATAAATTAGCACACAAAAGCAGGAAACAAATTAACTCTCTTCACCCACCCACCAGACACATGGTATTGACTTGTTAGACTATCAGTTGTTAAGGAATGTCTTTTCAGAGCACTGTTAGCTTTGACAATGGGAAATATTAAGAAGCCTATGTCAGTGACTATCAACAGTTGGGGGAATTGCGATTTGAACCAACATCCCATTGCCCTGTGAAACCATCAACTTTTAAGCCAGTTAATTGATATGATCAAGTGATTGGAATAAAATGCCAAGGTTTTTCTGATGCTGCCTTAATAACATTCACATTATGGTGCAGAAATTTGATATGGCCACCTCCATCTCTTCCAAGGTGATACTAACACCTCCTCACAATCTGTGTTTGGGTTTATAGTAGTGCAATTAAAGTATTAATGGCAGATTTTGGAATATTTTCCTCTGCCTGCCTCCTCTATTCCTGCATTACACTGGTGGATTTATGTTCACTAGAAATAGGATTATTGCTTGCTGAGAATCTAGCTCTGAAAAGAATTGAAGGGCATTACTGTCTCTGTGTGAACTAGATTGTGCTGGAATGGCCAAAATTAAACCACTGGAACCAACATAAACTGCCAGTATATTCTGAGAACAGTTGCCTTCCCCGCCTGGTAAACAAAATTATGAAGAAAAAATTGGAGAAATGAAATCTTTTCAGGAGAACAGGGCCAAGTCTGCATAGATTGCTGTATTCACATCAACCTCCCTTGATGCGCTAGACCTTGGATTTCAGAAGGTACCTTTTGAGAAGAATTTCTAATGTGTGATTAAAGCAATCCAGTAGCTTTGCTGAACCCAAATAGGCTCTGATCAAGGCCACAAGCTAAAAGGTAAAGCACCACAAAAAACAAATCTCAAAAATACCCTTCAGTCACTGGAAATTAATGAAAAATAATGACAGTATTTGCACGTTTTTCTGTGCTGTACTTGACATCATGCAGCTGGGTTAAAGTGGTGCCATTGTATTTTGTTCTTCACCTGTGGTACACCTGGGTGATCTGCGCTGATGTAGGGTTCCTTTATGCTTTGGCCAGTATTGTTACTTGCCAATTAGTGACGTGCAGAAACATAAAACAGAAGAGACTCACTAATGCCAGCCACTCACTTGTACTGGATATGGTAACATCTTCTTTATGTTGCACAAGACCATGATGTTTTACTGTATCTGACACCCTGAGATTAGCCTCAGACTGTCAGGTTGCAATCGAGAGTTGATGGTCACAGAGCAGCAGCTGCAACTGTTTAGAGTAGAGTGGGATTAGAGTCGTGAAGGCAAAGTCACAACTTTTAGTTTGTTGTTGAAGCTTTAACCTCGTACAGTCATACAATAGCACTGCATGGAAATCAAAGAGTCCCTAAAGCGTGGAAACAGACAGTTCGGCCCATTGAGTCCATGCCCTTCTGAAGAGCATCCCACCCAGACTTGTATCCCTCCCTCACCCCTGTAACCCTACATTTCCCATGGCTAATTCACCAAACCTGCACAGCTTTAGATTGTGGGTGGAAACCGGAGCACCTGGAGGAAACCCATGCAGACACACGGAGAATGTGCAAACTCCACACAGACAGTTGCCCGAAGGTGGGACCAAAGCCTGGTCCCTGGTGTTGAGGGAATAGTGCTAACCACTGAGCCACCATGCTACCCTGAACAGGGAAACAGACCCTGTGGTCCAACTGGTCAATGCGGCCCAAATATCCCAAATTATTTTAATCCCATTGGCCGGCATTTGGCCCCTATCCCTCTTTAAACCTTGCCTACACATATCCATCCAGATGCCTTTTAAATGTTGCAATTGTACCCACCTCCACCACTTCCTCTGGCAGCTCATTCCATGCACACACCACCCTCTGTGTGAAAAAGGTGTCCCTTGGGTCCCTTTTTTAAGGTTCTCCTCACCTTAAACCTATGCCCTCTAGTTCTGGCCTCCCCTACCCTGGGGAAAAGACCTTGGCGATTCATCCCATCCATGCACATATGATTTTATAAGCCTCTATAGGGTCACCACTCAACTGCCGATGCTCCAGGGAAAACAGCCCCAGCGTATTCGGCTTCTCCCTATAGCTCAACCATAGCAACATCTTCATGAATCTTTTTTTTGAACCCTTGCCAGTTTCACAACATCCTTCCTATAGCAGGGAGACCAGAATTGAATGCAGTATTCGAAAAATGTCCTAATCAATGTCCTATACAACCTCAACACAACCTCCCAACTCCTATAATCACTGCACTGACCAATGAAGGCAATAAATGCCTCCTTTACTATCCTATCTACCTCTGACTCGTCTTCAAGGAACTATGTACCTACATCCCAAAGTCTTTCTGTTTGGCATCACTTCCTAGGAGCCTACCATTGTGGGGAAGGGTGAAGGGGTATGAATGGTGAAGAGAGAGATTCGAGAGAATGTTCTTACCAGCCGGTCATGGAGAATGCCTCTTGATGGTAAGGCAAAACAATGCGGATACTGGAAATTCTCAAGAAGGGTCATGCTGACTCAAAACATTAAGTCTGTTTCTCTCTTCACAGAGGCTGTCAGACCTGCTGCGCTTCTCTGGCAAGGTCTGTATTTGTTCTTGATGGTTGCATCTGAAGAGAGAACAAACTGACCACGAAATAAAAACAGAAAAGGTTACAGGAACCCAGCAGTGTGTGCACGAGAGAAACAGAGTGAACGTTTCAAGTCTGATGCAATTCTGCTTCAGAACGCTGATCTTGGTTTTAGCCCTTTGTTGTATGTCAGGAGATCATTCTGCCTACTGTCCCAATCTCTCAGTTGCTATGCACAGTCCTACTGCCATTTCCTCTGGTTATGAGCCCTTCTGCTGTTTAGTAGTCTGACCTTATTTATTTGTACCAAAACCTTTCCTCACGTTGAACAGTTTTCAAATTTCTCCTTAATCTTCCCAGCACAAAGTAGAACGATTCCAGCTTCTTTCCTCTTTCTGGATAATGGAAATTTCTTATCCCTTCTCTAAACGGGAGCTGTTGGGCCTGCCTACACGTTTGCAGCTTGTGTGGTTTCCTTTTGGATTTTCAGTATTTTCAATACACGTTCTCCTATAACGCATGTCTTGATTAATGTAAATTCATTATAACACAATTGACGAATTGAGGACACTATTTCTCCAGCACAAACAAAGAGACTTTGGAGTGCAGGTTCATAGCTCCTTGGGAGTGGAGTCACAGGTAGATAGGATAGTGAGGAAGACCTTTGGTATGCTTCCTTTATTGGTCAGAGTAATGAGTACAGGAGTTAGGAGGAGTTGTTGCAGCTGTACAGGACATTGATTAGGCTACTTTTAGAATATTGCATGCAATTCTGGTCTCCTTCCTATCAGAAGGATGTTGTGAAACTTGAAAGGGTGTATTTGTTGTAATGCGATTCTGGCTATATTGGTTTAAATGGTGCAGCTGTTACGTGATTTTCTTATAACACGTGATAGTTCCGTTCTCAGACAATCATGTTATAGCAAAACTGGCTGTACACGATTCACTTCTGTCATCTGCGAGGCATGATGTCCACATGTGAGTTTGGGGAACTTATTTTGGGTTTGTTGGATTATCGTGGCAGAGCTGTCACATCTCAGCAGTGGCCCTTCACTAAAGCCCAGAGAGAATTGGCAGCTGATTGTACCTTTCAATATATTGGGAGTCCTAATATCCAACAATGTAGTGCTTTCTGAGGTGTGTCATCTGTTTGCTGTACAAACCTCAGAAACCTATGTTTGCACAGCCCCCAAGCTCCCACAAACAGTGAAAATGACCAAATCGGCTGAGTTAGTGATGGTGGTTGTGAATGAACCATTGGCCACAATCCATACCTCCTGCAGTTCGAGATCAGTCTGAGTTTGAGTATTGGGGAAAGGCTGGATGGGCTGGGACTTTTGTCGCTGGAGTGTGGGAGGTTGAGGGGTGACCTTATTAAAGTTTATAAAATCATGAGGGGCATAGTTAAGGTATTTTTTCCCTAGAGTGTGCAATTTCAAGACTAGGGGACATATTTTTCAGATGAGAGAAGAAGGATTTAAAAAAACATAAAGGGCATTTTGTTTTAAATGAAGATTGGTTTCTGTGTGGAATGAGCTTCCAGAGGATATGATGGATGTGGGTATACTTACAAAGCTCAAAAAACATTTGGATAAATACATGAAAGAAATGTTTAGAGAGATATGGGCCAAGCAGGTGGGATTAGTTTAGTTTGGGATTATGGTTGGCATGGACTGGTTGGACTGAAGAGTTTGTTTCTGTGCTATATGACCCTTCCTAAGTCCCAAGGTTTTCCATCCACATAAGATGGCAAACGTGACCTGCACATTAATGTCTCCTTTGAAGAACAGTTATCCCTAACCGTATAGCTCACCTTGGTGCTACACATGTCAGTATAAATGATGTGCTCACTTCCCTGAAATGGGATTATTGTAAACTTATACCGTGCCACATAAGATAAAATGGCAAGCAAGCAAAGGTATCCTTCCATTGTTGTTTCCAGTATTTGAATAGCTTGTCCAGAATGCACTTTTTGATTATTCCTTTGAACCTGCGTGTGCAATGCATACCAAATAAGATCTGACAAAAGCTGAAATTGAACAAATTAGAAGCTATTTGGAAATCCAAATATTGAAACAACGTGGTTATGGAGAATCAGGCTTCATGACATTGTGAGTTGTGACAGCCAGTTAGCACTATGGTCTCACTCACACTCGGCTGCAAGTACAGCAGAGATGTCAGTCTCTTAACAGCAACCAGTTTGCCAGCTACACTCAGGATAATGCTTGAAATTCCTGTCAGCTTTCACTCCTCACTCCCTGTCTTGATTCCTCAAAGTATAACGTCGCTGATGGCTCTTTGCTACGACACAGCCAACAAGTTTATAACAGAAGTACATTTTCCAGTATTGTTGAAGTCTTCATGCATTAACACCTGGGGAAAGCTTTTTGGAAATGGTCAGATGTGTTCTCTGTTGAAGTCGTACTTTAACCAAATTTCAATGTAAATCAATCTGAAAAGGACGTCTTTCTGTAACAGTTGTTCACGTCATTTTGACATCCTCGTTGTTATTCCAGCTGACTTGTGTAACCTGCTGAAGGGGGGTTTGCACAGTGCAGCTCTCCGAGTGAGCAGTGCACAGTGCAGCTCTCCGAGTGAGCAGTGCACAGTGCAGCTCTCCGAGTGAGCAGTGCACAGTGCAGCTCTCCGAGTGAGCATCCTGATTTGTTGCCTTCCTCCTGCCCTTTCCCCAGAACTTTGATCAAAGGACAGTATAGGAACAGGCCCTTCGGTCCTCCAAGTCTGTACTGACATATTTTGCCCTTCCACACTAACATTGTTTTCACTTCCTGGATCCTTTTATCCCTCTATTCCATTCCCATTCATGTATTTGTCCAGGTGCTTCTTGAATGCTGCTATTTGTCTGCTTCCACTACTTCCTCCTCTGGCAACACGTTCCAGGCACTCACCACCCTTTGTGTGAAAAACTTGTCTTGCCCATCTCTTTTAAACCCCACCACCCCACCCCGCACCTTGAACCTGTGTCACCTAGCAACTGACCCCTTCACCCTGGGGAAATAACCTCATACTTTCCACTCTATCCATGCTATTCACAATCTTGTAAACATCAATCGGTTCTCCCCATAACCTCCTGCGATCCAGTGATACCAAACCCAGTCTATCCAACCTTTCTTCATTGCTAAAATACCCCATAGCAGGCAACATCCTTGTAAACCTTTTCTGAACCCTCTCCAAAGCATCCACATCCTTCTGGCACTGTAGTGACCAGAACTGTACGCAATTCTTGAACTTGATTTCTTATCAAATATTTAAATTCCTACTTACAAGTTTCCAACACCTTGCTGTGCTATTATGTACAGTCCCAAACAAATGCCAGCAGAAACAGTTGGCTTTCACCTCACAGCCGTCAATGCTAGTGACAGTACAGGCTGTGGTGTCACAGCAGTGACTGTGGCCAAGAGTGATTGATTAATGTGATTCCTGAGTGACACAATGAGGCACGAGATAAATCCAGATGCATCCAAAGCAGCAGCTGTGCTTGGCAAAGAGGTAAGCTATATTACCTGCCACCTCCCCAGTTAGAGCACACTTGCAGTCCACACACCCGAATTCTCCCGTGTAAATGATCGTAGGGTGATAATACTTGTACACTTAATGGTAAGGTCCTAGGGGAGTGTTGCTGAAAAATGAGATCTTGGAGTGCAGGTTCATAGCTCCTTGAAGGTAGAGTCTCAGTGAGATATGATAGTGAAGAAGGCATGAGGTATGCTTGCCTTTATTGGTCAAAATATTGAGTAAAGGAGTTGGGAGTCATGTTGCGCCTATACAGGACATTGGTGAGGCCACTTTTGGAATATTGCGTGCAGTCCTGGTCTCCTTCTAATCGGAAGGATGCTGTGAAATTTGAAAGGGTCCAGGAAAGATTTACAAGGATGTTGCCAGGATTGGAGGATTTGAGCTACAGGGAGAGGCTGAACAGGCTGGGGCTGTTTACCCTGGAGGCTGAGGGGCGACCTTATAGAGGTTTATAAAATCATGAGAGGCATGGGTAGGGTAAATAGACAAGGTCTTTTCCCTGGGGTGGGGAGCCCAGAACTAGAGGGCATAGGTTTAGGGTGAGAGAGGAAAAGATTTAAAAGGGATCTAAGGGGCAACTTTTGTACACCGAGGGAATGAGCTGCCAGAGGAAGTGGTGGAGGCTAATACAATTACAACATTTTTAAAAAGCATCTGGATGGGTATATGAATAGGAAGGGTTTGGAGGGATATGGGCCTGGAGCTGGCAGGTGGGACTAGATTGGATTGGGATATCTGGTCATGACTCTAGGGATTCATGAACGTACTACTTTGAGCTGTTAATCTCAGCAGCATCTTCTCTACTTGTCACTTTGTCTCCCTCTGTCCACACAAAGAGAAGGTCAGAAGACGCATGATATCAGTTCTAGTTCAACAGGTTTATTTAAATAATCTGTTACATGTGGGCAAAGGTCGAACCCCCACCGACAATTAACCGACACACAAACCCGAATCGGTTATGACAGGAGTAGAGATTCCCTTATAATAATAATTAAGTCAAAAACACCCAGAGAACATTGGCTTCTCCCCTCGTAATCTGTCAAAGTGGATTAAAAGGAACGAAACTCCCTGATCTTCACTTTCTAAGTAACAAATTTATTTATTCAACTCTAATAATAACCAATTTTTATCATAATTACTGTCAAGCCAACCAGTTTTTATTTCAAATAAACCCGTTGGATTATAACCAGGTGTCCTTTGACTTATGACTTTGTCCACCCCAGTCCAACACCAGCACTTCAACATCATGGCTCTATGAAGACTGTACAATACTCTCAAAATGTCAAAGCAGGAAATAGTTTTTAAGAATTCTGCAATGAGGAATGGAGCATCTGTTCCATAATTCCAAATGTCAAACATTGATAAAATCAAGTTGAGTTTTATTTTTCTGGATGTACAAAGTCACCAGCGCCCTGGCTGGGACACTAGCTCATCACTAAGTATTGAAGATCTAAATGGAGCCTAGGAATTTTCTCCCCAAACAGGAACAAAAATTCCCTCAACATAAACATCTCCAGAGATGATAGAAAGTCAATGGAGAATAGTAACAAGAGTATTGCATTGGAAAAAACTGGCAAGGAGTAGCTTGATAGTAATAGAGTGCTATATATGAGTAATGGTAACAACTAGTAATAATTGACAGGGAATTAGCTTGCTTAAATAATCATGACTAGAGAAAAGCTAAAACTAGATAGTGCAGAACTAAAATACTGCTGAGAAAGCATACATTTTGTGAAAACTTTCTATATTGCACTCATCAAGACAATTTGCAGGAATTACCAAAGTAGAGAGACAGCAACATTTATACTGAATGAGGAGAGATTGCTGATGGGTTGACAAGTGGACTTTGATTGATACAACCACTGATTGGTAATCCAGCTTCTGAAGGATTACACTGTAATCAATTTAAGATTGCAGAGCACTTGTGGCACACTGATAGTGTCCCCGTCTCTGAGGCAGGAGGTTCAAATTCCACCTGATCCAAAGGTATGCTGTAATGTCTTTAAATAGTTTGATGAGAAAATATCTCTGTTTAGGATCATCAGATGGGCTTGCAGTGTGGTACGCTTGTGTGCACTGGAATCAACATACTAATACAAGGGGCCCTGTTCTTTGTATACAGACAGAACCTACGCACAGACAGCCACCAACAAAATAGATGGTAGCCATTCTCTGGCTTCTGCGGGCCAATGCCTTGACTAATCAGAGTCAACTTGCCTGTCTTAAAATGTAAACAAAGCTTGGCAGTTAACTGTCAATCTGCATCAAATGATGCATTCGCTATGGCAACACCTATGTGAATCAGTGTCCACTTACCAAGAAAGAGCGCACTTCTCTTATGCAGGATTTTTTTCTCTTCACTTTGATATTTCTTGCAAATTGCCGTAATAAAAGGTAAAGTTTGATTGCAGGAGGAGCTTTAGGTGCAGAAACAAATTATTGCCTAGGGTGAAAACAATGTTTAACAGAATAATCATTGCACAAGTGTGCATCTTAGAATCGAGAAATAGTCCCCGGTGGCAATCATGGCCCTACCTCACTCATTGGGAATGAGTATTTGGCTAAATTATGATACAATCATTTGTACCCATGATTACTGCTGATAGGAGCCAGCACCTTAGAAAAGGGAGGGGGAGAAATCTGGTGAAAAACAAATACATCAAAGTTTGGGAGAAGATTTGTAGCTCGGGTGCTCGTTGTTGTGGTTCTGTTCGTGTTGCAGACGTTTCATCCTCAACAACACTGAAGCGCTTCACAGGAGGCTCCCAAGCACTGAGGATGTCACCGAGACGGGGGACGAAATGTCTGCAACACAAATTCCTAGCTCGGCGAACAGAACCATCACAACAAGTACATCATCAAGAAAGGTTTCCCAAGGTAACAAAAGCCAATGGGAAACTTTAGTGTATTTACCAGGGTTGATGCTTTTCATAACTCTAAATCTAGAAAGACTCTATTTTCTCAGTGATGCATGGATTCCTGCAGAAATCTGACTTCCATCGTATCTTAACTTTTCAAGGAAACCCTGCATTATAATGAGAAGAACTTTGCAGCTCATCTTTTTTGTGTTTGATGCATCGTGGAGCACAAACCAGTCTTCATCACAAGGTATCTCCATCATGTCCTGCAGTCAAATCTCCGTGAGGAAATTGCCAGAACACAGGCAATCCAGTTGTCTTTTACCCCATCTACTGCCAACACCCTTCCCTTGTATAAAACTTCACTTCCAATGATACTCTTTTAACGTCACCAGAATTGGCAAAACCTGTCCAGAAAATCATCAGCATATTCAGTTAACCAGGCACCCCAAGACTTTACTCCTTGGCGATAAGGTAAGGATATAAATGCTCCATCAGTCAGGAATCAAAAATCTCCTCCAGTGTAAAATATTAAGTAGGAACTGACAACCTCTATGGAGGAAATGAAGCAAGTGTATTACTCCCACGCTAAGTACTATGGCTGAAATGAAATGTGCATTAGAGAGTTATCTTTGACTGAATAGTACCTAGTGAACTGACACTTATGGGAAACATCATTTTATTTCCATTATTCCAATAGGAATGGAGAATTTCTCTGCTTAATGTACAATGGGGCACATAAAGACTCAATTATACTGTCTTAACTTCAACGTTAAGTAGTTCTGTGTGATATTACAGAAGCCAACGTTTCCATAGCAAATGGTGACAGTTGTAGTTTTCTGACTGGATGGCACCAACAATCTCAAACAATAATGTATTATCGTGGAGGATTCTCTGTATTATGCACACAACGTACCTATTTACTGTCTCTTGTTTCCTGTAAGTTGTTGTCTAATCCTTCCAAAATGTTCCCCTCATACCATTACTTCCTTCAAATGGCTACTCCACATCTGAGCCCAAACAGACTCTCCATCCTTAAACAGGAGCACCAAGCTCACATTCTCGCTATTTCTCATCGATCTGTTTAAACACGGCTGACACATGTCTGAAGTGGATTGGATTTGAACTCAGACCTTCTTGTCCAGAGGTAGTGACACAACCACTACGGCACAAGAGCCTTAAGGTCATTTTAAAAAAATATTAAATCGATTATTCTAATCAACCTGTTCAGATATGTAATGATACACCTCTGGAGTTGGTGGGACATGAAGCCAGGTCTCTTGGTTCAGAGCTAGAGACACTACCACAAGAATCCTGAGATAGTGTTCTCACTTCATGTTTCTTTTTTAAATCGACCTGTTTTAGGTGCATTATTACAAACCTCTGAAGTAGGCGGGACTTGACCCAGGCCTCCTAGTCCACATGTGGAGACACTACCACTGTGTGACTCTCATTCTGTCCTTACTGAACGCATCATATCAATCAGGTGTTGAAAATCAGTGGCTCCTCAGCCATGAGAACCGAAACCAAGTGCATTGGCATCAACTGTTCCCATTTAAGTACAAAAGTAGGAGACAAAAGAAAACGAGCAACCATGGATGTATTCAGTGTACTCAGGATGAACCAGGGAAAAGACCTGATCTGTATTGCTCATGTACTCACTACATTAACCACCACATACATGAATCTTCAGGGAAGCAAGGGTCTGTAGTCTTGATTGAAACTGCCAGCATTGATATGGAGCATTGAAGCACCAATGTGTAAGTCATGCAGTGATAGAAGGTGAGTTTGATACTTTGCTCCACTGAGTTCCTGATTTCAGCGAAGCAGTGGGAAGTGACAAGTGAACGCCAGATATATTACCGTAGGGACTGGGGAGAAAGGATTTTTTCTTCAGTGAAAGTGTTTACACTTGCTGTGCACACACATACAGCCAAGCTGCATCAGTGAAAAGTTAATTAAAGCTCCTCACCCCTCCAGCCCCATTAAAATCATTGGTGATCCCTACTTTTCCTGCATGAACCAATTTTCATGCCACTGCCACTTAGAATTGATACTAATTGTGTTAGAGACCTGGGAACAGCATGATTTATTGCACCAGGATCACTGGAGAATGCAGATCCAAAATCAGTTGTACTCCATTGTATCATTAAGACTCAGAGGTCTGTTAACTATAGTTCTCTCATTGTGACCACCCTGAGAACGTTACATCAGCCTCACTGTGATTTAAAAAAAACAAAAGTTATTTTCACTCTTTGGTTTATTTAGCCAGGTCAGTTATCTTTATAAATAAAAACAGAAAGAACTGGAAATCTGAAACAAAAGCAGAAATGTTGGAAAAGCTCATCAGGTGTGGCAGCATCTGTGGAGAGAGATCAGAGTTCATGTTAATTCTGATTTCTCTCCACATATGCTGCCAGACCTCTGTAATTACATTAGATTACTTACAGTGTGGAGACAGGCCCTTCGGCCCAACATGTCCACACCGACGCGCAACCCACTCAGACCCATTCCTCTACATTTACCCCTTCACCTAACTCTACGGACAATTTAGCATGGTCAATTCACCTAACTTGCATATTTTTGGACTGTGGGAGGAAACCGGAGCACCCAGAGGAAACCCATGCAGACACAGGGAGAATGTGCAAACTCCACACAGACAGCTGTCTGAGGCTGGACTCGAACCCAGGTCCCTGGTACTGTGAGGCAGCAGTGCCAAACACCGTGCTGCCCACTGCCACCGTGCCGCCCTGCTGAGCTTTACCAGTTATCTTTCTAACTTGGGTACATGAATGTTTTAGCAGCTCATCAGTGTTTCATGCAAAGTTCAATTGTAGGTTAAAATGCACTTCCAGAAGTCATAGAGTCATACAGCACTGAAACAGACCCTTTACTCCACCTCAACCATGCTGACCAAGTATCGCAAACTAAACGTTTGCCTGCATTTGGCCTATATTCTTCTAAATCTTTCCTATCCATGTACCTGTCCAAATGTGTTTTAGGTGTTGTAAATGTACCTGCATCTACCACTTCCCCAGGCAGTTCATTCACATACGAACCAACCTCTGTGTGAAAAAGTTTTAAATCCTTCTCCTCAAAAATGTGTCCCCCAGGTTTGAATTCTCCACCACTTCCCCACAGAAAAGACCTTTGCTAGTCATCCTATTTATGTCCCCCATGATTTTATAAACCTCTATAAGGTTAACCTTCAGCCTCTCACGCTCTAGTGAAAGAAGTCCCAGTCTATTCAGCTTCACCTTATAACTCAAACTCTCCAGTCCCAGTAACACCCTTGTAAATTGTTTTTGCACCCTCTCCAAATTAGTAATATCCTCCTGTAGTAGGCTGACCAGAACTTTCATTTATTTGATCCTTTCTATATCCTTGCATGCCAAGTGTGCAGTTACTTCCGATCGTAGCTTGACACTGAGCGGGTGATTTCACTGCTCTGCTCTGTCTGTGGCATCTTTCTTTGTGAATCAGCAAAACTTGCAGCAATCTGGTGGAGATTAGCACACTAGATGGCAAGATTTACTATCAACCGCTGATCTCACCCTTATGGAAAAATCTGCGACAGTGCATCAGGAAATCTAACCAAAGTGCCCATCTTCCCAGTGTTTAGGATTCTAATTAAAACTGTTCACAAACTTCCTGCGTTTAATTAAAAGCTATGAAGGTGCATGCTATTTGTTCCATTGGCTAACATATTCAGATATTTATTTCTCACTAATGGGAGCATCATCAGAAGGTCCTTTATGTAAAGTGTGTGATAAGGGAATTGTAAATAAACCAAAAATGAACAGGTTGATTAAAAATCTATAAGATAGAAACATTTGCAGAACTATGTGTAAAGAACTGGGAGTAGCACTAATTGGGTAACTTTTTACAGGAGCTTACATGGACGTAATGGACTGATTGGTCTCCTCCTGTGGTATATGATTCTGTATTTCAATCTCTTGCTCAATCAGCGGGTCATTGGTAGATTTCCAATTAAAACTGTTGTCCAACTAACTTGTCTCTGTGGGTATTTTACATCTACAGTTAATTAAAATGAATAAGACGCATGTCATTGCAGGTAGAGATATTCCACTTTCCAACATTTCCAACAATTAGAGACAAAATTTTCCTTTTTTTTCTAATTTGTACCACATCAATCGCTGCTGGTACTAATCCAGGTCGTGAACTAGTTTACCTTCTACATAGAAATTCGTGCGCAGCGTATGACTCTCTGGTGTTAGTACGTGACCTGGCTCTCATCTACAGACATCACTATACAGGCCCCTGCAAAAAGAGTCTGTTCACAGTGGGAACACGGCAGTGCTAAATTGGGCATGAGCAATGCATCAATGTATAGTTTGTGACAAATGACAAAGATAAGTTTGAAAATAAATGAAAAGCATCATATTACCCACACCACAGTCTGATGCAAATGCAAACAAAACTGAGACTTAATTGCATTACTGAGGGATTACAGTATTGTTGGAAGTGCAAATCTTGAGATCAATTGTTAAACTGGAGGTCCCTGCCAGACTGCTCTTTTGGTCCAGGTGAGCATTAAAACTCTCTCAGCACTACTCACTAAGAGAAGACCTCACCAACAGCACTCCCCCAACAAATAGCCATATGTCTTATTGCTATTTATGGGGCATTGCTGCCACAGAGCAGCTGCTATCTTTGCCGACATTACAACAATCAGAGCACTTCAAAAAGTAATTCATTTTCTGAAGTGCTTTGAGACAAATCAACATAATAAGTCACTAAATGAATGCATGTGTTAGTAATCTCTTATACTGAATGAATCCTGTCCTGGTTTACTTTAGTGAGGTGAAATCAATTAAATTTCTCTTGTTGAAAGTGCCTCATACTGAGGGGTGTAGAGGGTAGCCCCCAGTTGTAATCAGTGCTTGGAGAGATCTGAAATAGCGTAATTTTGATTGCTAGCGCAAATGGGATTCGGCTGATTGAACCCAGAAGGTATAATATGCAGAGCTGAGAGTTTAAGAGCTGCTTTTAGTGTTTTGTACCACTAGGATTTGCTTTGATTGGAGGTGGAAGGGCATGTTGCTGTGCATTTCCACCCATTGACATATCAATTTATGGCAAGGACCCCAGAGGTGAGCCCACACTCGTGAACCTGTCGCCTAAGACGGCCTTCATTGTGTTGGGGGTTGGGGGAACATGAGAAGGAATAAAAGCTAAATCACATCTGTGACTGCAATCAGTGTCGTTCCCAATCCATGCTGGCTTTCCAGAAATCGCACAGTGTCTCCTAGAGGCACCTAGACTAGGTCAGGGCAAAGAGGCTTTCACCTCAAAGGAGCTGCTGGGCATTTGTTTATATCATCTAAGTTTTCCTTTGCCTTTGTTGACTTAATCGTTCTTCACTGAAAAGTACTTACAATATTTCTGACAACATCAGAAAATGGATGTTTTGTTGTAATTTAGGAGGTTCACTGAAGACGCTGCATTAACAATGAGGGAGCAGAGGAAAGAAGGGGCAAAACATTCAACCTCCATTGATTTGTTTGGAATTAACTATAAGCAGAAATTTTCATGGCTACTACGTGAAACTCAATGATTGTAATGCAGCCAGAGAGTTGGAACCTGCCTGGGTTTAAACCAATTCTTGTGGCCATTTTGAAAATGATTGAGATGTTTTTATATAGAAAAAACAATATTGAAGTCTTGGATGTGAGTTCAAGTCCTATTCCAGAGAATTGAGGCTAAGTTTAGGTTTCCTATCCTATGCTAGGGAGGAAGGCATTGGCGGTGCTGTCCTTTGGGTAAGGTGTTAAACTAAGCCACTAACTGCTTTCGCACGTGGGTGTAAACATTCCCATGGCCACTATTTGGAGAACATCAAGGGAGTTCTCCCTAATTTGTGACCAATAGTCATTCCTTAAATCAGCACGGTAAACTAGATGATCTGGTCCTTAATGCATTGTTATTGGTGATCTCTTTCTCTCTTTCACTTTCTTTCTCTTTCTGTCTTTCATTTTAATTTTCTTCTTTCTGTTTCACATTCTCTCTCTCTCTCTCTCTCTCTCTCTCTCTCTCTCTCTCTCTCTCTCTCTCTCTCTCCCTCTCTCTCTCTCTTTTCTCCGCCCCCCCCCCCCACCCCACCTCTCTCTTTCTGCCATCCTTCCTTCCCTTATTTCTGTGCCCTGCTATGTGGTACGGTGGGGATTACAATTCAGTTTCTTTTGTTGGATCTTGAGCGATGATGCCTTACACAGCTATGTCCAAGAGCTTTGGCAGGACAGTGCAGCAGGCGGTCTCGCTGCAGGGTCTTCCCCACTGCTCCGAGGTTCCTGGTGCCTCTCCCTGAATGCGCCCATTCTGCCTTCCTCATCAGAGAGACCGAACCCTGCTCTAGCTCAGTGCCACTGCCAGTTCAAAATGTGACAGGTAGAAGTTCCTAGAGGCATATTAGCTGCTCTCTCGATCAAGATGGTGATGGCACATTAAATCTAATGGTCACCACACCTCTGGCAAAGGGCGAGACTGAGAAGGTGGGACCGTCATAGTGACTTCGGGCTCTACGGAAATCCAAGCCCTTGTTGTTGGCATCACTCTATGTCACTAAAGCCAGCCGTCCGGCCGAGTGAGGCCAGGAACTGATGTTGCACCTCTCCTGTTCCCTGTGACATAGCTCCAAACCAAGCACTGCAACATCTCCAATCCATCAGGAGCTGGAATACCAACAACAGTAGTGCCTGTGGGCCGGGCCACAGAGGTCCCTTTGATACAGTCTGTTCTGCTAAAACATGTGTTTCTTCAGTGTGAATTGGCTTTAACAAGATTGAAGAATTTAGACTGTTATTTGGAAAGGGTAAACTTCCCTTGCTTGTATTGGCTATAACATGATTCTTGTCCCAATAGTTTAAGTGGCACAGCTATTGTGGGATTTTTTTTATAATGCAAGATTGCTTGAGAATGGAACTATTGAGTTATATCAGAACTGCCTGTATTAAGAATATCATTAACCCAGCTTTAGCAGGTTCGATTCCACCCTCAGATGACTGTGTGGAGTTTGCACGTTATTCTCATGTCTGCGTGGGTTTCCTCCGGGTGCTCCAGTTTCCTCCCACAGTCCAAAGGTGTGCAAGTTAGGTGAATTGGCCATGCTAAATTGCAAATAGTGTCCAGGGATGTGAGGGTTAGGTGGGTTAGCCTTGGGAAATGCAGGATTACAGAGATAGAGTATGGGTCTGGGAGGGATGCTTTTTGGAGGATTACTGAGGACTCAAGCCAAATGGCCTCTTTGCACTATAGGAATTCTATGATATTCTTTTGATTTTGGAATATCATGTAATCTTCAGCTGTGCTTTTTTTGTATTATTAGTAAAAATGTTGTCAACATTCTTAACAGCTGTGGTTAGTGGCGGATTGCTCTGTATCCAGATGGTATTCATTGCTACTGAACAGTGAGTAGCCGATTAAAATAGCATCACATTAAACCTAAGAGTGGAAAGAGATTTGAATTGTAATAAAAATCATGTTGCATGCTTTCATCCAAATCCATAATTTTAGCTTGGCTAGATCTATTTGCTCCCCTGTTCAATCCCCTCAGACAAGTGGTTTGACCTGTTCCAGGGGAGTTTGTCTGTGCTGCTTAGATGTGCGTGTCAGGATGCCTCATTTTAGGCTTTATGTATGTGGTGATACAAAAAAGAAACACCCTTCCGTGTGGACTTGTACATCACTAGTATCACCTTCATACCTATCGTCAGCAGAGACTAAGTGCTTCTTCATTCCATATCATTGTGCTGGCAAACCAACAACTTTTATATGTACCAGTATTCCCTGTCCCCTCTGGGGGTGGGAAGGGGTGTGCTCAGTGAATGACAGCAATGTTGTTTATTGGGGATCTTTCTGTTTTGATGGTCCAAAGTGTCATTTGTTGGGAAATCTTGTGCTATAAGGACACTGGAGCTTCAGGGCTGCAGTGATGAAGTGCCAACAGCCTAGCAACTGTCTGTTTGTTCTGTTAAATCAAGGCATTGTTGATTGTTCAGAGTTTCACATGACCAGCGAAGCCACACTCCAGAGAGAAGAGTTAAGTGTTTTATGAAAACAAAGCACAACATCATTGGGAGTATAATACCCAGAAACACCGTGGTAATTTTGTCTGGCTTATTATTATTGTTCTTTTGTTTTTTAATTTGTTCTGCAAAAGTCCTAATTCTCCAGTGGCTTGGCACATTATTACAAATCCGTTATCAAATGACTGTGTGGCCCGTTCCCAATCCACTCAGCAGAGTTGCTGGTTGTTGTATGTGCTTGCATTTTCCTGTTTGTTGTGAATACACTATTCCAGTAAAAAATGAGGTCTGCAGATGCTGGAGATCACAGCTGCAAATGTGTTGCTGGTCAAAGCACAGCAGGCCAGGCAGCATCTCAGGAATAGAGAATTCGACGTTTCGAGCATTCCTGATGAAGGGCTTATGCTCGAAACGTCGAATTCTCTATTCCTGAGATGCTGCCTGGCCTGCTGTGCTTTGACCAGCAACACATTTGCAGCAATACACTATTCCAGTCTGTTCTACAGTTCTGTGCGTGGTGGAAATGCTACTATTATCCTGTGCTTCAAGGATCGATCTGCTGTTGTTGTGCGTTTGTATGGACGCCCACCGAGGTCAGGAGCAAGTCCAGTGATGACATTGCCAATTTGTGTCACGTTTTCCCCTCTCGTTCACTACTTAAGATACTGTATGAGGAATGGCCGTCTGATTGAGGTTCCTCCAAAGCAGGGTTGCACGTTGGCTCAGTGGTGCCTCTCAGTGCCAGGGACCTGGGTTCGATTCCCGCCTCAGGCAACTATCTGTGTGGAGTTTGAACATTCTCCCTGTGTAGGTTTGTTCCAGGTTCCTCCAAAGATATGAAGGTCAGGTGAATTAGCCATGCTAAATTGGCCAATAGTGATAGGTGTGTTAGTCAGGGGAACGGGTCTGGGTGGGTTACTCTTTGGTGGCTTGATGTGGCCATGTTGAGCCGAAGGGCCTGTTTCCATACTGTAGGGAATCTAATCTAAACTGGTGACTGAACGAGTTGCTACCGTTAGAACTCACGGAGACAAAAAATTACAGAGATTTAGAGTGAGCCCACTTAATGTCCGAAATCTGAAAAGAAATTGCAGAAAGCATGGGAGCACACAGTGAATCTATAAGAACAATGAGAGGCATGCTGTGTCTTTCCAGCACAGTCTGCTTTTATAGGTTTTTTTTTAACGCTACTTATATTGCCTGTCCTAAAGCTGGTGGTATTTTCATTTGTGATCCTGCTTCAGAGAATGCAATAATGCGGAATGGTTATTGCTTGGGAACATGGATATGCTTGTTGTCAGAGCACCTAGAATATTCAGAGCTGCCGGATATTAAATCCTCCTAATCACACTTAGTCTTTAATCATTTAAATAAGACATAATGGATGAATCATCTCAACCTAATTACTCCCTGCATACACTGGTATTACTTCAAATGGAGTCTGGCTTTTGAAAGGTTGCTGGGGGGGGTTGGGGGTGTTGATTGGGGAGTGATGCCTGCTAGGCTAATGAGTTTTATATATGTGTCTATTAAAAACATGAATTTGATTTTCCTATCTTTTAAGTTTATGCATTTTTCTTTTGCAGGCTGTTGTTTTGTTACGTTTTACACAAGAAAAGCTGCACTTGAAGCACAGAATGCGCTTCACAACATTAAAACTTTACCTGCGGTGAGTAGCACTGAGTTTGTTTTTGTTCATTAAGTAACAGCAGTTCAAGGTGTTCCTTTCGTTTTGTTTTGTTTTGGGCCAGTCGTTACTTGGAGGAGAGAAGACCTCAGTGTGACCTAATCATAGTTTTTAAGGTCAGTGAGAACAGACTGAATGTAGCGCTGAGGGATGAAGTTAAAAATGAACACTCTGGGTGTTGTTGACAATCCTTTCACTGGAAGTGTAAGGAGGCATGGGGAATAAATAGCAGGGAAAGGTCGATGAAATATAAATTGGACAAAAAGAAAATTTAGATGCATTAGAAACAAAAAGCATTTCTGCAGGCGGAGAGGATTGAAGGAATTCTTCAATAATTCCACCAAAAAAATTAGATACTTTCAAAAGGAGATTAGTTGAGTTCATATGAGAAAAGGAAATAGGAAGATAAGCTGCAAGGCTGAGGTGAGGTGGGCAGGACAGAAGGCAATTCCTGTAGAGTTTAAGCAGCACAGACTTAAGTGGTCTGTTTCTATGCCATATTTCCAACATAATACTCTAAAGGAACTGTTGAACATGCATGGTGGGAAATCCAGTTTTATTTTTATTTAAGATTGCACCTTTGATAAACATAAAGAAGAAAATTGACTTCACTGTTGAAAAAGTGACTGATTTGGCTGGCCCTTCTAAAAGCTGTGGATTTATGGGGACATAACAGTTTCCACCTGCCTTAAAAATTCTTTATGGCGGTTCTTCAAATGACTTTTCATGAGCACTATTTCCCTTCAGCTAGTCTTAAAGTTGTGATTATGGTGTTTGCTAGGCATGCGGGTAGCAAATAATGATTGTTTAGAATGGGTCTGATCTGATCCTCTCTTTTTGACAAGCTGCTTGGAAACAAAAAGTGAATTCTCCTCAAAACATTGTAAACTTGATCCAGTGATAAAAGATTTCAATCATCAAACAAAGCTTACATTGCCCATAATCTGTAGATGTTTTAAAAGCTAAAATTGTAGTGCTTTAATTTAATTACATTAGCAAACTCAGTAGAAGCAAGTGAAATGAGCATCTGTTTAGTGTGCCCTAGTGAGGCCACAGTAGTTGACACAGGAGTAGATTACAATTCTGTGTAAACATGCCAGTCGGAATTAGATATTTTATCAAGAGTTTCTTCTGAGGCTGGAATTTCTGCTTTGATTGCTGCCATTCTGATAGACTGGTGTGTGATGTACATTACAATATATAGATGTGTTCAAGAAACACAGTTGAAGAACAACATCCAATTTGAGCTTAAATAGATCAATGACTATCTTGTGGCATTGCTGCTATGTCTCTGGGATCTGAGCATGACCCAAGAGGATTAGCTGCCAACTGAGCTGCGAAAGGCCACAGTTCAGTCATTACAGGTGGGGATCTGAGTAACTACAACCACTTGAAAATTGGTGGTGAGTGAATTACTTCCAAATTTCATACTCCAGGTAAGAAGAGCCTAAGGATACATGGCTTCCTTTCTTTGAAAAAAGGTTTTGTATTTCTGACAGTGCAATGCCTGGAAAGTATGGGAGATATGCTGGAGACTAGTTATTCACTTAATGTTAAATATACATTGTTACAAAGATGCTTCATAGTTAATATTTCTTTCAGACTTAAGTTTTGGGCTGAGAAGTGGCAGATGGAGTTTAAATCAGATGAATGCAAGGTGCTGCATTTTGGGAAAGCAAATCTTAGCAGGATTTATGCACTTAATGGTAAGGTCCTAGGAAGTGTTGCTGAACAAAGAGTGCAGGTTCATAGCTCCTAGAAAGTGGAGTCACAGTTAGATAGGATCATGAAGAAGGCGTTTGGTATGCTTTCCTTTATTGATCAAGAGTATTGAGTACAGGAATTGAGAGGTCGTGTTGCGGCTGTACAGGACATTGGTTAGGCCACTGTTGGAATATTGCATGCAGTTCTGGTCTCCTTCCTATCGGAAAGATGTTGTGAAGATTGAAAGGGTTCAGAAAAGATTTACAAGGATGTTGCCAGGGTTGGAGGATTTGAGCTACAGAAAGAGGCTGAACAGACTGGGGCTCTCAGATGCTGAAGGGTGACCTTATAGAGGTTTACAAAATTGAGGGGCATGGATACGGTAAATAGGTGAAGTCTTTTCCATAGGGTTAGGGAGTCCAGAACTAGAGGGCATAGATTTAGAATGAGAAAGGAAAGACATAAAAGAGACCTAAGAGCAACTTTTTCACGCAGAGGATGGTACATGCATGGCTGAGCTGCCAGAGGAAGTGGTGGAGGCTGGTACGATTGCAACATTTAAGAGACATCTGGATGGGTGTATGAAAGGAAGGGTTTGGAGGGATATGGGCCGGGTGCTGGCAGGTGGGACTAGATTGGGTTGGGATATCTGGTCAGCATGGATGGGTTGGACCAAAGGGTTTGTTTCCATGCTGTACATCTCTATGACGTTTTGAAGTTTGGGGAAGTACTTCCTTAAACGGTCGTTGAAAGGTTGCTGTGGGACTACTGGAATTTTAGCTTAAAGTAATGTTGCTAGAAATGTAGCTGATGATTTATCAATTTCTGTAGACCCCCATTGGGGCTGTTTGGACAATGCTGATATGAGAGTGCTTCGTATCTGGAATTAAGTGAGGAACCAGAGGCCTGTGAGAAAGAGCTGCCCAACTAGTGTCTCCTAGCTCTGAAAGGAATTCCTCATTGAGTTCAATTGCTCTTCTCAAAGAGTAAATCAAGTAACTTCTCAGTGTTATATTTGCTGAGCAAGCTGTGTCTGCCAAGATTCTTGGATAGGCATGTGTAATGAGTGACTTGACCATATGTACCAGAACATCTGAATGATATACTTTGGATTATTCTATATTTCATCCTTTATGTATTCAAGACTAGCCATAATGGTCAGAAAATGTTTCCGTTTTTATTTAAGGGAGCCTATGGAAACAGAAACCTATTTTGTTTCCTCTTTTCCTGGTGTGTGTGTGTTTTTAGGGTTGCTAAAGGGATAGATACTTCTACATAGCTAAGTGCTTATGTTAACCAGTTGTTGCCTCTTCATTGATTAAAATTTGCTTAGAGAATACACAATTTGCATTTATTACAGAAAACTGATATATCTGTGTTATTTGAAACAAAAACGGAAATTGCTGGAGAAACCCAGCAGGTCTGGCAGCATCCATGGGAAGAAAGCAGGGTGAGATAAGATATTTATCTGGCCTTCTCAATGGGACTGGAGTGATAGGGCACTCTTCCAGCATCAGTTGTAACAATATATGTTATATATTCATTCTGTGTGCAAATGGAGGGAGGAAAATTGCAACTTTTCTGGTAATTATATAACCTAATATGATTATTGCATCAAATGCCAATCGATTGTACGATGATCGGTGTCTGTTCAGAAGTCTTTCTCCAAGAAATCTGTAGCAATACCTCATGCAGATCTCAACTAGGAAGTGTACTTGCTTGTTTCTGCACTCAGGTTTGCCGTGGGGCCAAATGAAGATGAAAATGCATTAAATCCACCCACTGCAAACTCCACAGGGTACATCACAATAAACAGACAAATCCAGGGGATTGATTTCAGGGCTGTAGGCAGGATTGTGCATTGTATCGCTGAAATGTACTGACATAAATCATGGCTTGGCATCCACAGACTGACCTTCAGCTTCCTTTTCATTTATTCATTTATGATGTTGTTATTCCCTATTTTGCTTGTTGTTATCTCTCATTCTTATGTTGGAGTTATTGTTTTGAGAGTCAGTTTTGGGCTATTGGTCTCTCATACTTAATCTGGTCAGCAAGACTGGAAACTGCATCACAACTTTTCTAACTAACGTAGCTAATTTAACTAGTCATCAGAAGAAGACGTTACATTTCTGCTCTGCCTTTTAAACCCCGTGAGGGGAGGAAAAAAAGGAATAGAGGAGATGTTGTGATAGCATTAAATAAACAGAATAGGGGGAAGTGTGTTTAAAAAATAAACATTGGCATTGACCAGTTCTCTTGATTAGCCTTTTCTGTGTTGTAAATTTCATGATTTATCACATTCAAGGATGTTCCGAAATTCATTGTAAGAGACGTGTTACTTGTTAAAGGGTGATCTGTGTGTTGTGCAGTGCAGTGCTGTCCCAAATTTGTATGCGGTAAGATTCCATAAGTAAAAGGTTGCCATAGTCCCAGGAACCATAGGGTTGTTCTCTCTCTCGTTAGAGAGATTCGTCTGGTGCTGAGTTTAACCTGAGGCGAGGGGCAAGGTTAAGTAGACACAACAACCTTGACACTAACCTCAGCCAATACAAGAATGGAGCCTGTGGCTGTAACGTTACTCTGCAGCACAAACCAGCTGGCCAGCCAACAGAGCTGTTGGACCTCCGTGAGTAACAAAAGGCTGAATGACCAAATAGTGTTTGACTCATGTTGGAGGAAGGAGGATTCTGCCTGAGGACACCTGGAGAGTTAACTTTCTCAGGAAAGTCTTTTATTTTCTTTAGCAGGGATCTGACTCCTCTGTTTATACTACTCATCCAACTTCCCCTTAAAGGCATCTCTACTGTTTTCAATTCATAGTCATTGGAGCTGCAGATTGGGCATCTCGCCATCCTCTGGGTAAAACAATTTCTCGTAAACACTACCTTTGGATTTTTTCGTAACAACCCTACCTTTTGGAATTCACCATAAGTGGAAACATCTTCCTTAGAAAACCACATCATTACTTTAAAAGAGTCTATTCCTAACACCTTCTCAGTTTCTCCTCCCCAAAGGGAACCTTAGACTGCTCCATCAGGACTGATGGGGTGTAAGTATTGTTTTAACGACAAACCCCATTGTCATCTTAACATAGAACATTACAGCACAGTACAGGCCCTTCGGCCCTCGATGTTGCGCCGCCCTGTCATACAGATCTGAAGCCCATCCCACCTACACTATTCCATGTACGTCCATATGCCTGTCCAATGACGACTTTAATACACTTAAACTTGGCGAATCTACTACCGTTGCAGGCAAAGCATTCCATACCCTTACTACTCTCTGAGTAAAGAAACTACCTCTGACATCTGTCTTACTATCTCCCCTCACTTTAAAGTTGCGTCCCCTCATGTTTGCCATCCCCGATCTTGGAAAAAGGATCTCCCTGGCCACCCTATCTAACCCTCTGATTATCTTGTTTGTCTCTGTTAAGTGACCTCTCAACCTTCTTCTCTCTAACGAGAACAGCCTCAAGGCCCTCAGCCTTTCCTCGTAAGACATTCCTTTCATACCAGGCAACATCCTAGTAAATCTCCTCCTTTCCAAAGCTTCCACATCCTTCTTATAATGCGGTGACCAGAACTGTACACAATACTCCAAGTGTGGCCATACCAGAGCTTTGTACAGCTGCAGCATAACCTCCTGGTTCCAGAACTCAATCCCTCTATTAATAAAGGCCAAAACACTGTATGCCTTCTTAACAACCCTGTCAATCTGGGTGGCAACTTTCAGGGATCTGTGTACATGGACACCGAGATCTCTCTGCTCATCTGCGCTCCCAAGAATCTTGCCATTAGCCCAGTACTTTGCATTCTGATTACTCCGGCCGAAGTGTATCACCTCACACTTGTCCACATTAAACTCCATTTGCCACCTGTCAGCCCAGCTCAGCATACTTCCTATGTCTCTCTGCAACCTACTGCATCTTTTGTTACTATCCACAACTCCACCAACCATCGTGTCGTCCGCAAACATACTAACCCACCCTTCTGAGCCCTCATCCAGGTCATTTATAAAAATGACGAACAGCATTGGACCCAACATTGACCCTTGTGGTACGCCACTAGTAACTGGACACCAAGATGAACATGTTCCATCAATACAACCCTCTGTTTTCTTTCAGCAAGCCAATTACTGATCCAAACTGCTGTGTCTCCCACAATCCCATTCTTCCGCATTTTGTATAATAGCCTACTGTGGGGAACCCTATCGAATGCCTTGCTGAAATCCATATACACCACATCAACCGGTTTACTCTCATTTACCTGTTTGGTCACTTTGTGAAAAAACTCAATAAGGTTTGTTAGGCACGACCTACCCTTCACAAAACCGTGCTGACTGTCCCTGATCAGATTATTCTTTTCTAGATGGTTATAAATCCTATCTCCTAACCTTTTCCAACACTTTACCAATAACTGAAGTGAGACTCACTGGTCTGTAATTACCAGGGTTGTCTCTACTACCCTTTTTGAACAAGGGAACCACATTTGCTATCCTCCAGTCCTCGGGCACTATTCCTGTAGACAATGATGATTTGAAGATCAATGCCAAAGGCTCGGCAATCTCTTCCCTGGCTTCCCAGAGGATCCTAGGATAGATCCCATTGGGCCCAGGGGACTTGTCTATTTTCACACTCTGCAGTATTTCTAATACTTCTTCCTTGTGAACTTCAATCTCTTCTAGTCTAGACGCAAGTATCTCTGTATCTCCCTCACCGACATTTTCATTTTCTATAATGAACACTGTTGAAAAATATTTATTTAGTGCTTTCCCTATTTCCTCTGACTCCACACACAGCTTCCCACTATTATCCTTGATTGGCCCTAATTTAACTCTCGTCATTCTTTTATTCCTGACATACCTATGGAAAGCCTTGGGGTTAACCCTGATCCTATCCGCCAACAACTTCTCATGTCCCCTCCTGGCTCTTCTGAGCTCTCTTTTTAGGTCTTTCCTGACTTCCTTGTAACCCTCAAGTGCCCTGAGTTTTCACATTTAGTCCTAACATAAGCCTCCTTCTTCTTGACCAGAGATTCCATTTCCTTAGTAAACCACGGCTCACACATTCTATATCTTCCTCCCTGCCTGACAGGTACATACTTTTCTAGGATACACAGGAGCTTTTCCTTGAATAAGCTCCACATTTTTAATGTGCTCATCCCCTGCATTTTCTTTCCCCATTCTATGCTTCCTAAATCTTTCCTAATTGCATCATAATTTCCCTTCCCCCAGCTGTAACTCTTGCTCGGTGGAGTACACCTCTCCCTTTCCATCACTAAAGTAAACCTGACAGAATTGTGATCGCTGTCTCCAAAGTGCTCACCTACTTCCAAATCTAACACCTGGCCAGGCTCGTTACCCAGTACTAAATCTGAAGTGGCTTTGCCCTTGTAGGCCTGTCTACATACTGTGTTAGGAAGCCCTCCTGCACACAGTGGACAAAAACTGACCCATCTATAGTATTCGTACTGTAGTGATCCCAATCAATATTTGAATAGTTGAAGTCCCCAATGACAACTATCCTGCCTGTCTCACTCCTATCGAGAATCATCTTTGCTAACCTTTCCTCTACATCTCTGGGACTATTCGGAGGCCTATAGAAAACTCCTAGCATGGTGACTTCTCCTTTCCTGTTTCTAACCTCAGCCCATACAATCTCAGTTAATGAGTCCCCAAACATCCTTTCTACAACTGTAATATTGTCCCTGATCAATAATGCCACACCTCCCCTTCTTTTACCATCTTCTCTGTTCTTACTGAAACATCTGAATCCTGGAAACTGCAACAGCCATTCCAGTCCTTGCTCTATCCATGCCTTCGTAATGGCCACAACATCGAAGTCCCAGGTACCAACCCACGCTGCTAGTTCACCCACTTTATTTTGGATGCTCCTCGCGTTGAAGAACACACACTTCAAACCAGGTTCTCGCTTGTTAGACTTTGAATAAAAGGCTCTAGTGATGCAGTGATAGTGACCCCAGCTCTGAGCCTGATGCTCCAGAAATGTATGATGGCATCTCTAAAGAGATTGATGAGGAAATATCTAGATTTTGAACAAAGATGATCAAGCTTCATTCCTGACTGAAAACCATACTTAACCCATTCTCGGAAACCCTGGTCTAGTGATCATTAAAATCACTCTTTGGAGGGTTGGTGTGGACTTGGTGGGCCTGCTTCCACTATAGGGATTCTATGAATAGGAAAGATGTAGAAAGATATGGACCAAATGCAGGCAAGTGGGACTAGTTCAGTTTAGAATACCTGATTAGTGTGGACTGGTTAGACTAAAGGGTCTGTTTCCATGCTGCATGATTCTATGACTCTATCTTCCTCTACCATTCCCTCACACCAATCCACCAGCATGTTGAAACTATGTAGCCATTTGAGCACCAAAGCTGCATCCAATGTTTATCTGGCATAGTATATTGGTTGTGAATCATTCAGATCTGGCACAACTGAAAATCAAATTCTGAGCAGCTGCATCTGTGTACTTTATGTGCATCTGAGTGCTCTGAAAGTATTTGTTTCTTTTCAGTTCAAGCACGCCAGTCTGGAGCTAAATGCCAGTGAGATGTCCCAGGGTCCTTGTCAATCCTCCTTCTGTTTATACTGCATGAGGTTTCTTGGCCCGTTTGAGGGCTGCCAAAATAAAAATCATTGAGCTGACAGACTGAAGCCAACTGTGTTAATGCAGCAAGTTCTGTGCTGAGGCCACTCAGCCATTAGCATTTAGTTTTAGACCGAATAAAGTTGTTGTATTTAAATGAAGCAGCATTAAAAGATCAGCTGGGTTAAACTATTGCAGTAGCCCAGAGTATGGTGAATATATTAAGTAGATTCTTGACAGCAGCTTTTGCAGAAACTCAGTTCATTGTAAATATTGTGCATGGGAAATGATAGTGATCTGAAGGGCCTGAATGGCAATAAATTGACGCTATCATAACATTGTTCAGCAGTGAGTAAAGCAAATCAGATGCTGGGATTTATTAAAAGGTCAATGCTGAACTGAAGTACTGCAATAATCCAGCTACTTTATGAATCATTGGTGTTACTGCATTTAGAATGCTATACAGTTCTGGCCATTGCAATGCAGAAAGGACATGGACAGAAGCACCCAAATTGATTGAGAGATTGAAGCAATTATATAAATTGGACATGTGGAAAAGAGAAGGTCAAGAAGTGATGTAATTACCACTGTTCGAATTTAAAAGGTACACTTAAATTTAAACACAATCAAAATCAGAATTGTTACAGTGCAGAAAGAGGCCATTTGACCCATCATGTGTATACCAGCTCTCTGAGCAATTTTCTTCACACTATTCTCCTGCCTTAACCTTAAGTTTGTATATCCTTCCCTTCCATGTGGAGTTTAATACTACTTGGAGTGCTTCTTGCAGAACCTGCCACCTCCACCATTTCTCCTCTCAGACCATTCATTATTGCGCATTGTTTGGAAAAGCTTTTTTCCAGGTCACTTCTTAAAATTTCTTTTGCTAATAACTTTAAACCTGTGCAGTTTCATTCTCAATCCTTTGTCTCTTTCTATCTACTCTGTTAAGACATCTTCTGATCGTAAAATGTCTCTCACTTCTCCTTCCTCGACTCCAGGTAATGGGATCCTAACTTCTCCAATCCATCTTTAGTATGGAGCATTCTCACGTTAGAGGCAGTATCATGAATTTTTATTTTAAACTCACTCTAATGCAATGTATTTCTCCGCATTGAACTTTCATGTCCATCCAGTCCACCAACTTAATTATGTCTTTTTGAAGTTTGACACTATCCTAATTGCGTTCATAATGTTTCTAGGTTTTGTATCATTGGCAGACTTTGATAATGTGCCCCACACACCATGGTTAAGGCTATTGGTATATGCTAGGAAAAACAAGGGTCCCAACACTGACCCCAGGGGAATTCAACAACAGTCTTTTGAAAAAAAAATCCATGAACCAGTACTCTCTGTTTCCTGTTGTTCAGTCAATTCCATGTCCATGTTGTTACTGTCCCTGTTAATCCATGAGCTATAACTTTGCTCTCCGTTGTGTTATGTAATACTGTATCAAATGGATTTTTGAAGTCCACATAAATCACATCAACTACATTGCCCCTCATTAACCCTCTTTGTTATACCTTCAAAAAAGCGCTCACACAAGTTAGTTAAACATGTTTTTCCTTTAAGGAATTAATACTGATGTTCTTTAACAGTCACGTGGAAAATTCAGGTTAATTAATTTTACCTACCATCAAGGTTAAACTGACGGCCTGTATTTGCTGGGCTTGGGCTTATCTTTGCAAGTGTAACGTCTGTAATTCTCCAGTCCACTGGCACCAGTCCTGTTTTTAAGGAAGATGGAAAAATTACATCTGATGCCTCTGCAATTTTCATTGTCACTTCCCTCCACTTCTTTGTACCTTATCTGGTCCGATTACCTTATTCACTTGAACTGCAAACCTATCCAATCTGATCACATTTATGTCCTTCTGGTGTTAGAGTGACCTCCTCTTTTAACTTAGGAAGCAGCATCTTCCTTGTTAAAGATAGATGCAATGTACTTGTTAACGACTCTAACTATGCCTTTTGGCTCAATACGTTAATCCCTTTTGTGACCTAGTTGTCCCTACATTTTTTTTTAAACCATTCTTTTACTGTTCATATATCTGTAGTAGATGACTCTAAGATTCCATTTTATCTTAGATGCCAATCTCTTTTCATTTTCCGTCTTTGCTTCTTTTTGATTTTTCACCACTCTTCAGAATCTTCTATATTTATCCAGTTGTATTTTCTAACCAATTTTATTTTCAACCCATCACCTGTCATAAACCCATGTTTTCTTCTTTCACTTAATTCCTATCTCTTTATTTGTCTAGGGAGCTCTGCTAGTTTTTCCTGACCTTTTCTCTTCTGATGGAATGTACCTCCATTGTTCCCAAATTATCTTTTCTTTGAAAGTAGTCAATTGGTCAGCCATCATTTCCCAGACCAATCTTCAGTTTTAAGTTACTCAACCCTCATCCCTTCTCACCCCATTTCAAATTGGCTTTTCTCCAATTAGCTTTACTTACATTGGATTGGTCTAAGGTCACTCGTGAGGCATCACTAATCTGAGGCTCCGCCAGGAATTGGAATTTTTCCAGAGAAAAACAAGACCCTGGCAGTGTCCATATCTTTAAGAAGGGTTAGGGTCAGCATACCGACCCAAAGATGATCCTGGCACAGCCAGGTCCCAGGTAGGAGCAATGATCCAAGTTTTCAGTGCTCTCTCTGCCAATCAGGTCCTCAGCCCATCCTCCATCCCAACTCTGAGGTGGCTTCTTCATTGGCCAGCCCCCATGAGCTCATTCCTAAAGTCCCACTGCTGCAACAAACGTGGTCAAGGTGAGAAATTGGTCTGTGCACCCAAAGCCTTGAGAATTTGCAAGAATCATCCCCTCAGGAAGTCTCCAATAACACTATAGATGTCCCAGGATGCTTCAAGTTGACAGCTCACCGCTACCTTTCCTGGGGCCATTAAGGATAGGCAATAAATACTATGATGCCCGCATCCCACATGGATGAAGTTTTAAAAAGAAAAATGTTTTGTGAGCGGATGAGTAGTAATTCTAAGGCAGTAGAAAGATTCACGAGGGAGAGTGTGGTAACAGATGGTGCAGATTCATTCAAATGCAAATTAAATAGAAACCTTTCCAAAATAATAATTCAGGTTGCAGCATTCGAGTAGTTTGACAATGGGCATGGTACATGATGATGAGCATAGCGTGCTCTCATGGAACAGGTGACTTTTGGATCTTGGGGCTTTTTTTTACCATTCGAGATTTTCATCACTTCCTGTCATTGTCTATTGACTGATAGGAGTTGGTTGCCATGACTGCCCAAAAACACCATTACTTCCTGTGTAATGTATCAACCAGGATGATGAAAGGCCAATTATGATGGGTCTTGCTTTTCCTTGTCTGACCGTGCCGATATTCCTAGGATTTATGATTCTTGTGGAGGTTGCTAAATAATATGAATGGTGGATCAGCAAATATATTCAAGACTGAATTAGATGGATTTTTGACCAACGGTTGAGTCCAAGGTTCTCTGACACAGGCTGGGAAATGGAGGACACAATCTGATTAGCGATAATCCTATTCAATAGCCATTTTCTCCTCCTCTTCCTTTATTGTCATGTTTTATGTGGAAGGCAAAAGGATAAAATATATAGGAAGATCTTAGGGTTCAAGTCCATAGCTCCCTGAAAGTCGCCACACATGTAGATAGGGTGGTAAAGAAGGGGTACGGCATGCTTGCCATTATTGGTCAGGGAATTGAGAACAAAGCATCAGGATGTCACATTGTGGCTTTCTCAGAGTTTGGTTAAGCTACACTTAGAGTATTGTATTCAATCCTGGGTGCCACATTATAAGAAGGATGCGGAGGCTTTGGAGAGTGTGCAGAAGAGGTTTACCAAGATGCTGCCTGGATTAGAGCAAAAAAGGAGGGGCTAGAAAAATTCAAGTTGTTTTCTCTTGAGTGTTGGAGGCTGAGGAGAGATTCGATAGAATTCCATAAAATTATGAGATACATAGCTTGGGTAAATAATTCTGACCATCAACCCTGAGTTGAAATGTTTAATATCGGGGTGGGGGGGGAAGAATTGAAGGTGGGCGTGGGCAAGGGGACGTTCAAAGGAGATGTGAGGAGCAAGTTGTTTTACATAGAGTGGCAGGAATCTGGAATGCACTTCCAGGGGTGGGGATTGAGGCTGGTACGATTGCGGCATTTAAGAGACATTTACATAAGCACATGAGTATGCAAGGAATGGAGGGGTATGGACCGAGGCCAGATGAAGGGATTAAGTTAATTTGGTGTCATGTTTGCCACAATATCTTGGGCCGAAGGACTGGTTCCTGTGCTGTACTGTTCTATGTTCTAAACTACTCACAAGGATCCAAGGCCAGGTTGGATCCAATGTAAAATCTTTAAGGGATGAGAGGGGGCAATTAATGTGCAGACATTTTTTTATGTGCTCTGCTCTGCTGAAACCCCGAAAATTATCTGAAAACTGAACGGCACCAAATGTAAATGCAGTTCTATATCTACACAGGACCAAAAGCACAATCTGCCAATCACTAGCCATTTGTGTATTTTCCATCATGGGTCAGAAATAGGGGTGTTCACTAGTTTTTTTTAATTGCACAGTGTTCTGCAGCATTGATGATTTTTCAGATACTGAAGCAGTCTGTGTCGAAGTGTAGCAAGGTATGGACAATATCTAGTTTTGGACTGATGAGTGGCAAGTGATTGGTGTCAGGCAATGACCACCTCCAAAAAGAGAGAATTTAACCATCGTCTCTTGACATTCAATGGCATTGCCATTGCTGGATCCCCTATTATCAACACCCTGGAAATAGCCATCAATCATAACCTCAACTAGACTAGACATGTGAATACAGTGGCTACAGGAGCAGATCAGAGGCTGAGAATCTTGTGGAGAGTAACTCCTTAAAAGCCTGTCCACTGTCTGCAAGACACAAGTCAGAACTGTTATAGAATACTTCCCTCTTGTCTGGATGTGATAGCTCCAACAACACTCAAGAAGCTTGACACCATCCAAGACAATGTAGACCACTTGATTGGCACCACATTTACAAACATCCTCTCTGTCCACCACCGACACAGCAACAGCAGTGTATACTATCTACAAGATGTCCTGCAGAAATTCGCAAGGTTCCTGAGCCAGCACCTTACAAAAACATGACCACACCAATCCAGAAGGACAGGAGTGGCATAGAACACCACCACCTGCAGGCTCCCCTCCAAGCCACTCCTCTATCCTGACTCAGAAATATATTGCTGTTCCTTCACCATAACTGGGTCAAAATCCTGGAATTCCCTCCCTTAGGACATTGAGTCTACCTACAGCTGGTGGACTATGGTTCAAGGGAGCAGCTAGGGACAGGCAATAAATGTTGGCTCAGCAAGCAAAGCTATGAAGTTTTCAAAAGTGCTTCACTTTTGTTTCGTAATCTCCTGTGTACGACTTCATCAAAAATCTTCTGAAAATTTGAATTCACCATATTGATTGGTTCTCCCTTACCGACGTCTGTTAGTAATATCCTCAAACCATTCTGACAGGTTTGCCAAATACGATTTCCCCTTCATAAATCCATTTTGACTGAGCCCAATTAGACAATTATTTTCTAAATATCCATAATTGATTCTTTTCTAATGGAAGCTAGTAGTTGATGTCAGACCAGAGGGTCTGTTGTTCTCTCTCCAGTCTTTCATAAATAGTGGGCTTACATTTACAACCTTTCAGTTTACAGGCAGCATTGCGGAATTAATAGCATTGCCCTGCAGTAACCAAACATAAGTGACCAGTTAACCTGGATAAAAAAACCTAAAGAACTGTGGATGCTGGAATTTCTGTTTTTGTTGCGGTTATCCTGAATGTTTGTTTATTAGCTTAGATTCCCTACAGTGTGAAAACAGGCTCTTTGGCCCAACAAGTCCATACCAACTCTCCAAAGAGTAACCCACCCAGACCCATTTCCCTCTGACTAATGCACTGAACACTATGGGCAATTTAGCATGGCCAATTCACCTGGACTGCACATCTTTGTACTGGGGGGGGAAAATCGGATCACCCGGAGGAAACCTACGCAGACGCTGGGAGAACGTGCAAACTCCACACAGACAGTCGCCCGAGGCCAGATTGTAACCTAGGACCCTGGTTCTGTAAGGTAGCTATGCTAACCACTGAGCCACTGTGCTGCCCCATAGAGAGCGTTTGACAGAATCACTACTTGTAAAACTCTGCTACTTTATATAGTCCATTCGTTTTCAAACATGGAATCCATTGTTACTGGTGTGTGCAATAATTGATCTGAATCGGGCAAAAGTGCAGCTTCGGTAAAACAAACAGGGCTCACTTTTCAGACTTCACTTCAGTTAGAACATGTGCCATTTTGAGAATTAGTCCAGATGATTGTTTAAACACAAGGATTGCAATTTTATGCAACAGAGACAAAGATATTTGTGTGACACTGCTGCATGCTCTTAGCTTGCAATTGTGATTATGTATTCAATGTGGGTTTCCAATTTAATGGGTCTTTATCTTTATTTTTTGAGGAAATAATTGTGTGCGCACTGCAGAGCTTACTGCATTAGTAAAAAGAAATGGAAAGTAGTGCACATTGTTCCCACTGTTGTAAAACATTATCTTAATTGGATACTTGACTGAAAGCCTTTATGCAACGAGACAAGAGCAAATGCATAGGCTTGGAATACAAGTAACTGTGGTTAATGGCTTGGTGTCGTAAAGCTCACTTCTGATAAAGTAGAGCACAAGGCACAGAATTTAGATGGGATTTTAATTGGCCAAATGTCCTCTGCTGATGGCTGATCAAAAGAGAGTGCTGACAATGACTGCAAGTTGCCATTAATGGGAATTGTGGCTAAATCCACCTATATCTGTTAAATACAGAGGTCTGTACTGCAATATGTTTTCAATAATTCCAGGGCTCCAAGTCCTATTGGAAATCCCCAACATGTGTTTAATAAAACAAACTGTTGGGATTGAATAGCTTGGAAAGTAACCATTCAGACCAAACAGTCTGTACGGGCTCTTTGACAGAGTTTTCATGAATCCCATTTTTTCTCAGATTTCTGCAGATTTTTCCCATACACAGGTATCTCTTCAATTCGTTTCTCAATGTTCTTAGCAGCTTTCATTACCTTTTGAGGAAAAGATTTGCAAATAATGAACATAGAACATAGGACAATACAGTGCAGGACAGGACCTTCAGCCCTTGATGTTGAGCTGATCTGTGAAACCAATCTGAAGTCCAGCTAACCTAACCAATGACCATTTAAATGACCTTAAACTTGGCGAGTCTACTACTATTTCAGGAAGGGCATTCCACGCCCTTACTACTCTCTGAATAAAGAACCTACCTTTGACACCTGTCCTATATCTATCACCCCTCAGTTTAAAGCTATGTCCCCTCATGCTAGCCATCACCATCGGAGGAAAAAGGCTCTCACATTCCACTCCATCTAATCTTCAGATCATCTAGTATGTCTCTATTAAGTCACTTCTTAACCTTCTCTCTAACGAAAACTGCTTCAAGTCCCTCAACCTTTCCTCATAAGATCTTTCCATCATACCAGGCAACATCCTGGTAAATCACCTCTGCACCCTTTGCAAGACTTCCACATCGTTCCTGTATGTGGTGACCAGTACACAATACTCCAAGTGTGGCCGCTCCAGAATTTTGTATAGCTGCAACAGGACCACATGGCAAATTTACTAACCCATCCTTCTACGCCCTCATCCAGGTCATTTATAAAAATAACAAACAGCGGTGACCCCAAAACAGATCTGGTTACATTTGTTTTGGTGCATTTTAAAGGATAATTATTGGAATTTGAAGTCATAAGTAAATGGACTAGAGAAACAATGTGCACACTTAATGGTGAGACCCTTGAGTGGAAGAGTGAGACAGGACTTTTCAAATTGAAGTATAACATTATCAGCGGTGCTATCATTCTTCCCCATAGGGGGTGCTGTTGTCTGGTTGGCTTAAGTTGAAGAATTCAGCCCCTTGAGCATGTTCTCCCAGATGGTGAGCTCATGGCTGATTTGACTAGGGCCTTGACTCCATGTCCCTGTCAGTCCTCCATCCACGCCTCTTGAATTCTTGGTTCCAGTTTTTAAAAAAAAAGCTTCCTAATTCAGCCTTGAACACTGCTGTCTGTGGAAGAGAGTCCCAGTGACTACTAATGAATTTTGGAGACAAAATATATCTCCTTATCTTAGTCTTAAAAGGAAGACTCCTTTTTTATAAAACAGTTTTGTCTTTTCCTCCACCTTAGTCCCACACACACGTACACATTCTCTCACACACTCACTCTGTCTCTCACTTCTTCCCCTCTCTCTCTCTCTCCCTCTCCCTCTCTGTCTGTCTGTCACTCTCTCACACCCTGTCTCTCTCTCTCACCCTGTCTCTCTCTGCATCCATCTTATTGGCTACCAGGGGTCCTGTCTGTTTCACTGGAGTATAACACAGAAAGATGCGAACAGCGTGGGTTCAAATCCAGTATTGCCCAGGGTCATTCATGGAATGCTGCACTCCTCCTCTACTTGAGGAGTGGGGCCCTTCAATTTGTAAATGGCAAAATGTATTTCTCAAATGGAGAGAGATGACTGTGGTCCCTTACAGACTATGGCTTATCCCTAAAACAAAATTAATATTAAGCCAAAGGGAGACAAAATGAATGAGTAAGAAGCTAATACTAACCTTCATCTTAGACTCCGTTTGGAGTACTATTTGCATTTTCAGGCATCCATTTCAGGAAGGGTATAACCACAGTCAGGAAATAAGTTATATTTATTATAATGTTGCCAGGAGTGAGGGATACAATAATGGAGAAAGTCTTCAGGAGCTTTTCCCCAAATGCCATCTATGACTGACATGAAAGAGGCCTTTAATCTTAACAGTGAGCCACGATGAGGTAATGGTGATAAATTGTTCCCACTGATTGATGAGATCATGCTGAAAGAACACAGAATTTTGACAATCACAAGCTGAGTGAATATCAATGTTACACGAGAGGTTTATGAGAAATTCTGTTGCGCAAGTCATATATGGATTGAAATTTACTCTCTTGTTCATGGTTAGAAGTACAGGCGGAGATTCAATGGGCTGATTGCCCTCCCTCCATGCTGTAACATACAATGTTATTAACACAGTATGTTGAGTGAAATCATCCAATGTCTTAAGTGGTTTCTTTATTTCTATGCAACTTTTACTTTTCCAGTTGTGTTCTTTTATGCAGCTCATCGGTTATCGTTCTCTCTCTCTCTGCCTTTTGAGAGAGTTTATTACGATAATGGTGGAGGCTTTTAATGCTTAATTCGCAGCAACTATGAAACTGCTCTATAAGGCGTGAAGGAGACTGGAGATTAATGTTTTGGAGAATGGGTGTGCCCTGTCATCATTAGCGTAAAACTAATGGTGACCGCAGGAGCACAAAATACTGGTGTTGAATTATACTGAGATCTTCATGAACAGCCTTCATTTGCCCAGTTTAAACTGAAGTGGGTGTCAGGCCTAACTAGAAACTATGGTCTAACTACCTTATGTCTGCATGCAATGGTATTTAATATAGGGACTTACAAAAAAAAGGAAGGATCCTGCTAATCTTCAAAATGACACTGTCTAATCTAAGCTGCCATATTTGGCCAAATATGCCAATCATTGCATAATTTAGAAAATAAACTTCAAGAATTCATTAGGCATCCACTGTTCAAATATGTCCATTTTTATTAAGTTCAGAAACCTCTTCGATCACTCTCCAAGGTTCTGGATTCAATTCTGTCCGAAGTGGTGATGAGACCATCTGTGGTTTGTAAATGGTAGTGATTCTGAGGGATTTACAGGCAGGCTTCAGGATACATAATTGAGTGAGTACTGCAGACAAATGTGCCTTATCCCAAGGAAAGAAAAGTCAAAAAACATAGTTAAGCAACTGTTCGGGCAGAGAATAAAACAGAATTTTAACTGTCTTAAATCTAAACTCTTCCTAATTCATGCAAAGGATTAAATTGTTGTGCTGATTCTTGTTATATGACCATAGGAAATACAGTTAAAAATCACACAACACCAGGTTATAGTCCAGCAAATTTATTTGGAACCACTACCATCGGGTGGTTATCTGATGAAGGAGCAGCGCTCCAAAAGCTAGTGCTTTCAAATAAACCTGTTGGACTATAACTTGGTGTTGTGTGATTTTTAACTTTGTACACCCCAGTCCAACTCTGGCATCTCCATATCACAGGGAATAGAAGTAGGCCATTCAGCCCATCAAGGCTGTTGCACCATTCAGTAAGGTCGGGGCTGAACTAATTTAATTGTAGCTTTAACTTCACTTTCCTACCTGTTCATCAAGAACCACTGACTCCTTGATCAAATACCTGTTTGATTCAGCCTGAGATATATTAAACGACCAAGCCTCCACTGCTGTATGTAACAGAGACCAAATGACTCTCTATAAAATGTCAAGTCTCCTCCTGAGTGAATGGGAGACCCTGTATTTTCATGTCAGCCCAATAGCACTAGAGTCCACCATGACAGTAAGCACCTTCCCAGCAGCTGCTATTCCAGCCCCCTCAGAAACTTGTCCATTTAAAAAGATAGTCTTTCTTCATAACACAATCTCAAAATCCCAAGAATTAGTCAAGTGCACCTTCTCTGAACTGCTTTCAGTGCAAGTACTTTTATCCTCCCTGAGTAAGGAAATCAAAATTATATGCAGTACTTCAGGTACAGCACCACCAATATCCTGTACACTTACAGCAAGATCTGCTTTGCTGTTTGTATATCCACCCTATCGATAAGCCTTAACTAATTGCTAACTGCATTTGCATGCTAACTGTTGTTGATTGGTGAATAGTAAGTGGATACCACCCACAGCCTGTGAAAGGATTTTTTTGAAAAAAACACGCAGATCATTCTACAGCAGTGCTTTTTGTTTTGTGTTTAAATAATAGTATTTTTCCAATAATTCTGCAAAGGCAGACAATCTCGTGTTCACATTATTCTCCATCTGACAAAGATATGTATCCTCACTTCACCTATCTTTGCAGATTTGCTGCATCCTGCCCACATGTTGCTTTCCAACCTTAATGAAAGCAAAATAGTGTGGATGATGGAAATCTGAAGCAAACACAGAATATTGGAGAAACCCAGCAAGTTTGGCAGCACCTGTAGAGAGATGCAGAGCCCGATAAAGAGTCTCATGAGACCTGAAATATTAGCTCCATTTCTATCTCCCTGGGTGCTGCCAGACCAGCTGAGTTGCTCTTGCAATCTGTGTTTATTTACTTTCCTCTCCATCTTTGTATCACCAGAAACTTTGGCCATAATATAATTTGCCCCTTCACCACATTGTTAGCATAGATCAGAAATAGTTCAGGCACCTGCATTGAGACCTGTCGTTACATTTTGATAGCCTAAAAAGGACCTATTATGCCTTTCGTCTCTTGATTAGCCGACCCTTCATCCCCTCCAATAAATCTCTCAGGCACCAGGAGCCCTTGTACAACAGCATGTTATGTAATATCGTATCAAATGCCTTTTGGAAACCCAAATACACTGCATTAACATTATCTACCCTGCTTGTTACATCCTCAAAAAACTCCAGTAAGTGTGTCAAATATAATTTCCCTCTCACAAAAAAAAATGTTGGCTCTGCTTGATTTCGATGTGTTTCTAAACCTTAATAATAGACCTGAGCAGGTCCCTGATTACAGATGTTAGGCTAAGTGACCTTTAGTTTGCTTTCTGTCTCACTCTTTTGAAAAGTGCTTTGACTCGTGTAGTTTACCAATCCCCTGGGACCTTTCCAAAATGCAAGTAATTTTGGAAGATTACCCTCTGTGCTCCCACACTTGTAGGCTCATTTCTATCTCGATCTGGAGCAGTTGAGTTATTTTTGTTGAGGCTGAGTTGAATCCAAAATCTTGGAGTGTGTTCAAAGAGTTTTCTGTGCTTTAAATTGCAGATAATTGAACTAAAGTGCCCAAGGTGGGTACACAATGCATGCTTGAGGTTTATTTTCTAAATAATGTATTGAAACAAGTTAAACATAGCAGCTAATCATATGGAGTTGATTAAATCTTTGTGGTCACAGAATTTTCCAACGTAGTGTTTGGTGGTATGGGTTTTTTAAATTGTTTTTCTTTCTCTTGCCTTAGCTTTCTGTTCTCCTCTCCAACAGCAATTCACCGCACTGTGGCACATCTACACAAGCAACGATTCCCCTCTGCTATTCCATTTAGTGGACTTTAGTATGAGGGTATCTTAATGTCAAATGCCAGCAGAATTATCCATCATGGGATAGTGCAAACAACCATTGCCAAGTCCTGTGCTCACCTGCCTCAAATGATTCTTTCAGTAAGGGTCACTGGTTAAAAGCTCAACAATCAGTAGTGGGGAAACCAATTGCTATCCTGTCTCCTGAAGGAGTTTAGATCAGTTCATACAGCACACAGGCTGAACCTTGAGTTTTGGGATCGCTTAATCCAGTCACGGGAGACGCGGAGTCATAGGAGATTGATTTATTTTTCTTTGTAAGTAAAGTATAAATGATTCCCCAATGTGTCACACAGCCACATAGGTGAAGACAGTCAAGAATCATAGAAGCATAGAATCCCTACTTTGCATTTGCCCATCAAGTCCAAACTAACTCTCCGAAGAGCATCCAAGCCCCATCCTATCACCGTAATCCTGCATTTCCCAAGGCTAACCTGCACGTCCCTGAACTCTGTGGGCAATTTAGTATGGCCATTCCCATTTCCCCTAATCTGCACATCTTTGGACTGAGGGAGGAAACTGCAATACCCGGAGCAAACTCATGCAGACTCTGGGAGAATATGCAAACTCTGCACAGGCAGGCAGAGTCACTCAAGGCTAGAGTCAAACCCTGGACTCTGGTGATGAAAGGTAGGGGTGTAAGCACTATGCCACCATGCTGCCCATATAAAACCAAAGAGTTAATCTGCAGGTAAACAACGCAACCCTGCTGTGATTTGAACACGCAACCTTCTGACCTGGAGTTGGATGTACCACCATTGCACACCAATCTTGGATCTTGCAAAGTTAGCTGATCTCAGGCAGTAACAGTCTCTACAAATGGTTGCAATGTTTCTGGGTTGAGAATTAGTAAATGATCCTGAGTACTCAATGCTGATTATGGCCCTGTGGTACCCTCCTGAAAAACACAATCCTATGGGTGATGTTCCAATTCGAGGGGGACACTATCAGAGTAGTTTTGCCCTTTCACTGATTTCAACTTGGAGATTTGTTGCTTTACCATGACCTTACTTGTAGCCCACTAACTCACCAACGCTCACTATTTAGGCCAGTTGGATGAGGTACTGGACAGAGAGGAGCATCCTAGTAGGAGGCCAAGGTCATCATGAGGAAAGAAGGGAGGATAATTCATTTTTAAAAGTTACAATTCAAATAGGAGTGATAAGTATAAACTATACTGTTAAAATATAGTATTAATTTACAGAAGTAAGGCCAATATTGACATGTTTAAAATGAATTATTTTCATTCCTATTCACAAAACTGAATAGGACTGAAAATAAACATCACTTTTGTGAACCATGGTGAAAGGTGTTTTGAGACAAATGAACTTTGCCAAGCTGCTTGGCCTGTCTTCATCTTGTGGTAGGTAGACCGGAGCCCTTCAGACCTACATGCACATGGGTTTTGTTTGTGCTTGTGGATTTTATTTCAAGGGATTTGTTATTAATCTACTAAATAATCTTGCACAAATGGACAAGAAGTTTGGAGTGTGTAAATGAAGTTAATCTCGACACTTCCCTTACTGCGTATGACAATTGCGGCCCAGATACTAATAGCTCACAACAACATGAAGCTGTTTTGTAATTGACCGGTTCAGTGTTATGCAACAGCTCTGGAACAGCTGGAACTTGAACCCCGGCCTCCTGCCTCACAGGTAGGAACCCTACCACTGCACTGCAAGATGCCTAACACAAAAGTTTGGATATTGTTTCTCTTAACATGATATACCTTAATTAGGGCCAAGACTTAAGAGCAGATATTTACAAAGACACTGGCTGCTTAGAAATTCCACACAGCAGGGCCTGTCCTGGGTAGTAAATCCATGAATTCCTGGTACACCTTCCAAGCTGCTGTACTGCAGGGACTTGTTTACAAAGTCTTTTCTTTATGCCCCTTTATTTGTTGTGACTGTCATATAAAGTAAACCTGGTTTTGGTCCAATCAATTGCCTTTCAGTTATACCACTTTTCTGTTTGAAGCCATCATTGAATGTATTCAATGGCACGTCAAATTGTGGACCTCTTGATTCAACTTCCTCTCCCAGGCCTTGCTTGCACTTGTCTAAT